>NC_137774.1:149506590-150706590 GCF_963455305.1 Plecotus auritus | reverse complement strand
CATGTTGGGAATTCAGGGAATCCTGTGGGATTAGGGACTGTGGATCTGACCTTGTAACTCTGCTGCAGTGATCGGACAGGCCCCCTCTGTGCAGTCACATGATGGGTGACAGCCGCTCCTTGTTCTGCATTTCTATGGGTTCTCATCCACTAGCGAAGAGTGTCATCTGGTCCTGCTCCTAGCAAACAAAATCCTACCTCTCTAAGTCAGGTGCTCCTCCCTGAACCAGCCTCTGAGGTTGGGAGAAGCTTGGATTTGGGTCACAGGTCCTCCCCAACAGCCAGGAGCACAGGCAGCACCCATGGGCTATAAGTGTGAGGGACACACCTACGTGGAATCTGACACCTCTACTCAAGGTGGCAGACTGGATGCTGGGCATCCCTCTCACAGAAGTGGCGATTCCTATGGACTCTGTGACTATACTGCCTATTTGTGGTTCCTGCTTTATGGAAAGTTCAGAGGAGCAACACTGTGAGTGGCTAATGGCTCCCTTTATGGCAAAGGTGACTGATTATATTAGAGACTTCAACAGTAAAATGAAACCAGATTTGGGAGGGTGGTTTTAAAGGAAGATTTTTCTTTAATTTGTTCATTCATTAGACATATTTTATGGGCCACTATTCTCCATGCCAGTCCTTGGGCTCTGCACTAAGACATGGAGATTGAAGCTCACCAGGTCACCAGGAGTTCCCTTTTGAGTCAAGTAACTCAGAGTTAGGAGCTAAGAGTATCTGTTGTTGAAGTCATAAGAGGGGAAGAAGGAAGTCCTTAAAATGCCTAGCGGTCAAATATCACTGGGAAATTGCCTTAGTTATATACCTGAATACTTATTTTAAGAGCCTTATGTGGATAACATATAAAGACAATGGGTTTGGCCCTATGCAAGCAATCATTTTGAAGGAATGAGCAAGAATGTTTGCTTAGCACTCATCTAGTTCCCTGCCAAGCTGACGATGAATCGTTCATCTTTGGTAGCTATAACCAGGACATGAAAACTTAAGTCATGGCAATTAAACCAAAGTGTAGACAAAACATCAGAGACAAAAACAACAGACTTCTCCAGTGGTGATGACTTTGCAAAGCTTTATCTATATTTGGGGGGAAAGTGACACCACACGTATGATAAAATCAAATCGCATCTAAAGGATCAGATTGCATAAAATTAAAGCAGATAATTTTCCATTGTTTAAACATGGCTTCCTGTGGTTGGTAGAGGTGATTGGCAACAGTAGCCTCCTTTCATCTTCTTGCATGCATCTTTTACACATTAGAGTGTGCAGAAAGCTAACACCACTTCGCTCATGTGTCTTCATCATTAGAATGATGGACTTGGATAAGCTTCTTCCAAGTAGATTCACTCACAAAAGTATTGGAAGAAAGAAGCAAGCAGGAGGTTGTATCTCTGCTGATGTGACTTCTTCCCCACAGAGGTGCTCCTGTGTGGCATCACTAGATGTTTTAGGTGTCGAGAATCCTTTGTAGCCATCATGGCTAGAGCTACTTTTTAAAAAAAATCCTCACCTGAGGATATATTTATTAACTTTAGAGATAAAGGAAAGGAGAGAGAGGGGGGGAGAGAGAGAGACAGAGAGGGGGAGAGAGAGAGAGAGAGAGAGAGAGAGAGAGAGAGAGAGAGAGAGAGAGAGAGAAATTGATCAGTTGCTTCCCCTGCTGGGGCTTCTTTGTACAGCTGGAAAAGAAAGTCACTGAAGGCATCCCGTGGACATGGTCCTCCTGACACGGCACCTTCCTGACATGGCACGGGTCCCCACCCCTGATCTGCTTTGTCCTGCAATGTCCTGGAGTCATCCTTGGAGGGCCAGCCTGGAACCACTTTTCTAATCCAAGGTCCAACAATTCTGTGGACTCTCTATTTTAAAGGATTTTTTACTTAAAATGGTTAAAATTGTTTTTATTTCTTACAACATGGAGGCCGTTGGCCAAGTGGGCCAATAGCGTCCTGTGTGCTCTGTGACACGACATTTTTAAATTTGTGATTGTCACACTGTTCGGGGTGTAGGAAGTGCTACTGGCATCAAGTAGGTAAAGCCTAGGGCCTATGGGAAACATCCTGCGACACACAGCACAGTCCCTCACCATGCAGAATTGTCAGCATTGAATAGCCACACTGTCACAGCTGGGAACCCCTGGTCTCACTCCTTACACAACAACGGGAAGCTAAAGAGACTGTGGGTTATATCGGTTATTTATAAAGGTGTTTCTCTCTCAATCATACCTCATTGTTCAACCCAATGAAAATAAAGAGCGAAAGTCACCTGGTTTCAAAGCATCTACAGAATTCAACATTTTAAAAATCACTTAGCAATCTATTACATGTGGTAATAGATCAGGCAGAATTTATATTCCTCCCAAAATAAAGCACTAGAGAGTGGGAGAAGATTTATTGGGCTTTAAGGAATGAAGGGAAAATTATGTTATCAAGTGACAGATCGGAATTAATCAAAGATTAGAAAATGCACACCAGAGCCAGCCTCCTCTGCTGCCTCTTTCCCCCAGGAGCAGCAGGCTGGCTGACCCTCTGGATTTCCGTGGTCACACAATCCAGAGCTCAAGAATGCTTTGTAGGAAGATGTTTTTTGGGGATGTCTGGGGCCCAGCACTTGGAGAGAAGTTTACCTAAATTCTCCTCCCTGGAGCCTGTGATGATTTGAAAGTAACAGAAGAAAGTTGCCAAGCCATGGGGATGATTGCAACAGTGGTGAAGGTGGAAACCGTCTGCTCATTGCAAAATCGTGGGATAGATACGTGATGAGGAATTCAGAGGGTCAGAACCCTGGAAATCCCTAAGACTGCTGATTCAACACGCTCATTCCACAGACCAGGAACCTGGGGTCTCGGCACATTCTGAGTACAGGCCAGATTTGGGATGGACAGTCCTGTGTCTCTACATCTCCCTGTGCCTTTTGTTCCCAGGCTCACTCAGGGAGTGGACAAACAGTCCTGAGAGAAAGCAGCAGGACCTCCCTTGGACTGCTCAGAGGTGGACCTTGTAGGAACAGTCCCACATGGAGCCCTAGCTCTTTACCAAAGCTCTCTGCTCTCCAGGGCAGAACTGAGAACCAGGCAGGCCAGCCAACCCGGTCAACCACTTCATAGACAGAGTACACAGCTGATAAGGGTTCAGTGTGCTATCTCCCTAAGACCAATTTGTTACTACAGAGTTAACAGTGTCCTCACTTAAACACAAGACTATTTAATGATGGACCCTCACGCATCATAAATAAGTCATTATCATATCATATCATATCATATCATATCATATCATATCATATGTAAATTGAGAAAGGTATAGAGAAATAAATAAATACCATAGTATGTGTGTATATAATATGTATTTCATTCATATGTTACTTTATATAAAGATACATAATGAATATATTCTTTTTTATAAAATTTATCTTTATTATTGAAAGTATTGCAGTTGTCCCCTTTTTGTCCCCCAATTGAACCCTGCTAGCCCACACTACCTCCTGCCCCAGGCCTTCTCCACACTACTGTCTGTATCCATGGGTTATGCATATATGCAAATAAGTTCTTTGGTTAATCTCTTCCCACCCACCCACACCTTGGGATTTGATAATCTGCTCCATGCTTCTATGTCTCTGGGTCTATTTTGTTCATCAGTTTATTTTGTCCTTTAGATTTCACATATGAGTGAGATCATGTGATACTTGTCTTTCTCTGACTGGCTTATTTCAGTTGGCATAATATTCTCCAGGTCCCTCCATGCTATCTCAAATGGTAAGAGATCATTCTTTTTTACTGTGGCATAGTATTTAATGGTATAAATGTACTCCAGCTTTTTTATCCACTCATCTACTGATGAGCATTTGGGCTGTTTCTAGATCTCAGCTATTATAAATTGCACTGCTTTGAACATAGGGGTGCATATATTTATAGAGAATATGAAATATAATATTCTATGACAAACCCACAGCCAACATCATACTCAATGGGCAAAAACTAAAACCATTTCCCCTAAGAACAGGAACAAGACAGGGATGCCCACTCTCACCACTCCTGTTCAACATAGTACTGGAAGTACTAGCCATTGTGATCAGACAAGAAGAAATAAAAGGCATCCAAATTGGAAAAGAAGAAGTAAAACTGTCCTTATTCACAGATGACATGATACTGTACATAGAAAACCCTAAAGACTCCATAAAAATTAGTAGAATTAATAAATGAATTCAGCAATGTCGCAGGATACAAAATTAATGCCAAGAAATCTATGGCATTTCTATACATCAATAGTGAACTTACAGAAAGAGAGACTGAAAATACAATCCAATTTACCATCGTACCAAAAAGATTAAGATACATAGGAATAAACTTAACTAAGGAGGCAAAAGACCTATATGTGGAAAACTACAGGACACTGAAAAAAGAGATAGAGGAAGACATAAACAGATGGAAGAACATACCGTATTCATGGATTGGTAGAATCAACATCATTAAAATGTCCATACTACCCAAAGCAATCAATAGATTCAATGCACTCCTTATTAAAATACCAACAGCATATTTTGCAGACTTAGAACCAACTTTCCAAAAATTCATCTTGAATAAAAAAAGACCCTGAATAGCTGCAGCAATCCTGAGAAAGAAGAACAAAGTAGGTGAGATCTCAATACCAGATTTCAAGCTGTATTACAAAGCCACTGTTCTTAAAACTGCCTGGTACTGGCACAAGAACAGACATATAGATCAATGGAATAGAATAGAGAACCCAGAAATTGACCCAAACCACTATGCTCAATTAATATTTGACAAAGGAGGCAAGAACATACAATGGAGTCAAGACAGTATCTTCAATAAATGGTGCTGGGAAAATTGGACAGATACATGCAAAAAAATGAAACTAGATCACCAACTTTCACCAGACACAAAAATAAACTCAAAATGGATCAAGGACTTAAACATAAGACTGGAAACCATAAAAATACTAGGGGAATCCAGAAGCAGCAAAATCTCAGACATATGCCAAAGCAATTTCTTCACCGATACTGCTCCTAGGGCAATGGAAACTAAAGAGAAAATAAACAAATGGGACTACATCAAAATAAAAAGCTTTTGTACAGCAAAAGAAACCATCAACAAAACAATAAGAAAGCTCACTGCATGGGAGAATATATTTGCCAATGTTATCACCGATAAGAGTTTAATATCCAACATTTACAGGGAACTCATACAGCTTAACAAAAGGAAGCTAACCAACCCAATCAAAAAATGGACAAAGGACCTATATAGATACTTTTCGAAAGACCTATAAGGAAAACCAAGAGACATATGAAAACATCCTCAAAGCCGCTAATCTTCTGAGAGATGCAAACCAAAACGACAACGTAGTACTATCTCACACCTGTCAGAAGGCTACCATCAACAAATCAACAAATGACAAGTGCTGGCGAGGATACAGAGAAAAAAGAACCCTTGTGCACTGCTGGTGGGAATGCAGACTGGTGCAGCCACTGTGGAGAACAGTATGGAGTTTCCTCAAAAAATTAAAAATGGACCCTAACCGGTTTGGCTCAGTGGATAGAGCGTCGGCCTGCGGACTGAAGGGTCCCAGGTTCGATTCCGGTCAAGGGCATGTACCTTGGTTGCGGGCACATCCCCAGTAGGGGGTGTGCAGGAGGCAGCTGATCGATGTTTCTCTCTCATCGATGTTTCTAACTCTCTATCCCTCTGCCTTCCTCTCTGTGAAAAATCAATAAAATATATTTAAAAAAAATTAAAAATGGAACTCCCATTTGACCCAGTGATCCCACTTCTAGGAATATATCCCATGAAACTAGAAACACCAGTCAGAAAGGATATATGCACCCCTATGTTCATAGCAGCACAATTCACCATAGCTAAGATTGGGAAACAGCCTAAGTGCCCATCAGCAGATGAGTGGATTAAAAAACTGTGGTACATCTACACGATGGAATACTATGCTGTGGTAAAAAAGAGGGAATTCTTACCATTTGCAGCAGCATGGATGGAACTGGAGACCATTATGCTAAGCGAAATAAGCCAGTCAGAAAAGATAAATATCACATAATCTCACTCATTTATGGAATATAATGAACAACATAAACTGATGAGCAAAAACAGATCCAGAGACAGAGAAGCATTGATTAGACTGTCAAACCTCAGAGGGAAGGTAGGGGAAGGTGGGGGTAAGGGGGAGAGATCAACCAAAGGACTTGTATGCATGCATATAAGCCTAACCAATGGACACAGACAACAGGGGGGTGAGGGCATGAGTGGGGGGTGGGGGGCAATAAGAACACATATGTAATACCTTAATCAATAAATAAAAACATTATTAAAAACGCATAAAAATAAATATGTGTATATTTTATTAATACGTTTTGATTTTTCTAGCTATATGACCATTGTAAATGTACCTTTATAACAATTTCTTTACTTAACAATGAATTCTGAACATAAATATGAATGAATCTATACTGACAAGATCATAGTTTTATCTGATGGATTGCAAAACTTTCCACTTTAGTTTGTTCAACCTAATCCCTGTACTTGTACATTTTGGTCAGGGTTTCTCAACCTTGCACTATTGGCATTTGGGCTGTTCATTCTCTCTATGTGTCTGTGTGTGTGGGGGTGGGGGGGTGGGGGGTGGGGCTGTCCTGTGCCCTGTAGGAGGCTGAGCAGCAATCCTGGCCTCTGCCCACTAGATGACAGTAGAAGCTCTTTCCAGTTGGGACAATCAAAACTCTCCCTGAGGCCAGAACCACTCCAGGTTGAGAGTCAGTAATTCATTTCCTTTTGTTCTCTCTCTCTCTCTCTCTCTCTCTCTCACTTTTTATGACTAAATTAAACAGAGCTGCCCAAACTTCCTTAAGCTTTTTGCCCTCCTCTCTCCAAGCATATACACTGTGGACATTCCTAGATGTTCAATTACTGTTGCAGAGAAGAGGCATCTCTTCAAGAACTTTGATTCAGTTTTGCCAAATTTCGGTCCAAGTATCATTTTTTAAAAGTTAAAACACAACTCTCATGAAAATATCGAGCAAGCCTCTGTCCAAGGTTTCCTTGTCTCATTGAGTGAGACAACCAGCAAGATGGTAGGGCAGGTTTAGAAAGTAGAGACAGGGCCCAAAAGTACTGCAAACACACTGGGAAGAGGGTGTTCAGTGGTGCCCACAACGGAGCACTAACCTTTGGGCTCTAAGCCTTTCCAAGGCTACAGGACATCACTCATTTCCGCTGACACCGGCAGGAATCACTTGCATTGCTCTCAGTTTCCTGTATGTTAACATGGACTCTCACAGCTTGTGAAGTATCCTCATCAATAGAAAACAATCTGTTAAACCAAGGTGGTTACTTCCAATGATTCAGATATTAAGTGACAGTTGGCCAACACCCAGAGTATCCTTGAAAAGACAGAGTCATCCATTGCCTATGTCTGAGTTCTACTTTTTTTTTCTTTTAACATTGTTTTCCTGAAATTTTGTAAAATTTACTCTGTTCGATTGACACACCTCCCATCACCATAACCAGCATGGAGGATTCTCACTGTTTTTTATTCTGTCCTATCAGACAGGTATTTTATTACTTTGTTTCAACTTATTCCACTGCCTATGAGGTCAAATATGTTCTCACATGTTTATTGGCCATTCTTGCCCCAATTTAGTTTGCCTACTCATGCACTTTGCCCATTTTCCTTTGAGGGAATTCAGCTTTTTCTCACTCACTTATCCATTTAGAATACTCATTTGTCTTTTATAAATGTTAGAAATATTTTTCTAAAGGTCCCGTTATTTTTTCATTTAGTTTTTCTTTATAAGAGAAATCTATAATAATAAAAGCATAATATGCTAATTAGACTGGACAGCCGAATGACCTTCTGGACGTCATTCTGGACAAAGCCAGCGGCGGGAGCCGAAGCAGAGGCGGTTAGGGGCCATCAGGCAAGCAGGCAGAGTGGTTAGGAGGGATCAGGCAGGCAGGCAGGCAGGCAGGCGAGCGGTTAGGAGCCTCTAGTTTATATATATGTAATCTGGTCCATTAGTATTTTTCTTCATGGTTTCACTTCTGCGATTATGCTGGAAAGCTTTTTCCTAACCCCATGATTAAATATTTATCTATGCTTTCTTCTACTATATTTAGAGGTTATTATTTCATACTTAAATTTGTATTCCATTCAAAGTTCATTTTAAAATAAGAGGAGAGTTGGAAATATAACATCCCCCCACCCCCCCAAAAAAAAGAGCTAGCCAGTTTTCTTGACTCTATCTGTTGAATAAGTCATCTTTGTAAGTCTTATGGCTCAGATGTGAAGTCCCTGTACAGGAGAGCATGTTTCTGGACTGTCTGTTCTATTCTCTTGATCTGCCTCTTGTCTTGGCCGCAGGCCATAAAATGTAAATCACTGTTGATAAGTAATACACTTTATCTGGATGACCAGATCTCATTTAAAAAGTCACAGCTTTTATGTGCAAATGGTTGAGAGTCTATTTATGTAGCATTTAGATAAATGAAAAGGTGTTCATTTTTTTAGAACAGTGATTTTTCATTCTCCTATCAGGCCAAGTGTTTCCTATTCAAAAGTTATTTTCCTTTCTTACTGAGCATTTTGAAGGTATGAAATTTCCCTCTGTGCAGTGAAGCTACTTGTCTTAACTATTCTTACCAGACCTACTTTTGCTGTGCCTGGAGTGTCTGGGAATGTTTAGGCAGGCCGAAGGTCAGAGAGGGACATCTAAGTGTTGGCCAAAAGCACCTGCCACACTCATGATGGTACAGGCTCTCATATGCTCAGGACACAGCATGGCTGGATTGCTGTGGAGAGTGGGCAGATCTTCATTTATTTGTTGTGTGTATTTTTTTGTTGTTGTTTTTTATTAAACTCTGAACCAGTCTTCTCAGTCTCGAGTCCCATGAGATTTATTAGAATGGAGGAGAGCGGTTTTTGGAACAGCAGTGTTGGGAAATACCCGGTAAAGCCTGGTTAAGCAAGTTTCCCTGTAGCAGAACTTCTCCAGGCCTTCAACCTGCTACTACCCTGTGACTCTCCAAGAGTGTGATGGTTACTAGTCCTTCTCCAGGAAACAACAACGAACAGCCAGTGAACACCAGCTTCCTAAGCCCTGCAGCCAGAAAGACTATTTTCCTGATACTGTTATTTTTCAAGCAAAATTGTGAAAAGGACAAAACATCTCCAAAAGCAAAAATGAAGACAGCTATAATCTATACTAGTAAAAGAGTAATATACTAATTAGACTGAATGACCTTCCGGACGTCCTTCTGGACAAAGCTGTGGTGGTGGAGGCCGCAGCAGAGGCGGTTAGGGGTGATCAGGCAGGCAGTGGAGCAGTTAGGGGTGATCAGGCAAGCAGTGGAGCAGTTAGGGGTGATCAGGCAGGCAGGCAGGCAGGCGAGCAGTTAGGAGCCAGCGGTCCCGGATTGTGAGAGGTTATGCCTGACTGCCGGTTTAGGCCCAATCGGGCCTAAACATCCCCCAAGGGGTCCCGGATTGGAGAGGGTGAAGGAATTTCGTCCACCAGGCCTCTAGTTAAATATAATCATTGACAACAGGAACATGATCCACTCTGCTTTAGAGGGCACTCTCTATTTTTCCAAGTGAATTTTATGCATTTTTCTCAGCAGTCCTCACCATTCCCAGAAGAGGAATGGAGGATCAGCATTATTGACCCATTTTGCTGAGAATGTTGGTGTCTGGGGCTGTGGGATGGTGGAGCCTGCTCAGGAAATCTGCATCTATTGATTGCATAACAGAGTTTGTTAGCTTTCCTTTGCTGTGTAAAACTTACCGAGAACTTAGCGGTGTAAACCAATAGTCATTCATTACCACACAGACCTCCAGGTCAGAAGTCCAGGCACAGTGAGGCCGGATTCTCGGCTCAGGGTCTCACACAGTGAAACTGTGGTGTTGGCCAGGCTTTCTTCCTATCTGGAGACTCAAGAAAAGAATCTGCTTCCAACTTAGGCAGGTTGTTGGTAGAATTCATTTCTTTTCATGGTTGTAAGACTGAGAACCTTAGGCGCTGGAGGTTGTTTACGTTCCTTACCATGTAGTCCCCTCATCTTCAAAGCCAGGAACGGAGAACCTCCCTCATGTTGAATTTTCCTTATGCTTCAAATCGCTTTCTTCAGGAAGTTTAGTGGCTCACCTAATTAGGTCAGGTTCACCAAGAATAATCTATCTTGAAGCCAACTTATTTTGAACCTATTTTCATCTGCAAGACTCAATCTCAGCAGTACTTAGGTTAGTGTGATTGAATAACTGGGGGATGATTTGTGCACACCATGGGCTCTGGGGGAGCGGTGGAAATCTGGGGGTCATCTTAGAACTCTGCTCCCACAGTCACTCGTGTTGGGTTGCACTGGCTTTAGAAATTTCTGTACTGCTAAGATGGCCCATGTGTGCTTATTGAAATAAAAAATAAATCATAAGAGATTTGATTTTAGTTAGTAAAATGCACAAGAACCCCAAAGACATCCCAAAGATGCTGATGCTGACAACCAGGCAAAATTCTTCCCATGTCTGGGACAATTGCTTTCCTTGCTGTTGCCTGTGATGGAAAGAATCTGTATGGTGTCTCCATGGTTCCCTTTTAATGAATATTTTAAATAGAGTCCATTCTAAGCTTCCTTGTTGTCCATGGTTGCTATAATGCTCACATTTGGGGCAATAAAATAACTAACTATCATGGCACAATGTTCTTTATGAGATGTTATTATAAATACATTGTTTGCCCTTGATGATAAATTGAAAGAAACTACCAACACCAGACCCCCAGCTTGAAACTTTTTAATGTGACTGCCACATCATTGCACTCCAAGCCATGGTTTCCCCAGCTACACCTGACTTCACTTTTTGAGTTCCTGATTACAAGTCTATAAAAGTCACTCTGTAAAGTTTTCAATGAAATCTACCAGGTGAAAAAAATATTACCCAAACTAGACTCCCTGTCTATGGGTTGGTTGCAGCTCCCCATTTTCAGCCAGTGTTGGGGAGAGAGGGGAACCCTGGGCAGATGCTAAAGGACCATCCTGCTCTATCTTAGCACCAAACTCCCCTCTGCAGGAACCACCCACTTTCCCTGTCACTGGAGAGAGCTGCCACCAGGCACCAAGCTGGGTTCCTTTGAGGCGAGAGAGACAAGCCCCACTGCATGGCTCCCTCTGCGTCAGGGCTGTCACCAAGGACACCCAGTCTCCAGCCATTCTCTCTGAGCTCTGATGTCATAGATTCAACACCCCGGGACTGGGGGCTGGGCTCATTTTCTCAAGCAGGCCACGCTAGTATCATTAAGCTGCCTGGTTTTAATTTTCAGCCACTTCCCAACTGTCTACTTAAGCATGTTGAAAGCCAAACTCATTCATTCTTTCCACCATTTCCTGGTGATTGGAGCAGTTTAATGATTGTCTTGTGAGAAGGAGAAAGGGATGCAGATCAGGAACAACTGGAGAGTGATGAGAGAGAAGAATTGTAAGTTGGAAGAGAAACGCCAGCTCATAAATGTGTAATTGAAAACATCATACTAGTACAATTACCATGTTAGGGCTTGGTTTAAGAGGGACTCTAAATTGATCATACTGCTGAGAGTCCACTGTGAGAAGTAAAATTGTAGAATATCTGGGGGGCATTCCAGTTCTCAACAACTTTATCCAACAGTTCAGTGTGTGGGAAAGAACGTGGGGATGGTTTTCAGGGGCTTCAGTGGTCCCCTTGCCCTTCAGGACATGTGCCAGCCCTGTAATGACAGGCTGTTCAGGCCTGTGCTCAGTCACTGACCAAAACCTGTAGAAATGCTCTGAGAGAGAGAAAGCAGACACTTTGCTGGTCCACCTCAAATGCGATGTCTCATCCTGTTGACAGCTTCAGATTTAGAAATAGCTGGCTCTGAGGTCAGCTATTTCGGGCACTTCCCTGTTTGTTTTAGCCTTCAACATGCCCACAAAGATGTCCCAGGAGTGTCACAAACATGTCTTTCCCACATTTACCTGAGCATTCCTGAAATCTTGCCCTTCAGTCAGTAGCTCTGCCCTACTCAGACCTTGCTCGAGAGGTAGCTGTGGGTCTCTCATGTTCTCAGAGCTCAAATGCAGTGGCAGAATGTTTCTATGGACTTCCCCTCCTCTGGCCCCCCCTTTCTGGCCAGGCCACTTCTTCTCCCCAGACTACTGGGAGAAGATGCACTCCCAGCATTTCTGCCTTTCCCCTTTCCCCCACTAATATCTAATATCTAGTCTCCTCACAGGTGCCTGAGGAATGACCTCAAAACCTAAATAATATCATGCTATGCCCCTACTCAAACACCTTCAAAAGCTTCCCATTTTGCTTAAAGTAAAATTCATATTATGACGGACTGTAGACCTGCATTCGCAGATGCTGCCTCTTCTTACTTTTGGCCACCAAGAGCACTCCTCTCCTTCTGTTCACGGAATATGCCACTTCCCTTCCCAGGTCCTGGCTCCCCACCTGGAGCACGCCCCTCCAGGCCCTCTTGTGTGCACAGGTCTCTGTTCAAATGCCTCCTCCTGAGAGGCTTCCCTCCACCACAGGTGGTTAAGTTTGGTGGGGCAGTAGTCCCCAAGGCAAGAAGGGGCATCTGTGTGGGCTTGGGGTAGTCCCTCAAATTTTTGGAAAATTAATGAATGAATGAATAACTTCCTTAATATCTCAGAAGACTTAACCATTTAAGCCAAGAACTAAGACAGGTTCTCATTCATAAGCTCAGTTCATTTCAATACCTGCGGGCTCGCCTATTCCCCTCTCTTCACTTCCTGATGCATTTTGTTTAAAAGGAAAGATCATGTTACTCTTGTTCCTTGGTGAGGGTGACATATATGGAGATATCACAGTAGAAATGTTGAGGGTAGTGGACCAAATTACTCTGTGTGGAAGCAGCTTGACTAGTGTTTGTGAAACAGAAGAGGTAGCATAAGATTCTGCAAGGTGCCACATTGTCATGTGGATAAAATTCTCAACGTAAGACCATGAGGGTGGTTGACAGTCGCACCTTCTGTGATGAGCAGTGACCACAGCTATAGAATGGGTGGGTCCTCTATTCACACAGTGTTGCTGGATTAGCCTCCCCAATGGGGGAAGCACATTCAGCCTTTTCTCCATTCACCTGATGTCAATTATTTTCTTGCCAGGGAAGTGGTTATTGGCCTGCCTGATATCCAGGAGTTTCAACTCTCCAAACTATTGATCTGCTTTCCTGCTGTGACTTTGTTTCCTGGCACCCATGTCTATGGGCAAAGATAATGCCACCATTTCACATCCTGGTCTTTCTCCCTCCCCAGCATCAGGCAAGATTCTTCTCAGTAGCAGGCATTTACAAGTGGATGCATGCTTTTTATAATGATAAATGAGTGACCTCCTTCCTGGTTGAGTACCCAATGCTCAGCTGGGCTTTGGTCTTGCTCTGGTTCTCCTGAACCTCATTCCCAGGATTGTGGGGAGCAGGGAAATAAGACAAAGGAGGTCAGATCCCAAAGGAGCTACTGAACTAACCTTACGTAATTCAACATGATTTCCAGGGATCTGTGTGAGGAGTGAATGCATCTCTGGTGTCCATAGATGGAAGGAGAAAGGAAGAAAGTGCAGCAAGAGACTTTGAAACCCTTTGCCCAGAGAGCAAACTCTGCATCCAACTCCTGGCATGTCTGTCATGCCCACAAGAGAAATAGTGGCAGTTGCAGTACATTCACACTGAGAAGAAGGCTCTTCTTGCCTTGATTGCATTGGCCATTTTTCATCGCTTGTGGAGGCTGCAATTGCTGCCACTATAGGTCGTGCTGGAGATGATACAGCCGGCTGAGCTTCACGTTGAATAAATGTTGGCAACCGCATCATCTTTAAATTGATATTAATGTCAGGGTTGCTTTTTATAGTTTTCCTGAAGATTTTAGCAACAATAAGACCAAAGCAAGCATCATGGTACCTCAACCCAAATCAAGCTTGCATTTTTCTGATGTGTATTTAATTTGGTTTTGGCGTGGAGTTTCTGTTTTTCTTGGGTTTGACATCATTTATGAGGTTGCATGGATACACTCTAACAAAACATCATCTATAATCAACTGAGGCTCACAGAAGAAAGAAATGTGTGCCAATTCCAACTAATCTGAGCCTTTATGGGAATAGCTGTTTGCTATGAATGATTGGCCAAACATCTGTGTCAACACTTTGGGAGCTGGAGATAGAGGGGTTGTTCATCGCCACATTCACAGTATTTCTAGCTCCATAGAGGGGGAAATGCTCTTACAAACAAATGTCTCAACTAAGCTCCTCTGAAGTAAAATCTACTCTCTTAAGTCATTATAATAATTAAAGATGGGTATTTGAATGGTATATGTGTATGTATGTTGGGTAATAAGTTTTGCCTTGTTTCACACTAAACTATCTAATGAAGTGACCTCCAGTCACTCCTGTGGGGTCATTTTAGGAAGAAAGCCATATTGTTCCCCCCATTATACAGAGGCATCTGGTCCCATCCACCCCTCTAATCCAGGCATCACTCAGCAATTTCTGGACTGAGAAAAGGCATACATATTCTTCAAGGGTGGCTCGTGTGATTAAGGATGACAGGAAACCTCAATAATTGAGCCCATTGTAGACATTTCACACAAGCGTCAACATCTGTCCTCAATCCTGGCAGGAAAGTGGTTTCATACATCCTGGCACTTCTCAGAGCTTGTTGTGAGGAATGCATTTCTCCTGCTGATTAGCGACACTCAGCTGCCTGACAACTCCGCCTCCTAAAGCACCCATTTACCACTGAGGTGTAGTGGGGAGGGTGGGCCATGCCTCAGGGCAGGAAGCTCTTTTCTGCACTAAAGCACACCACCTCTTAGTGCAGGTCATTCTCTGCTGGTCTTCCATTCTGTTTCTTTGTGACATCTGCCTCCAGATGGGGCATCACTTGAAGGTAAGATAGAAGGAGATCTACACACATCAGCAGCCAGTCAGTTTTCTCAGATTTGAAAACAGACATGGATGGCACTGCTGAAGAAACAGGACACTGTTGTAGCCTAGAACTCCATGCAAATGGGGCATTTCTATCCCATCTGAGTCAACTGAAAGTACCATTGATGTCCGGTCAGCAGCTGCCTCTGTTTTATCAGCTGCATCCTCTGTGGGCACGCAGACTTCCCCAAGCCCTCAGAGGGGGCCAACACAAAACCTCTGAGTCATCAGATCAACTCCCTTAAATTCCTTGAGTTTAATGAAATGAAGTTTTAAATAAAATGGATTTTTCTACTTAAATGCCTGTCCCTGTTGCATCTGGCTCCTTTCTAAGCCCCTGGACTGTGTACAGAGAGCAGGCAATGGGAAGGAGGGCCATCTGAGACAGTCTCAGACCCAGTGGGTCCTTTGAATTAATTATACCAGCTGGATGGAATCCAGCTGCAGATTTGATCCCACTCTGGACAAGCAGTTTCATCTTTTTGTTTCCCTGAGTCTGCCCTTTTGCTTTGTAAAAGTTCACCTATGAAGAAAGTTATCACGCGCCAAAACCAAGTTACACAGCCTAAATACATACATCCAGGTAAAGTCTTTCCAAGCTGCTGTCACTTACTCAGGAGAGAGCGCTTGCCGTGGCTGAAGTCATCATGTGTCCCAGAGGGTTTGCTCTCACCACCTCAACCTCAGACAGCTGTTAGCTTGGCCCTCTGCATTTCCCCCACCAGTGCTTGTTAAAAAGCCTCAGATTGTTCTGGTTTTGGCAAACTGAACCAGGAAGCCAGGTATTGCCTTTACTGAGAAGGCTAAAACAGGAGAGATGACTGGTATTTATTTTATTTCAAAGTTGGTGATTCTGGAGGCCAGGAGACACCGCATGTCACAGTGAGTAAGCCTGACCTCTCTCCTGAATGGCTGTCCAAAATACTATGAGTGCTCCTGGGCCCAGCATTCCTACCTTGGAATTTGAATGCTAAGTAGAAGTTCCATTCAGTGCATCTTCCTGGAAGCCAATCTATGTATCAGCACCCAATTTGCAAGGGTCAGAAATGTAACTGGAGAGGATACTCAGATGCTCAAATAGGTTTCACTAAGATGGAGGTATTTAATGCTTTTTCACAATAATTTTATCCCAATTCTTGGGATTCCTCCCCTTAGTTGTATTTGTGACATCACTGGAGTGAGGACAGGATGCCTTGATGATATGTTGTAAAGAGTTGGGGTGACTGTTGAACTAAATCCTCTCATTAGGCTAATTCTTAGGTTCTCAGAAGATTAGAGCCTCAGGCCCCTGCATCCACCATCCTACTACTTCCTTAGACCTTGCTTTGGAAATAGTATGTATTGCTAACAGATTGGTGGGCACAAGCAAACACAATATTCTTTCTTGTCAAACGTGGGTTAGCCACAACCTGTAGACAGAATCCAACTGACTCATATCAATTAGCTGATATGACCCCATAATATTTGGACTGAAAGGGAAATTTTCAATATAGCTTACTTTGTTAAAAGTTTATTCATCTGAGTGTAAAATGAGAAATAATTGTTTTGGGAGAATATATGTAAACCCTGGAACTTTGGAGCAAGCCCAGGGTAGAACAGCTATAGAAAGTGATACAGTGCTAATCCGGGGTTATTAAGTCAGTCTTGATAAAGTAGATTTACCTCCCTATATTGTGCTTGGACTATTGTAATGGTTTAGTACCTCCTGAAAAAAATTGCTTTGGTTATATTCATGCTTAGATGCCCTGGAATGTGTCTTTTACTGATAAGAATGGCTCTTTGGAACAGTTGTCCTGGGTTTTACTTTACTCTAGGATTTTTTTTATGACACTGTTATCATTCAAGTCCTCAGAGAGCAGAGAGGTGCACACCTCAATTTGGCACTTTTCTTTGCAACAAGTTGCTTTTGAGTAAGTCTAAACCAGGACCCTACTCACCTGTAGGAGAATTCTGAAACCATGTGCAGGGGCAGGAGGACAATGAGATCACACATCTCGTTAAAGCCACTGTGACTTTTCTGTGTCTTACCCAACAACACAATGGATCCAACACTGGCACAAAGGTAAAAGGGGAAGTTGAGTTCTTTGGGAGAACACACAACCCTCTTATTATTTACTGGACTTATTCAATTGCATGAAAGAACCAAATTTTACAGGAGTTGCTTTCCAGCTTTTGGAATAAATTTTTTGATGTCCTGAACAAGTTGATTTAAGTCTTAATAAACTATTAAAATTTATTCTATTTCCTTTTAAAATATCCACTCTTTATTGAATCAATTGTATGTATTATTAGAGTGATTGATAAACAAGTTACAGAATTTACATGCTCTATCATTTTTGTTGGAGTATTTAGTTTAGTTTTGCTGTAAACAGATATAAAAGTTTTAAGTTTGTTGTCTAAAAGTTTCAGTTGTTTATTTTTCTTGAGATATTGTTCTTGAATTTTAGTTCAAAAGGACTGGGAAAACATGATTTTTATAATACCTTAATGATTTTCTAACCATCCAAAAAGAAATAGAAAAGATGGGCAAAATGAACTAAGTAGTTGATGACACTTCCTTGCTTTTAGTTGCTGTTCCCACTAGATTGAAAAAAAAAATTATCAGGAGGGAATGAAGAAAGGAAGAGAGGAGAGAACACTAGACTATCAACTGATTTCACAACGAATGATTTAACGATAATTGAAATAGCTGAGAAGGAGAAGGTGTGGGTGCTCTTGGATTATGCACATGGGGGATTGAGCTGGTGTGAAGGTAGGTCCCTCTTCTTTGAGGAGCATATTTGAGCTGGTTGCAAAGGTGAGAGAGGAATCAACAGGGATAAGGGGTTGAGGTGAGCATCCCAGACCAGGGAATGGCTTTCATTATAGTTGTGTCCTGATGTCATAACAACCCATTTAAGAATTAGCTGGGATCCCAGTCATTTCCTCAGGCCCTCATGCCACCATCCTGTGTACATGCTGCAGTGATGCCATGGTCCTAGTTAATGCTGCGTGTTCCCTGGTCTCCCAGTGTGCTTTAGCTGCGTTTTCCTGGGCTCCCATAGCCCACGGACATGGCCCACTTTCACCCACATACCATATACAGCACATGCCTTGCTTCCCTGTCTTCATATGTTCATGTCTATCTCTATTCTTCTTCCAGGCTGGGCTGGAATGGCTCCTTCACCATTGTGTCCCCTGCATCTACTACTGAGTTTAGCACATAATAGGTCAACTAATGAATGGAAGGAATACCCACCAGACTGTTGACTCATTAAATCTCAAGGACTCTTAGAGTGAAGAAAAGATGTGAACTTGTCTACATCTCTCCTCCAGAAAAACCTTGTCATGATGAGGACTCAACATCTCACGAATCTCTTCTTTGAAATAACCAAATATTTTTAAACTCAGTTATTTTACCAACAATTTCTTTTTATTAGCTACCTATCTGAAAATGAAACATGACCCACTGTCTATGAACAAAAGTGGTCTATCTCCTTCTCTGTTGCTTCTTGTTTCTCTCAAGGGCACTGTCTCCTTTTTATTTTGCTAGCGTTCATATAGTCTTCCCTGCTTCCTTTCCTCTTTTCCCTGACTCTAGGAATGCTCACCATCAACTCACATAGCCTGTCCCTGCAATCAGAATACATATTTCTTTTTCTTTCTCTTTAACACAGCCATCTCCCTCTCCCCTCCCATCTCTACAAACACTCACATACCTTTTCCCTCCACTCAAATTCCCTCTCACATTCTTCAACCGGAACTTCCCCATAGCAGCTGGACAAGGCCGGCTCACAGTTGGAGAGATTAGGTCACTGTGGCTTGTCTATACAGCTGTGTTGCTGGCAGAGCCCTGGAATCACTAAGCCCATCCCTCATGGTGGAGCCAATAGTTTAGTCTCGGATCCACTTTCCAGGCATGCTCATCCTCCTAGAAACATGACACATTCATAATAAACACCAGTCACCTAGCCCTGTAACCCAGCACCCACTTCCTGCAGGTTCCATAGCCCTGCCAGGACCCTGGATTCATTGAGAGACCCTCTCAGCTGGTGGTAGGCGTGGCTGCTAAGACCACCATGGCTGGTGGTAGTGAGATCTGGGAACAGGGGGTTTATTTATGTGAGGTGGGGCTATTCTTGGGATGATGAGGGTAGTGGCTGCTGCTTTGGGGTGGAGGAGACTGGCATTCTGGACTCATGCTAGACACTTCTTATGTGGTACTGGACACACCTAATTTGAAATTTGTGGGTGGAACAGGAGCTATAGATTGGGTCTAAACCAGAAGAATCTCAAAGGCATGCCAGAGGGGAATTGGGGATTAGGTAATAGGGAGGGAAATGGGCTAGCCCATGATTGGGCTCTCAGTTCATCTGTGGTCACCAGTAGTCATGGTTGGCAGAGGTCTACTTGAAGGCAAGGCCAAAGTTGTCAAAATAATGACTCTGCTTGAACACAAACCACACAATCATGGGATGTCAGAGCAGGATGTGACTTTAAAGCTAGTTTAAGGTTCATAAGGTCAGACCAGTTGCCCAAGGTCACAAACATTTCGGACCAGTCTCCAAGTCTCCCTCCCTTCCAGTGGCCTTTTCACTATTTTACTTTTAATGCCACAGTGCAGACACCAAATGTTAATCAAGTAGGTGATTCTGGTTGTTACTCTAAATACTTTGCTGCTATTACCCATGAAACCCTGTCAAGGATATAACATGGTTTTGTAGTTGTTAGAAATTTTGCATTCTGACATCACTTAGAATAAAACATTAAAGAAAACTCTCTATATAGCATTAAAGTAAATTTGCAGCACCTGAGGAGAGTGAGCAGGAAATCCATGGACCAATATTGTGTCTGTGCAGATGTGTACTAGATGGTCTGCCCACCCTCCCTGGCCTCCTCCTCCTCCTTTTTCTCTTCTCACTAGCTTAGAAGCTGCTCTGTTCTTTTATGAGCCTATCTCCATGGCCCTCTTGATGAATATAGAAATGGAAATCTGACCCATGTCAGAACATGCTGAGTCTCTTCCCCTGGATTTTTGAACAGGAATTCCCGGATGGTGTAAACTAAACCATGAAATCCAAGGGTACTGTGGGTGTCATGTTTCCGGCCATTTTGAAAAGAGGTCTGGGGTCACAGTGCCCCACTGAGAGAAGCAAAGATGAGGTCCTAAAACTGAGAAAGTCTGACAGCATCTGCATCTGTAGTTCAGATGCCCTACGTCAGTGGTCGGCAAACTCATTAGTCAACATAGCCAATATCAACAGTACAACGATTGAAATTTCTTTTGAGAGCCAAATTTTTTAAACTTAAACTTCTTCTAATGCCACTTCTTCAAAATAGACTCGCCCAGGCCGTGGTATTTTGTGGAAGAGCCACACTCAAGGGGCCAAAGAGCCGCATGTGACTCATGAGCCGCAGTTTGCCGACCACAGCCCTAGGTGCTTTTGAATCCTGTGTGATGGTTGTTCAACCCTACCTTGGATTCTGTTAACCAATTAATTAACATTCTGCTGATGCTAATTAAAGTCAGGTTTCTGTTTCTTGCCACCAAAGGAGTCCTATTTAACTGGCAGCTTTCCATTCTAGATTATAAGTCTTATTAAAGAAAACTCTTTATATAGCATTAAAGTAAATTGGCTATATGTCAATAGCTGTTTGAGGCATAAAAATGGCACATCCCAGGGATGAACAAAGTAGAAGGTGAGCTTGGAACATCTTATTGTGTCAGAAAGTAAGGAAATATTTTTTTAAATATATTTTTTATTGATTTCAGAGAGGAAGAGAGAGAGGTAGAAACATCAATGATGAGAAAGAATCACTGATCAGCAGCTTCCTGCATGCCCCTTATTGGGGATTGAACCCGCAACCTGGGCATGTGCCCTTGACTGGAATCAAACCCGGGAACTTTCAGTCCGCAGGCTAACGCTCTATACACTGAGCCAAACCAGCTAGGGCAGTAAGGAAATATTTAAAACAAACAAACAAACAAAATAAGAAGAAGGAGAAGGAGGAGGAAGAAGAGGCTTGTCACAGGACACAGGAGCCACTGGAAGGAGCTCCCTACTAGCCAGATATGGTACAATTTTCATTCCAATATAATTAGGGATGATAATGAATTATTGCAAAAAAAATTCCCAGGTCCATGTCAATAATAAATAGATACATGAAATGAATGGGGTGGGGAGCTCTTGCTTGCAGCAGAATGCCAGGTAGGGTGAGCAAATATAGAGGGTGTGCTGGGGAAATGAGTAACTGTGGAGTGGAAGTTTTGGACCACATCATGATGGGGAAACCAGAATCTGCCTCAGCAATGATGGCAGACCAACACCCTGTGCTCTGTATGATGTTAAATAATGTGTAATGTGTAATATACCTCACACAGTGGATAGACTAAATCTAGCTGAGCAAACACATGCTAAGAACATGTTCCATTGAAACAGGAAGGATGGGATTTCAGGTGAAACAAATGTGATAACTGAATGCAAGAAATGATCCCAGACTGCACCCTTTACTGGAGGGGAAATGCTACAAGGGACATTATTGGGTCAATTGTCAAAATTGGACAATAGATAGTGAACTAGATAAAAGGATTTTATCACTATTAAATTCACTGCAGTGGGTAACTGTACTATGATTATGTAAACGCATATTTGTTTTGGGGAGTAAGGAGGCGTGAAGTATTCAAGCTGTTCTTAAATGGTTCACAGAATTATATATATATATATATATATGTGTATATAATTTGAGAGAAAATAAATGAGAAAGCAGATGGATAAAAAGGTAGCAATAGTTGATTCTGAGTAAAGGGTATACAGGTGTTCTTGTTCTATTTTAAAATTTTTTCTCCATTTTTGAAATTTTATCCAAATAAAATGTTAATAACATTGTAAAAGTGGTGCAATCCATCCCCAAAAGGGAAATCCAGACCCACATGGGTAGCAGGTCCCTCAGACCCACCCGGGTAGGGAGGGCAGGCTCAGTTTCAGGTTTTGTTATTTGAATTCAGTATTGGCACCACAGGCTGGGCTGCTCACTCTTCTGCCTTGCCTTAGGTGACTTTTTCCTTTCCAGGATGTTTGTTTCAATTAACCTCCAGGGAGCAGAGGCTGAAAAATACCCAGCTGTGTACCAACAATAAAGCTTGGCTCTTGAGCTGCAGCCTTAGGAAAAACTGTAAATAAACAAAATGCAGGGAATTACATTTGATCTGGAAAAAGGTTCATTAAATATTCCAGGGTGTTGGAAACAAAAAAATATTTGAAGTTCCACAGGGTCCCAAGAGTGATTTAGAGGATGCAATACTGCCCAATATTAGCTGACATCCATTGGAAGAAAACCACAGGTAAAAACTAAAGCCCCCAATGTAGGAGGGAGACATAAAAAAAAAACACAAAAAAAACAACTCAGTGTCTTAGACCCCAAGACTTCAGTGACCCTCATTTCTAAGTGAACAATAACAGGATCAACATATATCTGAAAGTCCTCAAGCTCCTGAAGACTCATTGGCACTGCTGATGCCTGCATTCCTTTAATCACTGCAACATCTAGAGCTCAGAGGGCTATGCAATTGCCACACGGCCAAGCTAAAGGAACACCATCAATGGTTCTCAGAGTAGGGAGGCCAATCATCAAGCATCAGCGTCACCTGGGAATTGAGCAATGCAGATGATCAGGCCCTGCCCAGACCTGCCAAATCAGAACTCTGAGTGTGTTTTCGCAGGCCCTTGGCTGATCCTGACATCCACTACAGTGTGAGAGCCAGGGTTTCATCTCATTTCTCAGTTTTTATTTTCATTGGAATGTCAATTGTTTGAGGAGGAAGGTTTTAATCCAGCTCTATCACTCCGAATAACTTTGAGTGGATCAAGTCAAATTGTTGGGCCTTATTGTAAATTCAGGAAATTTGATCACAAGACTTATTTTTTTTATTTCTCCTTTTTTGTTAGTTTGTTTATTCAAAATTACATCAAGCTGGATTTATCTAATTTAAAGGGGTTCTCAGCCTTGCTTCCAAATGACATGTCAGAATTTATTTCTTTATTGGTCTCTCAGTGCACAAGGACTCATGGAGCGTGTTGGATTGTTTGTGGAAGGACACGTGGGAAGAGGCTGACACAAAGGGAACCCCTAGGTCCCCTTCCCGCCCAGGGTCTGGTGGGGCCTGTGCTTGGAGAGAGCGGGGGGGGGGGGGGGGTCTCTGGCTAGGAGCAACGCTTGTATTTCATGGCCTGGTGTGCAGTGATACTCAGTAAATACACTCTGATGAGTGAATCAGTGCACTAATGATAAAGGGCCGTTATCCTGCTTCCATGGGAAAAGCAACATTTATGCTAAAACTTAAACTATAAACCGGAAATATCGCCATAGGCATTTTTTAGAGCTCCTCGTCTTTCTATAAATACTCTGCTTTCTCCCCAAGGTCACAGCCAACAGGGAATGACATAAGGACAGTGAAGCATGGTGAAGTGGGACAGGTGGATGCAATCTTCAGAAGCTCACATGCCAGTTGCTCAGTTCCCTGCCATGTCCAACATCAGGCATTCATTTCTACAGAACTTGGATGCAGACATCAAGGAAAAGGCTTTGGAAGATCTAAGTAGCAAGGACCAAAATTAAGTTTGGAAACCCCCAGTATCAACCAGCTCACATTTATTGAGTTTTTTGACAAATCTTATTCTTTGAGTTCAAATTCATATATGGTAAGTGGATCCCCTCTTGAGGGTGGCCTTTTAATTGCCAGGGATCCCAGAATCTGATGTATCCATGACAAGCATGATGAGAACAAAGGGACTGAACAGGAGTTAAGACTCTGCCTTCACTGCTAACATCCTGCACTGACCTGTGTTAACATCTCAGATCCTGGACACCCAGTCCTGCCTCTGCCTTCATTTTCCAGGTGACCATCCCTAACACAGACATTTATCCTAATCCTTCTGGGCAGATGAAAAGAAATTAAGATTTATGGGACTGCACTTTCTGTACCCAGCCAGCTCTGTTTGCTAAATGTGTCTGGTGTCCTGGTGATGCTTTTATCTCCTGCACAGAAGAAAAGTGCTTTTAGCAACAGAGAAACAGATGTCCAAGAGGGGGAGGGGCAACCTGGGCCACTGGTTGCCTCTATTCCCCATAAAATTATCATATGTTCAAAGTTCACTGAGGCCAACATGAGCTGACAACACATCTCACATTACTTCAGCTTAGATTAGAAAACGCATTTCACCACTTCTTAGTTATTGCAGCTATGTTTTCTGAATCTGCTCAAATAGGTACTCCTGTATTTAGCCAAAGCTATGAAGCTATTTACTTAAAGAAGTTGTGTTTTAAACATCTAAACGTAGAGATTATGTTTTGTAGAGACTTCATGCAAAGATTTTGGGTGGGGTGTGCTGGTTGTCAGGAAGTTCTTTATTCCTTGGTCATTTTCCATCACATATGACAGCTGGTCTTAAGCCAAATTCGTAAAAGTCCACAATAGTCACACACATGGGGAACGAGCCCACTGCAAAGCCACTTGTTTCACTTCCCTTTATAGTCTTCAGAAGGCAAGGCAGCCCACTTTCAAGGCAGGATTCAGTGGGTAAAAATATGGGAAACTAAGAGATTTAAAGTTCTTACTGCATTTATATCAGTCAAGTATAAAATACCAAAGCACAGCAAAGCAGTCTTTATTGTTTCTGTTGCCATAGACTGCACATGTGTGATTAAAACTTTCCCACACCACATTGCCTGCCCCTCTGTCGCTCATCTGCAACCATCTCTCTCCTCTAAGGCAGTTCTCAGCCCTCCCATAGCCCCTGGCTGATATACTCCCCAGCCTTCTGTTGATTTGAGGGTGTGATTGCTACCACTACAAACCCCAACCCCTCTCTCTCCCTCAATTAAAGAACCTTGGGGCAGGAGGATCAGGTCATCCCTGGGATGGGGCCCTTCCCTGTCTTTCCTTTGCACCCTCTTCCCTTTGCTTTGCTTTCTCCATCTACCTCTTTATGACTCATATTTCCACTGAACAGGCCCCACATCAAGCCCAGACATGTCTTTAGAGGCATGAACTTCTGCCTTCATCCCCTCCATCCAAACACACTTGTCTCATTTCTTTAGGACCTGCTCTTCCCAACATGTCTACTAACTGAATTTACTGTAAGATTAGAACATAGTGACTGATGGGGGCAGATTCATATTTTGTGGGGTCAAAAGCTTTATAACTTGAGGGACCCTCTGTAAAAAAATAATATAAATAAGGTATGAAAGTGATACCTATTTAGAAAGAAAGAAAGAAAGCCAAACAAACTACTGAGAACCTTGGTGGTTCATGTCACTTTCTTCTAATAACAGGTTAAGGGATTTACCAGAAATGCTTCCTGGAACCGCTCCCCAACTACATCCTGGCTTCCCCAACCCACCCAGAGCAGTCCAGGATTACGGGGATGTGGAGTAAATGGAGAGCAAAGCTTTAGTAACTTCACTAAAAATATTCCTCTGATGGCAAACAGAGGGTTGGCTCAGTTGACCAGATATACCTGGTTTTGAATTCTGGCTCCATCTTCTGCTCAATAACTAGAATGCCTTGAAAAATATTTTTTCATCTGTAAATTGGGGACAATAGGCCCTACTCCTAAGTTTTTGGTGAGATCATGTATGTAATTACTTGGTGACACTTGGTACTAAGCACCTAGTAAATGGTTAACTGTTAGTAACATGTTTGATTTATGAATACTTAGACAGATGTCTCCTGGCAGAAAACTTGGCATTTTCAAAGTTTATCTCTGGAGTATCCCAAAGAATTGATTTTACGTAAAAATGATAGAAACCAAGCAACAATAGAAACAACAGCAATAACATCTTTCAGAGCAGAATCCACCAATTTGTCTCAAAAATATTTTAAGTAAGTATATTTTTAAGTAAGTAATAATATTAAGTAAGTAATATTTTTAAGTATTAAGTAAGCCACAGCATAACAGAGCATCTTTTTCTGCATAAACATTTATGTCACAAATAGTGTGTAACAGTGATGTGTCTGGAGATGGCACTGCACACAAATGATGTGACCCTGTCCTGGGGCAGCTGAAATAAGAGCTCCCCATGCCACTGCCTTGGAAGGTCTGTTTTTCCCCCAACCTCTCTGCCTTCCTCAGTGATTTCCATTACTTAGAATAAGACTAAAATTAAATTCAGGAGAAACAAGTGGTGTGTAAGGTGTGAGAGGAGATGATTGCCTTTGGGTTTTATTTCAGGTTTTGGTTTGGGGGTTTGGTTCTTGAGGATCACAGGGGGACTGCTAGTTACCCCATGCTTGGCTGAGGTCTCAGCCAGGAAGGGCACAAGGGCCTCACAAACACCAGGAGAAATCCATGTTGGAATTTTTGCTGCCTTAGCAAATCCCAGACAATGGAGAACTAGATCCATGCACCTAAACGAGGGAGGTGGGAGAAGAATGGAGGTGAAATGAGAGAATCGGCTCTAACCAGCCCTCCAGAGTGGCCTCATGGCCTTAGCATTCTTTAAATTATAACTTACAACTGAAACTTCACTTTACCCTGTCAAGAACAGAACCATTTCCACCAATGAATTCTGTGTGTAGAAAAGAGTATTGTTAAGAAAATCCTATGATGCTATAGACTGAATGTTTTTGTCTCCCAGTCCCATTCTTGTGCTCAACCCCTAACCCCAATGTGATGATATTAGGAGGTAGTGCCTTTGGAAGCTGTGTAGATCATGAGGGTGGAGCCACAATGCTGAGATAACTGTCCTAAAGAAAGAGTCCTCAAAGAGCTCCCTAGCACCTCTTGAGGACACAGTGAGAGGGAAGGTGTCTGAATAGGAAGCAGGCCCTTACCAGGCACTGAATCTGCTGGCACCTTGATCTTGGACTTCCAGCCCCCAGAATAGTGAGAAATAAATTTCTGTTGTTTATAAGCCACACAGTTTAAGACTTCATGTGAGCAGAATATTTGTCATGTTTATCTTCTGGAAATATAGGTATTCACAGGGAAAAAATGCATTTGTGTGAGGAAAGGGGAGAGTCCATCTGGTAAAGTAATGTGACAAAGTTTCCTCCTACCAATTAATTCCTCTCTCTGGTACAGCAGTGAACACACTGGCTGTTAGTCCAAGGACATTAGCCCAGGCAGTGTCTAATTATAGCAGTGACTTAACTGCTATAACTGACCTAATGAGTCAAATCAAAGTTTTTTCCCCAAAGGCTGCCCAAAACATTAAAAAACCTGAAATATTTATTTCATAGCATGTCCTTCATTCTTTTCACTTTGAAATATCAGAGAATGTGGATGTTTCATCCGGATGTGACTTGAAAGGAATTATTGCATTAGTCAGGATAATAAAAATATGCTTTATTGTCTGGATATCTTGATTCTACAAGCCTGTGTCTGTCTTTTCAGGAACATGGTGCCTCCTTGGATCCTTCAGCTGCAGGGGCTGCCTGGGGCTGCCCAATGCAGATAAGATTGTGTCCACATGTCTATTTCTTTCATGATCTGCAACAGGATAAGCCCTCGGTTAATGCCTTATTGGTGATACTGTGCTTTATGTTTTGTATTTGGGGCTGGCTTATTTTCCTGTTAAGTATGGGAATAGTCCAAGTCCAAAAGTGAGTGTCTCTTTCATGATCATAGGCTGCTTACATTTTAAAGAATTTCAATGAGTAGAGTTCACTCTAGTTTCTTAAAAATGCCATCCTCTTTGTCCTCTATAATATTTATGGCCTCCAGCTAGGGATAAGGCCGAACGCTTTCTTTGGTAGGTATGCCTAAGAGGTGACAAACTTAAGGCAACAGCAATCACATCTTTCTGAAGGTAAATGTCTCCAGTCTGTGGGCTGGACACACAGACAGCTGAAAGAGTTAAATATTAAATATTATAAGTTTTTTCTTGGACTGTTGAAACACACATACATATACAAAAACATACACAAGTATATTCACAACTATGATCTCTACTTCATTGTTGAAAAGTTGAGTTTTTATTTTTACAAATATACATCTAATTTAGGGGCTTTAAAATATTTACAATGTCTAAGTAAGGAATGACATGTTCTCCAGAGTTTGGTAACACTGCACTTTCATTTATCATTACAAGAATGATTGTAGAATTTGGTGAAATGATTTTCACAGAAAAGTAAAATATAATATTCAGCCTCCAATTTCTCATAGTTGAGTAATTTAAACCTCTGTGACCTTAACTTCCAAATATTTTGGCCATATTAAACAAAATTGATTTATTAATAATATCAAGTTTTGTGGATATAGTTACCCATCCACCCATTCACTCACCCATCGTTCAATCATGCATTTATTTTGAAATTTAGTGAGTAGACTTCTCTCTTCACTGTGGAAAATAATGCAGGGAATTATGTAGCATGAACCTTACTCATTCATGTCAACTGCATTCCTTCTGTTAGGTCAAAGTTAATTCACTTTGAAGAGTTTGGAAGAAATATAGAATTAGAAAAATGGTGGGAGTCTTGGGGGTTGCCTGAGTCACCACTGGGCCTGGAGTTGGAGCCTTTAGGAATGGTAAAAAATCACACCACATATTCATATTCCTCCAAATTCATATATTGAAGTTCTGCTCCCAGTGTGATGGTATTTGGAGGTGGGGCTTTGGAGGTGATTAGGGCTAAATGATGTCAAGTGGGTGGGGCCCCATGATATGACCGGTGCCTTATCAGAAAAGAGCAAGCTAGTTCTGTCTGTGCCATGTCTGGACCCAGTGAGAAGAAAGCTATCTGTAAACCAGGAAGTGGGCCCTCACTGGAACCTAACCATGCTGGCACCCTGAACTCAGATTTCCAGCCTCCAGAACTGTGAGAAATTAATGTTTTTCCTTAGTCCCCTGGTCTATGGTAATTTATAGCAGCTTGAGTATCTGAGAAAGTTGTCCAAATAGTGCTTTTTGGCAGTTTGACTCTTGGAGTCAGAACACAATCTGGAAAGAAGGTGCATGGCTGGCCAGAACCACTGGCAGTGTGTCACTCCACCCAGGTTGTTGAGAACTATCTCACAGTCTCTGGGGCCTATGGTGGGGCTGTGGGAACAACTAGTGCAACTGTTGTGGCCTGCATTGGACTTGGGGAAACCAGTTCTTATCGACAGCCAGGGCATCTGAGAAAGTTATATGTACCAAATACTGTTGGTGATGGTAACAGTCAGAATGGAGATCAATAGTATAACAAATGGACTGATTGGCAAAAATAATGCCACTGACATTAAAACCAACCATAGCAATCAGATGAAGCAACTTATTTTCTCAAGTGAAAAGAACAAATCTGTGTTTGGGCTAAGTCTGATGTCAATGCACACTTTAATCCTACAGGGAATAGTAGTGGTTAATGATAGGTTACAGTTCCTTTTAATAATCAAAGATCTAAAATTAAAGGCCTCACATATTTCCGTGCTTCATGACACAAGTATTTCTCTTGGGTAATATAAGATTAAAAGTAATTTTTAAATAGCTGAGTCCATAATTTTTTAAATAAAGAAATATCAGAAACACGCACAATCATAAGACCTTTTAACAATCAGTGGCATTTCACCCTCCTGTGATTGATGAGAAGCATTTGGGGCACTGATGTGTCACCCCATAGGGGGGCAACCATGCCTGACTGTGTTTATTTATTGAACACTTAAAAGAAGCACAAGACCATTGGGATGGTCAGGATTTTACAAAGGATAAGATCAAATGGGAGTGGGGCTTTAGCACACTGTCCAAAACTAATGTTTAGAATAGGATAAAGGAAATCCAAAAGTGCAACAAAATACCGGTCCCTTGGCTTTTTCATTAAGATGTTTATACCAGGTGGGACCATATTAAGATGTTTATCTGGGGTGGGATTGCATTTCTTTTGAAAGTAAAACCTTGTTGGCACTGGAGGAGGCCATCTCTTATTTGGTCTGAAGCAATCAACCCTTTTTCTTTATTTAAGATGTTACTTGGTCTCTAGGGGGAGCCTGTGGGTCTGAACCACTCCTCTCCACCTCCACAGCCTGAGTGGCCTGTAGGAAGGCCACTCTTTCGCCAGTCTTGGAGACTGGGACTGGCAGTGTATAGCTGGAGTCATGTTTAGCCCCACAGTGAGGTGGCTATAAGACGTGCATGCAGCGCTGTGGAAAGCTTGGAATTGTTGCCCAAAGGTGGAAGAGACTGCCTCAGGCTGACGACATTTCTCTCCTCCGCAAAGGGGAGCCAAAGGCTGGGGGTCAGTCAGGCAGCTTTCAGGTGTCAGTTCTGCCTTTAGGGCTTGGGCGATGCAGGGCAAACACTCACACATTCTCTGCTTTGGGTGCCTGTCCATCATAGAGGGAGAGGATTGATAGCTCACCCACTTAGTCACAGGATGGTTTTGAAGATTAAATGGGGATATTCACGTAAACATTTTCCAAGGCTGTATATCTGTAACATGTAATATGAAAAATAAAAGTGATTTTATCAAATGATGTTGGAACCATTAGACATTTATTTGCTAAAAAGGGAACCTCACATCTTATACAAATAAATATCTCAGAGTGAATCACAGGCCTAAAGAGAAAACCTACTTCTATAAAACTTCTAAAAGATAGAAGGGGCCCTAGCCAGTTTGGCTTGGTGGATAGAGCGTCAGCCTGTGGACTGAAGGGTCACAGGTTCAATTCAGGTCAAGGGTACATGCCTAGGTTGCGGGCTTGATCCCCAGTGGGGGGTGTGCAGGAGGCAACCAATCAATGATTCTCTCTCCTCATTGATGTTTCTATCTCCCTCTTTCTTCCTCTCTGAAATATATTTTAAAAAAAGACAGAAGGGAAAGTATCTGTGATCTTTTTTAAAAATTTCTTTATTAATTACGGTATTATATATGTGTCCTTATTCCCCCATTACTCACCCTATTCTCCCCCCTCATGCCTTCACCCCCCTGTTGTCTGTGTCCATTGGTTAGGTTTTTATGCATGCATACAAGTCCTTTGGTTGATTTCCCCCCTTACTCCCACCCTCCCCTACCTTCCCTCTGAGGTTTAATGGTCTGATCGATGTTTCTCTGTCTCTGGATCTATTTTTGTTCATCAGTTTATGTTGTTCATTATATTCCATAAATTAGTGAGATCCTGTGATATTTATCTTTCTCTGCCTGGCTTATTTCACTTAGCATAATGCTCTCCAGTTCCATCCATGCTGTTGCAAATGGTAAGAACTCTTTTTTCACTGCAGCATAGTATTCCATTGTGTAGATGTACCACAGTTTTTTAATCCACTCATCTGCTGATGGGCACTTAGGCTGTTTCCCAATCTTAGCTATGGTGAATTGTGCTGCAATGAACATAGGGGTGCATATGTCCTTTCTAATTGGTGTTTCTAGTTTCTTGGGATATATTCCTAGAAGTGGGATCACTGGGTCAAATGGGAGTTCCATTTTTAATTTTTTGAGGAAACTCCATACTGTTCTCCACAGTGGCTGCACCAGTCTGCATTCCCACCAGCAGTGCACGAGGGTTCCTTTTTCTCTGCATCCTCGCCAGCACTTGTCGTTTGTTGATTTGTTGATGGTAGCCATTCTGACAGGTGTGAGATGGTACCTCATTGTCGTTTTGATTTGCAACTCTTGGATGATTAGTGACTTTGAACATGTTTTCATATGCCTCTTGGCCTTCCTTCTGTCTTCTTTAGAAAAGTATCTATTTAGGTCCGTTGCTCATTTTTTGATTGGGTTGTTTATCTTCCTTTTGTTAAGTTGTATGAGTTCCCTGTAGATGTTGGAGATTAAGCTCTTATCGGTGATAACATTGGCAAATATGTTCTCCCATGCAGTGGGCAGTGGGCTTTCTTGTTGTTTTGTTGATGGATTCTTTTGCTGTACAAAAGCTTTTTATTTTGATGTAGTCCCATTTGTTTATTTTCTCTTTAGTTTCCATTGCCCTAGGAGCAGTATCAGTGAAGAAGTTGCTTCGGCATATCTCAACATAATAAAGCCATATATGACAAACCCACAGCCAACATCATACTCAATGGGCAAAAACTAAAACCATTTCCCCTAAGAACAGGAACAAGACAAGGATGCCCACTCTTACCACTCCTGTTCAACATAGTACTAAGAGTACTAGCCATTGCGATCAGATAAGAAGAAGAAATAAAAGGCATCCAAATTGGAAAAGAAGAAGGTAAAACTGTCCTTATTCACAGATGATATGATAATGTACATAGAAAACCCTAAAGACTCCATCAAAAAATTATTAGACTTAATAAATGAATTTAGCAATGTAGCAGGATACAAAATTAATGCCAAGAAATCTATGGCATTTCTATACACCAATAATTAACTTACAGAAAGAGAGACTAAAAAAGCAATCCCATTTACCATCGCACCAAAAAAATTAAGATACCTAGGAATAAACTTAACTAAGGAGGTAAAAGACCTATATGTGGAAAACTATAGGACTCTGATAAAAGAGATAGAGGAAGACATAAACAGATGGAAGAACATACCGTATTCATGGATTGGTAGAATCAACATCATTAAAATGTCCATACTACCCAAAGAAATCTATAGATTCAATGCACTCCCCATTAAAATACTAACAGCATATTTTGCAGACCTAGAACCAACTTTCCAAAAATTCATTTGGAATAAAAAAAAAAAAGACCCCGAATAGCTGCAGCAATCCTGAGAAAGAAGAACAAAGTAGGTGAGATCTCAATACCAGATATCAAACTGTATTACAAAGCCACTGTTCTCAAAACAGCCTGGTACTGGCACAAGAACAGACATATAGATCAATGGAATAGAATAGAGAACCCAGAAATCAACCCAAGCCACTATGCTCAATTAATATTCGACAAAGGAGGCATGAACATACAATGGAGTCAAGACAGTCTCTTCAATAAATGGTGTTGGGAAAATTGGACAGATACATGCAAAAAAATAAAACTAGACCACCAACTTACACTGTACACAAAAATAAACTCAAAATGGATCAAGGACTTAAACATAAGACGGGAAACCATAAAAATACTAGAGGAATCCATAGGCAGCAAAATCTCAGACATATGCCGAAGCAATTTTTTCACTGTGATCTTGAATTAGATACCTCTCACACCAAGGCACAATTCATAAAATAAAAAATTGATTAATTAGACTTTATCAAAATTAGAAGGTTTTGCTCTGTAAATGACACTGTTGAGAGAATTAATAGAGAGGCCAGAGATAGGGAGAAAATAGTTGCAAAACCCATGTCTGGTAAAGGATTCCTTTACCAAAAAAAAATCAAAACTTAGAAATAAGAAAACAAGCAATGCAGTATAAATGGGCCAAAGATGTGAAAACATGCTTTGCCAAAGAAGATATGCGAAGGGCAAATAAGCTCACAGAAAAGAACACAATATCATCAGTTACCAGGGAACCAACAATCAAAACCATGATTAGATACCAGTACATTTCTATTAGGATGGCTCAGACAAAATATCCTCAGGCCTTGACACTTGGGACTGGCCCAGAGGCAGAATGAGGCAGTGGGAACCAGTGAAGAGGGTGCAGGTGGAGCAAAGTCACGGAAGAAGAGGATGTGGGGTGCCTTTGGAGGTGAGATTATCAATGTCAGAGAGCCTGAACCCTAGCATAACTAAATACATGCCTCAAAAAGATATCCGTAAGAGAACTCTGAGTTACAGTTAACTAGTCAACTCAAGTTTTCTCTGTCATCAGCAGTATGATCGACATTTAAAGGACTTCAGTTCAGCTATGAAGAAATAAACCACATATTTTTATTGAGATATAATTGACATATGACATTATATTAGTTTCAGGTGTACAACATAATGATTTGACATATGTATATATAGTGAAATGATCACCATAATACATTTAGTTGACATCCATCACCACATATAGTTATATTTTTTTTTGTGCTGAGAAATGTTAAAATCTATTGTCTTAGCAAAAAGCCACAACTATTTTTTAAGATCTGAGTTGTATTGCGTAAATTCCACAGCCACTGCATACTCACCCCCATGCTTTATCAGCACATTTGAGATTCTGAAATTCAAAACGAATACACTTTCTGCAAAATTGAGTTACTAGAAAGCTAGGAAGTCTCTTTCTCTCATGCTGTCAAATGCTTGACCTTGAGAATCAGCTCACGAATGAGTGGAAGTGGGTTGGGCTGGACAGTGGTAGGTACACCATGAAGGTATCACCAGAAAGTGAAATTCTATCCTTTACAGAAAAAAGCGTACAGCATTTTTTAATGACTCTGCTGCAGTGAGTTAAAAAAAAAGGTGTTTAAAGCACTGGAATCCTTTTTTCCAGGCATAAGCATACACAGAACCCCAATAGATGGACCAGATAGATGGGTTAGGATGAAGCCAGCAGGTCCTCATCCCTCCTCAGATACTTCTGGGCAAGGGGACACTTCTCTGAAGCCACTGGGAGATCCTATAAGTCCAATAGCAATTCGGTGAATTTATTTTAGAGTGAAGTGGGAGTCTTAACGTCCACAAGATTGCAATCACAAACTTCTTTTTAAAAGGCTGGAAGGAGATACACAAGAAGTTTACTAATAAGATTACTTCTAGCTGGTAAGGCCAGTGACCTTTTTAACCCCAGTTCTTTCCAAATTCACCTATTGTGAGCATGTGGTAATTTCATAAGTAGGAAAATGATGAAGTGGACTGCATTATTTGGCTAGCTGTCCTTGTGGGCACCAGAGGGAGCGGCTCGGCTATACCAGGAAGACGCTCCTGGAGAGAGAGGCCTCCCTGTGTGACTGTGGCTTTTCATGATGGTTTAGTTTTACTCCCAACAAATGGGAATTTTGTCTTAAGGATTCTCCAAGAAGCCATTCTCCTAATTGGTAACCAATGAACATTTCTTCAAGGAAAGAAGACAGAAAGTTAGCCTTTGTTCCTCTATTGGGTAAATTGTGGGTTCTGCAGCCATGCTTATTCATGTTCACATCTCAGTAACACACTTAAGATGTTTTGATAACAATTATTACTTAGGTATATTTTGTTTTTATATTTATTGAAGTAGTTGTGGAGAAATAAGAGCAGGAGCAGAGAAAACAGAGGACTTGGCTCATTGGGCTTTGAGGATTAATTGGTGGGCGGGACATGCTGAAGGTCCAGAGCACAGGAGTATCAGTGTCTAAAAGGGGGTTTACAGACTCAGAAAATCAGGAGAGGTCCAGTGAGGACAAAGGGCAGCTGCCGGGAGAATAAGACAAAGCATAGAGGGAAAGTCTGATACTTTTAGAAGCACCAGGCTCTATTTCTGAGGCCTTTTAGACAATGTTAAAATTTACAGAAAAATTTAAAATATCACTAATGAATTTTGAAGTGATAGTTGCTTTCCACTTAATTCTATAAGATCTCCTTCATCAGGACTCCCATTAGAGCAGTGGTTCTCAACCTTCCTAATGCCTCGACCCTTTAATACAGTTCCTCGTGTTGTGGTGAACCCCAACCATAAAATTATTTTCGTTGCTACTTCATAACTGTAATTTTGCTACTGTTAATGAATCGTAATGTAAATATCTGTGTTTTCCAATGGTCTTAGGTTCTACAGCAGCGACTCTCAGGTTGAGAACTGCTAGCAGGGTCGCCTAAGACCATCGGAAAACACAGATATTTGTTGTCAGTAGGTGCCATCCCCTGGGGAATACTGCAGAGTGAGCCCTCCTGTGTCTATCTGCCCGAGGACATGATAGCCAGGGGAACAGGAGCTCACCCTGCAGGTGAGAGATCTCTGTGGTCAGGTGTGAGATGAGTCATTGAATGTCCTCTGGGCAGTAGAGAAGATTGGTGACCAAAGAATTCCACTGCCCCAGCGGCCCCCACCCCAGTCTCCAGGAAGGTCTCGCCAGCCTGGCATCAGCAGAATGTTGAAGAGGTCAGACAAGCACACTGTTTACATTACTCTCAGCAGGATGAAAGAGACCTAAGACATTTATAGCCCAGACAGAGATATTTAGTGCTGATTTATAAATATCATGTCAGCCTGGCAAATCCATTTATCACTCATCTTGACAATTGCCATAGCTTGTCGCTAGGATCTTAGAACCAAGTGCCTGAGAAAGGTTACAAGATCAGGAAATTGAATCATGAGTGCAAATAGAAAAGAAAAAAAGAAAGAAAGAAGAGGAAAAAAAAATCAACAAACCCGACCATGCAGACAATTGTGGGCTGCTCCAGCACAGTGACTTCTGGAAATTAGAAAGGCCACTTGTGAAATAAAACTTGGGAAAAATGAACCATTCCTCTGAGATGTCAGGAAACCTCAAAGTGTCTCTCTCATGGATGCAATAGAGTCTGGTAGCATTCATTCTCTACATCCTAGCTCCCCTCATTTCTTACCCTCGCTCCCAAACTCTAGAGTCCACCCAATCAATGTAGGTGCCCTATAGCTCCAGGAAAGACCTTGAGTAAAGTATTATCCACTTTCCCTCTTTCAAATAGCTACTTTTAAAGGAACTGTCATATAATTTTTTCCCTTCTAAATGTCTCTCAATACATTTTCTCCAGTTTACCTTTCAGAGGGTTGAAGCTGCCTATAAACCCACTGAGAGCTGACCATGGAGCACAGGTGAGTCTCTGTGGATAAGGACCATCAAGACAGATGCCCTGGAGGTGTCTGAAGGGAAGGCTCCTTGCACTATCAGTCTGTGCTTTAGTTTATCTTATCATATGAGCTCTTCTCTGTGAGGTCAAGAGAGCTCAGGTGTCCATGTGCTACTAACAACAAAGAAATGGGGTCCCTAAAATTTTACATGAGGACAGGCAGAGCAGCTGGTAAGAAAGACATGGGTTGCTTTCTGGAACAAGGGACAGAGATCCAGGACTGTAGGGAGTCCAACCTGCTTTGTCATTGGATCTTGGGGCATCACTTACACTCCTGGGCTTTCAGTTATGTGATCATTAGAATAAATAGTGGAGGAGGGATGGTTTCCATTCACTCCGCTTTGTAGGGTTATTTCACAGAACACTGGCTCTTCCCAGACACAATGTTTCTATTTTAAATTTTAATAAAATACGTTGCTTTTTACAAAGTCAACCAACTTATACCAAGCCATCACAATTCTCATGGCCTCATTTTCTCAATATATTATCTGTCTGTGTGTGGGAGGGAGGCATGTATTCATTTAGTTATCATCGCAGTCCCAAGGGCAGCTACCACACAGCTGGATTTTAATTTACACATGTGGACACCTACGTGTTGCTTGAGTTGTCCCAAAAACGATTGGCTAAGTTGCAGCTGGGAGAAGAAAACGTTGCATGTACCCAGATTATTGCCTGTCAACTGACAGACAATCAATTTAGTCGTAAGGACCGCCAAGCCTCTAGGAATAGATGGAAGAGGCTTAGGGCTTTGAAGAGGGTGGTGGAAGCCAGAGTTTGTATTATCAACCTTTTAGCTGGCATCCAAGAGTTGCTGTTTAAGTTCCAACAGTGCAGGAAGAAATTGTTTGACAATTAAGAAATGTAGATGAAAATTTTGTATTCCAAGTTGTCCCGCTGCCACACTGCTTTGAGCTGGTTGGTTCTGCCTTTTATCTCTGTTCAGTCACTGAAGGGAGCCCAAGCCCATCCTGCCAGCTATGTGGGCCCAAACCTTGGGGTCATCCTTGGCCCCTCTCTCTGCTCAAACCCACATCCCATCCATCAGCAAGTTTTCTGTCTCATCCCCAGAACACATATTATTAGCAATTTATATGCCTCTGATAACTTATGTGCCCAGGCTGAGCCTCTCTCTCATAACCTCTACCACCCCCATCTAGATGGCATAGGTCGCCTCTCAACGATCTCTCCACTTCTGTCTTTTCTGTGTCCTCACCTCTTCCATTCAGAGCAGCAGAATGGCCTTCCCAATGGCAGTCCTCCTTACCCACCACCATGCTCCTGACCTCCACTCCCACTTGCTCAGATACACATCATCAAGTTTTTCATGATTTTGGCCTCCTTTCAAACCTTTTTAATATTATATTTTATATATATCATATTTTATTTATTCACGTATATATTTAAATTGACTCAATTGAAAAAGTTGTTATGTACCACTAGAGGATCTCCAGGATGCATGCTCATCTTTAAGAAGTCCTGAAAAATTAACAGTATTTTGTTTTCTAAAGTAAAAAACTATTTAGGTAGGCTTACTTAGATCAACAAAGACTTTGAAGAACTTAATAAAATTAAATACACGATAACAAAAATGACAGCAGCCAAGGGCATTTGGGAAAAAGAACAATGAGCGTAGGAAAGCAGTGAAACCAGGACGATAAAGTGCATAGTCTGTGGTGGTCTGCTGGACACAGGCCCCAATTTTACTTTAGGATGAAATTAGGATAGAAACAAGAATGGTTATTAGTTATATCACCCACAAAATAAAAAAGTAAATGAGATCGTCAGAAAGAATATGAATGTTCCAGTAATTGAGATGAGAAGAAATTTCTCCCCTGAGTCCCCATTGAGAGGACATGGTATAATGCTGGGTTCCACAGCAGCCTGGGGTAAATGCGTAGGTCCTCACCTGTCTCCTGTAGCACACCTGGGCATGGCCAGAGCACACTCTCTGGAAAGGTGGAGGAAGCCTGCTTACTCCATGCGGGGGCACAGCTTTGCTCTCTTCTCCCCAGAACTGCTGAACCAATGCAAGAACAAGGGCACCAAGAAGACCAAGGATTGCGCTAATGAAGGCAAATCTCCATAAACATGACTTCTGTCATCTTACGTAAACTCTTTACATTTAATCTTACTTTGATATAAATTAAAACACTAATACTATTTTATATATTTCAAATTCCCGTTAACTTTTAAATAAAACATTTTGTCTGTCTCATAGTTAGAGGTCTGTTATGAACACATATTATTAGCAATTTATATGCCTCTGATAACTTATGTGCCCTAAATATGAAGTCAAAATAAAGCCTATTGTCTAAACTAGAGAAGGGTACTTGTATGAAAAATTATGTTAGTTCTCTATTTCCCAAAGGAACTAGGAACATTTTTTCTTCAGACACTTTGGGAACTTTTGTCATTTTGTACTCAAATTCTGAGTAGACCTCACAATTACTACGGACCTTGTACAAAGCTCAACTATACATTTTAACTTTTAAATTATTTGATTGATTTAGGTCACAATTTGGGTCAAATGTGGAGAACCTAAACATACACTAGTGTCCAGGAGGTGGTGGATCATTTGTATTATCTTAAACCTAATAAGCACAGTGTGAGAGTCTAGGCAGGAAGAAACATCTGATAGACAGTGTGCAGCTGCTGGAGGATCAATGATATTAAATAAGCAATTGGAAACATGCAGCGATTGCAAATGAACATTCGTTATAACTATAATTTCTGAGCCTATGGCTGAACCTATTTGAGATGTTGCTACCACTGTGATATGTGTGTTTAAAATCAGTTTCTTCTCTTTCCTATCAAATTTAGTTGGTAAAATGTATAGGGAGGATCAATGGGTGAAATGCAAAGTGTGATTGAATGCCAGGGTTTGGCTTTAACTGCTAACTCTCCCAAGTTTGGCAACAGTGAGCCAAACCAAACACCCTCCAGGAATCACTATTTATTAATAAGAAATTCCAGCCTCCAGGGACAGATATGATAAAAATCTGTGTCAATGTGGGGCTTTAAGAATGTTGCCTTAAATGTTTAAGAACAATGCTTGGGTTTTTCCAGGGCTGGATGTGTGGGTTGAATGGCTTTTTATTTTATTTTTTATTAATTTCCTGAATATGTAGGCAACAGTTGTGAGCCCTGAAGGCCTGGGGTGGGGGGTCGATCTGCAGTCATGTAGCAGCCTACTCAGAGAATTATAGAATGAAGAGGAGGGAAGGATTCAAGAGGGTTACTCTGTGGAACTGAGCTGGATTCCATGCCTGGGAGAGAGGGAAGGATGGGTCACTTTCAGCTGAGGGTCTAGCACAGTAGACATGTTATGGTCAGGTGGCTGGAAAGTGCTGTCTGTCTTCAGCCAGGGCTAGACCTTCACTGGAAGGCCTCTTGTTCTGTAGGAATGACAAAAACAGAGTTTTCAGATTTGTGCAGCCCATACTGGGAAGGAAGGACCTTGAGGGGCAGAAGCATGACATGGGATGATTTAAGGAGGACCTGAAGAAGATTGATTAGTCCTTTTAAGTGATTTTAAGTTTATCATGGAACATGCAGCATAAAATGACCGACCTTCATCTGCTGTGACCTTGAGAAGCATGCACGGATGTCACAGCCCAGGCACACACTGGAAAAGCCAGTCATCAGGGTCATGCTGCAGTGGATGCAGCAGCAGGTGGTGCTTCTGGAGAGGGGAAGGAGGAAGCCCAGCTACAGAGGAATGATTGGAGGAAGACTGGCATCATCAAAAGGCTGGGAGACTCCATCCTCATCAGCTGATAACATTCCTCAACTAAATCACACACATAAATGAAAACCCTAAGGACATGAGTAGTAGGTGAGGAAGGGACACTGGAAGAGAGATCAGGAGTCTACCTAAAATTTACAATGAATCTCTTTCCATCTAGCCCTAAGTATTGATGTTTCTATTATGTCAGGCATTACTCTTTTAGGATTACTTAGAAAATAATAAAATGAACTGACTCATTTTTTTTTCTGGAATACTTCCCTCTTTTTCTTGTCTTGCTTGAAAAGCATAGATCATCACTAGAGTCATCAAAAGCAAAAAAGAATTAAATTCTTGGAAGAAAATATAGACACAAATCCTTATGACCTTAGGTATCAGTTCCTTAGCCATGACACCAAAATCACAAACAACAAAAGAAAAAATAAATAAATTAGACTTTATCAAAATTAACTTTTGTTCTTCCAAGGACACTATCAATAAAAAAACAAGTAGCCCAATTAAAGTACAAATTGGCAGTTATAGAAGCAGTCATGGGAATGTAAAGTGTAGCATAGGGATTACAGTCAATAATATAGTAATAACAATGCATGGTATCAGGCTTATCGGAGGATCATTTTGTAAGTTAAATATTAAACATATAGTTACTACCTTTAGGTATAAATCTAAGATAAATAAAAACACTTGTGTACAATTATTCATTCTGCATAGTAACCAAAAGGTGCAAATGACCCAAATATCAATCAACTGGTGAGTGGATAAACAAAATGTGGTACTTTCGTTATCTATATCTATATCTATATCTATATCTATATCTATATCTATATCTCTCTCTATATATAGATCTCTCTCTCTCTCTCTCCATATATATATATATATATATATATATATATATATATATATATGCCTAAGCAACTGGAATTACAGGAACGACTGGTTGCTATGATGTGCACTGACCACCAGGGGGGCAGATACTCAACACAAGGATTGCCTGATCAGGGACCAGGAACTGGGGGTGGGTGGCGGTGGACACGGCCCCTTTCCCAGGGCTGCCAAGGGCCAACTCCCTCCTTGGGGCCAGCAGCCAACCTCCTGTGCTTTGTCCCTCCCCCTGGCCGGCAGGCCCTGATGAACCTGGTGGCAGCGCAGTTGCAAGGGAAGGAGGGGGGCAGGGCCCTGATTGACCTGGTGGCAGCAAGGGAAGGAGGGGGCGGGGTGGGAAACTACATGGTGGCGGGGCATTGATGATGGCGGTGTCAGCGTCCAGCATCCATTCCTTTTGCACCTGGCCCAGTGACTATTGCCTCCCCTCCGGCCCGGCCCTGATCAGGCTGGCCCTTATTGGCCCTGATTGCTGGCCAGGCCTAGGGACTCCACCCGTGCATGAATTTCGTGCACCGGGACTCTAGTCTGCAATAAAAAGTAATGAGGGAGTGATGCATGCTACAAGGATGAACCTTGAAAACAGTATGTGAAGTGAAAGAAGCCAGTCACATAGCTACATATTGTATGATTTCTTTTACAGGAAATATCCAGAGTTATCAAAGTCATAAAGATAGGAAGTAAATTAGTGGTTGTCAGGGGCTAAAGACCTGACTGTTAACGCTATGAAGTTTTTTGGGGGATGATGAAAATGTTCTGGATTTAAATAATGTTGATAGTTGCACAGCTTTGTGAATATACCCTAAAATAGTGGTCACCAAACTTTTGGACCTCACAGACCACCGTGGTCTGCGGACCACCGGTTGGCGACTGCTGCCCCAAAACACTGAAATTTACACTTTAAAAGGGTGAATTTTATCACATGTGAATTATGTCTTAGTTACAAAAACAAAGAGGAAGACAACATAGTGCATGCATAAGCCATTTGTAAATAAGGTGGTGGGAGTCTTATTTAAAGACCAAAGCTTGGCTCACCAAATATTTCAGTGTGTGTGTGTGTGTGTGAGAGAGAGAGAGAGAGAGAGAGAGAGAGAGAGAGAGAGAGAGAGAGAGAGAGAGAGAATGTGTACAAACATTTTGGAAGGAGTGTTATGGGTGATGGGTTGATGCATTTGGTTCAGCTGAACCATTGCAGCATCCACCAGTGGCTTCCTGGACGAGTCATTCTGTGAGGCAGGGGGCACAGAGTAAGGATGGGCCTGGCCCCGCTGTCCTGGGAGAGCCCAAGCTCCAGGGACTGTTACTCAGCTCCAAGTTTCAGATCCAGCCTGGGGTGGGGTGGGGGTAGGTCTTGGACCTACTGCTCAGTCACAGCCTTTGAGCAATCAAATAGCAAACAGGGGAGCCTCAAGCAGGAGCAGACACTCCCCTCTTCTCCCAGCACCCTCCCCCAGTACTGCTCACATACCTTAGCAGGGCTGTGTTACTGTGGTTGACTCCTCTAGTTTAATGCATATATTGTGGGTGAGTGTCTGAATGATTCTACCATCCTTTCACTGCAAAAACTTAAGAGTCACAGCATGGCTTTGTGGTCCATTAACTCATAATGTTACTCTGACATGTCAAACTCAATTTCCAGTTCTGCAGAATGTCCAACATTCCTTAAAATCAACTCACCAGTCAGTTTGAACGGCTAATGCATTGATAAAGGATGGAGTGCCCTGTGTTTGTGAGTGCCTTGCTGGAACTCTTCTGGGCACTTGTGTCTATAGAAATTCCACACACACTCTAGGAAACCCCACGCAGAGGGAAGAGGTGCAATGCCATACAGGTCCATCTGCTATCAATTTTTTCAGATACTTGAGGATAAGTCCATCAGAATCCATTAAGAGAAAAGGAGAGGCAGGGGTGATCTGCTAGCTGGCTGGGGATGTGTGGGAGTCCCATGCCGTGTGAAAGCTGAGTAATTGTGAGATGAGTCATGCTAAGAGGAAACAAATGTATGGAGGCTTCCTCAATCTCGGGGAGGCCTGGCCAGAGCCCGTGGGACAGAATGTGGTGGGAGGTCTGGGAAAAGTGTGCTAATGTTTAGGATCAGCTTTCATGGTTTTCCCTCCTCACACATTACAACCCCCTCGAAGTGTCGCATCACAGTACATTTTGCCTAAGTAGATTGGTAGATCAATACCTTTCCTCAGTTATTTATCCTGAAGATCCTGCCCCAAATCCCTGACCTCCTAGCCAAGGATTTGACTCCCTGGAGACCCACGCATTTTTCTTCTGGCCTCAAATCCTTCCAGGGGAGAAGGAAGTCCCACGATGAAGCTGCCAAATTTAATCAATTTTACTGCAAATTGTATTAATGGAAATCAAAGAGGCAAAATGAACATTGCTTCATACATTTGGACTGTTTAGAGACTTAATGTGGACAAAGGCAGTAATTAAACAACAATAAAAGGCTGTGCCTTAGAAATGGTTTAATACCTTTGAGAAGAAAAGAATTCTAAACTCAATTCTGGGAAGTGGCTTACCAAAATATCCCAGGACAAATGAAAGGAAAAGTTGGACCAGTTTATTTCAGGTCTTGGGTTTGCCTCATCAAGGAGGAAACATGGGTGCACCACCCCACCCCTCTTTCCCTGGGCTGGGTAAGAGCTTGTCCTGCTACAGAGATCTATGCCAGTGGGAACCATGGCTTTCAGGAACCCAGAGAGGTGGAGGGAGAGTGGCTGTTCAGAACTCAGCTAGGCACCAGCTTATGGGGGCAGCCTCAGACAGTATGATGGCTTTTGTAATTCCAAAGCCATCTCCCAGAACCTAGTATTTTGGCAGCCCTCCAGTCTGGGTATGGCTATTAGGAACAATGATGCAACGACCATTGGTGTATGTGTTTTTGTGTAAACAAGTTTTCAATTCTCTTGGGTTTATACCTAGAAGTGGAGATGCTGGATTGAACTCCCAACTGTTTTTCACAGTGGCTGTAACACTTGAAATTCCCACTGGCAAGGCCTAAGGGTTCTAAGTTCTCCGTATCCTCATTTGTAATTTTGAGGTATTTTTTATCACAGCTATCCTAGTGAGTGTGAAGTACTAGCACATTGTGGTTTTGATTTTCATTTCCCTAATGACTACTGATGATTAACATTTTTTTTGTGTGTGTGCTTATTGGCCACTTGTATACTTTCTTTGGAGTCTATTCAAATCCTTTGCCAATTTTTAAGTTGGGTTATCTGTCTTTTTATTGTTAAGTAGTTGAGATGTTAAGAGTTCTTTAACTCCTTATTAAGAGGTCTTTATCCTTAATATTAGACCTTTACCAATATATAGATTAAAATATTTCTCTCATTCTTTGGGCTATCTTTTCACATTCTTGATAGTATTTTCAATGAACAAATGTTTATAAATTTAATGATGTCTAATTTATCTATTTTTTTCCCTTTGGTTGCTTGTGGTTTTGTGTCATATTTAAGAAACTATTGCTAAATTCAAGATCTTGCTGATTTATATCTTTTAGTAGTTGTATAGTTTTAGCTCTTACATTTAGGTGTTTGATGCATTTTGAGTTAATTGTTGCATATGGTGTGAGGTAGTGGTCCAACTTAATTCTTTCACATGGGGATATCCACTTGTCCCAGAACCATTTGTTAGAAAGATTATTCTTTCTCCATTGAATTGTCTTGGTTGAAGTTTTATAATAAATAGAAAACCTGAAATATTATCTAACTTACTTTTCCCCCTAATTTCAGAGTTCCATTAGAGTTATTTTGGGGTGGTTTTCACTGGAAAATATCTTTTAACCTTTTTGTTAATTTTAACTGTCATGTTCAAAAGGATTTGAAAATTGACACAAATGCTGTGTGTTTAAAAAATTCTCATGTGCCCTCTGTAAGGAAACATATTTTACAACAACCCTGTGTCACCCCTAAAATGCACTGGCCTCTTATTTACCATGTAAGACTTAATTCCAGTCTCTGCTCTGAGGATAGAGCCATCCTACACCTTCTCTGGACATCCTTCGGGCTTCTGAACTCCATATTTTACATGCTTCCACTACTGACGTGTAATTACTTATTTATTTTACAGTCCTCCTTTCCTTTTTTCCTCTGAACAGATGAAAATTAAGCCATTTAAACTGGACATCTGGGCTTGGGCCAGACTTATGTTAGCAACACACACATGTTCCTTTAGCAGAACAAAGCCTCATCCCCCAGGAGCATTGGGAGTGTATGGTGTGTTCTTGTTACTCATGACTGATGGAAGGCATAGTGACATTCTGTTTGGGATAAGCAGCACACAGCACTAACCACCCCACAAGGGCAGAATCATCATTCATGGTGCAGAATTATCTTATTCCCAGTGCAGGCACCAACTTAGACAGACCCTGACTCCCAAAGGAAAACACATTATCAGCTTAAAGAGAAACCTTGGACATTTCATTTAATACTTTGTGAGAAACCATAAGTCGTATAATAAGTTCAGGGGAATTAGGATTCCAGAAGAATGATGGTCAGATTATGGTCAGCCCAGTGCAGCCCTGGGTCCTCTATGATCATGAGTGGTTCCTCAATTTCCCAGGGGCTCAGGAAGTTGGAGGTTCATGTGGCCCCTTTTATGTTCTCCACTTTTGGTAATTTACTCCTTAGTTCTCTTACTGATGACCCATTCCCACCTCAGTCTTTCACCACATCATTGAGCCTGGACTCATTGTTTTACCCTTGCTGTCCTTGCCAAGTCACATGACTCAACTTCTTGACTGGTCTGGCCTTTGCTCAATGACTGACAAGGTCTAGGGTTTTCTTTTGGAGTCAGTTCCAGCCCAGCCTCCATTCACACAGTACCTGTGCCCATCCTATCTAGCCCCTCCCCTGCCCCATGCCTGCTGTGTACAGAGATGGTGTGCATGTGTCACACGGTTATGCACACTTTTGAAATGTTGTTTCTTTTGCCATGTTGTTGCATCAGCCTGGAGACCCTTTACCCTTTCCTCCAGATTCCAGCATGTTCCACTGGACCTTATAAGTGCCTCTTCTTCTTGTCTTTCCTCCAAACCCAATGCCTACACCACAGTTATAACCTCAGCATGTTCATTTCAATGTTTATTTATATCTGCTATTACATTAGATGTTCATTGCTTCAATTTGTCAAACTCATGTCCATGATAAAATTAGCAGCTCAGGACAGGAGTGAATCTTATATTTAACCTATATCTTCAAAGGATAATACCATGTCATCCATACACACAGTAGGTGCTCACATGAGTTACAGATGAACTGGATTGAATAAATTTATCTCAATGCTTATTAAACCTCTGAAATTTTTAGACTTGGTGGTCACATGATGTTATTGGACATTTCAAAACTTGAATGTCTCACATGACATAGGGTGGATAGAATTGGGTGAAAGGGAGTTTGTTAAGAGAAAGAGAAATCAGAGGGAATTCCTGGAATGAACATTCCTTGGGCTTTGTGATCCTATAAACCACAAACTATGTGGTTCTGGTGTGAAGGGTTGACAGCTGAGCCGCTGGGGAATGTGTGCACATCCCCCTGATGGCCATGATCTGAGAACATCCACAAAGAATGCCCCATGCAATCCAAACCAAAGCACAACCTGCAGGCTGAGAGCCTTGGCACAGAGCGACTGAAGCAAACAGGCTTTCCTTTCCCTGGAAATCCTCTTTGTGGTAAGAGAGAATGCTTACTCGGTGTCTTCTGTCAGACCTACTGCCCGGGGAGATGGTTAGTAAGATGCCACGATTGAGGAGGAGAGAAGAAAGGGGTCTTCAATGACTAGCTGTGTTTTCCTTTGTCAGAAGATAGCAACTGGGGCGTGATTTAAGGAGATCTGAGATGTGCGCATTGAGATTACTTTCTAAAGTGGTCATTATTCATGCCTGAGTCATGAGGACACTATCATAACAGTATCTTACATTTTATAGGGTTTCAACTTTTCAAAGCCTTTTTATGACTTTCATGTATTTACTTTTTAGGAGGAAGCCAGCTCCAGCATACCAGCTAGATGTGTGTGTGGTGGGGGTGGCGGGGAGGGGCTATCTCTGGTGTCTCTTCCTTTTCTATTAAGGACACCAGTCCCATGCAGTTAGGGTCCCACTATATGACCCCATTTAATCTTAATTTCCTCCTTACAGGCCTTGTCTACAAATACAGTCACATTGGGGGTAAGGGCTTTAACATATGAATTTGGGAGTACGCAATTCAGTCCATAGCATGTAGTGTTCTGGAGGAGGGGGGTTTAGGGTATCTAAGGTTCTGGGAGTAATCTTGAAGGGTACAGAAGTGTGACAAAGTAAGACAGATTCTAGAACAGTCCACTCACTCAAACATAAGGGGAGAGAGTTAAAGCTGAACAAATATTTGGTCCATTTCCCCTCAGGGGCAGGCCCGTGTCAGGATGGGGTATTTCGGTGTGGCCCAGCTACAGAAGACAAAGGGACCAGCTGGAACTAATCTGCATTTGTAGGAGCCCTCTTCAGGGGGAGGACAGCTTTGTGAGCCCCCATGGGAAGGCATGATTTTCCACTTGAAGGAGATGTGGGAGCTAATGGCTCTCTACAGTGCAGAGTGCTGTCAGAAAAGCGTGGAGACAAATGTAGCACACACATCTATCTTGATGGTTTGGGCCTTATTTCTCCGGGAGGCTGGTCTGCTCTCCTCAGCTCCTGAAAAGATGGCAACTACCAGATGAGCAAGCAAAGCAGGCAGAAATGAGTTTCCCTGCCCCCCACCCCCGCCCAGCTCCGGGCTGTCCATGGGGCCTGGGCTCCAGCCAGGGCACAAAGCTCTCTTGCCTCTTGGTTCCAGGGCACACGGGTGTGGCTGAGTCTCTGTCCAGACTTCAGATTAAAGCTCTTATGACTTGTAATCCCACCACAGACCCTCTGGGGTGCCAGCTGCCTGGGCCAGCCATCAAAACCCCTGAGGTCAGAAGAAGAAATGCCTGTCACTGTGAGTCACGGGCTGGATGCTGACACAGTGGGAGTCCCAGGCGGCTCTGCTGGGGCCCTGACCAGGGAAGGGAGCCAAGGAACTGTGAGGGCGAGTCTGCAGGCACCTGGGCCTGGGCACAGCTCCTGTCAGAGACTCCTGGACAGCCTGGCCTGGAATCTACCCACCTGGCCTCTTGGAAAATTATAGGCGGGTTCTGCTCTGCCACCACCTGGAGTCTGTGAGTATATGAGTGTAGGTGTAAGGATTTCAATAGGCCAAAGTCATCCCTAAAACCTCAGAGCCCTCTTTGTCTGGCTTCTAATGCAGATCAGGAGCACATTCCATTCCCCACCTAGCTAGATCCATTCTCAGGGTTGATTCATGACTTCCAGGAAAGTATTAGTTTAATAGTAGCAAGTCAAGTGAAAAAGTAGCATCTTAGAATTTTGGTGAAGCTTGAAAGACCTAATTACCTCATAGATGATAAATCCAAAAATCAGAGAGGTAAAGTGACTTGCCCAAGGTCACACAGGTAAATGGTATAGACAGTTAGACCACAGGGGAGGGACCTTGTTTAGTTTGAAACAGAAGCAAGCACAGTGCCTGGCACATGGTAGGCATGGTGGATGGTGTTGCTGTTCTGGATGGTTCATTCCCTTCCCGGTTAAGTGCCATATACACCCCACTGCTGCCGTCTGTCATATGGGGCCTCCCTGTGGAAGCAGGGAAACTAAGTGGTAAAGACAACTACACCCTGGCCTTTCTGGTTTCGCTGAACCAGCCATGAGTCTTTCTGTGCCCCCTTCCTTCCCCCCCATATGGAGCCAGATGGAAAGAGATTGCCCACTGGCCAGATATTTCTGGAGCACTGGGAGTGGGCAGAGCAGGGCTCTGGACTTGGGAGCAGGCAACTCCAGGCATTGCCTGGGCCACATGCCTGTGAGCCGCTCCCAGAGCTCCAGGGCAGCGAGCAGCTGGAGAAGGTGACCTCACCCAGCCCATGGTCAGTGCACAGACTGCCACCTGCCTTACAGATATGGGACATGTCAGCCCCCTTGATCATGTGAGTCAATTCCTTAAACTTAATCCCTTGTGAAGAATCATGAGCAGTCAGAATCACACTGTACAATATAAAATTTATTATAAAACTTCAGCAAATATAAATATCCAGATGTCCATTCCGAACAGAGCTGCGTGCAGGAAGGGAGAATGACAGCAGCACCAGTGCTGACGGATGATGCTGGGGCCTGAGGGACAGCTTCCCACTGGGAAATCAGTGCCTTCTCTCTGAATGGGCCTCACAAACACAGCCAACATTCATGGAAAAACAGTTTAAAAACCCACAACACACAAAAATGAAACCCGATTTCTAAGGTTATCGTGTTGGCATATCCATTGGATAAGAACCACCCACACCCCTTCCTAGGACTGTGGGGTTGTGGTGCAGGCGACAATTTGCTAATCATGGTATTACCTGTAATTCTGTCATCTAAAAAAGAAAAGCGCTAAGAAACAGTTTAAATAGAGACACTCACTTGTAAATAACTGTGAAAGATAAAACCTAAGATATAAAATCCTCTCCCTCAGCACACGAGTCTGTAAGAGATAGAGCACCTTAGCAGGAATTTTATTTTTCCTGTTTCCAGAGGCGAACTCTGCAAGCAGGACTGAGTCCCAACCTTCGGAGCAGGCAGGTGCCCCTTAGAGACAATACCAGCTCTTGTCACAGCACCAAGTCCTTGCAAAGAGAAACTCTGTTGCTGGGGCATGAAGTGGGGGCCCTGGGAACACAGCCAGGATCTGTCCAGGCCTCCTGCTTGTCTTGGTCAGAAGCTGGTTACTCCTAACCTCTGGAGGGGACCCCGAGGTGGGAGGAAGGCCAGCACACTTAGCAGCAGATAATTTGTACTTGCTCCTAATTTTGTGTCCTTTCTTCTTTTTACAAAGCACCAAACACTTATTAGCATTTAGCAAGTTCAGCTCCACTGTCTTGCAGACTTGATTTAGCTGAAATACACACGTGGAAAGCACTGCTCTGTTTCTGAAGAGCGAGCCCTGCTGCCTCCTCCTGGTGTCAACCCAGCATGACTCTATATGCTTGTATGTGCACAGGTGACCCCACACACACCCACACATGCATGCTTGTGCACAAAATTGCCTAACAGCTAACGGTTTTTCTTCTTCCAGTTTTCCATCTTCTTTGGACGCATTCCCATGTGAACTGGACAGTTCATTGGTGCTGAAAACAGGCATTTCTCCGGCCCTGGGAGGCGGCCCCATGCTCACAGGTTGGATTTGGAGCAAGTCTCGCAGCACTGCTGGCCATAGAACTGGTGGCCGCACATCCCGTGCTGGGGCACCAGGGAGCACCAGCGCAGGTTGTCTCTGCAGACAGCATCTAGAAACGAGCAAACACCCCTTAGTCTGTGTCCCCACACCATGTCCAGTGCTAAAAGCTAGTAACTCCGCTGGCAAATCAAGGTGAATTTGTCATTGTCTTGAAGTTGCTGAGGGACAGCAGTTCTTCAGGTCAAATGGGGCCATGTGTAACCTGCTGTTTTTATAAGGCCCTTCTTAGAAGGTCCCAGCAAAACTGAACTTTCTTCTTTGTGTGCTAATCCCACCCACTCAACCACTCGTCCACCCGAGACAACAGGTACTCTGTGGATGGAGTTCGACCATTAATTTTCTAATCGAGCTGACTCACTTGCTCACCCTGCTCCATCTCCTCTCTGAAAAGTCTCCAGAGACAGACTGTTGATCTCTGCAAAGGCATTGGAGGCTCTGTGCACAGAGATGGAGTTTAAGATGAATAAGGTGGCCTTTGTGTAGCTTGTCCCTAAAGAATAAGGTCGATAGCACTGACATAGGAAAAGACATCATGCTTTCTTAAAGCTAGACTTCAAATTCACCACCATAGATGTCATGTCTAGGGAGGTGTGAGAAATGAGGACTGTTTCATGGGAAAACTGGAGAGTGGATGAAAAGAGAAAAGGTGTAGCAGAAACAAGAACTGAACTAGGGCTCTCTCACCAGCGGGCTCCCCAACTTCCTCAGGCTCTCTAAGGAATGGCTCCAGAAACTTGACAGCCCCCTCCAACAAGTCAAGGTCAAGCCTAGGGACTCCCAGCACTCACTTTTCTTCTTTGTGATGGGGCAGAAGTGAGTGTTGCAGGCCAGGGAGGCTTCAGGCTTCTGGTGAATGAAGCAGCCCACGGCCGGCCGGCCCCCTGCTAGGCACTGCACGGATCTGGTCTGCACGCCACCTCCACAGCTGGCTGTGCACTGTGAGAAACACATGCATGACAATCATCCAGGACTGCTCAGTTCTCAGGGTGCTCCCCTCTTCTAAGCATCCCCCTCCACACAGACTCCTCAAGGTGTCTCACTCTCTGATGGTGGGTGGCTGACCAGATTCAGGATTAATCCAAGGTATGGACAGAGAGGAGAAGTGCCCAGAAGTTTGTAATGTTCTTAAGTCATCCATGGGCTGATGGACACAGGAACTGGCACACTGGGGATATAGCATCTTCCCCTGGACCTGTCCAGGCGGTGGGTCGGGCATGAAGGAATCAGTGCCCTTCATGGATGCCATCACAAAGCCATCTTTCTGGTACTCTTGACAAGCCAACTCCTACAGAGGCTTGATAACACTAAGCCCCTTCTCCACCCCAAGTTCACAGACTCTGGATGGCTGGAAGTGGCAACACCAGCTTCATGGGTTCATTTTGTGATGGCATTTACATCCTCCCGAGGGCAATGTTCTTTGACACCAAGGCCCTGTTCCCTAAGGTTCACGGGCACAGCTGAGCTAGAGAATGCAATGGCATGGCTAGAGCATCTTCCACTAGCTGGCTGGATGCACACACACACAGAATATATGACTGGGTCATTTGAGATCTACTGCAGGCAAGAAATCTGGAGAAGGATGCTCAGAAAGACAGAGGAACCCCAAACTGTGGCAATCCATCTGTCCAAAAGAAAGCAACTCAAACTCTAAACTGTATCACAACTGAGCTGTTTGCACTGAATAGAGTTTCCTTCTTCTCTGCACTCCAAATTGCAGATTCCTGTGGGTGTTGAATGGATGCCAATAGTCACCAGTTGACACTGCATATCTAACCAAGATGCTGCAGGTGCTCTAGGTCCAGCCACTGCTCTAGATGACAGAATTGCATCAGCAAATATCCACTTCTCTTTTCCGAAATTTAAGAACAGTGGTGCAGAGAGTCCATATTTGTCACGACTACAGATGTTTTATTTGAACAACTCATCCTGTCAAAGGCCTGAAACATTTTGTGTGTGGCCTTGGCAGTCACTGTTGTCCTTCAGTCAGACAGATAGTCCAACAGGTGTTCCCACTGAAGCCATTCCCAGACCCAATTAGAATGTGAACCACTCTAAGCCCAAATGACCATATAATTTAAATCAGTCCTACCAGGTGACAAGCCATTAAATAAATGAAAAGCAAAGCCATTTAAATAAACAGAAATTAACAGAACCACAATCTTTATACTGTTACAAGAATAAACCTGTCTGGGGGCAAACCTGTCTGGCCACACATCACAGCCTGACAATTTCCCACAGTCTGAGTCCCAGAGTCCTGGCTACAAGTGCTTATGGCAAACACAGCCGTAAGAGTTATCACTCCCCAGAAGTTAAAGTCTCAGAAGATAACAGATGAATCACATTGGATAAATATTAGGCAAGATATGATAAAAGTGACTTATTAGACAAACAGGCTGAGTATTTCAGACTGGTAAAAGCTATTACAGACATGTTTTAAGCTTTTTGTTTTGGTTTAAATTAAATACTGATAAATGTTGCTTCCCTCTTTGTAAATTTGCCTATAAGTCTCCAAATTGAGCAGAGTGGCCTGCCAGGTAAAGGGTGGAGAACTGGTTTCAGGATCTAGTTTCCCTACTAACAGAGAGATAACAATCTTGGGGAAACATCTCTATTTGTCTCCCACCCACAATTCTCTAGGGACAGAGTAAGCATACACCTGCCCAAGAAACAATTCAAGACATATGTAAAACTTTAGACAATAAATAAAAAATTAAAAAAAAAGAAACAACTCAACTCCACTCCTTAGCCCATCCACCGCTTCATCTTGTTGGGCAGACTGCACTCAGAAGAAAATTAAAGGGAAATGTTTGTAGCTATTGATACTTTTTTTGTGGTTTTAAAGCAGGGAATGCTTAAAAATAATACAGTTCAAATGTCCCTTGCCCCAATAATTTACATTAAACTATTTCTAAATTGAATGTCTTTTGGAGAGAAGTTCATATATTTCTAAACGAAAAAGCTATCAAGTTTGGAGACAACGAGAACCACAGTGGAGCTAGAACATAAGCCAAGGTCAGTATGAAAGGTCTGTGGAAGGTACACTTCTTCCTCCCCAAGGACTGAGGGAATGGTTGCTTCTGCAGAACTCAGAGCCTGGGACCAGGAGTTATGGCTGAGGAACCAGAGGAGGGGCAGTGGCCAGGATGGGATATTATGATTTTGTAAGAAGCTGACTGATAAATAGCCAAATCTGGGCTCACAGAGACACAACCAGAGCTCTGACACAATGGCTGGGAGGGGGACATCATTTAGAGGGGGTTTTGAACTGATTTTATTCTAGTAAAAATTTAGATAATATTAAAATAGATTCCATGATAGATTAAATTGTTTCTGAAAAATATTTCCTTTGGACTTAAAGACAATAATTACTAGTATGTGTGATTTTTGCTCTGTCACATTTGTTCATTTGAGTTTCCCACTCAGATCAATAGCAGGAATTCTCAATCCTTAACAAAATTTTTACACAAATCAAACTTAGTTACTGGTTTCTAAGGATTTCTGGGGATGGGGACACAGCAGCCTGACCTGGAAGCAAACCATAGATAATTCTTAATGAACTTGTCTGGCCACATTCCTTCCCTACGTACACACACACACACACACATACACACACACACACACGCCTGTCATACACCAGCCACATGAGATGGGTGTTTGTCTTAAGTTTAGTCATAGAAGCAAGGGGAAATGGATGGTTGGCAAGCGAGCATTGTCTTTGGATTTTAAAGATTATACCCCTACACATAGGTCTGTCAATAGAGCACACAATGTCAATGGACAATGTAAACAAAAACCCTGAGAAAAGTGTGTGGTTTGACTGCGCTGGGAGAGAAAGATCTTTAAATAAGGATGAGAAGTGGCTGCCCTGACTCACTCATTGAATTTGTTTTTTCTTTAAAATTCTTACATTCACCAAACATTCCCCCTGAATACTTAGTATGGGCTAGGTGCCTGGTATGTATATATATGTATATATGTGGAGAGAGAGCGCTTCTATACACGCAAACATACATATAATGTAGGAATGTATATACACACATACAATTGTATAAAATGCACATGTAAAACACTTAGTATAACATCTGTCACAAAGCTATCTCTGGGCAAACATCAGTCTTAATGGTTGTTTTGTGACCATATCTGTTTTCTAGCAGCTCATGTTCAAGTGGGCAGCCTTGATCTCTGCTGGTCACTGGGCTGGAGGGTGGATAGAGCATGATTCAGCACAAGAGGGGTCTCCACTCCAAAGTCTACTTTCTCTCCATGCTTCCTTCCAGTACAGGACCCCAGAGCTTTCCCCTCCGTGAACTTGGGGAGTAGGGTACATTACCTGGGGGTTACCCCTACTCATAGTGGGATGGGTGAGTTATGCTGAGAGCTCAGAGCTATCCCCATCCAGTGTCCAGTGCAGGCTCCCAGGGAGAGTTTGGCATGATGAGTGAGTGAGGGGGCAAATGGGCAGATATGACAAGTAGACACTGTTCGGGCAAGAACAAACAAGAACATCTGTGGCGACAGGGAAAGCTGTGATAACGCTGCCAGCTGGGTCGTTTCTATGGCACCAGGCATTGAGTTGATATTCTAAGCAATATTTTTGGAGAAAGACAAAGACCTGTGAAAGTTCCTTTGGAAGTTACAAAAGACAGACATCAGCCTAGTGCTATTTGGGATCAGCTGCTAGAATTATCGAAGGCCCAGCTTGGGTCCTGAGTGCACACATGTGTTGTGACAACTTGGTTATGTAACACTCCTGTGTTTTGGTAAATTTAGGATTTGAACTTGGATGTGTTGGAGGAAATGTTACCTGATAGGGTTCTAACATCCTGGTCAAGGACCAAGGTGATTATAAGGTGGAAAACCAGAAATTTGTGGTCATGCATGACATCATTTTAATTTGCCTTTTAAAAGCCAACATTCCGCCATGTGCCCATGATGACCATGGGCTCTGACCAGGTCTGTGTTCTGCTGCCCAGAGTGGAGGTGAGATAGAGTAGGGTGTTCCCGGGACCAAACTGAGCAGTCAGGACCATGGAGAGGTACCTGGTGACTGTGAGCTGAAATTGACACCAGAATCTCTGTGCCTCAATTTCTTCATCTGTAAAATGGGGGTGATAGTGTTACCTCCCTCATGGTGCCATTGGGAGGGACAAATGAGTTAAGAATCCCACAATGCCTAGCACAGTGCTAGCAGAGGAGGGGCATGGCTCCCAGCAGGTATTAGTCCTTGCTACTGACTTTATTGCTGCCCATGGCAGTGAGGCTCCCAGCAGAGAATCCAAGAATGCCTCCCAGGATGTGAGAGTATGATTTGGAGGGCCCTCTACAAGATGGGTCTGGCAGAGAGGCACACACAGGCTGGTCACCACTGCACACTACATCACTCTTTCGCCACCTTCATCTCTTCGGAAAGGACAAATTCAGAGATGGGGCCTCCACTCTGCAAAGAAGGCTGGCCCACTGGTCAACAGGGTAGAAAGCCAAAAAAATGTTCCCTTCCCCTCCCTGCAGTGACTGAAAAAAAATGAAAAGCGCCCCCTTTGGGGCAGAAGCAAGTAGTGCAGGTGCTCCAGGTTTGGCCAGCTGGGATGGGTTAGGCAGGGTCAGCCTCTGGAACCCCACTGGTGAGGGTCAACTCCACAGAGCTGAGACAGAAATAGCAGCAGGAGCCAGATGAGTAAGGGCGTGGCTCTGGGACATGGAGGAATCCAAAACTAAGGGCAGAGGAGCAGAACTACAGGCAGAAAAGGGACAGAGCTCAAAAGTGTGTGTTGCCAGGAGCCCTAGGCAGAAAACCGGGTGAGGAAGGAGGATGAGTTAACAAGAATAATAGCAGAATTCTCCTTAGAGGTGAAGAAGTGTGGTAGGGTCAGGGAGCTTGGCACACCAAAGGCCCCAAGAGCAATCCTATGGACCTCTCTGGGTCTAGGCTGCCCGAGTCTGAAGTCCCAGGCAAGACACAACATTTCAGGCTTTCTTGACCCCTATTCTCACTTAATTTGTAATAAACCTAGTATAATCTCACAACCACCTACTCATTCCCAATTTCTTCCTCATTCACTCACCTCTGGGAATTCTGCCTAGCGTTCACCCAAAACATTACACTTTCCAGTGCTTCACTGGGTGACTGTTAAGAACAAAGCACACGTGCCCTAAAAGATTCTGCAGCTTTTCTAGAGCACCCTCTTCAGAAAGCCACAGTCACCAAGTAACACAGGCACCTGCACATACCATGGAGAGAAGGTCAGGAACTGCTTAGTGGGCTTTGAATACCCTCCCAGAATCTCCCTGCCTGTGCCAGATGCCAAGGTGGGAAGCAGGGCCCCTACCTGAGACCAGGGCGAGGTAAACCAGCTGGCCCGTGGCGGGCCTGTGACAGCAAACAAGGGGTGCTTGGGGCAGGGGAACTGGGCACAGGCACGTTCCAGCTCCAGGTCAGGCTGTGGCAAATGCAAGCACTTCTTTGAGGTCAGCTCCCGGTACTTCCCAGAAATGTACTTTTCAGCACATTTTAAGAATCGTTTCTGTGTTCCCCTTTCACATGTAACAGAGCACTAAAAACAAAAGTAAACAAAAGATGTGAGTGAAAAATATTTCTTCTCTAGTCTGCAGAGGCAAGATTTTTTAAAGGAAAGAAAAGGGGGAAAAATAGATACAGAAGCAAAGAAGCATTGAACAGACTGTCAAACTACAGTGGGAAGGCAGAGGAGGTTTTGAGCAGGGGGCTGTAAGAGATCAACCGAAGGACTTGTACGCATGCATATAAGCATAACCAATGGATAAAAGACACTGGGGGGGGGGGAGGCAGGTAAAGGCATGTACTGGGGGGAAGGGGAGGGTGGGGGAGGTCAATGGGGGGAAAAAAGAGACATATGTACTACTATTTTTAATACTTCAATTAAAAAAATGTAAAAAATAAAAAATAAAAAATATATATATAAAAAAAAGAAAAATATTTCTTCTGTGGTGGCTGTCTCTTATAAAATAATTGAGTTAAACTATCTCCTGATTATATCAGTTTGAAGTTTTACAGGAGTGTAAACATTCAATGAACTTTATTGGCATTTCAAAGGCATTACAGATTCTATCATTACAAAAGGAGGGCTCTGGCCAGTGTGGCTCAGTTGGTTGGGCATTGACTTGAGCACCGAAAGGTCGTTGGTTCGATTCCCAGTCAGGGCGCATGCCTACGTTGTAGGCTTGATAACCAGTAGGGGGTGAGCAGGAGGAAATCAATTGATATATCTCTCTCACATTGATATTTCTCTCTTCTTTTTTGCTCTCTCTCTAAAAATCAAGAAACTATTATTTTTTTCCTAAGGAATATCTTCAGACTATAGTGGCCTAGAGTTTGGGGGCATAAGTAGGAGGAAGACAATTAAAACTATGGAAGGAGTAAATTGGAAGTAATGATTTCACTGGGAAGTCAAAATGTTGGGCTATAACTGATATTAGAGTGCACTGAAATTTAATATACAGGACATGAGGTGAACTACAGAGATCCATGGGTTAACACTGACTTCAGTGTGACGCTGGACCCTAAAGCAGGGGCAGGCAAAAGAAACCCAGGGCTCAAAAACTTTCCTTACAAATCCCAGTGCTCCCCATGAAGACAGCAAGTGCATAGGAGCAAGTTCACTTGTTCCCCTTGGAGGGGTGCTCCAAGCCTGAGCTGTCACTGCTGTAGGATACCTGGCACATGCAGAATGGGCCCTGGGCGAACCAGTGGGCTAGGCAGAGGTGGCATCTGAGGGTTGGGCAGGTAGGACAAAAAAGCCCAAGGCACACTGTTGTTTGTACCAGAGGGCTGGCCAGGCTCAGAGGATCTCAGGAGAGCGGTCCTAGAGTCTGAAGTTGCTGTGCTGTGCTGGAGGAATGGGTGACACTGAGGCCTTGGGTGATTCCATCTACTCTGCAGGGTCTGCAGGTTGCATATGAGGAGCCTGGTTGGCCATACCTGTCTAGGTTCTGGCTTCACACTCTTTGAGCTCAGGTGTGGCTTACAGATGTGCTTTGTGGGTATCCTGATGCCAATATGGAGGCAGAGCTTAGAGACTATTCAGTTGCCTCCTGTGTCTATGCTGAAGAGAGGCACTGGGCACCTCTCTCTCTCTCTCTCTCTCTCTCTCTCTCTCTCTCTCTCTCTCTCTCTCTCTCTCTTTCTCTGTATGTGTTAAATGTTCAGGGTGAGGACTACCCACCTGGACGCCCACAGATTATACAGCCCCAGTCACATCCTTCCTATGGACTCAGCCTCCTAAGGAGTGTGGTTCAGTCCTAGGATATGCTGACATTCCTGTGTCCCAGGTGAGAGAACCTGGAGTTCTCCCTTAGCCATGGCACTTGCTTCAGTGAACAACAGTGTTTTTACTTTTCAGTAGCAAACTGAAACAGTGTCTGAATGGGATTAAAAGCCCTGGTTGGCACAGCCACCCTTTTATTGATTCATGCCCCACCCTGATGAAGGCATCAGTCCAGGTGTGAGCTGGGATGAGACTGTCCCAGAGGCACTTGGGGTCAGGATCTAGGGGCTTTCCTTTCACAGGTGCTGTGGAAACACAGATAGATAGGTCTGGGATTACGGAGGAGGTCTCTCAATGCCTATTTCCTCGGTGGGGTTCTACTGTCATTCTGCGCCATGTTAGCTTCCTGGTGTCCTTCTGGGGTTTACTGACACCACCCACCACCTCTGAGTTGACACACACCACAGCATAATTAAGGAGTACTGGCATGCCCCTCAGGCAGCCCCCACACCTGTTCTGATGCCCTCTCCCCAGTGTGGGAGGCTGTGCTGGGCAGTGGCGGCAGCTCTGTCTGCACCCTCACAGGCTGTCCCAGCCCTCAATTGGGCCAAAGCTAGTCATAAAGCCTTCAGCACTCCAAACTTCTGTTAGTCCCAGCATAGGAGGGCCAGGGCAGTCTCCAAATAATGCAAATAAGGGGGCTTCTGGACTTCAGCAGCACAAGGCTTTGATTCCAGCAAACCCAGTTGAGCAGTGTCTTCTCTAATATAAGAACTGCCCATGGACACTGGTCTCTGAAAACAGCCCGGTCCTCTGACTTTCCCATGGTAACACACTCTCCTCCAGCTCTGTGTTGTGTAAGCCTTTCCTGGGAAATGGCTGCAGCTGTTCTTGAGTTAGGTGGGTCCCCATGACTCCACTGTGAGCATGATGAATATCCCCTACTCTCTCACTTGTACCCCATTCACCCACTCATCCTCATCTTAGCAACCAACTGTGTGATGACCTTGTGGATGCTCTGCTCAAGGACACTGTTAAATATTCAGGATAAGGACTGCCCACCTGGATACCCACAAATTATACTCAGTTGGTCTGTATGTGTTTCCACAGTATCCACAGAAACTAAAGGACATGTCTAGGTGTGGAGTGCCTTAATGTTGGCTGAAGTCCAGATTGTGGCCTGAATGGGGGTGCAGAGTTGGAGCAAAAAGAGGAGGAGGAGGAGCGGGGCAAGGGTGGGGGGAGGAGAGGGAAGCAGTGAAACCAGGTGAAGAGATGCGGTCCCAAGGGGAGAGCTGGTCAACCTTCTTCTGTCTGGACCAGGTGCATCTCTCTGAGAACCAGGCGCACCTACCTGGGACCAGGCAGACACAAGCCACTGCAGCTTCTTGTACTTGTAGCAGCGCTTAAGTGGACAGGCTTCGTGAGTCCTGGGCTTGGGCTCCGAGCTACAGAGGGCGTCAGGCAGCAGCTGCGCCCTGGCTGAGGGGTTGGTGCTCTTACAGGCCACAGATCTCTTCCTCCATCCCTTCCCGCAGGTTCGCGAGCACTGCATAGGGAGAGTAAGCCTCAGCTCCCAGCAAGGAATGCTCAGACCTTGCTGGGTGTACTTAGGCCACAGGCCCTGCAAGGCCTGGTGAAAACTCAGCTCTGTGTTGCATAAGAGGAGCCCTGCTGCCACCCCCCGCCCAAATCAACCCACCCAAGGTACCTCTGCCCAGGGCCCAGCACTCCAAGTGGGTGGGCAGCTCTGGGGGCAGCAGGCCTGTTGGCTGGCAGGGACAGGCTGTGGGCACAGGCTGGCTGAGACCCGCTCTGCTCTGTAATGGGCTCGCTGTGTGCACTGGACCACTCGGCTCTGTGTCCCTCCACCACACGTCCTGCTGCAGGTACTCCAGTTCCCCACGGACCAACTGGGAGGGGACAGAGAGACCTAGAGTGAGGGACGGTGCCACCTCTCCCGGAGGGGAGGGCATGTCTGTCCAGGAAGCCGCTGACATTATTGCTCACCTACAATCTACATGTGCAGAGTTATTTTTAGAGGTCACCCTGATCGTAGATGCTTCTCACTTTCTGATTAGCTTTCCTGATTGTCATTCTTCTCCCTGCCCTGGCTTTCAGGGTCACCTGTACTGGGAAATAACTTTCTTTAACACAGTTTTTCTGATTTGCCTCTAGGTCCTTTTTTAAAAATGGAAAACTTTACACATATACAAAAGTAAAGGCCCTCTGTGTCCCATCCACCCAACTTCAACAATTATCAACTTATGCTTTACCCCCTATAGCATTTTGAAGCAAATTCCAACCTGTAAATACTTCAATATGCATCTCTAAAAGATACGGATTCTTTGTTTTTTAATATAACCACAAAACTATTATAACATCTAAAAAACTGACAATGATCTTATATCACTATATATTTAGAGTTCCAATCCTGATTGTGTCATAAATGTCACAGTTTAATTTAATCTGCGTGTTTGAATCGGACTCCAAATGAAGCCTCCATTTTGCAGTTCTTCAGCATTTATGAGTAAGAATTAATATAACAGTGATTTTCTCCTGAGTCTTGAGGTAAATGGAGGATTTGTGACGATGTCCCCATTCATCCTTGGGCTTCATGACCTTGCATCCTTTCCCCCCACTTAGAACCCAATAGTTACACTTGGGCTGAGGATCCAAAGCAGCAGCTGGAACACTTGGTAGAGACACTCATACCATTGGGAGACGTTTTGTAAGGACTGAAGTGTGGGAACCCGAGTTAAACAGAGAAAGCCATCAAGAGAAAGACAGAAACCATTGCACTTAGTCCCACACATTCACTTCCAGTGCATTCTCTCTCTCTCTCTCTCTCTCTCTCTCTCTCTCTCTCTCTCTCTGCCTTGTAACATGATTGAGGACAGACAGTATATACAACATTTACATTGAGCGTTTTGACAATTCAATGTCTAGAACAAGCATTTTTCCTATACTACAAAGCTTTTGTAAACATTTTTAGAGTCTCTAATTTCACGTATGGACCGAGGTATATGATATCTAAAAAAGGAATCAGGCAGAAGGATTGGGGTCCATGTTACAGGAGCGCCCTGACCACCAAGGCTGTGCCAGCTCCACGTGTGCTGTCTGCCAAGAGTAGAATGGCGGGGCCATTCCTCAAGTTCTCAGATGAGCCCCATTTTCAGAGCCAGTTTTTTGACTCTTGTGAAAGTTCTCAGACAAGTCAGTGGTGGATGGAGAGGAAAGATGGTGACCCTGCCTGCATGGGAAGCAGAAGTGACCATCCCCCCAGCTATGCGGTAGCCCTGCCGGGTCACTTGCACCTTTAGGCTGAGTTGTGCCATGACATTTTTACTTACTTTCATTTGTAGAAGTCTTGAACTATTTTATACCAAGGTTGCTCCTGAAGAAATTCTATTATGTGTCTAAGACAATTACAAAAAAATCCCTATAATACAAAGTTTTATTCTCATAAAAAACAAACAATGTTGGGCTTATAGGCATTGTTCCATTTCAACTGTGGAAATGCTCCCATTTTTTAGGATCAATCAAATGACTTTTATTTCATGTTAAATCACGTAAATTATGCCTCCTTCCTTGCTATGAAACTTAGGTTTTCAGCCTCTTGGCTGTGATGCTTCTGCCTTTGGAGCTTCTCAGTTGCTTCCTGTTGCTTTTATATTTTCTCCCATTTCTTGTGTTTGCTCTCTCAGCCCTGCAGACCTGTAAATTCTAATGGCTGTGTCCACACAGGGGCTGCAAAGCCGTCTTGGCTGCACTCAGGCTTTTCTCACCACCCCCTCGTTAAGTCCTCTGTCTCCACCACCTTAAGCTGTTCCAACTAGGTCGATCCATTCTCTGCCCTTCTGTTAACTGCCCGTCATTAAGAACTTCTGAACCAAGATCGTTTGCAGAGCACATGGAAATGCCAAGTGTCTGTTTCCTTTCACAGGCAGAGCTCTGGGGAAAGGTCTTAATTTCAGCTCATGGTAGAGTCAACATCCACACAAACTCCCATGCTCTCCGAGGGTTCCGAGAGCAGATGCCAGGTGTGTTCAGTAGCGAACCAGAGGCTGCACTTACCCCACTTTATTCTGTTCTTCCTGTCTGCCTGCCAGCTAGAACAAAGCAGGCAGCTGGAATTACCCAGATCAAGAAGACTCAGCCACCCAGCCACCGTCTGTGCTCCTCCGGCCCAGGATGGCCCTTGTTGGGCATACTTTTAGAGAGGGCTGCTGGGAGGGGTGATGGACTTGACCACTGTCACTCTCAACATTTTGGGCAGGGTTTCCTGGCACCACTAGTTCAAGATTCAATATCACTATTTGTCACAGGCATTAGTCGTTGCTAAATAAAATGACTTTCCCCTCTACATTACAATAATACTAACATTTTGGTTTTGGTTTTGGTTATTTAAAGTTTCCTTTGAAAAATGCAAATTTCCAACCAGAGTGTTTGGCTTTAGTAAGATACCTTGTTATGAAGCACCACCCAGACAGCCACATGCTGTAACTACCCTCCGATTCAGAGGCCACCCCTCTTGGCATGGACCAGTGCCTGCTCTGCCACCAGCTGAGCCAGTCAGGGGTGGCACAGACTCACATCAGTGAGTCACTCAGAGAGCAAGTAACTGCTAATTTCATTGTAGAATTCAGTTTCAGTTGTTTTCTTTTTCTGCTTATTCTCTTTGAATTTTCAAGACAGCATCGATTGTTCTATTTCTACCACACTTTTCTTCTACATGAAATGTTTTAAAGATAACAATGCTTATCCAACAATAAACAGATGCTAGTTTGAAATGTCTGTTTTTTCCATTGGGAAACAGTAAGTTAACTTAAAGAGGGCCTGGCAGAACTGTAAGCTGACAGCACAGCAGTGGAGGTCAGAGAACGTGGGAGGATGAGGAAGGAGAGAAACTGCTTTTATGAGCCCATCTGGCAGATGGCCAGAGGCCCTTCACCTGCCTTCCCTATCTGCTGATTTAGAATGCATTATTGGTCTGTGTCAAAGGACATTTCATCAGTGTCAAATGGTACCAGCTACATTCCAGGCAAGTACAGAGGCAGAAAACTAGCTCTGCCAATGATCTTGGTAACCAAATGTGCAAGTGAATGGTTTCGATATAGCCAGAGTTATTGGACAAACAGGTAGCGCTCTGCTCACATGCTCTACCTTCTGGAGCAATGCACTTTGTCTTCAAATCCACCTAAAGCTCACTAGTAAACACATTAGAATAATGAGGGCCAGACACCCACTCATTCCCTCCACCATGGTCTGTTTGCAGGATGTACTAGGGGCAATGCTTGGAATTGGCCCTGATTTTCACTTCAGAACTGAGAGACCAATACTGACCACTGGGTGGCAAGGACGGGCAGACTTCAGAAAACAGGAGACCTGGATGGGGATTGCAGGCTTTTGCCGTCAGCACTTGGAAGATGTACCTTGACTGTTATTTCATTTGTTCAGCCTCAAAAGGCAAACCACTTTGTGTACTTGAGACTGACGGAGAGATTTATAATGAGACAGACACAGGCACTAAGCTGTTTTCATCTTAACGCAGCATTTCTTCTCTGAAACACACCAAGCCAAACTGAAGGACATCAAAAGCTCCCCACAAAGGAAGCACTGTGGGTGCTAATTTTATGGACTGTGAGAAGCCAGAGGTATGTGAATTTTTATTATTAGGGGGCCAACATGCTATTTTTACTAGATTTTACTGTCTCACTATCCTGTCATCAGATGTTATCTTAGGAAGAATCAGTAAGATCTACAGAGCTTCCATTTACATGGGGAGACAGGGAAAACAAAATTATGAGGGACACAGAGACCAAAGAATTTGACCTCACTGTTCAAAACAGCCTCAACAATTCCCTGTTTCAGCAAAAATCCTTCTTCTGAGGTTTTTCTTTCTGTAGACCACGGAGGGTGTTTGCATCCCATAAACTCAAATGAGAGACTTCAGGTCATAAAAGGGAAAAGGAAATCATTAGATTCAAGTGTGAATGAAATTCTGCTTCTTTGTGTGGTTGCTCCTCTATACAGTTTACACAGAGTATTGGAAAAAAAGGAGGCTGTGTTAGAGTTGGGAAGGAGCTCGGAAATGATGGATTTTACTGACTCTGTCTTATGTTTGGGCAACCGAGCCCCAAGAAGAAAGGACAGTCCCCAAGGTAGTTGGAAGATTAAATAAGAGGAGGGGTCAGGAGTGCCCCTCCCCCCACAATGCTGCTCTCAGTGTCCACCCTACTCTACTCAAAAGAATGAGCATCTTTTCCATCATCAGATTCAAAGTGGGGAGGATAGCTTCCTCTTGCTCCTCTTGCACACCCATTCAACACCCAACCAGGGAATCAACTGTTTATATTACAAACATTTTTGCCTGGAGTATAACATACTGGGGCAGTAACTCCATAGAGTAGACAAATTAGCAATCTAGACTAGATTGCAACTGAAATCAAGTACTGAGTGAATAGGAGGTACCTTCCTCCACTTTACCAGGTTTATCATTCCAAATATTCATGCCCAAGGATAGTACAAAGGGGCTGAGAGGACCCTGGTCTATGCTCCTGTGACCCAGATGGTGCTAAGACAGTGTTCTCTAAACCATAGCTGGCTGGCAGGGCTCTCACATACCCAGATGTTCCTAGTCTCTCCTTCATTCTGCAGGAATCACAAATCTGAGGCTGGGGTCAGGAATCTGAATGTTGACAAAGCCATCCCTTCCCCAGCCTGATGATTAAGATGACCAGCAGGGTTGGGAACATGACTGTTAATAAATGCAACATCCTGCTCTTCAGGACAGTCCAGGACATGGGCCCCTGCAGATGGACACTATCTTCCCTCCATCCCTAGTAATTGAGTTGTAGTGATGTTATTTTTTAACTATGAGAACTAGGATATTTAATAAACTTGCAGTGGGAAGCCTGGTGAATAGGTTCTTCTGGAGGAAGGCAGACACCTTCATTCCTTGTTACTGGTGAATTAGACAAGTCTACTCAGGTGGCCCAGTGCCTTGGTTCAGGGTAGCCTTTTTGGTTTTTAAGACTGTGCTCTGGGCCAGCTCCTGTACCCACACCCAGAGACTGAGCTTCTGGGAGTGTAAAGTCATGCAAGCTTAGCCTCCTTCCCAAAGAAAGACTACCCCAGAACCAAAGTGGCTGAAGAGCTGGTATGGACCAGAGCTGCTTCCTTGTATACTGACCAGTCCAACCTTGATATGAAGAACACTGAGAGGTAAAAGTTAACTTTGCCCAATACTAGCATTTTTCTAAGTCTCCCAAATCACCCAACTCCAGAGCTGGGGAGATATTCTTATCCAAGAGTGGCTTCATGGTGCAAGGTTTTATAAACTTACATTATGCTTGGACACAGAAGGTTGTGATAATGGATGATTTATAACTAGGGACATCATTTAGGTTACAAAGATCCCTCTTATACCACCCTGCTGCCCAAGCAGACAGGAGGTTTTCCACTGGGCAGGGTCAATATAACTTCCTACATAAGACTCCTTGGTTTTGTTTTCAGAAGGACAGAGTAGTGGGACACTCCCTGAATCAACTTGTCCTGTGGGTCCTTTAGATCTGATCTGCTCTTCTGTGGTCACCAGACATGCCTCTCCTCTCTACCTTTAGCCCATATCCCATTGCAGGAGTAGCTCTCTTCTTTACTCATCTGAACTGACCCAACGGACTCATTGGGCCTCTTCATTCTCTTTGTGAAACAACCCAGCCCCTGCCCAGGCCATGCTGAGCACCACATGAGGGCCAGCCTTGCCCATGGTTGTCAACATCCTTCTGCTGCCACCCACTGACAAGCAGGAGCACACGGAACCAGCTGAGCCTACATTCTAATCTGTTTCTCCCAGCTGAATTTGTTATTGGAATTGTGTAATAAAATTAAATTTGGTGTAGCCTGATGAAATATGAGCATGAAAAATGAGAAGCTCATTTCTAAGAAAACAAAGTTGGATCTTTGGAATGACTCAGTGAAGACTAGTCATTAAACAAAATTATTGTCAGCTTAGGCATGGCTGAGACCAAGTAAAATATAGAGAAAAATTAAAAACTAAAAATAATTTTATACTTGAATGAATAAATGAATGAATGTGACCAGTTTCACTCTTCTTTAAAGAAACTCAAACTGGACATCATAGGTATTGGGTATATTTTATGCAAAATAGTCCACTTATATTTTTATTAATCAGATTCCTACTCAAAGTAGGTTTGGGCCATAACTAAAAGAATTAGCAAATGGATGCATACTTATGAACTTAGCATGAAAATAAAAATTCGAAGTGAATGTGTGTATTTTTATTTATTTATTTATTTATTTATTTATTTATTTATTTATTTATTATTTGTGTGTGTGTGTGTGTGTGTAAATAGTTTTTTTTCCTTAATCTATCTTTTTCATCAGTGTGCTGAGTGAGAGCTTCTCTTCTACCTGTGAGAACCCCAAATTTTCCCCATTGAACTCACCTGTGTAACCCCTGTCCACAAAGCATGTCCATCTGACATGTGATGGGAAACTGGAGCCTACAGTCCCCATCTCTGCCCTCCTACCCTTGTGCCCATATTAAGGAGTGAAACCCTCCAGATTTCCTTTCCCCTGACCCTTCTATATTTCACCAACTCACAGATTCTACTCCCTGATTCTCCAACAAAGCTGCATCCTCTTGTACATCTGACTGAATCCAGTGATGGTTTATCTTATGTGTCAACTTGGCTGGGCCATGGTACCCAGATATTTGCTCCAACATTATTCTAGATATTTCTGTAAAGGTATTTTTTAGAAGTGGTTAAAATTTTAAATCAGTAGACTTGAGTAAAGCAGATTGACCTCCATAACACAGGTGGGCCTTGAACAATCAGTTGCAGGCCTCAATAGAAAAAGACTGACGTATCCCAGAAGAGGGAATTCTGCCAGTCAATGGCCTTCGAAATTGAACTACAGAATAAACTCTTCCTTGAGTCTTCAACCTGCTGACTCATCAACAGATTTTGGAGACTGCCCACAATGCCTACACATTCTGATAGCTGGCTAGGAAATGCTACACTTGAAGTAAAAACCATATAAACCGAAGCTGCGTATTACATGGATTTAATTATTACTAAACTAATTTATATTTTTATTTAAAAAAATCTCCTAGATTGAAGACATCATTTTCCTAATAGAGAAAGATACAACAGGTTTCCCAAATTGCTGAGAAGATGAATATATTAATCAATTCCTCATGTAAGTCACGGTACAATATACTTAATATGAATGATAGAAAGACTGTGGACCTAAACCAGGTTCAGGTTTTCTGAACTATTTGGAATATGTTGCTGTAACAATATTAACACTGTTATTTTGCCCTAAAAAGAGTGAAAGATAACAAAAACAACATTTTCCTTAAGACACTCACTTTGCTGGGAAAACATTTTCATCTAGCTCAGGAGTTAGCAAATGTTTTACTAAGTAGCCAGATAGTAAATATTTTAGAAAACATTTTCATCTAGCTCAGGAGTTAGCAAATGTTTTACTAAGTAGCCAGATAGTAAATATTTTAGGTTGGTGGGCCAGATGCTCTCTGCTGCAACCACTCAGCATTGCCATGGCAGAGGGAAAGCAGCCAGAGACAATGCGGGAACCAATGGCATGCCCGTGTTCCAATAAGACCTGATTTTCAGAATCACCATAGGCTACAGTTTGCCAATCCCAGATATAACCAGTTCCATTTAGAAATAATAGGATCAAACACACCTGCAGAAACTGGGAAGCGATGGGCTTGTGGGCAGTAGACAGCACATCTTAACAAGGTGGAGTGTTAGACCTATTTTGAGTGCAGCCAAAGCAGATTATTGGGAAGAAAATGACACACTACCCCATTGTCAGAGACAGATGTTAACAACAACAACAAAACCAGCAACAAAGCCCTACATATCAAATCTTGACTTTTTAACAGAATCAGTTTGAATATTAAAGAGTCAGAATGAAGCTTCACACACTGCAGCACCAGGGAGGGAACCAGCATCTCACAGGTAGAGTGCAAATTCAATTAAGTAAAAGCCAAGCTGGAGCTCTACATCTTTGAGAGCTATAAACTTGTTTAATTCTCCCCACAAACCAATAAGGTGGATCTTATTCTTTATGCCACTTCAGAGAGGACAAGAGTGAGATGCAGAAAGGTCATGGAAAAGGTGTGGGCTGGGATTTGAGCCCAGTGAGTGCAGCTTTGGGACCTGGCCTCTCATTGCTGGGTTTGGGGCGGTGGGCGGGGGGGGGGGGGGAAGAAGGACGACTCATTCTGCTGTGTGCTGTTCAATGAATTAGCGCTTCTACAAGGCTAGCCGTTTAGCTGGGGGAAAACCTAATGTGAGATAGTTACCTAATATTGCTTAGCTCTAAAATGTCTTAGGAAAAATGTATATATTTAGGAATTTTATGGGCATTACATATCTTAATTAGATAGTTACAAATTTTGGTATGTGTCTCTATTTCATATGCACCTAAGTGTAGATTTATTACTATAGGTAAAAGTTGTGCGTTTCTACTTTATGGCTAAATATCCACCCAGAGTAGTGTTTTGAAAAGTCCTTAATGATTCAATATTGAATCAGTGTCAAAATACATAGGTAGGGCCATGCTCTTTCCAAATGATTTTCCCTTAGTCATCATGTCACCCAGAGTTTCTAAACATCTGAAATATCTTTTCCTGCCTCTCAAGAGAGCCTATTAGTGGTGCTCTAGGGAAAGCTTATGTGTCTAACACAAATTTAAACATTTCACAACTGTGGTTCATTTTTCTTTCTTTTAAAATAAATGACCTTCCCACAGGAGATGGTTTAATAAGCATCTCTCAAAGTGCGAAGTGTAATTTAAGTCATGGAAGATTCACTAACCACTGTGTTCCAACTCACTTTCTTTGGATCCTCATTTTTTTTTTCTTTTGGAAGAATGTCAGCTTCCTCTTCTATTATAGGAGTTGAACTTTCCTCACCGGGGCTTCCTTTTAGGAGAAGAATTTTAAAATGATGGCATCACTCCTTCTACAGTTTCAGGCTTTTCTGGCATTTTGCTTTAGGGTTTCTTGGATGTTCATTCTTAGATAAATACTTTGAAATGAGCTTCTCCAGGCTCATGAGTCAGTTTTCTAAGAATGCTTTCCAGGTGGCCTTGTCCAGTGGATCTGGACAGTTTGAGCCCAGACCGCAGCCCGTCAGTTTCTGCGGCTTATGCACTCAGCCAGCCAAGTGGGATTAGTCACTTAGGGCCATCAATGGAAGAAGGTTTATATACCAAGGTTACCAGGAATTGCCATAAATCCAACTGGTTTTAAGAGAGAACTCAAAGAAATATATTGAATCCATATTTTACACAGATCAGACCTACAAGCAAATTGACACCATGGATAGACTAAAGGTCAGTATCCTGCCCAGAGTTTCAGACACATTCTTTGCTATCGAGTAGTAAAGAGAGACAGTAAGAACATCACGGTCATGCAGTTATACTGCCTGAGTCCACAAGCTAGCCACATCAAAAACCAAACAAAACTAGAATCTCATTTTCCTTGATTTTTTCCCCCTAAACTCATGAAAGCACTGATGACAAATGAATGATGGGGAACATGAGACATAACGTGAATATTTACCATAGTTCCTACAAAATGACAGCAGAACTTGATCTTTTACAATGGTTTCTGATAACCTCTACATTTTTTCTTTTAAGCTGACAAACAGTTTCCAAACTGAGGTCCAGGTGTGAAGGCACCACATGCTGTAGATGATTTTTTTCTGGCCAATTGGTTCTATTAGGCCAGGTGGTTGCCAAAAATATACAGTTAACATTTGATGTTGGGGTCATCTTTCTTGGTGAGGCTGGAACATTCCATTCTCTGCAGGAAGGAGTTCTCACTGTGGCACTTGGAGGAGATTAATCAGAACCAGAAAATGAACACACAGAGTAACTAGAATAATATTTCTGTAACCTCTGGCCCCCATACCTATGAAACTACATTTTACAGTCACATTCATTCTTCAACACATCCACAGATTAGTTATTTGTCATTCTCTTGAATTTCTTTCCCATCTGGTGGATCTTATGTGTTAGTAAATACTAAATGGTTGTGATGCTTTTAAAAATAGTTAATTAAATAATGTAGTGAATTATTTAGTTAACTAAATAATTAGTTAAACATTGTCATATTCTTTGGCATCAACTCCCCATTGTAAAGCTTCAGATATTAAATCACAAAAGTGATCAGATGAATCATGTTGTGAATGTCATATTATCTAATGCTCTTAACAACACTGATGCAAGAAGACAAAGGGGGTGTAAGGAGGAATGTACTATACTGGTATCTAATTAATCATGTATGCTGTATTATAATTGGTGTAATTTATTAGCCTATGTTGCAAAAGAACCTAATGATCCAATGTACATTGACATGAGAAAATACTCTTTATATTCAAATAATTTGTACTGTGCTCCATATTCTTACAATGAGTTGGGAGAGAGGAAAAAAACATATTTAAAGATCTCATTCTCTAGATCAGCTGTTTTAAGTGACTCAAATTTGGACATCAGCCAACCAGTGTAGCATTTATAATAATTTATGCCAAAATATCATATGCAGAACATAAAAACGCTGTCTGGTAGTTTAGACAGTACTATGATGTCTTTCTCTAACTGACCCTATGATGTAAGGTCTACATTTGCACAAGTAGCCATGAGAGAATTACATTTGCCTTCACAGACACAGGAAAAAATCTGTGGGAAATCCAATTCTTTGAACAAAATAAAAAGGTCTCCTGAAGAAGAACAAGTGAAGGCATCTGAAAACAGTGAGACCAGTGGAGGGCTGAATGCAGGTGTCTTGTTTATGGCTTATTGTATATTATAATCTAACAGGTATTAAATGACATTGGACAGGCTCTGCAAAATCTCATTGTCCTCGAGAAACCAATATACATATATTCCAAGTCCTGAACAATCTACAGTCAGACAATCGGGCTGATGAATTCAATCCTAAATCCCTCTAGTCTACTGAATTCCAACAATACCAGTAATGATGGATGGCTAGTACTTAATGAGGTGCTTTATCTCTGTTGACTCTTTAATTCACACAAACATTTACATGGTATGTATTATTATTATATCCATTTCAGAGATGAAAACTGAGGTGCAGAAATACTAAGTAATGTGCACAAGGATATGCAGGAGCACATAGAGGAGCCAGGATTCCGGTGCAGGTGGCCTGACCTGACGCCTGTGCTCTGGACCATCTAAGTCTCACCACTCAGAGGCAAACTTGGTACAAACCACAAATATGGGCCACAATGGCAACTAGGACACTGTGACTGACTGCCAATTCTGGAGAAACCCTTCATAAGCATTCTTTGCTGCAAACAGATGGCAGAATCCTCTGCAAAGATAAATAATGCTGTTGATGGTCAGCAGACCATATTCCAAGTTAATGTCTTTGGTAACCACATGTAGGCCATACAAATATTGATGGGTGTGGGCCACTCTTCAATAGTTTCATAAAGAAAGCACTTCTCTCTGAAATTCTTTTTTAAATTTAAAAATCAAGGTAGAAATTTTGGGAAAGATGATACAAGTGAGGGAGTGCAGAGATTCCTTTTCCCAAAAGCAAATAAATGGCTGAGAAGTTGTGAAGTTATCAAAAGAATCAAAACAAAGACTACTCACATAACAAATCATTTGTATTTGCTCCAGAAAGCACTTGAAAAGTGTACACTGCAGGAACAAGGCCAGAAGGAAAGAGACCAGCTCCAGTTAGGTCTATAAAAGGATTATATACAAATGCCCAGGTCAAAACTGAGCTGGGAAAAAGGAACCTTACATGGAACTTATGTGAAGATTATTGAGCAACCTCCCCCACCCGCCCCACCACTAAAAGACACATGTAAAAAAGATATATAGCACTCAAAAGATTAATAAAATAATAAAATATTCTGGAAGAAGACTTACTTTATCAAATACAATTTTACAAAATAGATTACACTGTCAGAAAATTTAAAAGAGAGTAAAAATTCTATGAAGCAAGACATCAAGGAAGAGATAAGATGACAGATTGACATTAAAGGAAGTGAGAAGAGAAGCAACAGAAAGACATTCCCAGATATGCAAGGAGTTAGAAGATCCTTCTTTAAAAATCTCCTCAAGACATACTCCTGTTGACGGAGAAAAGATTTAAACTATTGAACTCAAGAATAAGAATGCTATTGTATGAAGACTGGCAAGGTCCCTGGATCCATTTAAATAGATAATTAAGCTTATACAACTGTGGTCAAGATTATAACATGGGATACCATTCTATCATTATTGAAAGAATAGAGGTATATAACATATAATATAATATATAAATAATAATTATTATTATATTAAAGTAAATTGAAATGAGAAACCTGCAAGCACTTATGACAAAGACTGGTGCCTGAAGTGTGAGAAATCTATAATAATAAAAGCGTATTATGCTAATTAGACCGGACAGCCCAATGACCTTCTGGATGTCCTTCTGGACGACCTTCTGGACAAAGCCAGGGCTGTGAGGGCCGAAGCCCTTGCACAAATTTCATGCATTGGGCCTCTAGTAGAGAATAAAAGGAGTAGAAATGTGCTAGTTACATATTTTAAATCTGTAAGATAATAGAAATGTGCTAATTTGTAAGTTGATAAATCATAAAAGCGTAGCTTAAGCACATTACTTAAAATTGTATAGGTAACTAAAGTAGGATTAGAAATATACTGTATATCTTCTAAATAATCAGAGGAATAAAAAAAGAGGAGAAAAACATAAATCAAAAGTTAGAAACAAATTGAAAGACAAGCGCAACTAGGCTTTGGAAGAAGATCTCAGCATGACAACAGAAAAGCCCACCAACCAACTAGTAGAAAAAGAAAAATGAAGGGAATAGACTCTGCAGGTAAGAGGAGAGAGGAAGAATGGGGGGGGGGAAGAGGGAAGAGAGAGACATAGAGAGAGAAAGAGAAAGAACAACAGAAGTAAAGGAAGAACAATAATTGTATTTTCAAATAAAGAGAGGAGCAAGATGCTTTAAAAGAAAGGTTACAATCAAAGACCACAAAAGTAAGAAAACATTTGTTGTTAGGTATTAAACAATGAGCAACAAAGATCAAGAAATCTGTAATATAATAAAAATCTCCCCAAACAAAAAGATAAAGGGATGGAATTTGAAAAGAAAACATAAGAACATTAAAACATGAATCTAATATATGAGGAATTCAAGAGGCAAGAATATAAAGAATGAAGGAGAATAGTATTAAAACCTTTCTCCCACTACACTGAAAGGGCCCATATGGACTCAGCAAATGAATGAGGATACAATGAGATTAAAGCACATTAGTCACCCAGGAATAAATAAAAGACCCTAAGGCTTCCAAAAAGGAGGAGGTAAATGTAATCAGAATAGCAGCAGACTCCTTGGCAGCCATAGGAGATGGAAGTCAATGATGTCATGCCCATTAAACTCCAAGGGAGAGAGAATTTTCCCCCTGAAATCTGTTCTCAGACTCTCTGTCACCGGTGAAGCTGAGAAAGTTCAGCTCCCGGAAACTTTCTTAGACAGTGGAAAGAGGTTGTTCCCTGAATGTGGTGTAAACAAAGACAGGCCGTGGCCTAGTAACAGGAAACAATATTCCATATCACAGAGAAACAGAGGGAGTCCCAACACAAGAGGTTCAAGGTGGAACAATAGTGGTGGCCCCAGGGATGAAGTTCCCAAAAGAAAAACCAATTGAGAGGTACTCTGAAATGTCTGACTGTGGGGGAGAGCTGTGAGAAGCCTATGAAGTTCTCACCTCCTCCTTGTCCTGTTCTCTATGAGGGGCACCCACACTCTGCACCTCCTGCTCTCCCTGCTCCCACCTCCTCTGTCTTTCCCTATTTTTTCTTTTAACCCACAGCTTTGATCACCTCCAAAATGGGCCATCATTTAAAAATATCTTGTGCTTATTGCTGACTGTATCTCTCCCCCAATAAGCTCCTCAAGGACAGGGACCTTTGTTCACTCACTAATGTATACCAAGTGTCTGACACATAGGAGACATCCAATTGATATTGGTTAAATGAATCCATACACTATAAATATATATAAAGAAACCCAAGCAGACAAAATTCAGACAGTTAACTTTTGGAAACAATGAAATTTTACATACAGAAAGACAGAATCAGGATATCCTACTTAGCCAGCAAGGACTGATAATAAGGATGTGAATAGTGAATAATAATGGAATGTCACCATATTGGAAGAATGGAGGTCAAGGAAGTTGGTGTTAAAAGTGATGTGAGTCATAAAAAGTGATGCAAAAGGGCTATATCCTCCCTATGACAGATAAGAGAATAATCTCTAAAACCAATAAATAGAAAAATGATAATTAGGCATACTATTTAGAAATATTAGAACACATACCAGAGGAGAGAGACAAAGTAACAGAAATTGTTGCCTCGGGTTAGTGGGACTTGGGGTGGGATGATGGTTGCAGCAGGGATGATGATTTCTCATAGTGAACTTTAAAATACAATATGCCTTTTAAGATGATCTGCATGCTGTTACTAAATAAAATAAAAACAAAAAAATAAATGTCAGAAGCAAACACCTAGAATTAAGTATTGAATTTTGAGAATTTGTATGGATTTTTTTCTGTAGTTCTTTTTTAAATTAAGAAAATATGTAATATCGCATCAAAAATAAAAAATCTCATTGCTGGAATTTTGTTTGACATAAAAGTGTAAAAAGACTGCAGTAATGTGGCAGCTGGAGCTGGAAGTGGAATTTTCACGTGGATTCCTGTTTTGCATTGGATCCAGACAAATGTAAATATTGTAGGAGACTGTTGTCTTTCCTTTGTGACCATTGCATTCCTGGTGACCACAGTCAGAAGCATATTAAGAATTTTTTTCTGCTTCAGGTCATTTTGCCCTGAAATTATATGGAACCTATAGGAAAACAAATCAAGTTGCACATAAAAAAGTTTTATACTCTCATGTGTCATATTTTTTTATTTTGCAACACTACTCCTTCATCAAAATGAGGTCTTGTCTTAAAAGTGGTGTTTTAATTGAAATTTAATTCATCTAAACAAGTGAGTTTGAGAATATCTTTGGCTCTTGGAATATTGTTAAAAAATCTATGCATGTCCATAAAAATGCAATGAAAGATATGTAACATTTATTGGAAACTTCACAAAGAAAATAAGGACTACTTAAGCAGAAACTGAAGGGGGACGGGGAGAATGAGAAAATTCTAAGATGTAGTAATCATATTCAGACCTGTCAGAAAAATCTCATACCACCTGATAAAAGCTAAGGTGAATTGCAAAATAAATGATTAAACTCCTGTATCAAGTTCAGAAGTCAATTAGTTTGGTTTCCTTCTTAAGCGAAAGCTCTTTCAAGGTTACACGTGTCACTGTACTAACCTACTCACATTTCCTAGTCCTATAAGGTCAGAGATTTAAAAATTTTTATTTAGTGAAACTCTTATAAAGGCGGTATGGGGAAGTGGGCAAAAAGGAGGAGGACTCTGGTGGGAAACATGACTGAATATGGACATTCAGCACAGGTGGGGCTACATGGGAAAGATGTTTGCAAATCAACACCTTTCAGGGTGGTGTCTAAAGAAGAGTTTTAAATAAACAATTTTAAATGAACAGAATGATTACATATCCTTGTTCAATATTCAATTAATATTCAAACATCCACCCTATACCTGACCCACATCTTTCCTTTCTCTTAAAAATGCAATATGAAAACCAAAAAGAAAACTGGTCTCAAGTGAAACATTGCCGATAGGTTTCAGTCCACAGAATGAAACCATTCTGCTAAGGGGGTGTGTAAGGAGTCACCACATTAATGGCAATGATAATATGACCATCCAAAGATCAGGCGCAGAGGATCACAGAGAGAGGGTACCTTTGTATGGATTCCTAAGGAGAGAAAACAAGGCATTTGATCGTAATATTTTTCATCTAAATTGTTCCTCTGCATTCCTAGAAGAATACTGCAGGGAGGGGAAGAGTATCCTTTTAGCATCTGGAAAGCATTTCCTCTTGAATCTTCAATCCACTGTCCAGGAAAGCACACATCCTATGGGTTTATGCTTTGAAAACGAGCTAGTTAAGATAAATGACACGAGGAGCCACTCCACTTAGATAAACTGAGAAAGAGAAAGGAAATAAATATCTATGTGATTTATAGTTCGTGTTTCAAAAGCAAGAGATAAAAATGCCTGATTCATGCTAAAATGAAGATGGAGGCAGCTGAGCTATGGGTGGAGGGAGGGGGTGTGCTGTGCACTGCTAGTCTGTTCCGAGGCCATTGCCCAGCCAGCCTTGCCTGGTGCCAGGAGGAGAGACCTGAGGTTATGTGTCTACTCAGCTGCCTTCCGGAGGAGCAGCTGGGAATTGCCTAAGCCCTGTCATTTAGCCATGATGCTCCTGCAGGCTGGAGCCAGCCAGACTTTTTAAGATCATCTTCCTCCAGGAAGGAGACCCCTGGATTCCTAGTATTCTGCCCCTTGCAGAGATTCATGTCCTGGGACCCCCATCCTGCTAATGACCCAGGAGCTTGCCAGCGCTCCAGCTGAGTGAGCCTTAGACACTGCCCAGGCATGCCATTTGGATGCTGATGCAGGAGGTCAAAGGTTCAAACCAGAATAGCAGCTTTTCTTTTTTATTTAAAGTACAAATGAGAAGGCTGTAGATTAAGATGTTTTAAAGATCCCACTCCCCAGTCCTTTTGGGACCCTCCTACACATGGGACATGGAACACCAGATTGCACCCCACTGCATCCGGCCATGCTGTCTGCTGGGCGAGATGTGAGAGAATGAGCTATTGCAGTCACTCTGGCTTTGGGAGGCCACTAGAGGGACACCACAGGACACCAGGGCTTGGAGAGGGCCCCACACCTCAGTGGAGACAGGCTCTAATAAGAAAAACACGCTCTCATGTTCCGAAATATAAAACTGGGGCTTTCTGCCCACTTAATCAGGAACAAAATATTGTCGGTATTCTGGGCAAGAGAGAAATGTATCTCGCATCTCAGAGGGAAACAAAGCAACTTTTTAAATTAAGATCTATTTTCCCATTTCAATTGTTAAAACAAAACTCCACGAGGATTAATATATATATAATATAGGTTCATTCTTCTGTGCTTCGTCATTGATAGTTTTGCTTCACAGACTAAATAAGTAACTGATGTGAATTTGTTTCTCCTTTTACAGCAAAATTAAAACAGCCAAGATTTATTGTGTATTTAGCACATGTGCTGTGCGAAGAGCATTTATGTGGATTTCCTCAGCATATCCTTCCCTGTATTTCCCGGATTACGTAGAAGACGTGCAGACAAAGGGAGTTTGTACCTAGGTTGGTGACTACACAGCCCACACCTTTAACCACACACAGTCTACCTAGCACACACAATATTCTGTTTGGCATCACCCAGGCCCACTAAGTCCACTCCAAGCAGAGGTGTGGGATGGGAGCCAGGATGTTTGCCCCACCTGAACCATAGGAACCTCTGGGGCCACTAGTCCTCCAGCCCCTGCTACTGGCTGGGGTGTCCCCTGAGTTCTCTCTCAGCAGAAAAGCATAGCAGTAGGTTTCCAGCTGGGATTTATATCATCTTCCAAAACTTTCTCTTTTAGGAGAAAATGCACATATTCAAAAATGTGAGACATATAAATCAAAGAGTTAAGATGGGGCCTCTGGGTTTTTCTTAGGTGACTCTGGCGAGCTCTCAGTGTGTTTTCTATCTGCTGCTCCCATACACCAGGTTCAATTTCCCCAGATAGACCCTTCCTCCCAGAACAATGCCTTTCTTTTCAGCATGCAGAGCTCTTACCAGAATTTACCTATAACATTGGTCCTGAATGAGATAAGTATAGAATACAGGACATGGAAGAACACAGAAATGTCATCAGCTCTAGATCCCTCAAAATCAGAAAGATAAACTGCATAGAAGGCCCAGTGAGAAGATCAATGGGAAGAACAGGTGACTTAGAGGAAAAATTAGTGCCTCCACATATATACATATTTATAACAGAGCATAGGGAAAGTCTGACATCCATTTAAAAATCTTTCTTTGAATAAATCAACAAGTGTGAAACCAAAGGGGAAGCAGAGACATGCTCTAGGAAAGCTTTCGGGAAGATGTGGGACATTAGCCCACTGGCAAAGGCAGTGTGAGGGCTGGACTCCCAGGTGGGCTGTTCATGGGAGGAAGGGTGGTCGTTTCCTGGTTCCCATCTCTGAGGTCTAAGGCTGTGGCCCAGAGTGCAGAATGGGAGAAGGAAGAATGCTGGAGGAGGCTGGAGGGAATATCAAATCACTGTCCTGGGAGAGAGAAAATGACTGGTCAAGGGTGTTAGGATTGGCTGCCATCCTGGGGTGGCTATGTGAGATGGTGACCTTTTTGAGCGAGAACAGGGGCTTGTACATTTTCTGGCAGTATTTAACAACTGAGCTCCATGTGTGGAATGGGTGATAAGTTGGATGTAGCCAAATTGGGTCTCTGGGGAAGGTTAAGGAGGAAGAATTGGGAGAAAGTGTTAAGCCAGTTCTCCAGAGAAGGATGACAGCACTACTCATGGACTCTGGACTGGGGAGAGGACGTGACATGCTGGACAGAGAGGGTAGAAACACTGGTGTCCCAGGAAAACATAAGGACAATTGGATGCAGGAGCACATGAGCTGCCATGACCAGAGGCGGTGCCCAGAATGGAGTGCTGGGACCCAGGTTTCACAGGTGAGGCACATAGGAATTAGGAGAGTGGCTTCGCTGCACCAACAGAGACCATGTAACCAGGGCTCACCCCCGGAAGGTGGCATGTCCCTTTCAAGAGGAAGCCTGAGCTGGTAGGAAGGTGTGGTATCTCTGCTCATTCCAACACCCTCCACCCACCTTGCAGGTTGCCCTTGCCCACATGACTAGAGCTGGCTCACTACAGCCAAGCCTGTTGCAGCCCATGGAGGGGTGAGAGGAAGAGGAGGAGGAGGCAGAGTTGTTGCAGGACACACATGGAAGGACGTGCTTCACTTCTATTGGCATCCTGCTGGGAGGGAGGACAGGGGATCCTGGCTGAGGCAATGTCAGTGAATCTGAAGTAGTGAGTCCCTGGCCCCCGAGGAGACAGGTGGGCTAGGAGTACAGGATCTTTTCAGGGATGCACATCCAGGCATCCTAGTAGGAAGAAAGGTCTCTGCCCCTTATATGTTGATAACTGGCCTCATCACTATCCTGAGCAAGTGACCAGGGACCACACAAGTCAGAGATGAAAGCAGACAGTGCCTCTCACCCTCCTCTATTTTACCGTCTTCAGGAAAAGCATCAATTTTATGCTAGGCAGCTCAGTTCAGCAAACCTGGGATCCATATCCCAGCTTATGGGTCTTTAAAATCAAGATGTGTAAGACTATTTTGTACATAGTGCTTTGGCTGGCTGAAACTCTAGTTGGAGTTAGAGTTTAATTTCTTAAATTTGTTACTCAGATGATTTTTACATGTGACATGGCCCTGAAAAGATGAAGAAAGTGAGGAGCAGGGAGACTAAGAATGTGCTCAGGGTGCGATGGCTGATGAGAGCAGGGCAGGACCACCGCTGCCTCCTGGGTCCTTCCCAGGCCACCATTTCAGTAAACCTGAACTTTACTTAGAAATATCCATCCCTAGCTGGTTTGGCTCAGTGGATAGAGTGTCGGACTGTGGACTGAAGGGTTCTGGGTTCAATTCTGGTCAAGGGCACATGCCTGGGTTGTAGGCTTGATCCCCAGTAGTGGGCATACAGGAGGCAACTGATCAATGGTTCTCTCTCATCATGGATGTTTCTAGCTCTCTCCTTCTCCCTTCCTCTCTGAAATCAATAAAGATATAATTTAAAAAAGTAAAAAATATCCAAGGGCAGCGGTATTGAGGACAGCATGATGGAAGGACAGAGCCCAGGTGTTCTGCACCTCGGTCTCACATGTGAGCATGCACAGTGCACGGCAGTCACCCACACTCCCTTGACAACCAAGGAAGCCTTGTACATGGGTTCTTCTAACTGGCTTCATTCAGTAAGCCACAGAAAAGATGAAATACTTCCATTTGTGACAACATGGATGAATCTTGAGAATATCATGCTAAGTGAAATATATAAGTCAGATGGAAAAAGTCAAGAACTATATGATTTCACTAATATGTGGAGTATAAAACTGAAAGCAACAAACAAACAAACAAAACTCATAGACACAGACAACAGTGTGGTGATTATCAGAGGGGAAGGGGGCTGGAAGGGAGAAAAAGATAAATGGGGTCAACTATATGGTAACAAAGGGAAACTTGACTTTGGGGAGTGAATACATAATACAATATACAGATGATATAACATAGAATTGTACACCTGAAACCTATATAATTGTATTAACCAATGTCAACACAATACATCTAATAACATTTTTTTTAAAAAAAAATAAAAAGAAATAGTAGGAAGGAGACAGAAAGCTGAGAGCTTAAACTTTATTATCACCACAGTGTACTGTCATCCCTGGCAGCATGAAGCTTAAAGTAAAAATCGAAAAGGATGCTACTCTAAGAACTTCCACTGATATTCACAAGATTTTCCAGAAACATTTTAATGCTCGCTTGTTCAGGCAGTCCTGGTGACTTTGGCCTCTTTGCTAGTAGGGATTATGTGATGGTACTCAGTGCTTCTACCTTTAGACACAGGAGCTCCTAGGACTCCCCAAGTATATTTGCAAAACTATGAAACTAGTTCCGATGGCCTGGTGGTTCTTACCTGGGAGGACAGGCAGATACTTTGCAAGGCACCACCCCTGTGGCAGGCCGGGTGTTGGGATTGCAGAATGACGTATTTACGTGAAACCTCAGGTCTCTGTAGCAGCCTTCTCGGGTGGTCATCTGCCCTGTATGAAAGGGCAAGATGCATGATAAAGACTCAGGGACATGCCCCATGGTAAAAGGCAGGTGAAGAGCTAATGAAGTTCATTGGGAAAAAAACACACTTTACTGTATTTGCATGTCTTTGTGTTACTGACAAATTGGCCAGCTGTTGATATTTTACTTTTCTGACCACTCCTCATGACTTTTATTAGTGAATTTCATCAGTTTTAAGAAACATGCATTTCCCCACTACATTTTAACATCTTTAAAATCAACATGGGTCTTGCATATTGATAAATCAGTAAGTGGTTAAGATCTTGTGTTCATTTATTCAACAAGTATATACTTGATGTCTGGTGAGTTAATTTTTGAGGTCAAATCTGTTTATAGATGGTAAGGATACTTGGGATTTTAATTTAAATTTTATTTCTTCAGCCCACATAAACAATAATGGGCATAAAAATGAAATTAAATGTTCCTTTGACATTTTTCAAATATCTGAATATTCTGAGAAAATGAAAATATACATAGACAGTACATGTCCAATAGAACATAGGGTTTCCAAGTTCTATTTTTACAGGAGGTGGTAGATAACTATGTTTTCAGATGAGTTTCTTTTGATGGAATGGGGTCTGCTCAGCCATATAGCTGAACTTTTACAGGTATTATTTCTCTGACTAAGGGCACATCTGTGAAGCAATTTCTCAACAGCACTCACAATCACTCAACTGTTTGTCAGAAAAAAATATCACCTAGTCTGTGGAAATGCCAGAATCAAGCCAATTTTCTAAAGTGATCCATATTCATAGATAAGAGAGAAGAGTATTCAATTCAAAGGCGAAAGAAAGACAGAGAAAATATCCTTTAACTGGAAAGCCCAGAGCTGAACCCTGGCCCTGGGAGGTGGTGAGTGTCATGATCTATGTGGCCAGACTCTGCCTTTATCTTTTCAGAAACCAGCCCTGGCCAGTTCTTTGAAAAGCATTTTGAAATCTTCACATTTTGCCAAAGTATCTGGAAGAGGAGTATCCAGTCTTTAAAAGACTCTAATTTTATCAAAATCTCCAAGTTTTCAATATTTCTAACTATAGAATTAATTCCAGCTGTTGCCAAAAGCATTAGAAAACAATCATTTAAGCAAAATTACACAGAAAACTAGAAAATATTACACAAATGAATGCACATTGTCCCATGAGAAACATGCGTTGTTACTACAGGGAGTGCTGGATATACTGTGGGCCTGCAATACACAAGCATGAAGACCCTAAAATCAGAAGAGGGAAGATACTCCAGGGAAGATACACGAGAGGGGGGGAATTCCTAATTTCTTGTTCCACTTATTTGTGCATTCATTGATTAATTCTTGTAAGTGCTCTGACAGGGAATCAAACCTGCAAACTTGGTGTATCAGGACGATGCTCTTATGAGATGAGCTACCAGCTAGGGCCCTGATAATGGTTCTTGAATGACAGAAGAGGTAGGGAGCTTTTCAGTTGCCATTAGACCCACTAGCTTGCTATCCAAATGTACAGAGGGAATCACATTTTTTTCCTTAGGATTTCTTAATGTCAGAATTTAAATATAATTTGAATATTTTATTCTTAGCTTAAAAATGAAAAGAATTAACATATGTCAAGTACATAGTGTTAACTTTTTAGACCATGATATTTCTGTGAATCTTTCAGTTTTTCTTCATTTTCTTCATTTCTTTATTAAGAATATGAGTTCATTATTATTTTTCTTCATTCATTCATTAGATTCTTATTTTGTGCAAGTTCTCATTTGTGTACCATTTTTATATTTAAATATAGTACTGTGTGAATTAATTTCTTAATTATTAAAACTGAGAATGCACAAAGCTGAAATACATTGGCTAGAGTGGAAATTTGTTTCTAAAATATCAGACAGTATTTACTATTTTGTTTCTAAATTTGCAAATATTTACTTGCCACTCTTTACCAGATAATCCATACTAGCTCTCACTAAAAATGTCTTTTAGTGAATCAACTTCAACAATCTAAACATGTGCTTAAAATTCTTATAGTATTAACATTAAAAAGCCATCCATTGTCTTGTGAGATTCTTTTGAAGTGTTGTCTTGTCACTTCCACAGCAATTTTTAAAATATATTTTATTGATTTTTTACAGAAAGGAAGGGAGAGGGATAGAGAGCCAGAAACATCGATGAGAGAGAAACATCGATCAGCTGCCTCCTGCACACTTCCCACTGGGGATGTGCCCGCAACCAAGGTACATGCCCTTGACCGGAATCGAACCTGGGACCCTTCAGTCCGCAGGCCGACGCTTTATCCACTGAGCCAAACCAGTTAGGGCTCCACTGCAATTTTAATAAGATTCTTATAATTTCTCTTTGAGTTTCAGTGTACAACTTTATAGCCAATTTCTTTCCACTGAATTTTTTGAACAAGACCATTTGATAAAAAACTCATTCTATATCACTATACTTTTCATGCAAATTTCTATTTCTCATCAGGAACATGATATATATATAATAAGTTGAGTGACTTTCATTTGAATAATCTCATAACAAAACTTTGCAAAAAGACCCTTAAATTAGATGAAAAGCAGAAACCAATTCACTAAAGGATTTCCTCAAAGCTACATGCTAATGCAGATGAACCAGAGAAAGTATTTGAGGCTTTCAAGTGATACTCAGGACCACTGTTCTCTGCTCTGCTTCTGGAAATATTACTGCTTCCCTCAGGCAGACAACTTGGATGACTCATTAGGACATGATGAGGACCAGTATAGTACATGTCACAACTTGACTGTGCTCCGGGCACCTCTGTGCCCACCAGCAGGAGAGACAGAGAATGACCTACCCCCACCACAGGAAACAGAGCACTCAGAGCGGACGATGACCCACGTGTAGCTGGGCTGGGCACTGGGCTTCTGCTCACTCCCCCGCCGAGGCACCGAGTATTCCCAGGCAATGCCTGGATTCCTTCCCTGGAGCAGAAGCTACAACATAAGACAGGGTTGGGAGGAGGGTTGGGGCGGGGGGGAGGGAGAATATAACTAGTTAAAATGGAACCAATAACTACATGATTTGTTTTAAAAACATGAAACAATAACAAGGTCAACAAAACGTTGTTTAAAATGATAAAATAAACAGTGTTCAGTCTCCAAAAATTGTATTAACTTTCTGTACAGGAATAAACTCCCAACTGGACTCAAGTATATCTAGTAACTATATAGACATCTGACTTGCCATATACTCAGTGTTTCTTCCACACAAGACTTCAGATGTCTTTGCGTATTAGGTTATTTCTTGCTTTCTCTCCATGTTCCTTCTGACTTCCCTGCAAATCCTCCCCATGAGAGCGAATCAGAAAGTGATATTTAAAAAGCACTGTCACACTTTCTAGTAACAACCCAGGATGCTGAAGTGATGTCATTCATGCCACTGCCAAAGCTAAGTCAGAGGACTTCCTACGTGACTGGGTGCCTGTTGGTGTGTACCTGGGAGTTCCAAGAGAAACATATCTTACCAGTCAAGATGATCTCTCAGGCCCAGCATATCTATGAGCCATGGTTTAGGGCATAACATTGCATCTGAACTCTTCACCTTCCAGTGTAAAACCTGAACACATGGACCAGTAACCATCTTTTCTCTCATAAATGTATCAGATCCACTGATCCCAGTGAGAATGTTATTTATTTATTTATTTATTTATTTATTTATTTATTTATTTATTTTTAAAGCAACATCACCATTATCCTGTTGATAGACATCTGCATTTCTGAGCCTTAGAGCCAATATGCATCCTTGATGTGATGTTCCAGTGGATAATGACTCTGGTCCTTCCCTGACACCCTGGCACCACAGTCCCCTCCCTGACAACTCAGCTCAAGTCTCCGTTGGTGTAGGGCAGGTTGGCATCCTGGAAAGTGGGCTGTACTGCAAGGCCATTGAGCTGCTCCCCTTTCTGACACCCTGAGGCTCTGTGACTCTTCTTCCATAGGCACAGTTCCTAATAAGCTGAACTCATTTTCAACCCTGACCCATTGCTCTTTCTCTATGATTATTAAAGCTAATAGCCTGAGATGGTGAGAAATAATCAAGGCAAGAATGCAAGGTGAATAAGTTTACCACAGGGTGAAGGAAGCAGCTCAGGGTGAGGAGGCAGACAGAGCCTCTCCCAGCCATAGAGCTTACAGAAGAGAAGCAGACATTTGTAAAGACCGACAAATGTGCATAAATACACATTTAATCAGGCATCAAGAAATGAAGATGATTAAAAAAGTCCATTGACCCATTCAGCCTATGCATTGATTAGGCTTGTTTCTGATGCATTACCTAATTGTAAGCATGGTTCTGTGCACTTAAAATTACACCAACAGCCTTGGTCCTACAGAAATGCTAGAAGACCCCCAAATCCAAGCCCCAAAACAATGAGGCTGGAGTCTACCTCCACGATCAGTGTTTCGTTGGTTGGCCCCGCAGAGGTCAAGGTCTCTGGCTCTCTGTGGGACCGTCGGTAGTCGAAGGCAGTGCCTGAAAATTTGTAGCGGCCGGGCCAGTCCACGGTCCAGTGTCCATTCAGGTAGTATGTTTTGAGGGCATTACGCACAGCAATGTAGGAGGTAGATACATTCATTTCATAGATGCGAATACTCCGGGCTCCAGAAGGAATGGTAACCATCTGATAATACTCTAGATTAAAGCAGACGGGAGCAGGGAGGATGGGGTATTTCATTCAATTATGCCAAGGCCAAATCTCTTAGCACCTTTAGTACTCCATAACTGCAACGTGAGAATCCTATGAATGACTTATTTGTAACTGAAGGAGAGTTATTGTAATATTCACTATTCCTAAGGATGATTCTAATTCAAATAATCTAGCAATCACTTTCTATCAAAACAAATGATTGAGAGTAGGCAGAAAAGGAGGCAGTTGTGGGACCTGTTAATTTTTATTGTTGACACTATTGCAGACTATCCCCAACCCCCGTTTGCTCACCTCCACCCCCTGTCAAGAGTCTTAACACCTGCTGCAGTCACTACACCTCAAATTCTTCCCACAAAAGAGCTCCCATTTCAATCTTGTCTCTCAACCGCCGCAGGCAGCTGTGGCATACTCACGGTTGGTGCGGTGGTACTTGGCATAGAGGCCCTTGTGCACCGTGCAGTCTGAGTTATTCCCCTTGCACACACCGCAAGAGTCTTCCATGGCATTGGATCCAAGGATGTTGTCACATCCAACTCTCTGGGATATTCATGAGGTCACACGTCATTCATGAAAGAAAAGATAACACGAGCAACGTCACAAACCTAAAGCAGAAAACCTCCTCCCCGATATAGTTGAAAATTCCACCAACACAGGGAAATTAACAAATATTTATTGGATACCCAATATGTGCACAGCAAGACTGCAAATCTACTCTTCAGGTCCAAGGTTGGAAAACTTTAAATATCAAACATAACCTGAACTCTTCAGGATTGCTCACAGCTATTGTATCCTGAGCCCTGAATTGCATCTATCCAGTTGTTATGTTGGAAACATGGGTTAAGTGCAGACTGACATAAAGCACTTAATACAAATGACAAGCAATGTGTTCTCACAAGGGTCCACTGGAATGTGCCCTGGTGCTTTTGAATCTCCTTGTTCAATGGCAGAGAAGTAGCACATGCCATGTGGAAGTAATTCCCAGCAGTAAATTATATAAAGGGCATATTTGTTCACCCTCTTACAATCTTAGGAACTCATTATTTGTACAGTTCTTGTTAGTTTTATATTTCCTAATAAAGTCTATAGATGTGAAAAAAAATCTATTCAGAAATGAAATGACTATAGTCCACAATCCCTTGCTTGTAATCCATAGGGATGGATACATTTCAGAGATTTTAGGACAGAAATTGACATGTTGTGTATATAATGTGAAAGTCCCAGATGGACCTAGGATAGCAATGATGTTTCTATAACAAAACACAGACATCTTCATACTACGTGGTTAAAAGAAAACTATCAAATAGTCTTAAATCTGTTCAGGGCAGGTTTTTACCACCAAACAAATTCAGGTCAGCTTATATTTTCCATCCAAACAAACTTTCTATTTCATAGTTTTTTTAGATTTCAAAATTACAAATAAGGGATTGCAACATTATCATTAAAAATACCTGAAAATTCTGAAATATTTAACAAATCAACTACTAATTAGACAAAACAGGTAGAGACTTGAGCATTTTAAAGCTGAAAAAGATATTACTAGAATTATCTAGCCTAATCTTCATGCATTAAAAGGAATTACACCAAGGTCTTAGTGGGTGGTTCTACTTTACCATGGTCGTATAATTTAGAGAAAACTAGAACTTGGACTGAGGTTGTTGGACTCCACTGAATAAGAATATTGAGTAACTTCTGTATGTGATCTGGTCACACCATCACTTTGTTTATAATGAAATTCTTTCCATAACTTACTTCTGCACATGGCAACAAGCTCCAAGGGTGATGTCCACTTAGTTACTGAGTCTTTCCCAGCCTGTCATCTAAGTCCCTCTCTAATAGATGTTGAGGCTACTGGGTCTTCTGGAGAGCCCTGTAATAGCTGCAGAGTGGCTCTCGGCTCTGAGTTGTCCCCTGCCTCCAACACTTCATTACTCTCCACGCTACCGTCCAGCCACTGCATCTGATCCCATGATTTCTTTAGTTCCCAATCCCAGTGACTGAGCTACACAGACACAATGATCAAAACCTTACTCCTCATTCTAGCAGGAATTGTTCTTAGGAGAGCCCATTCCCCACCCCTCAACTCCCCCAGCACCCCAACCCCTGCCTGCCTTCTGGGTACTCTGATGACTGAGTTGGGTCTTACCAATCCATGCTCCTCTGCCTGCCTCCCCAACATTCCCCTTCCAACTCACCCTCTCAGATTTAGCTTGGAAGCTCTCTTCTCCAAGGAGCCCTGCAAATCTCCCAGATCCACATCTAAGAGAGAATCAGCTCTTTCCTTCTCCCTGTGCTCTGCACCTTCAGTGCCACAAACCACTGTGTCTCAGCATGTGTGCATCTGGCTTCTCCCCCACTGGGCTGTGACTTGGAAGGAAAGGGCTTGTTTTTTGTCTGTTTTCTCTAGCTTCTTATAGGATGCCTGGCACAAAGCAGACTGTCTGGAGATGTTTGTTGAATGAATGAACGATCATTATTACCTCACATATCCCATCTATACAAACATTACGGCTATCCTCCGAGCATGGAGTCCCATCTTTGACTTTATTTGACAAAGAAAAGAAGAAATCAAATCCTTCTGCGATACAGTAGAGTTTGCATAAGTCCTGATCTTAAAAAGAAATACACACACAAACACAAATAAGAAAGATACTTAAGCTCTGATCATTTTTGCTCTAAAGTTTAGATAGACTTTTTTTTTCTTTTTTGCCCATAAAATAAACTCTCACACAATAATACATTGCAAAGACATTTTTGTATGGTTGTTTCTTTAGGCTCGTTTTTTCCCCTTTAATTTATTATTATCTAAATGTTTACTGTTACTTTTTACTCAACTCTCTCCTTTACTAGTCTTTGTTCTTTATTTGTTCTTTACACAGTGATTGGCACATAGTAGGCATTCAATAAACATTTGTTGATTTGAACTACAACATTACTATTCACTATTCCACTAGTATAATTAATTACTCTCTTGTAGAAATGCAAAAAAGTCACTACCATTTTATAACAATATGTCAAATTCTCACAAATAAAATGTAACACAAGAATTAAAAGTATTGAATTTCTTAATCGCTAATACAGTTGAAAAATTACATAATATTTTTAAACTGATAGAGGGAATCACTTTTAGATGAAATCTCCAGAAAACGATGTTTCTATAAATATAATTGTAAAAAAATACTGATACATAAAGAACATGGGTATCATCATATCCTTAAGACTGGTAAAGTTCACTTCCTCTCTCAATACTCCATTTCAAGGGTTTATGATTTATATGGTTAAATATAAACTTTTGTAAAAACTATATCCCTTTGTTTTTTCCTTGGTAAGAAGGGAACCGTTTATGATGAACATTTTGTCTGCCTTAGGAGTTTTCATAGGCTCAAGACTCATCTACAAATATTTTCTTTATTTTATAAGAGACTCACTTGAACAATTTTAAGATCAAATTTAGTGCTTCTATGACTAATAAATTTATTTACTGAAGACTAGCAAGGTCAGGAATAGCACGCACATTTTTTGACCCCAATTTCAAAGTTCTTTCTACTTTTTTTCTCTTGCCTACTTGTTTCTCACTGGCTTAATTTTCTCTGAGTGAAAATACCACCAAGAATGCTTTGTGTGAAATTGCTGACAATTTTCTTTCCATATTCTACTAACTTCATAAACCTCTCAGCATGAAAATATTATATATTGTGATGAAGAAAGTAAATGTCACATGAGAAGTTCCAACTTATGTATTTCTTGAGTGTTGCCTGGACAATATTCCAAATTTCAAAGAATAAGATGATTAGATGTTCTTTGGACTTATTTTTAAATTATACCATTTAAGCTACCAAGCTCAAGTTATAATAATCATAAGACTAATGGATATTTTTCTCCAACTGGACAGTAAAATCTTAGATATGTCACAAATAAACATCTCAGTTTATAGTTATATTATAGATCAAGACTTTCTGAATATAGTATACTTTTAAATTGTCTGATTTTCCAAAAGATACTAAAATTGTTCTTTCATTATTTGGCAATTATGTGTTCATTAGGTGACATGATGCTTATAGAAATATCACCATCAACTATAAAGATTTGTAATTAAAATAAGCATTGATCCATTGACAATAAAATATCTACTTTCCACTTTTTACCACTTCTAAAATTTAATGGTATTATATACTTGTTCTCTGTTTGGCTTGTTAATTTCTGACCACACAGCTGGTCAAGCTTAGATTAAGATGGAAGTGGCCATGTGTCAAATTACCCCAGAAAGGGATCTGTGACACTGACCTCATGTAGGGGTGTCTGATCTACCTGAACACCACACCATCTATCATGTATTCTTTCAGGAGGAAAGATAATAAACTAGGAGGCTATCACTACTGAGTATGGTTTGGGATTTACCTTCTACTTGCGTGTAAGGCTTCCACTTGTAGTGCCACCCTCGGAACCGTTTGCTGTTGTATTCCGCACACTGCATGGCGCGGAAGTCAACACTATCGTGGGGACATTTCTGACTGTTGCAAAGCTTCAGAGTGCGAGTGGAGCCCTCACAAAACTTCCCGCCATGGGATGGTCTGGAACACATATTTTGTTGTTAGAAACCTTACATTTTAATAGAGACTTGCCCCTTCCTTCAAATTGGGCTTATTGGAAAGATGTAGCAGATTTCTTAAATTACTTACAGGGGCTAAGTCATTTACTAAGTAGTCGCTGATAGTTTCTTATATATTAGCGACATGGGCAGTGTTTCCTTTTCTATTGAGTGTATAGTTTTCAATGTTGGCAGAAGAGGTACAGTCGTGGTCAAACTACGGCCCGCGGGCCGGATCCGGCCCATTCGGCTGTTCTATCCGGCCCGTGGAGCCGAAAGAGCGGAGGGTTCTCTTGCTCTCCCCTCCGCTCCTTTACTTTGAATTTATATTAGTTCATACAAACACTCCATCCATGCTTTTGTTCCGGCCCTCCGGTCCAGTTTAAGAACCCATTGTGGCCCTCGAGTCAAAAAGTTTGCCAACCCCTGGAATGTGGTAAGCGGGTTTGTGTGTATTTGTTAATGGCCACCTCCCAGCCTCCTTCTGTGGGAATAGGGTCAGCATTGCTCCGAATTCCATAAAGGAGGGGGCAACAAGGGAGGTCAGTGGCTCTCCCAGAATTACACAGTTGACAGAAAGCGGAACTGAGAATGAAATTGAACTATACCACTTCTTTCCACTACTAGCTTCCTGTGATAAGGCCAGAGCACCCAATTGGGTCAGAAGTAACAGTCACCTTCCACTGGTTGGCACTGACAGGAAATGCCCCAGGTTCTCTGCTACCCGCTCAGAATTCATGTGTACCACCAGGACGAGAGCATCCTGTCCATGCAGGAACCTATTGGATTTCACATGTTACAGCCAGGCCTGAGATAATGGCAATATGACATATCTTAAACAAACCTAGGTGCAAAAAGAGGATTTAGAAATCCATTCACTCCACTGTACTGGTGACTGCATTTAACATTCTTGTCATATACAGGAGGCCACCACAATTAAAGCATATATTGGAAAGGTAAATATTTTTGATGAAAACAAAAAATTATTTTTTTCAAATAAAATAATTGTTCTTATTAATTCTTATTCATTTTTACTCTCTATACTTTTCTTATGATTTTTTTCTTTGTTTTAGGCAGGCCCTTGGCATTTCAAGTAAACATGGTTACAATCCAATTTTGGAATATCACTTGTTGGATCTATTACTTTTTGCTATGTTTAGATAGTTATAAGCATCTCATATCAAAGAAATATTGTTTTAGAAATGTTTGAGGGAAAAGGCTTTCCTACTTAATGTTTCTTACAATAAAATTTGAAGTACAGAATGAGTACGATTGAGCTCAGGTACAGGCACTGTTTGAAAGGCTAGTGGCAGAGAGATGCTCACTTGTGAGTTGGGAAATTCAGACTTGCTTACTTGGGATTAGTGCAGAGGCGGTCTCTGTGGGACACCCCTCCTCCACAGGTCCTGGAGCACGGTGACCAGGGAGACCAGTCTGACCAATGACCGTGGGTAGGCTTAGGGCCTTCGTCACCGTATTTCACACACTGCCCTCCACGGCACCACTAAAAGTTAAAAAAAATAGTAGATATGACCTCATGGATAGATACGTGGATCAGCACTCTTGTAATGCTCAATGCTCAGTCATGGGGAGTCTGGTACCATAAGCAGACATTCTTGTCCCTAACCATTAGTAGCACATCATACAAACACACTTAAGGATGCTTCTTTTGTCTTTCCAAACCTATCATTGCTCTATAAATCCATGTAAATGGAACATAAATAGAAAAAAAAAACCCAGATGAGCTGCTGGAACTTGACACATTTAATTAAGTAGTGTTGCATAGATGGTCAGTTCTCAAGTGAGTGGACGCTGACCTCTCCTGAAAACAATGTGCTTTTCACATCTCATTTTCGTCTGGGACCGAGTCTCAGGTAGAGAAATCCAGCTGGAGGTTCCACATGACTCAACACCTTGTCATTTCTATTGGGTGGGCTGTGACTTTGCTCTAAGGCACCTGGACTCAGAGCCTGGAGGTCATAACTGATGCATGTCAGAGGTCACAGGGCTTTCTGAAATGAAATAATCTGCACAGAGCTTGTCTGTCCCTGGAGATGCTATCAGCTCCTCTTTCTCAAGAGAAGGGCCCATCAATGTGGATTCACGCTAACATCTACATGGTTCCTTCACTCCCACCCCACATAAAGGCTACACAAGATCTCACATTGTGTTCAGTGGTGTTGGATTTTCTATCTACAGGTTGGTGTACACCTAGGCCTTCTGTTGAGAGGAGGGAAGTAACTGCCTTGTTTCTTGTGGCTGGCAAAGCTTGTTTTGTGGGCTGGGGGTGAGGGGTAGGGCAATTTAGAGCCACCTGATTTGTTCTTAGAGAAAAAAATGGTGTTTTTATAAGAAGCCAGTAAAAATATTTCAGTTATTAATGATGTATTGTTGCAATTTGATCATTGTTGGCACACGGGAGTGACAATTTCAAATAGTTCGATTCAATATTATTTAAGAAAGGAAAATCAAAATTTTAAAATATAAGTAAGTCTGAGGACTAAAGCCTCATCCATTGAATTCTTTGATTCTTTGCTACAAGCCAAAAAAAAGTCTCTCTTTCATTGCTGCCTTCCCTCACCCCAGCTGAAAAAATGAAGTCCCACAGCCCTGACCCCTCTCAGCTCCATGAGGGGCACATGGTGGGGAAAAGGTCTCCAAATCTATGCTCTGTGGCTTTAACATTACTACTTAGTGCTGGATCTCTAGGTGGTGAAATGGTCACTAAGGGTTTAATGTTTCCCCTTACTAAATAGGGTCAGCCGTCACCTTTGCCTGAACATCCACATCTCTTAATTCCAGCTAGCTCATCAATTATATCATTGAACAAAGTGAAGAAAAAAAGAGTCCTTTTCATAATATCAATATAAACACAATCCAATATAAACACAATCTTTTGACATGTATAGGTCTGCACATATTTATGAAAAAGAAGGGCTTAAAAATACCAAGACAAGATGAGGAGAGACGAATGGGCTGAAAGACTGACATCTAAATATGACAATGTATGTGCCTAAGATCAGCATCTTACCATGTCATGCCCACAAATGGTGCCTTCTGCTGCTGGCATAAATTTAGTCTCACACTTCCTTCCAATCCGATGACACCATAGGGCTTTACAGATATCCTAAAAGGAGAAGAAAGGCCATCAGTATTACAAATGACCCATGATAACTTATCAATGAAAACTTTAGGGGAAACAACTGATACAAATTAAAACTGATATCTACTTAGCAGTAGATGCATAGATAGAGAACCCTGAAGACTCATGTTCTAGATTTGGTTCATGCCTGAAATTTTGTTTTTTCATCATAAATTTACCAAAATTATATTTTCAAAACTAATAAGTTAAATATATCCCTGGCCTGGTAGCTCAGTTGGTTGGAGTCCCATATACCAAAAGGTTGTGTATTTGATCCCATACAGGAGGCAACTGATCAGTTTCTCTTTCTTTTTCTTTCCCTTCTCCTCTCTCTAAAATCAATCCTTGGTTGAGGTTAAAAAAATTAATAAGTAAAATATGCCTAATCCAGACATTACAGACAACTCCAAAAAATTAAAATTAACAAAACAATAAAACCTGACATATTATAATTTATCCTTGACCCCATCTTTCATTAAGTTCTCCAAGTCTGAATCCCCAATTTTCAAATTAAAGAGGATTATGAATCTTGCTGCATTGTCCATTGATCCATCCATACATCCAGAAATAAATCATAGAGTTAGAAGACCCTTGAAATATCATACAATCCCTATTGCTGTTTTCAACATATCAAAAATCATTTGATATTTTGATACCCCATAGATGTAACTGTCTGCCATCAGATAAAACATGACACTCTATTCTGAAAAACAAATAAAATTTTAGTACCTCAAAGAATGAGATAATACAGTAAATATTAAAACATAACCAAAAAACCAAAAACAATTACTTTTAATCACTTTTATCATACTTTGACTTAGATGCTGACCGCTGGACATAATGTACAGTTATTATATTAAATTCAGCATCATTTTTGCACTTCATTATATCCTTAATAAAACTTCAGGGTCCTTTTAGAACAAAGACCCTTTTAAATCATGGTTCTAGGGCCAGGGAGTTGAAATGTAAGATATTCTGGGCATGGGGGGAGCTCCCAATTTCAACAGAAGCCAGGACACGAAGATGATCAAATTTCCAAGTATTCTGGCAGCTTGTATTTCAGACTTCAGGGTCAGGCCAGCAAGCAATGTTGACAATGCATATAGGGACTTGATGAAGACACAACATTTATAATAATCAATATTTAACTCAGGAAGAAAACAAGTTGAAGCCCAAGTAGACAGTTCACCCATGATTTTATTTTTGCAGCTAAGAAATACTATCTTAATGAAGGCTCTCACTTGCTATTCTATCCCCTAATTTAAGGTCTATGCTTGCAAAAACTAAGTTCAGTAATATGACTTGGTGCATTTTAACATCACAACCTAACACCTCCACAAAACCATTTTCAATGACTGTGTTGAAACTTTATTGTTTCTATATTGTGAATAGAGTGTCACCAGATTTATTTTCTCAAACTGTCTGTATTATGCTCTCCAAAAATGTAAACTGAAAATGTAATTAAAAATTACGTAATAATAGGGTATACAATCTATTACATTTATTTGTTTTGGAAGCAGTAGGCTGTTTTTACCACTAATTTTGATTATCACTATATAAGTCATCAGTAAACCATGGCCATTTAAGCATGGGAGTTTACACATGAGTATGTGTAAACATATATACATATACACCAAATGCACATGCATCCAAAGATGCCTTTGCATTTGCACTGTATATTAACTTTTGAAACTTATTAGCATGTGGTACTTAAAGAGGTTCATCCCTTTCTAAAGTATCCATCCATCTATCACCCTGCTCAGCAAATTTAATTAAGTGGCTCTTATGTGATAGGTGTTGGCCTAGGCACTGGGTAATTTGCTTCCCATTTATTCTTTTATGTTCTTCCGTCAGAAGACTTACTAATCTTTATATTTCAACCTAACAAAATAGAACCATTTTCATAAAATTTCAGTAGAAGTTCATTAAAAAAAGGTAAATTTCATAATTGAAAATGTGCTGAGATAATTCAGTCCACATAAAAAATTCTAAAAATCTCTAATTGCCATATAATATGTAATTTTGAATTCAATATATTAGAGATTCTGGTCACAAAAATATAATTTAACTTATAAAGACAAAATACATCAAGTTTATTTGTGTTGAAGAACAATTTTACATGATGATGAGCTGACATTTTGTTGAAAAGTTTTTTTTTATTTCAAAAGGTTTTTCTTCTACTGTTATAATTAAATAACTGATAATAGGCTTATTTTTTTGCATATGAAAACTATAAAACTAGAAAAAATATAGGGGCCAATTGTTTTAGACCTCTGACGACAGGTAACATAGAACATGATCCTGGAGAGAAGGGAAACTCACAGGTGAGTGACAAATTTGCCTCAGCTCCCTGCAATATTTCATTGCATGCAAATATTTCTTCAGTAATGAAAAAATGGAAAAAATATGCACATTAACTTATTTTCTATATTTTCCAAATGGTATGAGGGTTTCATGGATGACATAATCCAGGGTCACAGAGCAAAGTAATGTGGAAACCAGAAGTATGTTTCTAGTTTGAAATAAAACATAAGTTTTAAGTACTTTTTTTTAACATGAAGAAGAGTAACACTCAAAAAATTCTTAGAAAATTCACATTGTGCCCATGGAATATATACTGATGTGAACTGATTTATTATTCTTGGTCCAAGCTGAGATGACTCAGCTGAGGAGATAAAAACCCAGTTCTGGCACATGGCTATAACTGATCTTTGTGCGAGCTCTATTTGAGTTTAGAAATTGGGAATATTCCAGTGCATTCTGAAATGATTGGAGGTTTCTGGAGAACTATATATTTTTTGTCTACCTTCGTCTTAATTCTATTATAAACTAGAATAAAAGAAACCGCAAAAAGGGTTACTTTCATTTAATCTATGGGTAGGTCTCCTTGTGGTTCAGTAGTTCCTAAATCTCCATTTCCCTGTCCAGCCAGAACACTCCTCTCTGTGTTATATGATGAATTTATATTAGGAGAACATACGGGTGATGTCCCTGGGGTTGGTGCACTAGCTAGCATCTCCTTCAAGAAACTTGTCTATATATAGTTTATTTGGAGAATTTAATAATCAGAAGCCCTAGATAAGCTGCTACTTTATAGTAAATCATGCTTATAGAGGTGGAAGGTAATGGTGGACCTTGTTTTTTTAATACCACTTTAAAAAATGCAGAGTATTAGTTTGCCAACTTACACCAACCAAAAATAATTGCTGAGCTCCCACGTGATAAATCAGAAAGAAAGAAGTGACCTAACAGGCCAAGTTGTTCTCAAGTGAAAACTGATACCCACAACAGTATCAGTCATCATTTTCTTTGCCAGTAAAACATGTGTTTCCTGTTATATGGGGCCAGCCCTAACATACAGGATTTGACATTTGGTAGGTACCCAATAAGTGGAGAATACATCAATGTCAGTTACACTGAATAAAATGGTTTTATGAATAATAGTGCACTGAACACTGGCCAGTAATCACTTGCCTTTTTAAAATCCAGCATGCAGAGTTTGGCTTTCTCTCCAAATTGCCACTTGCACTGCGTGTTTGCATCGTATAACTGTCCCGGCAATTTCTCAGGATACTTGTATTCTTTCACAGGCTTTGGCTGATCAGCAAGGCATGTTGCTTGGGCAGTGCTAAATCAAAGAGGATATGCCAAAAGAATTATCAAAGAGGTACATTCAGTTATGCCATTTCTTCTCATACAGTTTACCACATATATTATATAGGGAAGAGGAAATTTTTCCCTAAAGGTCCAATATAACCATTATCTTAATTAAATTTCAATATAGGGGCCACATTTTCAGAAACTGTTCATTTTTCTTTTTCCAGGAAGGCAATTTGTTTTTTCTTAGATTACTCAAAATCTTCATGGGGAAAAGCGAAATGGAATAATACAACCAGATGTTCAATGTGAAAAGCTCCTATTACAGACCACTTTTATGTACACTTCTTGCCAGGAACAATCAAAAGATGAAATGGGTATTGTAAAAGGCAAAACACAATCTGCCAATTTCCAAGATTAAAATGTATTTTCTCTCCCTGCCTGCCTCCCTTTCTTTCCTCCTTCTTCTAGGCTATGGGACACCTGCACAACAGATTATAGCTTCCAAAGGTTCTGTATGAACCATTGCAACACTTTCCACCAGCAATGCTCTATACTCATGTTAATTTCTTACTAGACTTCGAAGTCCAGGAGGAAAATAACTCTGCTTAAGTTTACTAGCAGATGGCTGAAGGCCAACTAATAATTCCTTCCTCCACAAATACAGTATTTCCTTCCCTACCAGGGCTGTACTTAGGTATAATGTTTGCATTTGGAGGGAGGAGGGACAAGTGTTTGCAAATAGCAACTATATCCTACTTATAAATTTCAATAAGCCAAACGGGGGGAAAAAAGCCCTCTGTAATCACAATAAATTAATCAACAGCAGATCTGTTCATGCATCTCCAACCTTTTCTTTGTGTGCTTGTCCACCTTGATTGGAATCTTTCTGGCCCTAGTCTTCAGGGCCCTAGTCCCAGATTCCTGTGCCTTGGAGCCCACTGATGCATGACTTCAATTAATATCCACACATAAAAAACATGAGAGATGGCACAAGCCACTCTGCATGAGACATTAATCCTACATTCAATGAGGTCAGAAGGTTTTCCAGAGCAAACCAAGAAGTAAAGATGATGTTAAATGATAGGAATGGGCTATGAGTAGTGACTGGCTCACTATATGTGCTCAATAAATGATTTGTCTATTACTGTTACTCTGAGCATGATGCAAGGGCATATTTATAAGTAAAGAAAAATGAATAAAAGCATCATTAACACTTCAAGACAGGGGTGATTTGTCAAATTGTGAATTCCACAGCCCCTCTCTCCAATGGATCTCAAATGATTTCTGTATACTAGTAAGATGTCTCAAATTATTTCCCAAAGTTTATATCAGGGTTGGCAATATTATTCCCTGTCCATGGGCAGGAAACTAGGTAAAGTCAGCTATACTAATTGGCTCACATGAGAGACTGAAAAATTATAAAGAGGTTCACAGGTTCAGGAATTTTTATAGTTTGTGTAAATGTAACTTGCTATTTATAATTCAACCTTAAAATTAAAATCAAAGAGAACTTCCCCTTCTAACTATGGTGGACTGGCATGTATCAAATGGATCCTTCTGTAGGCATCAGGAAACTATTAAACTAAAAAGGACACAAGGAATGAAAATGTACAGAGCAAAGGGAGGCACAGAGCTGAGTCAAACACCCAGTTCTATTTTCCTCCTCAAAAAGGGAATTTGTTGAGTCATAAGCATCTGCTAGGAAGACAAGTGGCAGAGTAGAAAGTGAAAGTTGAGGGCCTGAGGAGCTGAGCAAAGTTTTTGGCAATCTGTGCGGCTGGGAGATGAACATTGGAATGGAGGCTCTGCCGGAAAGGAGGGGCCCTGGTACACCACAGGATTTTCATCGACAGTACAATAGGCCTAATTCCAGGAGTGAGAACAACCTCAATAGGCCAGTTTAGAAAGTGAATGAAGATAAACTCCAACCACCCCATCTGCTAAAAATAAAATCATTACTTTGTCTTTAAATGTTTCATAAACAATGTCCTCATTTATCAAAATTAGTACGTTTACTAGGAGATAAGACCAAATGATTGAAATCCAAGAGAATATACACACAATAGAGGCAGACTCATAGGAAATTCAGCTACTAGTATAATCAGAAATAGACTTCAAAATTACTGTAATGAATAGATTCAAGAACATAAAAACTGAAGAATTTCACCAAAGAAATAATACATACAAAAATATGCATATGGTGTATTATAAAAAGTCATAATATTAACAAAATTGGAATCCAAAAAAAGAGAGAATAGGAAGAATGGGACAGAGTAAATATTTGTAAATAAAATGGCCAAGCATATTCAAAAACTGATGGAACACAGCAAACCATAGATTTAAGCAGTTCTAAAATCCCAAACAGAAAGCACACATAGGTACATATAGGAATTCTACAGAAAACCAAAATCACACACACAAAAATCAAAAGCTACCTGAAAAAAAAAGAGACAAGACTGACAGCTGTTCTTATCAATAGAAATGACAAAAGCCAGGAAACAATGAAATGATAGCTTCAAATTATAAGAGAAAGATACCTGCTGAACTAGAATTCTATTCAAAACCAAATTACCCTTTACAAAGAAGAATAAAATAAAGACAAACATGAATATGCCACTAAGAAGCCCACAATAAAACAAACAAACTAACAAACAATACTCTAATGGGACTGGTTCAGACACAGAGGAAATGCTCTCAGATGGAAAATGGAAATGTTAGAAGCAATGAAGAGCAATGTAAGGGTAATTATGTTGGTTACAAAACCACAGAGAAAAGCACATGGTGGTGAGGATAAGGTCCCTGCCTGGTCAAGAAACATATAGTGCAAAGACTGGGAGCCTGGAAGAACCCCATAGATGGGGAAGATGCAGAACACGCATATCAATGCCAGGATGTGAAAGTCAGCTCCGATTAGCACCACATATGAAGAGCTGAAACTCCTTGTGGTGAGCTCATCCCTCTCAAATCTGGTTAGGCTCATGCTTGGACCTGGTTGCTCCTGCCCTATTGGCCAAATCAGGTCACACAGCTAAGCCCAGAGTCAGTGAGGCAAGTATAGGTATCCGCCAGGATGTGGGTGCAAGAAGGAAAAGCATGACATTTTATAAACAACCTACCAAAATATCTACAAGGATAAAATAGGTTTTGACTCTTTTGCATGCCCTGCACCAAAATCAGGTGGCTTGCATGTGACAAGCAAAACAGTAAACATTGTAGGACAGCGGTTGTCAACCCTTTGGACTTCACGGACCACCAGTGGTCCACAAACCACCGGTTGGCGACTGCTGTTGTAGGAGATCATGGGACAGACTATATGCATGACTTTAAGATAAGCAGAGTGTTTTTTTCAGCAATGCACCAAAAAAATGCTTCTACTGAAGGGAAAATATTGATAATTTGGACTCCATTAAACTTGTGTTAAAGAAAATGAGGCAAGGTCAAATGTACCACAACATGTCAACATCCTTTTCCCACTCTTATTCATGAACCATAAAATATTAAACAGCCTGAGAGATCTTTTAGTTGTATTTCTTCCTTTTCCATATAAAAACTCCAGGGCCCCCAGAAAAGGTTATGTCTCTTACCACCCTCAGGACCTTCCCAGATGTAAGTGATAAAGGTCTGATCAGCATGTAAACTCTGTTTCCCTCTGCTGCTCTTTCCATCACATAGTGGTACCTGTTTTCCAGTCTTCACGTCACATGGACTCTGCAGAAACTGCAACATGCTGTGACTTGCCGGTTTGTTTTTCTTAAGATGAACATTATACAGTGGAGCAAAATGTGCACTGAACTGTACTATTTCCATTAAACCCTAAAGCAAACATAATCAACTCTACAGTCAAATCACAATTTCTCATTGACAGGTGACCAGAACTGGAAGTTTGAGGGGTGCATGGGTCCCCTGTCATATCCTATACCCCTCAAACTTCCAGTTCTGGTCACCTTTCTCATGTACTGATGTGAACTGGTGTGGTCAGAGGGGAGGCATGTTCAATGATCAGTAGTACATGACTTACATTAAAAAAATAAATTGAAGATGAGTCCACGTTGTCATTAAGTTTAAAATAATGAGCTAAATTTTCCCTAAATCCTAGACCTCCAGGATGCAGACATGAGTAAATGTGATGAAGCTGGTGTCTGCTCATAGGAAATGACACATTACTTTATTGACTAGGTTGATGAATGTATTCCAAACATGCATCTGTCCTTCTTGACTCTACCAAGTAGGGAGAAAAGTTGTGCTGACAACTTTAGGCCAATTGAGTTCCTTATTATATGTTTTTTCCGTGTACCACATGCTAAATTGCTAATAAAGGAAACTAGATTCATCATTAAGAGTTTGCATTTATCCTTACTCATTGTTGGGATCATATCCAGAGAGCCACCTAAATTGGTGGAGAATGTAGCAGTGTTTTGATTCCTTGGAAATCAGGAAGTCAGAAAACATGTCAAAGAAGACCTTGTCAGATTCATTAAGCTGATTAAAAGTCAGTGTTAACACGCTGTAGACATGTCCAATTTATAACTGGTCATCTCAAGTAAAGTAAACCTTCATAGTGAACTTGATATTGAATGTCTTTTTTTTTTAAATTTAATCTTCCAAGAAAACAAACTTATGAGTATATAAACTCTTGCATATTTACTTATCATCATGGGGTCCAAAGAAATTAGAAAAGTCCCTGAAAATAAAGGCCCATTACTGAATTGCAACAGAAAGGTTTTACTGATTGGCACAAAAACAAATGAAGATACTTCAGATTACATTAAACCGTTCCAATAACACAGGACAAAAATGGCTTTGAATTCCAGAACCTTAATAATCATTCTGAAAATCATATTCTGATTTGAAGATTACAACCCATATTTAGTGTCATCAAAATAAGTATTCTATAAGCATAAAAATATTTTCTTTCCATGAATTTCCCTATACTTATTGGCAGTTAAAACACTTTTTCTGGATACTTTTATGATGCCGGTTTTCACTGCACATCTGAACTTGGCACCCCCTGTTTCCCAAGATGTCAGTGAACATTAATAAAAGCTGAAAATGTTTATGTTATCTTCATCATAACTAAGAGGATGAAAAAGCAATACAATTTTTTAAAAAAGATTCTAAAATTATAGAAAGAATTGGAGATATAGAAAATTCCTAATTTTTCTTATTAATAGAAGAGTACTGAGAGTCTTAAAATGAATGTTCTTTATTACAGTAAGCAGAATTCTTCACATACCTACATACACATACCCATACTGAACAGCTACAAGAAAAAGCTAAACATAATACTAACAATCCCCAACTTGCTTTCATGAAAATACTATGTAGGGAACAACAAATGCTAAAAGGAACCCCTGTGTGTGTCATGCCAATTGTAGAATAATGTTAACATTGCCTTTTTAAATAATAAAAATAGAAAAATGACCAAGTGTATATCCCTAGTATATAGGCTTATATTACCAAGATACAGATATTGGCCACAAAATTCCCACTCTTCCTGGGTGGCATAAACTATGAAAAGAAAGCAGTCACAGTCAATATTTTGCCTGCAGTCTTAGAATAGGACTATGAGGAAGGGATCACAAGCTGAAGGCTGGAGTCCATGCAAGCTGGTGGCAGGATGCTGGCTCAGAAAATGTGTTATGAGGAGAACTGAAGGAAGAGGTAGCAATCAAGGTAAACCAGCCATAGGTTCACTGATACAGGTGGACATGGAGGAGCAGTCCATCCAATAATAGAAAACAAATATTAGTAAAACTGACTAAAAGAGTTCATTACCATGCTGGAATGGTGTTCTAGAAACAAGACAATGTAAATTGCGCAAAAAAAAAAAAAAAAAAAAAAAAAAAAAAAAAAAAAAGAAAGAAGAAGAAGAAGAAAGAAAGAAAGAAAGAAAAAGAAAGGAAGAAAGAAAGAAAGAAAAGAAAAGAAATAAATAAAAGGAATTCGACTGAAAAAATATAAGAAAGAAAGAGAGAAAAAGAGAATGGAAACCTGAAACCCAAAGTAAGGACCTCAGTGAAACTCAGTGAGAGGCCAGTGGAACTGTGAATGGTATCCAGAGAAGCTAATAGGGATGGCATACTTTTGTCTTTAATTTTTAGCTTTGAGTAACTAGTTCTTAGTTTTGATTACAATAATATATGTTACAAAGACTTGGAAGATAGCTAGCTTCCTGCTAGTCTGGCACTTTTTGGGTGCTGCCAACCTGTTTTTTCTTTCATCTACTCTGATCGAGCCAGTGCCAGTCATGAGCTCTGCAGCTGCCTCTCCATGCTGTGTTGCCTGTTCAGTTGCTGGCATCATATTGTAGTAAAACCAATAAAAGTACAAGAAAAGTGGTTTCATTTTTTATTCCAATTTCTTAAGGTAAGGTGGCTGTGTAGACTGACCCAGGATGGAATCACTCCAGAGTTGGGTTTAGAGGAGGGCAGAAGTGGGAGATCACACGTATGTAATCAGGTATGGAAGGGTACAGACAGGTAACTTTATATCAATGGTTTTCTTTTCTGTGTTTGTATTAATATTTATGAATATACACTATATAACATATAAATATAATTTTATTGTAAAAAATTTGTAAAATCTATTTTTTATATAAAATGTATAATATATAAAGTATTATGTAAACATAAAGGATATTCATAAAGTATAAAGAAACATTTTATAAGTGCATGCACATATGTAAATCTTTAGTTATTTTTATATATACATATGCATAGTTCTATTTATTTTTAAAATGATGTGCTGATAAAAGCTTTGCTTTTCTTCAAATATTGGTATTTGCTCTATTTTATGTTAATACATACAGATTATATCTCCTTTTTGTTGCTTTGGTTTCTAGAAAGATCCTAGACCAATTTTAAGCTTCACAATCGCAGCTAAAAATTGTCCTTTAGGATCTATATAATTGTTTTTTTCCTTGGTCTTCATTTGTTTTTCATTTGCTTTTCTCTGCATCTGCTTGTGAATTATACTATTTTTTGTATGCTAATCCATTCCAATTTCTTTTTTTATTTAATAATTTTTATTGTGTTCATATTTATTGTTAGTCTTTACTTCACAGAAAAGATGTAGTTGCCAAGGCATTCTAAAAATATAGAACAGTTTCATTTTTCAATACTTAAGCTCTTAGTGCTGGATGATTGTTTGGAGATTGTGATTGTTTTATATTCACTCAGTCACCCAGAAAAGAACATTCACACAGGTCTATGCTTCCTTATCCAAACCTTTGGTGTTAGCATGTTTTTAGGATTGTTCAGATTTTAGAAAACTAATACAGTGCATATACTATATATTATATAACCACTCCAGCAGGGGCTAGAGCAGGGCCCTGTAATCAAGCACATAATGTTTTTATAGCAAAAATTAGGAATCATCACTTTAAACATATTCTGGAGCAGTGAGAAATTACGTTGAAAAGGATGTGTCTTATACTTCCATCTTTCTTATTGTACAGGTACTTTTCAATTACTAAAGAACTCTTTATTTCCCTAGGCCAGGATATTCTATATTTAAAAGAAATTGTTTTTAAAAATCTGTAACTACTACATTCTTATTTTGTGTATGTAATAAAGAATATAAATTGGAAGAAATAAATCTCTCAAATTAAAAAAAATAAATTTTTTAAATTCAAGGTGTTTATAAGCTAATGTATGTCAGCTAGTAGAGTACACATTGGTTAGCTTTAGGTAACTTTACCAGGAAATGAGTTAACCAACCCCAAATTCCAACAGTCTGTGTAATTTTAATACAGTTTTTACAAAATGTTAACAAATAACGTCTGACTATGTAGGCAAATCAGATTGAGTCAAAATGAGGTAAAATACATCTGTCATTTTTTCCCTTCTTTTTTTTATTCCAATTGCTTAAGGTAAGGTGATTTCATTTGTTATCTTTCTACAAGAATATACAATTGAAATGGAAGTGATAATTCTTATATTTTCTTTTACAAATCTAAAAAATATGAATGTGTTTAGTTGAGAAGTACTAGAACAGTCGTGGGCAAACTACAGCCCGCGGGCCGGATCGGGCCCGTTCGGCTGTTCTATCCGGCCCACGGAGCCGAAAGAGCGGAGGGTTCTCTTGCTCTCCCCTCCGCTCCTTCACCAGCAGCAGTGTTAACATGGCAACGTCGGGAAACACAGCCACAGCTCCTTCTTCTGAGTGGGTGGATTTATATCCGCCCATTCAGTAGAAGGAACAACCTCTCAATCTTCCAGAGGCTGCTTGTAATGCCCGCGGATGCGTCCCCCGACATCACCCTGGGAATGCGTAGACACGTTATCGTGGTGATGTAGGGAGACACGCCCCTGTAGAGCACAGTACCAGAGCATTAGCTAAAAAGGAGACCAACAACACTGTTCCCACTGAAGTTGATGTTTTAAAGACCAAAAACCTTTCAACCCAGTCTACATTGCCATCTACATCTACGTCCCAGGCATAATTTGGAAGTTGCACTAAAGAAAATGTTTAATTTACTGTTTACACATTTTGTTCTTTCCTATTTGTTTTAGTTTTAAATTATTTTATTATATTTAAGTTTAATTTGAAAGGCTTTTGTACCTTTCCTTTGTTAGGCAATTTTATTTTGCCTTTGCCATCTTCAATATAAGGTATGTTATTGTGCTATGATTCCTCCATGTTTTGAAGTTTCAAATTATAATAATTAATGTTTACATTCTTCTTGTTAAAATGTTTGAAATGAATAAAACTATTGAAATAAAAAAAAAAGACCGTACCCTTTTATGTAATGATGTTTACTTTGAATTTATATTAGTTCACACAAACACTCCATCCATGCTTTTGTTCCAGCCCTCCGGTCCAGTTTAAGAACCCATTGTGGCCCTTGAGTCAAAAAGTTTGCCCACCCTTGTACTAGAATCAGTAGATAATTGTGAATCAGTGAGTTGTTAGCAAGCAAACACAATTCTTCTGTGTCTGGTAAAATACATTTCTGATGAATAAATATGTCCTTCATCCTGAATAAGAGCAGTTCTCCTTCCTGGGAGCTAAATAAATAATAATGTTCCCATTTTGGGTGTGTCTTCCAGGAGGAACAAAGATATCAAACCATAGTCTTATCCAGGTATCACCATGGTCCTCAAAGATTGTGTTCAGAAGGGAAGAAAGGGATGGTGAGAAGTTCAGGTGGATCCAGCACCTCAGTTCTTATGCCCATGTAATCAGCTGTCTATGTTTATTATCAGATATAAGTCATCAAGAGTTAAGAGCTACTTTCTAAGCAAATAAAATTCTCCCTCATCTTTATATTTGAGCCAAGTAATTTTTTAAAGTAACTACATATAAAAACAAAAATAAATGTTATGAATTCAACAGAATTGCTTTTCCTTGGCTCTTTAAATATATGGTTCTTGGAGTCAGTGAAGAGAAGTCAGGTCTAAGGTTCAGCATTCCTAGGTTCTATTTTCAATTCTGCCACTAACTAGCTGGTCCCTGCAATCTTAGCTACTTCACTTATAATGTGATTTGGGGCTGGTGATACAGCACATGTTACTTTCTGTATGAATCCTCTTGTTCTTTTCCTCCAGAGCACACAAGTAGACATCTCTTAGCCCCACTTCACTTTGGAGGGCCCTCAGCTGAATTCTCAGTTCCAAAAATACAGCGCCTTTCCTGCACATCCTCCAGTACTGTCTTTTGCCAGCCACTGGCTAGATGCAGTAGAGAACAAGATCCTAGAAGAGGAAAGAGCCACAGGGTGGAAGGAACCTGGGTCCCCAAATGACATGGAGCAGAGATCTCACCAATCTACACTGGCATGTGGTGCAAGTCAGAAATAGTTATGGTTTAAAGCTTAAGTCAAACTATAAATGCAAATTCATTGAGATTTGGGGAATAATCTACCTTATTAACAGATCTAATGATGTTTCTTAAAGTCCCTTCTTTCTCTAAAATTTTAAAATATAATGACTATTGTTCAGGAAGTCAAACCCTACCTTCCAAATATTTTATACCCTAAATGAATTAGTGCTATAATCAAATTTCCTAAAAATAATGATTAAAATAATAGGCTTTTACAGGCAGGTTAAGGTTTATATATTCAAGTTTTTCCCCCTATTAAGAAATGAATTTTGTTAAAAAAATTTAAGTGTGCTTTACCATTGTGTGCACTGATGTATACATGCCAGATCTTCCCATTCAAGGACTGAAATGTCTAGTTATAGACAAGAGAATTAAAAAAAAAAACAAACTAAATGTAGAAAAAATATTTTGGCTTGGTAAGTATCATATGGACTTCCTTTGAGTTTAAAGGTTGAATGATGTTGGATTAAGCCTACAGGCCTCCATGCTCTAAGGAAGTGTTTGGCAAACTCCTTAGTCAAATAAATATCTCAAGACACTTTCAAATGGGATCCATCTTGGGAAGTCACACCCAAGCTTGGGACTGCTTGGACAGGATCAGGCTGACCAGGTATTGACCATCAAAAGCACCAAGAGATATACAACCGGCTTCAAAAGTTCATACCTTAAAAATTTGTGCAGGTACTGGCGGCTGCAGGGTGACCAAGAGAAGACCCCATTGCGTCCTGCTAATGTAGGGGACATTATGTTGCCCTCAGACTTTTTGCACATGTTCCCTTCTCCATCATGGATCATGCCAAAGCTACGAGAGAGAGAAATGGTTCTTTCAAAAACAAAGAATGGTTTAAATTATCTAATACACTCTAACAAGCACAAGTAAAGACACTGTGAAGACTCCCCTACTTTTGTGTGCTAGTCAGGCAGAGAAATTATGGCTTTAACAGCCAAATTGTGGAGACAAGGCAAAGATTCATAGACTTTTCCTGAAGAACTACCATTCACTGAGTTGTTTGAAAGGACTCACAAATATCAAAACAGAGCATTCAGATCAAGGGCCAGCACTGTCCAGATGTTGCTAAGGGCAGATGCTTTCTTTATAAAAAAGCATTTCAAATGGCATGGGTGGGCCATTTGTTTGATCTTGGTAGAGCTAAAACTGTTCTATATTCCTTCATTCCCTCTATGCTCTTTTCTGCTCAGAATTTCCAGTGTTTGTCAGAAATACAGATGCCAGACTCCCCAGGTGTGTTTGATACCTAACACAATTTGAGAATTACTAGCCAATTACTCCAACTCTTGGTCCCTGCACCTACCCAGTACTGCTCCATCTAAGGCTAGGTATACACTGCCAGAGGCTGTGACAGCTGGACATTTATTGACCCAAATACTCCCTACATCCCTTTGGAGGAAGTGTCTCTATGGAACCCCAATGGGTGGCTACAGTTACCTTTATTTCTGGGCCTTGTTTGACAGAATATGAAGCATGCTACCTATTTTTCTAAATGTAAACCTCACTAGAAGCCTATAACATAGGTATAATATAAAGACAGCAAGACTGAGGACTTGAGAGAGGCTTGCCCAGGGTCTCAGAGTCAGGACTGGAACCTGACACTCTAATGTCAGAGCCCAGGCAGGACCCATGCAATATTATAACCCAAGCATGATTGAAGGGTGTATCTAAGAAATTCTAGTGTGCAAACATTGTCCAATTTCTGCAAAATTCCTACTCAGTACCAAGGGTGATGTATATGCAGTCATTTCAGCCTCCACCCATTCTCTGAAGTTCTATTAAAGCAATCAATCAAGGCCAGAGTAACCATACGGTAGAGAAAATGTGTCATGGCTATGGAAAAGATTCAGAATGTAATCACATATGGGTGGCTGCTTTGGGGAGAAAGTGACCAAAATGAAATACCAACATACCCACCCCTGGCTGGCCCTTGATCTGAATGTGGAGAAGACACATTATGGGCCATCAAGTGCCCTAGATAAGTTTGTCACCACTTTTGCCTACATTTCTAAGAAATTCAAAGTCACACTACCCCAGGTCTGAGAACATCTTGGTCTTAAACTTTTCATGTAAGGTATTTTCAATGATTCTTTCTAGCATTAATCTCAAACTCTGCTGTGCATCAGAATATCTGAGAAATACACTGTATAGTGTATCTATGCAAAGCCCACCCTGATAGGTTTCTGATTTAGTAGATTGTGGGTTTGGCTCTGGCACTTGGGTGTATTCTAACACAGTAAGTTGATTCTGATACCCACCCAATCTGAGCACCACTATTTTAAGAGTTGTGTTTCCAAGTAGTACAACTCCCATAAATGGTACTGCGATGGATGCCAGCACATTAGCATGAAAGTGCCACAATGATCACATTTAATATTAACATTAATATAGTCATGGAAGAATGACTAGAACACATTCTAAAGATAAGGTTGGTATTTGGCAACCCAGAAATATGATTAATATTCAAGTTATACATGTTGGATAAATTTTTGCTTCCATGAACCATAGTACTTTATTCAAAGTGACTTCACCCCATATATTAATGCACTAAATATATACATATGTATTTTTTCTTTTTTAACTACTATCTAATAAATTTCTAAAGAACAGAGATTCTTGTTATCCATGCTTATAACCCCAGAGTCAGTGGGCTCACCAGTCCACAACAGGTTCTCTATTCATATTTGTTGAATGAATAAAGAACAACCTTCCAGCTTTAACACCAACTCAATTATCCACATAGAAACATAATTTCAAAATAAATTAGACTGGAGAATTATGTTCAGTGTCAGATGCCTTTAATGTCTTCTATAGTACTTTCTTGAGTGATTCAATTACATTAAGTATTCCTTCATTATTAATGACATACCCAGATGAACAGCCAAGTATATTTAGAGGTTGTATCAATTATGTCAGGCTGTTTAGATAAAAGGGGTTAAGGAAATGAGAAACTCTCTAAAGAAACCATCTTGGATAATAAATCACATCCTTGGCCTGATGATGTTAACCGCTGGTAGAACCCAGATGTCCAGAGCTCTGATGCAGGTTTTTCAAAAAGTCTCTGTCATTCATAAATGGTTTGACTTTGGGCAAATTACTTAAGTCCCTGAGTTTCAGTTTCCTCACATAAAATGGGATAATAAAGTTTCCTCAGAATACTTGGCACCCTGCATGTCACAAACTAAATTTCAACAATTCTATCCATTTCTCTGATTCAAATAGGATCTTGGTCAAATCACTTAACACCTAGACACCATTTGTGTGTGTGTGTGTGTGTGTGTGTGTGTGTGTGTGTGTGTGTGTTTCAAATACTTTTGGACACAGGAACAAACAAAATAATTTTAAGAAGAATGACAATCAATATAATTGGTAAGAAGTGACCCTCTAATTGCTGGGGTTCCCTGGAGTGCAGTCTGAGAATCACCAGACGAATGATCTCTGTGGCACAGGCTTGCTCTGATAGTGTACATATCCTTCAGATCACCCAGTGCCTCCTGACCCAGCAAGAAGAGCTCAGGTTAATGACAGAGCACAGCCACAAACCGGTGGTGTGTACATATCACCATTAAATGCTCAAAAGGTATCTAACGTCACCAGCTGAGTATGCTTAAAGTGAATGATATTAGCAAGCCAATTCTGTTTCTTCCGAGAACACTTGCCTCATCTTCCCTGACTGTATCTCTAGGAATGCCTACAGCCCTCACTTTTCTTCTCTAGTATGCCATGTTTATTTTATCTTTCTGTTAGATATTTGTGGGGTTTGGATCACTAGTCCTTTTATAGAATCCTAAACAATGCTTTGCTGGCAGGATGCAAATTGTGTCCAGAGAATAGGTCCATAAATACTAAACAAACAAACAAACAAAAACAGGAAACAAAATGATAGATTATACATACTTCTGAGCACAGTAAATGTGTTTTAATATTGTCTTAATGGTCTGAAATGATCATGCAAATCAAGTATTTCACCATATATATATATATATATATATATATATATATATATAAAATAGAGATGTTCAGCTCAAATAATATCATTGTAATTGTGCCTGCACATACCTGCTAAGGATTCCACAGGCTCCACTGGTTTTGCAGATATAAAGGTAGGCAAGGGAAGACCAGGCAATGTGCCCTAGTCACTCTCAGGCTGTAGGAGGACTACCATGTATCCGAGTCCCAGGGAGCTAACCATTAAATGACATGACTTCCCTTTTCAAACGGGGATTTTCAAATAAATGACATATTCTTTAAAATGTGTAATTTGTTCCTCAATGTATTTATGCCAATTCTTCTAAACTTGCATGTAGCAAACTGCACATCCTGTGTCATGAGATTTAATATAACCAGGACACTCTTCCTTTCCCACCTGCTTAAAAGCAATCCTGACTCAATCCCACATACATACTAAGAACACACATTCTCGCTTCTGCTTCCAGTCGTTCTTCCTCCATTTTCCAACACAAATCTAAACGCTTGTTCTTAGCAATTTCTATTTTTAGGTCAGATTCCCCAGTATAAACTTCAAGATGTTTTGGAGATGAAAACAACTAAGTTTAATAGAAGAAACTGTCTGGACATTAACTGAAATCTTTCTTCGAGTTAAAGATTAGAAAGCCTATGGCTGAAAGCATGGGGAAGCCCTCCTCCACCCTAAACAATGTCCTCTGAATGTAAGCAAAACTGAAGAGGTAAGCGTCACCTGTGAAATATGATTTTTATACAGACCTAATAGATTTAAAGTTGTCTTTTAATTCTTAAGGTACCAAACTCTAAAATTGACTTTGCTTGGAGCTCACTGCAAAGGATAAGATAAAGGAATGCTGTTTATTTATAATGTTTGATCCATATAGCAAACCGATAGTCCCTTTTTCAAGAACAATAGTTATGAAATAAATGAACTGAATAAATGTGCTTGTCTTCAAATAAAATTCACAGAGTTTAATTATTGAGTCTTCTATGCCATACCCTCTCTCATTTGATATACTTTAAAATACTCCTCATTTGTTCACTTGCTCACTCCCCAACTCACTCCCCCCATGCCATTCATTCGGATTTGCTGAATATTCATTATAGCCTGTCTGCTAAGCTAGTGAAGGAAGATGAGAGATTGTTCTGAGTGGTTTATGTGGTTTGAGATACATGAAAAATTGCTCTGCATATTTATAAAAAGTGTTCCACAAAGAGAAGGTACTACAATTATTATTGCCATTGTTGTTATAACTATTATTATCACTCATTTTGGCACTTAGCACATGCAATTAATTTGCAAATTTCTTATAGATATGTCCTATTTCAATAAGATCAAAAGCTATTTCATGGGCAAATTGTCTCTTTAGAGCTTCCAGTTCCTCTATCTCTTGCACAATGTCCTCTAAACATCAGGTGCTCACTAAGGAGTTGATAATTTTCTGGAGATTAATTCTATAGGGAGTGGGACTCCCCTTCATCCAAATCTAGAGCACTGTTCTTCCTTCCATCTATATTCCCTCTTGCAAGTACAAGCACTTATCTATTGTTTAGAAGAAACTCTTTTTCCATCTAGACAGAGCCCAAGTGATAAGAGGAAATATTAACAATCGACTTCTAAGATAAAATAATAGCAAACACTGATAGTCATTGACATTGAAGACCCCAGTGTTGGATGTATCAAGTTTAGCTTCCGTTAAATTCACCACCTGCAACTGCTTGCACTACCAATGCCCATATCTCAACTACTTATCTAATGCCGATTTGCTCAGCCCTCGGTGACTTAAATATTTCTTACCTTGATTGTTTAATTAAATTCAGGTATGGTTCAGAGGACAGCAAGAGCCCCGTGTCGTTAAAATAATGAGAGTTTTTGAAGTTCTAACTCTAGTAGTCTATTAAAAAAACAATTATGATGTAACTGCTGAAAGCTTTATGAAGTGTAGGTGCAATTTTCTGGGCACTGAAAAAGTCAATCATTACCTATAATGATGAAGGAATCAGTAATGGGATATACAGTTTCACTTTCAGGTCATCAGTTCATACACAGCCCAAGTCTGCATGGCGTCCGTGTGGTGCCATTACACACAAAGGTGCACACACGAACATACATACACAAACATGCACATACAGATGCTTTGAACAGGTCGGGGTAACAAGTGATCTCAGTACGTTTTCTAAATAGGGGATGGAGACCAAATCACAAACTCTGCCTTTTGTAAGTTTTATGGATTTTGCAAGTAAAATTGGGGTTAATGTAAAAAGGAGAAAAATTATATTTCCTGGTTGTGCATTTTCTAGGAAAAATTTCAAGTTCAACTGCAGTATAGTAGGAAAACACCTTCATACAGTCAGTGTTCCTATGAATCATGGCAATTGTAGGAAGTTAGCAAGGGCCCGTTAAAAAAATTAATAGATGGTGCCTCAAGGAAAGGCAAGCTTACAGCATTATAGGTCTAAGAAACCTTATCCTATATAATAAAGTGGTAATATGCAAATGGTCATTATGCCGTGACGTGTAACGACCAATCAGCAGAAGGGCAGGGCAGTGAGCTACAAGCAGCAGAGAGCTACAGGAGGGTGGGGCAGTAAGGTACGTGTGGCAGAGAGCTACAAGCGGCAGTGGGTGGGGCAGCCAGCTGAGACAAGCAGCAGCGAGCTACTCGCACACAGATTCGTGTGCAGGGCCACTAGTCTAATAATAAGTTTCTATTGATAGAAATTCTTCATTCCACAGGAATAAATATAAGCTTTTCACATAAAAATATGCCACCCATTGCTAAGAGCTGCTTGTCCAGGAGCAGAATCTGTCTGTGCCAAGCTGCCAGGTTCACCACTCACCCTGATGCTGCCCCATTTGAAAACTGGCAACACTTGGAGAATGGGAACGTGGGAAGCAAACCATCTACTGGATGAAATCTTAGATTTCATCTCCCAATATCCTGTAATGCTTGCACTCCTCAAACTCTGCTCAGCACACCAATCATAAAACACCTCTCCAAATTCTAAAAGCGATATGAGAACATGAACTCAAGAGTGACAAGTTAACAACAGAAGGGCCTGTTACTGCCCTCTGTTATCTGGAGCCCCCAACAGGAGCTGACCATGGAATAGGATTAACACAGGACAGAGGAGCAGGACTGATACAAGTGTCTGCAATGACAGGTGCATGTATGAGCAGGAATGTAAGGGAAGAACACGGTAAGGAAAGTATAAACACATGCAATGAATGTGCAGGACAAGGTATTAAAATAAAAACAAAAGAAGTACCTAAGTGACAATATTTACAGCCTGTCAATGACATTCTCCTTGGATATATGTGAACCCCCCTTACAGACTTGACCTAATGAATCCATATTTCTATGGCAACCAACCAAGAGGGAAAGGACCCCGGGCTCCATCCTCCCATGCACATGTACTTACTTGTGTCCAGACTCGTGGGCGATGGTGAAAGCCAGTCCAAGACCTGTATCTTCATTAATCGTACAGCTGCGATATTTACTACACATTCCACTTATGGGCGCAAATCCTATGGGCATAAAGGTCAAAAGAATATATAGCAGTTTTCAATAAAATAAAGGAAGAGGGCGTATTATACAGGCTAATTTACCCTCCATCCTTTAGGGAAATTTGGTTCTCATATTCATCTGCTGAAATATGAAATGGGAAACCCTTAGACTCTTAACAAAAAGTGCTCTTAACAATGTGGGAGTAGGGGATCTGTTTTCTGCATGGAAAACTCTTCAGGGCTCTATGAAATGTTCATATCACAGGCTACGACTTGGACACAGTAGAAGAGGGGTTTCACTGCAGATGGAGGAGAATTTCTGTCTTTTTCTATAATCATATGTATTCTCAAAAGACGAAATAAAAAGTGCTGTGGGGAATGGGTGTGTCAGGAAGTCCCAGTCCCAAGACCACACAGGTTCAAGGATTTGCCTGGAGGACACACATAGACCCAGAAGTTGTTATATTCACAGATATGATTTAGCATGGCAAAAGGATAGAGAGAAAAATTAGCAAAGGAAACAAGTACACGAGGAGCTTGGGGGAAGCATGCATGAGCTTCCAGAGCCCTCTTCCAGTAAATCCACACAGGATAGGACTGATTTCCCTAGTAACATGTCATGACAACAAGCGTAGACTGTTGTCCACCACGGAAGCTCATTAGAGACTCAGGACCCAGGGGTTTTATTGGGGCTGATCACAGAGGCAGCCTCTGCCTGGCATGGACCCAAATTCCAGACTCCAGGGAGGAAAGCAGGTGTTCCACATAATTCACATTATTTGTACAAACAATTTTGTCAAAGTGAGCCACACATGTCAGGTAAGATGGTGGGAAACTTCTTGAAATTTAAGTTCTCAGAGGCCAGCTAAGGGCCAACCTCATAAGCAGGTCTTCCTAGGATAAGAAGTCAGGTTAACCCATATTAAACTAAGTCCTCTCTGAATGGTTTTATAATAAAGGATCTTTCCCCCTAAAATCCTAGGGAAAATGGAGAGTTAGGAAAAATGTCCAGGAGAGCTCTGGTCAGGAGCATACTGTTTTACACTAACTATTTGGAAAAAATATCAAAGTGCTGCCTCTAAGATTTACTCAGCCTTATAAATATATAAAATGGTTATGAGACATTAATAAAGAAATTTTTAAAAATCAGGGATATAATATAGTTGTAATATCTCTATAATATTCATAAATGTACCATTTCTGCCACATAATAAGACACTCTTGACTCTATTGATTCCATTCTCTTGGAAGAAGAAATGAAAAAAAAATCATTTCTTAAGTTAGAAGAGACAAAAACTCTTGACTATGTTAGGAACATTCCTTTGCGAAGTAATCACTTTTGATGAATAAATTCAAATTTTTATTTTTGGCCAAAGTTCATACAAGGACGCAATTTTCTTCTTTAAAATTGTACTCAGCAGTGGCTACCACTTACAGATTGGGAATAGGGGCAAAAATTCACTATATACGGCCACAGAAGGCACATAGCACATATGTGGTCCTCAAAACTATGCTGGATGATCTTACCCAAAGTATCACAGGGCTCATTCTTCCAGGAGCATATGTCCAGACCGGTGAGTAAGATGGCGTGGTCATGGCGAGTTCCATCTTTCCCCATCAAACCAGACTGCCACTGGCAGAAGCTACTTAAGGTGTGATCCGCGTGATGGCTTATCACAAGCCCTGGCTAGAGAGAGCAAGACCACCACGAGAACAGAAAGAAAACAGAGTATAATGCAATTGTTACTAGCATTGGTATCACAGCAAACTCTCATTAACTTGGGTTTCAAATACATAGTTGGATCCAAATAGCATATGTGCTAATGCATCCATTTTATGTATTACAACACAAAAAAGTATTTTACAAAAAACCATAGAGATTTAGTGTATATTTCTCTAGTTCTGTGCTAAAACAGTTGGGATGTATTTAGCTGACCCTGAATGCATTTTCAGTGATCCATGAAAGATTATTTTTGTGTATAAAATTTTTGCATTTAAAATCTTTGCAAAATTATATAAGACAATAGAATCATTTGCATGTGACTAAACACATACACAAAGCACACCAGTCACTGAATGTTTACTTCATTAGCAACTTGAGCAAGTGGGATTTCCAACTTATAGCCCTTTTAATATTTATTATTGCAGTGTTACTAAGTCACCACAGAGGTATCATATTCATAAGAAAGGCAGGTCAATTGGGAAAGCTTTATTTCTGGAAAATAGACTGGAACTGGAAGGAAACCACATAGAAAACATGTGACCTTATTCGCATATACCAAGGTCTAGTAAAGTAACTGTGAAATATCAGAAGAACTTGTGAACACTTGGGAAATGAAGAATTTGGGAGCAGCAGGAACATTCAGAAGAACAGGCTGCAATGAGTGGTGTGAATCTTATTCATAGCAATGCTCTATATTCCTATGATGGTCACAGAAAACCAGATCAAATACCTCAATTCTAGGACAACTTGTGTAAGACTTTCATGACTGGAATGTTGTGTTGGAATTTTTGTCCTTCAGTCATGCAATATGTTTTCTCTTTACAAGTTTTTGTCTTTCCCAGAAATTCAAATACACCTGAGCTAGATGTTGTATATCAAAACTGGGGCATGCCTTCCATTCTTCAGCTGGCGATTTCCAGGAACACTGCATTAATCAAAGTTAACACAGGTGTACGATCAAAAGATAACCTCTCCTATTCTTTGTAGCTTGGAGGAATTCCAAGGTGAAAACAATTTAATACAAGGAATAATTAACCTGTCACCTGAGAAACCCTGCTGGCTCAGCACCCCCTCCCTAGACACATACTTACACAAAAGACAATGAGGTTGTATCTTCCTGACTATTCAGGCTAGAAATAGGCATGTCCTAGCTACCCCCACTCTGTCCAGGAAAAGAGCAGAGTTCCAGAATATTAAAGCCCATAGGCATCTTAGATCTTAGATTTCATCTAAAAATCATTTGTTTTATAAATAAACAAATAAACTATGACTAACAGGAGATTCTGCTAAGGCATCAGCAATGGTGGAACTGGATGCAGGGTGCCTGACTCGGGTCTCAGGCTCACTCTCCCATGCCCAGTCAATGATCACCTTGGGCCAGAATAGAAGTGAGAGCCTTTGATGGCTGAGATGCCCCCCTGTTATTTATGCCACGAGATGTTCATATGCATCCTCTTATGAACTGAAATGTATGTCTGGACATTTAGACTGGGACTCTGGAATGGAGGCAAAGGAGATGGTTTTACCAAATGCTACTAAGATCCAGCATAATTTTTTATATGTAATGAGAGAAATGTGCTCAACACTTCAGAATCTTTATGAAAATAAAATCCTAGGATTAAAGGTGGTGAGGGTTAGTGGGATCAGTCTTAGGAGTTGGGAGACAACAGAGCAAAGCAATGCAATGCAACACAGTACAATTTAACTTCTACTCTATGGGACATTCTTAGTCTTCCAGCAAAAGACACAGGGGCTCAGTTCCATGTGGCATCCTGAAAGCTCACGGTGGCTGAAGACACAGTTTGCACTTTGTCTCCCATGTGTGTTTTCCACCCATGTATTAAAGGCATCTTTTTATTCCATTTTTTCATAAGGCAATTACATGAGTACTTCTTACTACCTCTGCACAAAAACACAAAATGTCAAATAACCATTAAAGGAACTGACAAGCAACCCATTGCATAAGACATAAAATATTAAAATTTTTCATCCCCAAGGGAAAGAGAATTAAAGAATCCATATTAAAGAAAACAAACCATTATTTTGCATTTATTTTTCTGGGAGAAAAGTTGCTGTTTTAAAGATAGAATACCTGTTCTTCTTCTAGAAGAATCAGACCTACAATTGCAATATTGATGTTTCCTCCTATTGTTCCATCTTTGAATAAAGCAGACACCTGAAAAAGACAAGTAATCTATGTCAGTCTCCATATGTGACACCATTTTCCCCCAGCCCTCAGTCTGCCTGGAGTTCTGATGCTGAAGGCCAATCCCCATGTTTCCAGTAATGTAATAACATTATGTATCTTATACTGCCCAGCAGACAGGTATAGGAATATCTATCCACCAAAAGACCAATTGTTGAATCCCTGTCATTGGTGCTAGGAGTGAAAAACTGAAGTTTGAGAGGGGATGTTCTACTTCTTCTCAAACCCCAATGTAGGGATTACAAGGTCTCTGAATTGCAAAGTGTCCTCAATTGAATTGAATAGAGGATTTTTTACTCATAGTGATAACTGCATAGGTAAGTACTCCCCAAGCTCTTCTAGCAAGAGATTCCAGAAGCATAAAACAAATGCTTGGAAAAGACCAAGAGAGCATGAGAAATAAAAAAAACATGGAAAGATGATCAAAGAAAGAGACAAACATTTGAGATGATGATCACAAACATTTGAGATGGCATTTGGGGTGATAAGTGATGACAGTTGGCAGTGTGAAATACAATAGGGAGGTGACTTGGCACTGATATACCTCTCCCCACTCTACACTTGAGGTGTAGAAACATTAGAAAAGTTATACAGAATAGAGGTGACACTTGCTCAAATCAGAGCATCACGGGCCCTGCTGTCCTCAGCCCTGTGGCTGTGTAGCTGTAGGTGCCTCAGTGTCACTATCTCCCTCAGTTCCCTATGAGGTCATAAACCACATGGGTCAACCTACCAAAAATGACCCTAGCCATAATAGCCTTGTGGCATAATGGGATATAAAACACACTTAGGGGTACTCTGTTCATTAAGGTAGAACCTAAAGTAAATTTTTAAAATATTGCTATCACAAATCTTTTTAAAATATGTTTCTATTGAATTTTTCCTAGAGACAGAGGAAGGGAGAGGGAGAGAGAGAGTGGGAAATATTGATCTATTATCTCCTGAATGCCCCCTCCTGGAGATTGAGCCCAGAATCCGGGCATGTGCCCTGACTAGGAATCAAACAAGTGACCTCTAGGTGCATGGGAAAATGCTCAGTCAATTGAACCACATGAGCCAGGGCACAACTATTTTTTTTTTAAGTCTTTTTAAAAAAATATATTTTATTGATTTTTTACAGAGAGGAAGGGAGAGAGATAGAGAGCTAGAAACATTGAACAGCTGCCTCCTGCACACCCCCTACTGGGGATGTGCCTGCAACCGAAGTACATACCCTTGACTGGAATCAAACCTGGGACCCTTCAGTCTGCAGGCCTACGCTCTATCCACTGAGCCAAACCCGTTAGGGCTTTTAAGTCTTAAAAGTTCTTACCACATACATACACAAACACAAGTAACAATGTGTTGTGATAGATGTGCTAAGTAACTTTATTTTGGTAATCATTATGCCACATATATGTATGTCAAATTATCACTTTATATAGCCTAAATTTACAGAATGTTACATGTCAATTTTAACTATTTTTTTAAAATACATTTTGGTGACCCAAGATTTTATCTACTGTTATCTAGATGTCACTTAAGTGAAATAACCTTAGATAACTCTTACCACTCTTCCATAATTACTATAGCTGCCAATCTGGGGATAGACACTCCTTATCTGAGATGACGTTCTAAAAAGCTGTATTGTTTTTCTGCTTTTCTAGACAAAATAATGTATACTCAATAGCTGGACATTAATATTCCTAAAATGAGTATTTCTATGTAACCATCTAAAAAATCACACATACAGTGGTGATAAACAGATTTGTTACACCAAAATGTCTCAGCATACACTTTTAGATTTCTGAACTGAGACATTAGTACATCAAAACAGGTTATCGGCTTACAGAGAGGATCAAATTCTCCGTCCACCCTAATTTGTTCTCTGAAGTTCTAAAAATGGTTCTTTTGATCCGAGCATAGTAAAATTGAAGGACTTACCACAGGTAAAATATTTCTATGTATGATACATAAATCCATAAGTAAAAAGCAGAATGTAAGACACATACACACACACACCCCATTAAGTATAACTATACACTCAGCCTCAACACGATGGATATTCTTACCATGTTGAGTATTGTCAGCACATAGGTGGTGATATTTTCATGGCCATGATTTTGCATCATCTTTTTGTCAACCACCACCAATGTCTCCACATTCAGTTCTTTATTCCTATGGGACTTCAGAAGAGAGCGCTTGTGCCGTGAGCAAGACTTGTACTCATCAGGCAAGATGAAAAGGTCTTCCTTGGGAGGCTTAGGCATGTCTATGAGGGATGTACAGAGAGTGAATTAGAGCAAATTAATCACACAAAATGAGTGGTGGAACTTGTTATATAGAAATTGAATTTTCATTATATATGAACCATATAACCCGTAAAACTTTGTGATCCAAAACTTGTGTTAAAGTGGAACACAATTCAGATAAAGTCCGTAGAGTCTAGATGTCATGGAAATCATTGCTTTATTTACCTTTGTATAATTTTGTCCTGATTTAAAACAAGAGAAGGTCATTTTTGCTCTGTAGTGCCAGCATCTAGAAACATAAAGCTCAAAGACTATTAGCATAAGAATTTATGGAATGGGCTGTGCAAATGAATTACTGATAAAGCAATAAAACTAACAATTATAAGAAAGAGTGTTATCTTGCATCATTTCCTTTATTTGAAGGATTTTAATGACCTGACAGTTTTAAAGCTGAGTCCTATGTCTGTACACATGACTGGTTTGTCTGTAGTGTCTCAAACAGGTTCTAAATGACTTGGGACAGATCAACCTCACTGCAGAGCTGGCTTTCCTAGAAAGCACCATAAATATTTACCTAACTTAATTAGAAGACAAAATATACTCTGTCCTCTTGAAGCAAGCCATTTAAAAATAATGATGATGCCCGGCCAGCAGAGCTCAGTGGTTGGGCATCCACCTGTGAATCAGGAGTTCAGGGTTTGATTTCCAGTCAGGGCACATACCCAGGTTGTGGGCTCAATCCCCAGTGGGGGGACGTGCAGGAGGCAGCCGATCAATGATTCTCTCTCATCACTGATGTTTCCATCTCTCTCTCTCCCTTCCTCTCTGAAGTCATTTTTTTTTGAAGTAGAAGAATCTGTCTTTAAAAAAATAGTTTTGGCATTTATAATCATTAAATCTAGGTTAAAAACAATTCAGTTTAGTGGATACCTTAGAAAACTGGTTAGAATTGTATCATGGGAAAGTAGACTTCAAAATATCCACAGGTACTATGGTACTTATTCTTTCATTATAGGTGCCCACTGGTTATGGGTGGTTCACTCCATTCCACAACATATATGGAACTCCTGCTCATGCCCACCTATATTTTAGGGCATTGGGTATAGCAGCACAGGAAGGCTTAGTGAAGTGATGGTGGAGGAAGAAGCTGAAGGAAGTGAGGGAAGTAACAGAGAACACTGAACTCCTATTCTTGAATTTGTGAGAGGTTCCTACATAAAATGTAAATAACACATCACCTCTTAAATGTTCATGACAAAAAAAAAGACTTTGATAAAGCTTGGTGATAAATTGTAGGTAAATTTATGTCTTGCATAGTCTGTCTTTTGATGTGGTGAGTCAAGTACATAAATATGTATAGAGATAAATGACCTCAGCAGGAAAACTATGTGGGCTTTAATAAATCTAGACCTCAAAAATATAGAATTACTGAGTAGACATGCCAGAGTTCTTTTGAAGACGTCTGGTAGATTCGGTATTCCTCAGCAGTGCATCATTTAATCTGTCGAGGCAACAGCTTTTTTTAAAAAATGAAAATATCTACCATTATCTATCCATCTATCATGGAGAGAGCTTTTATACTGAACATGCAGATAATGGAATCTCTTTGGAATTGCCACTTAAGTTTAGTAAGGACAGTTAATACATGTCACTTTGGGAACAGACATACTTTGATGAAAATTAAAAATATTCCATCGGCTTATGTAAATGTTAAAATCATTAAACACATGAAGAGAATCTCCCTTACATACATTTCTTGCGTCTTCCACAGAAATGCTGCTTTTGTAGGTGCCTGAGGTCAAAGCCACCTTGCAGGTGTTGATTTTTGTGGTAGAAGAGGTGATGATTTTCCAGCTCCAGCTGCCTCTGGACCATCATGGCCTGGCGCCCTCTCTGAGCCTGTGGCTCTGTGGATCTCTTGTACAGTATGTGGGAGGGAGGCCCACCCCTGGCAGAGTCATTGAGTCGCCCTGCTAGGTGAGAAGGAAGTGGCTTTAAGAAGTAATCTGCTTCTTGTGTTCTTATCATGCCTGACTGGAAAAATAGGGAAAAGAAAGAAAACATAATTACACTTCCAATTGGAGACATAGCCAGCTCTCCAAGCATTCCTTTATATCTTTGCTTACAAGCATACCATTCCCACCTTCTGAGGTTAAGCTCTGGCGCTAGTGTTCCTGCTGGTGGGGAAAAGGTAAACTTGGTAAATTATCAGTGAAGCTATCAGCACCATGGGGGGTAGACCTCCTGGGGCCTAAGTGCCACCTCACAGTGGAAAGTGAAATACTTGGAATTTATGCTCTGGATCACAGAGGAAGCAGACTCTCACACCATATTCCACATGAGTGACTTGGAAATCTTTCTTGCCTCCTAGAGCTCTACCAACTAAACTAGAATACAATAATACTTTAAAGTTTGCAGTTCTATCAAGAAATAGCCAAGTCTGAAATTAAATAATAGCCAAGCCAGTTGGGTTTCATCCTTTTTGCATTTAAAGTAATCCAAGAGTAACAGAGCCATCTTGGATGTGTTCAACCTTGTGTAATAACACTACCCAAAGAGGTTTTGCACTCCATTGAAGGTAACTAGTTTAAATATTAAACTAAAAAAGAAAAAAAAGGAAAAGTCATTGTTTTTAAAAAATCTTGTCTGCTATACAAATAATTCCTTGCTTTTTAAATCACCGCTTAGAAGACTACCAGCTCCTCTAGGTTCTCTGGAGTAGATGGCATTCGGCATCTCTCATGCAAGCCCAAGTGGACTCAGAGAGATTGGCCAGATAAGGCAAACATCCCAGGTAGAATTATCATCTAATTCTACATATCATCTGTGTGATCTTGGAGGATATTTACTTAGCCTCTCTGTGCCATTTTGTCATCTAGGCAGTGGATATAAGGAGAGCTACTTTCTATGAGCTTGTAAGACTTAACAATAACGTATTTTAAACCTATGACCTGCAATAATTGTGCAAACAAAATTTGCTGAATTAATAAAACAAAGAGTGTAAAATATCATACATCACCCTGACAATTCAGGAGGTGTGGGGGACTTTGCATGGTACACTATGAGATCTCTAAAGCCCGAGTGTTGGTGCACCCCATGACCACAGTTGCCCCAAACACATCTTTGCTTCTGGCCTGATCCGTTATTTTTATACTCTTTCTGGCTTCCTCAACTAAAACACTTGTGTTCTGTAACAGCTGTTCCAGACTCAAAACCATCCCCTGCTTTTCCCTGGGTTCAAGGCTATATTCTGGGTGGCCCAGGCTAAGAGGGACAAGATCTTCAGGCAAGAGTGACCTCTCACAGCTGGTGGATTTTTGAATTTTCATTAACAAAGTGGTCAAGCATTGTACTTGTTCCATTTGTAATTTAGTCTGTTACAACATTCTATGTTTAAACCATCCTCAATTTCATTAAATACATAGAGTATAATAACTGATAAGACATTCCTTGATAATCAATAGATAATAAAAATTACCAAAAAAACCCACAAAACACGTTTACTTCATTATCTTGCTGCATTATTAGTTTGCAAGTTTATTTAAAAGATTAGGCAAATCGTAGAAGATTAATGCTTTCTCCTTATCAAAGTTTTTCCTTGTTGAGTCAAACATATTTATTTGGAAACTCATAAAATGTCTAGTGTATGCCTGCCCACAGTAACCACTGGGATGTCAGCTGGGTGGATTATTAACCAGGCTTCAGAAAAGGCTAATGTCCTCCACGCTCTGCAAAGGAGCTCTCCTGGGGCCTGCATCTCTAGCATGGCCAATTCTGTAAATCATTTCACACTGGGAAGCCTACCAAACACTCATGTTGCATTTATGAGGAAGGAAAAAATGTGTGTCATGTTAGCGCTGAGAAAATGCTGCTTTTGAGCAATGTAAGTAAAGAAAGTGTTGAAGTTTGAAAGTAGGATGTTTATTGTAATCTATGTGTTGTTATCCACAATTAAAAGTTGGTAGATTTCTATTACTGTGTATCTATTTATAGACACTATCTGTAAAAGTTGCATGAATCAAAAAATAAAATGGAAATTAAGAAGAAATAGATAAATGCCCAACCACTGAGTCTGTTTCTCCTGCAGTGTAAGAAGTCCTCACTGAACTGGTTCCAAGATAGTCTCAGATGACACCATAAGCTATTTTCAAGACAACTAGCTGTCAATAAACACAGTGAAAACACGATCGGGCTCATTAAGAGATACATGCGTTTTAATTCCCTAGTAACTGTATTTTTACTCTCCAAGTGTTAATTGTTTTGAGAATATTCTACTTGTTCTAGTCTTCTTAACGATGTCTCAGAAACACAAGACAATTTTAACATTTATAGAACATTTATAAAATCCAAACTCTGCTTTTTATTTCCTTATACCTCAAGGTCAAACATGAACCTGGCCCAAGGCCAGTCCATCACTTGCTAAGTGCCCAAAATCACAGTAAGTTTTGTTCACGATTATTTGTGATACTTTGAAAATAAAAATTCAGCCAAAATCTCCTAAGACGGTTCTCTCTTTCCCAGAAGATTTTGCATCTGATTCCTATTATTTCTGTCCCTACTGTGCACCTGGCTTGGACACTGGGCCTCTTGCCTTCAAGGATAATGGGGCTGTGTGCTGGTCATAGGAATCACACATCACCACAAACCAAAATCAGTTCAGTCTTCAAAATTCAGTCATTTGCTCAATTCAAAACTTGGTCACTGGTCACATTCCTAGTGCTCACCTACAGTTTGAAAAGGCTAACATTTTGACACTTGGATGAGGTTGCAAGCCCAAGTGGACTCAGAGAGATTGGCCAGATAAGGCAAACAACCCAGGTAGAATTATCATCTAATTCTACATATCATCTGTGTGATATTGGAGGATATTTACTTAGCCTCTCTGTGCCATTTTGTCATCTAGGAAGTGGATATAAGGAGAGCTACTTTCTATGAGCTTAGGATATTTACTTAGCCTAAGGTTTGTGGGTTAAGTTTAATGCTGTAAATTTTGTTATTTATGGCATTATTCAAGTCATCATAATCCACCAAAGAGGACTGAGCCTAGGTCTCTCACAAATACCAGTTTCTACCACAGGGCTATGAGGACATATATGTCACACCTGAGCATTTGTTGGCACCTGGGAGGAAGAAAGGAAAATAGAGGTGGGGCTGGAGGCAAGAGAAGCAGAACTGCAGAAGGAATCAGCTGGAGGTTGACTGGAGAGTTGGCACGGAAGGGTTTGTCTTCCAAGGGGAAGAATTTTCCTATGCCTTTCCCCATTTGCATGACTCAAACAAATTCATTTGCTTTGTTGAATTCTACCTGGTCCGTGTGACCTGGACAAATTGGGTCAGTGTGATCACTAGCAGAGGATGGGCAACAAGTGGGACTCGGATGAAGTGTCAACACACATCCTCATAGGATGAATGGCTGCACAGCTGAGCTGAGCATACCTGAGCCTCTAGCCAATCAGGCTTTGAATAAATTTTATGGCAGGAGGAAGCAGAGTTGTAATTTTAGAGTACAATTAATCATTGCACTAGAATGATGCCTGGCTACTCCAAATAATTATTCAAGACTATTCTAGAATCTATGCTTTCATCTGCTGTTTGACACATGATTTTTGTCTTAAAACCTCATAACTGAAGCTTTAAGGGTGCAACACAGTGAATGCTCATCTTTCATCACTTTTCCTTAAAATCTGAAGAGCTCTCATATTTTTGTTTGTCATATTAATTTAATTCACTTGAACATGAAATTATCAGCATTTCTTGCCTTAACCTATGATCTAATCTTAGTACTGACACAACTTATGATTAGAGCTTAGATAAATATGATCATTTGTGACTCCCAGTAGCATGCCTGGCTGAACAACAAACCTAGAGTGAAGGGTGACCCACTGTTGGAGGTAAATACTTCTCCCCGACTTTATCATTTCTTTAGCATGTTGGGATCCAGGAGCACTGCACTCCTTGCCCCTCACTGGTTCCTCTCCAAGGAGGAAATGCCTTATCTGCAAATTTGAACTCAAAACTGGGCATGAGTGGTATAGCCCTTTCCTCTCATGAACAGTGTCCCAGAGAAGCTCAACTACTCAATGGATCTTGATCATAGGATAAGCTTAACTGCCAGATGGGCAGCACAGGTGAGAAGCTATCCCAGGTTGGTCACTTCCATGGACCTAGCACCTCCTGCAACTCAGTGCATAGGTCTAAATTGGAGCCCAGTTTTAGGAAAGCCACTCATCTGTATAAATATTCTACTTTCTCCAAATGTGATTTAAAAATACATAGATCTATCATCTAAGCTACTCTTTTTATTCACATTTTATAATTAACCAAGAATACAGGATGTATGAAAAACAAAAAGGGAAAGAAAAATGTAAGAAAAAAGGAAGCTATATATTGGACCATCTCAAAACCCAACATTCTCTTTTTTTGCTCTCAAGAGGTTTATGAATTAATAGACTAATTATTATATATACTAGCCTATTTAATAAAGAGGGAATATGCTAATTGACTTCCCCACCCTCAAAGATGGTGGTGCCCACAGCCAATAAGGAGGGAATATGCTAATTGACTGCATCACCCTCAAAGATGACGGCACCCACAGAGAGAAGATGGTGGTGCCCCATCCCCTCAGCCCCGCTGGGGCGGCAGGCACATGGCAAGGCTGGGCAGGCCCGGCTGCTCCACATGCCTGCCTCCAGAGTCCCCCAGTCCCCTCAACCCCCCAGCTGTCCAGGGCCAGCCCGAGGTGCAGGCAAGCCTTGGATGGTGGCTGCCCAGCCAATGCCCGAGGTTCAGGCAAGCCTCAGATGGCAGCTGCCCAGCCACCTAGGGCCAGCCTGAGGTGCAGGCAAGCCTCAGATGGCAGCTGCCCTGCTGATGCCCGAGGTGCAGACAAGCCTCATATGGTGGCTGCCCAGCCAACTCACAAGGCGCAGGCAAGCCTCAGATGGCAGCTGCCCAGGTGCCCAGGGCTGGCTTGAGGCACAGGCAAGCCACCAATGGCGGCTTCCCAGCTACCCAGGGCCACCTGAAGCTCAGGTAACCAGGGCCACTCAAGGCTTGTGCTGCTGGCAGTGGCAGCAGCAGAGGTGTGATGGGGTGTCGCCTTCCCCTGATCGCTGGGTCGCCTCCCACCCCTGAGGGCTCCCAGACTGTGAGAGTGGGCAGGCTGGGCTGAGGGACCCCCCACTCCAGTGCATGAATTTTCATGTCCTGGGCCTCTAGTCCTATATAATAAAAGGCTAATATGCAAAGAGACCGAACGGCAGTCACTATGACGCACACTGACCACCACCAAGGAGCAGATGCTCAATGCAGGAGCTACCCCCTGGTGGTCAGTGCGAAGCCCTGAGCTGGGCTCATGACTGGCGAGCACAGTGGCAGTGGCAGTGGCAGTGGCGGGAGCCTCTCCCACCTCTGCTGCAGCGCTAAGGATGTCCGACTGATGGCTCCCAGATTGCAAGAGGGCACAGGCCGGGCTGAAGGAACCCCCCGAGTGCACGAATTTCATGCACCGGGCCTCTAGTTATATATATAAATATGAATAAAAATAACAGTTACTTTGTCTTGGGCACCATCTGTGTGGCAGATAATGTGCTACATGGTTTGCCCTATATATTACTTCTATCCTAATAATGAACGTGTAAACTGAGGATTAATATTCCCATTAAAAAAAAAGAAAACAAACAATTCAATTAAAAAATGGTCCAAAGATCTTAGTAGACACCTCACCAGAAAGATATATAGAGGGGAAATAAGCATATGAAAAGATGCTCCACATCATATGTCATCAGGAAAATGCAAACTAAAACAATGAGATACCACTACATACCTATTAGAATAGCCAAACTGACAACATCAATTTCATTCACTGTTGGTGAGAATCAAAATGGTGCAGCCACTTTGGAAGACAGTTCGGCTGTTTCTTACAAAAACTAAACAAGCTCTTACTATAAGACCCAGCAATCACACTCCTTTGTATTTATGCAAATGAGTTAAAATTTATATTCACACAAAAACCTTTGCACATGGATATTTATAACAGCTTCATAATTGCCAAAACTTGGAAGCAAACTAGATGCCCTTTAGTAAGTGAATAAGTGAATAAGCTATGGCACATTCAGACAGTGAAATATTAGTCCATGGTAAAAAAAAAAAAATTGAGCTATCATACCATAAAAAGGCATGGAGTAAACTTAAATGAGCATTGCTAAATGAAGGAAACTAAATGAAAAGGTTACATCCTCTATGATTTCACTATATGACATTCTGGAAAAGGCAAAACTATAGAGATAGTGAAAAGAAAAGTAGTTACTAGGGGTTAATACGGAGAGAGGAATGACTGGACAGAGCACAGAGGATTTTTCGGGCAGGTCAAATACTTTGTGTGATATTATAATGATGGGTACATGTTATTATATATTTGTCTAAATCCATGCAATGCACAACACCAAAAGTGAGCCCTAATGTAATCTATGGACTTTGGGTGATTATGATGTGTCAATGTAAGTTCATCAGTTGTAACAAATGTACCACTCTGGTGGGGAATGTTGATAATGGAGGATGCTGTACGTGTTGGGTGCAGGGTGTAAAATGGCAAATATCTGTACCTTCTGCTCAATTTTTGTCTTGCTAAAACTGCTCTAAAAAGTAAAGTCTATTTTGAAATAAAGACTACATTCCCTATATTGTATAGGGAATGTACAGCTATATAATCAATAATATTGTAATAACTATATATGGTGCCAGGTGGGTACTTGGGGGATCACTTTGTAAAGTATATGATTATCTAACTACTAAGCTGTATGTCCAGAACCAATACAAAATAATACTGAATGTAAACTATAACAAAAAAAGTAAAATAAAAAAGAAACAATCCAGGATGACAAAGGATACCAGGAGTGCAGGAAAGGGGGTTTCAGCTTTAGATAGGTGGCCAGTGGCCTCATTGAGAAGGTGGCATTTCAGCAAAGCCCTAAATGACATGAGCTGGCTGTGAGGACACCAGAGGGAAGCCCTGTGGCTCCGGATGCTTCTGCTGTGCCAGCCACTGCTCCTGTTCCAGGAGCACACAGACTCCCAGTGGCCTCAAAGCCTTCATCACCCCAACTCATCCTGCTTCCTGTACATACCACCACCAGACCTCCACTGGCCTGGGTCTTCCTCATCACTCAGTTTGGAGTGACAGTGTGAGGTGTGGGGACTTGCTTGCCATCATGTTGTTCTTAATGATGGAACAGATGTTAGTCTCAGCCTTGTGGCACACGCTGTGGTGGTATAATGGCAAGCAGTGGCTCCTGAAGCAAAATATTTGGTTCAAGTCCTGGATCTGCCTCTCTTCAGAGGGTGAACTCGTGTGTGTGTGTGTGTGTGTGTGTGTGTGTGTGTGTGTGTGTCCTGAGACTCAGTTCCTATATTTGCAATCAGATGATACATCTCCAGCTATTTCCTAGCATGGCTGTGAAGATTACATATACATATTTTTTTAAATGAGGGCAGCCTATAGAAAGCTGCAAAAAACAAAAAGGAGATTGTGTGTGTACAAGAGTCTGTGCAGATTGAAAAGAAAAATATCAAAAGGCCAAAGGCAATGAGAGTCACAACAGAGCTAGATAGCCACTACCAGTGTGTCATGGCAGAGAGAGTCACAGCAGAGTGGGACAGCTGTTGCCAGGTCCTCATGAGAGAAAAGTAAGCCACAGTCATGATGTGGGCAGGCACACATGTTTCTCATTAGAGGCCATGGGACCCCAGGGTGTTGTCACCTGGATCTATAAGCCATTGCTGAAATTATCATGTTTTTTCCACACACACTTGATCCATCCCAGTGTGCAAGCCCATGGCTTCCTTCCCTCTGGCAGTGGCAGGTTACCAGCTTGAGGCGAATTCTGCTATGAACTCATCAAGCTGACACTTAGCTCATGAGTCAGCTGTTTTCTCTATTTAGTTATGCCACTGGGTATTTCTCTTCTCCACTGGTCTTGGTGTTGATATCTAGTCTCTTTGGTGTTGTTATCTAGTGCTCTTAAGCTGAAGGTCCCAGGAAGGTCACATCATATTCCTGTTAATCATATTAATATCATGGCATTCATTTATTGATCACCTACTATGTGCTTGCCTCTGTTCTAGGGCTGAATACCCTATTATCAAAGATCCTGAAAACAGATTTGCAAGTTAGGGAGAAACAGCTACATTTTTGTGGGAAAAAGGACAATCCAAATGCCCATCAACTGGTGAATAAATAAACAAAACGTGGTAGTTCCTTATAATTCAACAAGGAAGGCAATGAAGTACTACTGAACATAGCTGAATCAAAAAACATCATGACAAGCAAAATAAGCCAGAGAAAAAGACCCCGTATTGTCTGATTTTGTTTCTACTACATGCCAAGGAAAAAGAGGCAAAACTATAGAGGCAGGAACCAGAACAGTGATTGCAAGCTGGGGCTGGGAGCAGAGAATACTGCAGTTGGGCACGGAGTGGTGGGAGTGGTCTAAAGCTGGACTGTGGAGATGGCTGCACAATATCACTGAACTGTTCACTTAAATTGGTGAGTTTCTGTTGTGTAAATTACACCTCAGTAAAGGATTAAGAAAATAAGATGGAGGCCCCAGGAACAAGGGTGCACAGATAGGATGTGAGGCCAGACCTGCTGAGTTTTTATGGTCATTCCCTCCACACCTGGGTGCTTCCTAGGTGCACAGTGGGATGAAGTTCATTTGAAGATGTGTTCTTGGAAACAACAGCCTAACAAACAGTGCAGCACAGACTGCAAGGCCATTTAAAGGTCAAGTTTCTTGCAAAAGAAAACAGAGGCAAATAATGAAGCCAAGAGGATGCCTAAAGCCCCAGGAGCATGGCAGCTGTCTGAGCTTGCTTCCCCTTGATTGCGTGGAAAATTGCAAGGCTGAGAAAAGTAATCTGTCCAGTCTCATTTTCCCCAAGGCAACTCTAAAAGATGATTAAGATTTGAAGTCAGTTCATCCCCTCCTCCCCACTGCCACCGAACTGGGCAGTACTAAAGAAAAGGACCACACATGTACTTCACCGATGGGTGTCCAGCTGTGGGCACACAGTAGGCAACTTCATGGGTTCTCCCTGAAGAAGGGCCCACAGATCACAGTATTATTCATAGAGTCTGATAACCTTTGCATATCCAGCCGTGATTCTCAAAACTTTCTGTCCATGAGAAGTATTTGAACAGCTCATTTAAATTCATGCTCCTCCTAACCTCAATCCTCGGATGTTCTGACTCAGCAGCTCTAAGGTGGGAAGGGAGTTTGTGAAAACAGGTTTGTTTAATAAGATTCACAAACCCACCACCAAGACACACCAGGGCATGAGTCTTGAGAGCCAAGGCCCGCACATCCTATGCTTAACTGTCATCTTTCACTTCCCAGCCAAGAGCTCAGGAAGAAGGACACACACAACCCCTCCATTTTTTCAATGTCTGTCACATATTGGCTGGGTTGCTAGGACACATTGTGACTTGGTGTGAAGTTTGTTACTACTAAGCTTCTTTCTGTTCAAGCAATAAAGTGTGACTTTAGACATCAATATTTTCTGATGGTATGTTTGTAAATATCAACAGCAGTACCAAGTACAACTCTATCCATTAAGTTCACTGGAATAGACTTAAAAGATGCCTAATAATTGCTGTTGTAACATAGGGCCTGGGGATGGTCATTTATACCAACACTGTCTGTTCTCTATGACCTCTGTTAGGCAAGGAACATTCCAGGCAGCTCCTTTAAACATCTGTTACTCTGGATACCAAATTTGACCATTCACAAATTCCAGCCTCAGTTATATATATATGACTGCATATACTCTCATACACATGTCAGAGTCTCAAGGGGGTTATAAAAGTTATGACCAGTCCTATTCCCAGGCTGCCAGATCAAATCCTATAATCATTATACAATGTGGCAATGCATATTCAAAATGGTGTATTTTTTATTGCCTTCTTAATACGCTGCGCTGAAGAATCTATTAAGCAAATGCCATCTTTTTTTTTGTTTGTTTGTTTGTAGAAATAAATTAGGCCAGGAGGATGTAGAGGTCTTCCAAACAGCACCGGCACAAGGGGAGAGCTCACTATTGGAAAGCTCTCGGGCAGGTCCATCACTTCCAGAGGGAAACAAAGGAAACAAAAGCAAAACAAATAATGAAAAGAACAGGCTAGGTTGGTTCCTTGGTGTGAGTCACAGCTGGTTTGTCTAAAGTCAGGGCTTAATCAAAGGAACAACAACAGCCTGTAATTATTGGAATCGGGAGTCTAGGTCATTAGTCAACAGAGCGGCAAACCGTGGCTCGCGAGCTGCATGTGGCTCGCGAGCTGCCATTTGCCGACCACTAGTCTAAACCATCACATGGCAGTCAGCTGTTACCTTTACCTGCCAGTGAGGAAAGAATTCGATTCTCACTGTGGCTCAGAGAGAGCAACTCCTAATAAGCTTGGGCTCGGCTTCATCCTCCTCTTCTGTGGCCATAAAAATAGTGTGCAGCCCCATGTGGGGTAAACAGCCATCCTGCATCACGCAAATACACTGTTCCATATTAACTGGATGCTACTGCTAATTTAGGCTCCTCAATCCATTCAACCACAAAATATTCCAAAAGATAGATGTGGGATATCTACATGATCTCTTACATATTTTCTCCACACACAAAATAAAAATAGAATATCCTAAAATCAGTTTTTTAGTCATTTCCAAGTGAGACATTCACTTCTTTTGGTCAGCCAATGATGGCTAAAATCACAATGCTCTCTGGAGTTGCCTTTCTGCCAGTTCTCACATTCATTTCTGACTCAGCCATATGAAAGGGAGTAATGCTGTTGTAAACACTGCTGTCTTGTCCATTAGGAAGGCACAGTGCCTGCTAGTGAGAATTAGGGTGATTAGAGGGACCCGCCATTATTTCAATGGGAAATTTCTGTAGCCTTCCTTGATTAGTGTTGGATTAAAAAATGTCTTAAACATATGCTATCTTGTCCTCTCTTTCTGGTCCTTTGTCACCAAATTTTATAATCATGTGAGCTGATAACCATTAGAGCTATAAACACAGGGCTATAAAAGCCCTCACCCACAAATTTTCTGGAGAAATCACAGTTTTCTGAGTGAGGTGGTATTGAATTATTGCACAGTTGTCCCCCTTGCAGGCCTCAAAGTGATTAAAAGCACAGGTTTTGTACATCTAAGTTTTTTGTTTTCTTTTTTACTGACAAGATCCAATGCTGTCCAACCAATCAATTAGACTCCAAGGATACGGATGGCGAGTGACCTTGGGAGGAGACAAGGGTGCTGTGTGGAAAGCTCATCATTTGTTCTGAGACCCAATAGATGTGCCTTGGAATCTGGACTCTGTCCCTTGTTAGATGACAGCTTTCTACATAATCTGTCTGAGCCTCAGATTCCTTTTGTACAAAATGGGAGCAGAACCTCTTCTTGTATTACCAATAGAATAAAATGCAATAGTAATGCATGCAATTAATTTGCTTACAAAAATGCCCGGCCTGGCATACAGTAAGTGCTCATTTTAATATCAATGTTCATCATTATTTACAATGGGTATATTTTCATATTTCTTGAAATCATTCAAATTGCATCATTGACACATACTTTAACATACATCATCCTATGATAAAGAAGCAGAATTCACAGTATATTTGTTTTGTAACAACTAAACATGGACTAGATTGCAACTAAGTCTTCAAAATAATGACACATTGAGTACATGAAGCATTGGAACAGTTGTGACTCCAATTACTTGAGTACATTAAGCATTAGAGCAGTTTTAGGTTAAGAATTTTTCCCCAAAGCTTTGGTTTAGGTGTTGGAGAAAAGCAATGGGTAGGTGAGATAAACAACCTTTGCATGAAACCGTCACAAACTTCCTCATTGTCTGGTTATAATGAACAGAGGAACCACCATTTCCAAAGAACCACCATAACTAAAGCATGTCAAAGCCTTAAGGATGTGTTTACTTTTCTTATGATAGAAAAATATTATTACAGGCTACCTTCCTGGGCAAGAGCTATAAATGTGTGCTGTGAGATTATTGACATAAAAAACAGCAGAAAGAATATGTGAATGGAAAATGAATCAAAGCACTATAGGAATTTGGGAAGTTAACTCATCATAAAAGAAATTCTCCATACAGGATCCAACTAAAATTATGGCAATGACAACTAGACTCCCCTCATGCATCTTTGTCTCTATGTCTAGCCAAATATAAGAATAAATTATCTATTATGCTTACTCTACAACTTTATGCACATGTGCATTGTATGTGCAATAGCCATGTCATGGTCACTGCATCACATGTCAGAGCCTGGAGCTGGTCATACCTTTGACCAAGGGTAGATGAAAGGGCTGAAATCAGAGAAGGAAGTTGATTGGGGTTGACTTTGAAATAAGATCAAACAAAAGAGACATCGTGGAAGTTTCCAAATCGAATCCATTTTAAATTGCATGAGATGAGGGTGAAATCTAAACTGTGAATAATTGCCAAATGGGATGATTAACTTGCAAACTATACAACAGAACATGATACAATGTCAAAATGTAATTAATATGGTTGGCCTTCATAGTTGGGTAAGAATATTGGCTAGAATAGATGTTAATGCCTGATTACAGTGTATATAGTAATACCTTTATTATGGCATACATATACAATAAGATATGTAATTATTGGGTATATATGTAACCAAGGACTGCCATTCAACAATATAATTTTAAGTTGTGGTTCTTAGGACATTTTTACATTTAAATTGCAATCTGTGAGACTGTCAAATTATTCTCACTAATTTTCTTCATATTTTAAGACATAAGTACACAGGTAATTTTAAACAATGTGTGTTCCCTTATACAAATAGGGACACAGGCATCCAGGAGCAGTTAGCCACTCTGGTGAGGCTAAAAGCTGTGTTTGCCTTCTTTCAGCCACTAGTGCACACATGTGACTAAGGCCTGAGGTGAAGCTGGATTTGCTTAGTTCAGGTAAGGTGTGCATCCATTATTCTAAGTAAATGTAAAACTTTGCATGATCCAGTCAGTATTTTGAACCCAATTTCAGAGAAAACACTTGTTTCCCATAAAGTCATTGCACTGACCACAGTCTGGGTTGCAGTCATTCTAAGACTTTAGACTTGTTCCCACCTCAAATACGTGGGTGTCAGTATTTCTTCTAAAAATTTAATAAACCAAGTGGATCTAGTCCTTCCTCCAACTGGAGAAGGGTATGACACATGTATTATTATATATTTTCAGAGGTTTAATAACAAGAAACTTAAAAGTGGTGGGGGTTAGTGAGCTCAACTTTATTTAAATGTATAAACTCATAAACTACTCTTAAAAGACAACATGAATTATTAGAGGCAGAGGTAAGAAATTATGATTGCAATTTGATGCAAAAAAAAATTTCAAGTAGTAAACATATAATTACAGTATGCATCAAAGCAACAGTCAAAATTAATAGTTATGATACTGAATAGTGAATAAAAGGCTGCCTTATGTTATGGACCTTCTTAAGGAACACATACTGACTTATGTTTCTACATATGGCACACTTAAACGGCACAGCCCTTGCATATTGCAACATCTAATATTTAGTCTCCTAAGTCTTCTACACATACTTGTACATCTCAACCAGAAACAGAACTGTGATATAAAACATCCTAGCTTCTCTTTTGGCTTAATTATTCTGCAATCCATCACTTTTTGTTTTATTACCTAATGATGACCTGCAAAGGGAATAGTCAAGACTCCCAATCTGCAGTTAGAGATAATCTATGCACATAAAACAAGGTTTATAGCTCCTTTGGCTGCTGTAGGGGGAATACAAAGTCAAAATGTCAGCTATTCTGGGCACTTCCCTCATTTATGGTACTTCACTAAGCACAAAGTAATCTCCCAGGTGTTGGGAATAGAAAATTTTCTATCAACCACGTGGGCATAAGCAATGGTTCTAAGAATTGCATAAACAATGCTCTTGCATTTTAAATTGCTTGCTCAAATGATATGTCTTTTTATCATTCTAAAGTGCTTTCAATAAATCACCTAAAGGTTTCTATTGTAACCAAAGTATGGTCTAATCCTTTCCCTGCCTCATCTGTGGGGCTTCTCTGAAGGTCAGTGTAACTCCATCTCTTGGTTCTTTAACTTTACTTGAACTTGCTTGTATTACAACATGCAGTTATTCTCTAATTAGATTTTAATCCAAATTACATAGTTTAATAATGGGGGTAGGAGGAAGAAGACAGATACTTGCTCAGCCCTAAGTATGCACCAAGCACTGTGCAAAGGGCTTTTAAAAATATATATCCATAGTCTAATTTAATCCTCATGCAACTATATGAGGCCAGTGTTATTTACAAATTAAGAAAACTGGACTGCACAGTGGTGAGCCACTTGGCTAGTCAGAGAAATTCGATTTGTCTGACTCTAAAGGCCATTTTTCTCCATTATATTTCCCATTTGCTTATTTTGAGGAGTTATTTTATTCTGTTTCTTGTTTGAATGTATAGCTAGGCACCTTTCTTTGCATGAAAAGAGTTCATGTATGCCTGTTCTTTTATTTCTCAGGGTAACTACCACAGCCTTTAAATTATAGGTGCTCCAAAATGCTTGTTGACTAAGTTGGTTCTGGATTTTGATAAAAATAATTGCTTAATATGTTTATCTTAATAAAATAAAATAAATATGTATTATTTTTCTTATTTTATAATAAGTGACACCTTTTTATCTCCGAAAGTTAGTACAGAATAAATTTGCTTCATCACTTTTTGTGAAGAATTTAGGGTGGTAAGAGTGCCATTTCTCAGAATTCTGAATGTGTAATAGACAACCCACCCTTGTCATAAGCTTGAGAATCAAGAAATATGTCCAAGAAATGGAGACAATGTATCTGAGCACACACCAAGGTATAAAAGGCTAAGCAATGAACAAATGCCAGTTAGTTTCTTGAAACATACTTTATATAAATTGCATCATAACCTTTCATTGCAACATTTGCTATTTAGAATTTTGTTTAGAGATTCTAGCTATCCTTTGAAAAAATTGCTTATAGGGTTATGACTGGAAAAGTACTCACTTGCAGATGGCCTTTCCTGAGACCATGTTAATGTGAAGAGCACTTGGGCTGTGTAAATATGCTCCCAAGGCCTCAACAGACTGGCTTGGATCTGTGTGGTGGTTGTCTAGGAAACACATGCTTTCCGAACACAACTTATACAGCACCATTTCTAGACATGGCTATTTACAATCACTGCACCCTCTGTCTGGATACAGGGTTTCTCTCCAGCATTAATTAAACTAGTATTTGAAACTATAAACTTTCATCTCTCCATCCATTCATTTATCCAATCATCCATTCATCCAACCACTCTTCCTTCTACCCTCTATCCAGTTACTTCCATGGGCAAGGAATATTGTTATGTGCCGGTGGTCTGAAGGGATCGTTCATTAAGGTTATAGTGCTGCCCTTAGGATGCTCACTGTATATTATGAGGGAGGGGTAGATACTAATCTAAGAATTAAATTATAATAATTAATTTCAAGGAGAAACCCAAGGAGAGTCATGAATGTATTACAAGGGAACCTACCCTGGCTTAGAAGAGAAGTATGACTTCTGGGAGTAATTTTCCAATTGAGACCTTTAGCCAGTTGAAGAGGGGTGGGAATTGTGCTCCAGGCAGTGAGAACAGCATTTGCTAAGGCCCAGAGAGGGTGAGGAGCTCTAGCCTTATTTGGAAAGAAATAAGTTGGTGCTGCTTCAATCTAGAGAGTTTTCCTTATTAGGCTGGAGTTGCAGGTAAGGGCAAACCTCCAGGGCATAGTCAGCCGTATGAGGATGTAAGGGTTTACTCCGAGTATAATGAGAGCATATGAGTAGGATAATGACAAGATCAGAACTCTGCTTTTCAACCTTCACTGGGGCATCTCTCTGGTAACTTCTCTATATATTGACAGTGAATGCCATATTGGATACATCGATTTACTGTCAATTAACTATACCAATAGACTTCTTGTCTTCTCCCTATAAATTTCCTACCTTCTCCTTGTGAACTTCCTGTCTGCCCACAGTGAACTTGACTGATCCCTATAAACTTTCTGCCTGTTCCCTGTTTCCTGGGGATTTCCTTTTGGTTACCTGTACATTATGTCAGCCCTCTGCACTTTCTGTCTTCTTCCTATAGGCTTTTAATCATCTCCATTTTACTTCCTATCTATAAGGAAAGTGAAACAAAATCATAAGCTTTATAATTAATTTTCTCTAATCACCTAATTTTTGTTTATAACTAATGGTAAGCTACTGGAAAAATATTTGGTCCTTTCAAGTATAAAAGTTTATCTTATAAAATGTTCCTTTGATCTATTTCTAGTGATTAATAAATTCATTTTTGTAAATTTCAAATTTCTAACTATATTTTTCTTAATTAGCAGAAATTTATTAAATTATCAAGTATTTTCATTCAGTTCTCCACACTCACTTTCCATGTTTCCTAATATCCACAAATTTTGGTCATACTTTACCCAAAAACTTTACTTTTTCTATAACTCTCTCACATGTCTTTCAAGGCTGACATATTTTCCACTGGGTTTACTATCACCAGCCTTTTCAGATAGTGACACTTCTCTTTTAAAGTTCATATGATCTCTTCTGAAAATCTTCATGTTGATTCTTTCTTTGTACTCCCATTTTATTTTTCTAACTCATGAACATTTTTCAGCATCAGTTGAAATTTTGGCAAAATTTCAGATAGTTTCCTAGGATTTATTGGGTGCTTTAGAGAAACTCTCAATGACTAAAGTTTCCAGAGAATCCCTGGAGTTTGTGGCTGGAAATAAAACCTTGTATAATTCAAACCAGGGTCCAAAGTAAGTCTCCAACCAAGTGAGGAAATTCTTAAAGAGACCTGAGAAATGTGGCATTTACAAGTATTCCAAAATTGTTAAAAATGTGAATAATTACATATTAGGAGAAGTGATATACCAATAGACTTCTGTATCACTTCAATATAATTCTATGCATTAATACCATAACAAACAATATGTTTTATGTAAGAGGAACTAAAGTTCATTCAGATTTGTGCCAAGAACTTGATGTTATTATGGAGTTGAACAGTATAATATTTAAGTTTAAAATTTACTACAGAAACTTAGCAATATATTTGAACTGCCAGCATAGAATGAGTACACCTGAAGATAAATCTATAAAGATTATGCAAAACAGAGAAAAAATAATATAGTAAATAAATGGAGCTTCAGAGAAATGTTGGAAATATTAGCACACCAACATATGCATAATGGGAGTGCCAAAGAATAAACACAAAGATGCCCATATCAATACATATCGTAGTAAAAAATGCTGAAATACGAAAAGAAAATCTTGAAACAGCAACATAAAAACTACAGTGAGACAAACAGCTGACTTCTAATTAGAAACAATGGGATCCAGAAGGCAGTAAGAAGACATATTCAAAGTACTGAGGAAAAAACATCACAAATACAACAACAATTCTGTCAACCAATACTCTCATCCTATCGAGTAAATCAAAACCACAATGAGATACCACTTCATGCTCACTAAGACAGCTATGATAAAAAAGATGGACTATAAGAATTGGCCAAAATGGGCAGAAATTAGAACCTTTGTACATTGCTGGGGGAGATGCAAAATGGTACAGCCACTGTGAAAAACAGTTTGGAACTTCCTCAAAATGTTCAACATAGAATTCCCATAGGACCCACTATTTACATCCTTATGTATTAACCTAAGAGAAATGAAACATATATCTGCACAAAAACTTATAAACAAATGTTCATAGCAGCGTTACTCAGAATAGCCAAACATATTCCACAGTGTTCCTCAAATCACTTATTAGAGGACTATAGCAATATGTTCCCAAACTCCATATCCGATAACCAGAGGAAAAACTATTTATCAGTTTGGAAATTGCTAATTGTAAACCACTGTTTCAAGTTGAATGATACAACATATTAAACTCTTATTTAAACAATATATTTTCACTTAAAGGTAATAGTTCCATACTACAGTTGAAATTGGAAGAATGGACTATTGGTTATTTCCCATCATCAGGGATCTTGTTTTCAAAGCGCTCCCTACTAGAGACTACAAAGGTGTGTTAAGCTACAACAAAGCAGATAAAAGAGAATTCTACTGACTCCAGACTCCCATAAGATGGCTGGGTCAACTAGAAACCCTGTTAAACAAACAAACAAATAAACAAACACTTAACTGAGATCTACCTGGAACTTAATTAGAATGTGAAAGAACCAAGAACAACAACAATAACAAAAAAGACCCATCATCTAACTTAAAACACATGCTAGTTTTTTTTATATGTTAACAGATTTGGAAGATGAAGCTGGGTAACCATCAATCAGAAAACAGATAACAGACTTGGCAGCCACATGAGGGACATTCCCATTCAGCATTTTTTTTAATCTGGCTAAAGAGAGAGGACTTCTTTATCCTCCCTTTTTCTTCCTTAAATATGCCTTTGATTTGTCTTTTCATATGGCAAAATCCCCTGAACCTCACACTCAAAAGTCTATTTGAGGTCATGTTTGTAATGGCCATCTACAGACAAAGTGTCAGTGAAGTCGGAATTAATGTATTTGGAAGATTAATGGTGAAATCATACAGATTTCTATTCTAGTAACCAAAATATTAAATTCCAGTGTTTATTATCCAGAAAAGGCTTTTTTCCTATTCTTTTTCAATTCTTTATCTTTCATGTAATTGCAATTTACAACTTTCACTGTTAACTCTCAATGAGTTCAAAGAGAGCCAGAAATCTCAACCTGCTGCCAGCTAAGGCAATTCATGGGATAGACTCCAGGCACAGCTCAGAGGTCCTGGGAGAGCCTGGTCTCACAGAGACCCTAGAGCCAATGAGTCCACACCCCTGTTGGGTTATTGGGAATGCCTTGCCCAATCTCTGCAAAGGAATCCAACTATACTGAGCTCTGAAGGGCATGGCACATCCCCCACAGATGGCTTCCATTTCTGGTCTGAACCTTTGTTGAAGAAAGCCAAGGAAGAGTTACAGTGCATTATGTGAAGAGGTTAGCCCAGTAATTAAGATCTATTTTTCTTGGGAAAGCATGGAAGAAATCAGCCACACTCTCTTCATGCTTAACAAGTTTGCCAAATAACCACCACCCTATCCTTGGACACTCCTTACTGTATCCATTCTCAAACCAGAAGCCTTTTATAAATGAAAGGAGACATGAGACCAACCCATACTGAATTCCCCTAAAAAGCAGAAGTTAATATTTTTTAAAAATATTAACAGGATTTAGCATTTGCAAATATTCAGTACTTAAGAAGTTGGTTATGAATGCTCTTACAGCACCTTTTGGTGTCCCTCGTTAGGGCACCATAATGCTGGGGTTCTTGTCCCAGCCTTACAAAGGGTTCAGCATTCTGGAGAAAGGGGCTGCGCTTAGATGATTAAGGAGTCCAAGGACGAAAGATAGTTTTGAAAGGCACTGGGGGTCAGAGGAGCTTCAGCTAAAGGGAACTGAAGACTCTCCCTTGACCAAGGACCCGTGCTTGTTGTATTCAACACGATTTATCCTAAGGCAAGGTGGAAATATACACTTCAAAGGGTACGGTATCAAAGGGTTTATACCAGCCGGGCAAACTACGGCTGCAGGCCGGATCCGGCCATTGTCGGCTGTTCTATCCGGCCCCCGCGGAGCCAAAAGAGTAGAGGGTTCTCTTGCTCTCCCCTCCGCTCCTTTACTTTGAATTTATATTAGTTCACACAAACACTCCATCCATGCTTTTGTTCCTGCCCTCCGTCCAGTTTAAGAACCCATTGTGGCCCTCCAGTCAAAAAGTTTGCCCACCCCTGGTTTATACAGAAGCATTATCAGTTTGGGGAATAGCCTACAGCTGTTCAGGTGTTTGGCCAACAGGAGGCAATAAAATGCCCTGAGCTGTCTGGCAGTTAACAATCCTATTTAGGTTTGGGGGAAGTGCCTTTTAGCCATTTCCAACAGGTAAAGTACATGTGACTCAACCCTGTTGAGCTCCCCAAGCTTCACCAATCTTTTGGTGAAGCTCTTGTAATTATAACATACTGGAATTGGTTCTTGGCAAGCACCCACTATTCACATACGTACACAAAATTCTTCTGATATATAGAGTCTGATTTCCCCTTTTCAAAAAAGGAAAGAAATTCAAGGCAGACTTAAAGCACATTCTAGATATATAATAAATGTTCAAAAACCTGTTTGCCAAACCTTTAATATGGTCAAGACCTTAAGGTATTTGGACCACCCATTTTCACTCTAAGTTATATCTCTGTGTGTGTCACTGATTAACTTATGCTAAAGAATATAATAATATTTTCTTTCCTAATAATATTAAGAAATTTTAAGGAAAGTCAAAGACACACCAGTAATATTTCAGCTTAGGTCAGCCTGAAGGATACTTTCCCAGTATCTTCTCAACTTGCCCAGATGACCCTCACTCTAGGAGTCCCAGCAAAGGGGACCACATGAAGCACCTAAATGATGCTTAATGTTTCAATCTGATATTAAGAAAATGGGGGATGCACCCATAGAATCATCAGTCTGGTAAGATCAGCAATGCCCTGCCATGAATTCATCAACCCATTTGAAATGAACACCCAAGTTTGCAAGCTTGTTATCCTCTTCAGAATGACAGAAGTGCTTTCAAGCAACTGATCAAATAATTGCCATGGCCAATCCACTGAGTAGTGCATTCTATTAAAAATTAGGACACTAATAATGGATCAGCAGTAATCCTCTAAGATGTCAATGCCTTCAGAGGTGGCCATAAATTCATAGGCACAATTTTCAAGGTGCAGTGCTTTCCCACAATTATTCTAGAACAGCAGAGGCAACAAAAGGCTAGACATGTGTGTGCTATTTTCAAATGGGCCAAAGAAGGCAGCATGACGTATTTTAAACTGATTATTTGGCTATTTTCTCCAGCTTTTCAGATCAAAGAAGTCTTCACTGCAATAATAGATCGAGCTCAAATATTTTAAGGGAAATGGGTCATCTTTCCTCTTTCACACATCACTGTCCCCGCCACCTCATTTCAGGCAGCAAGAGCTGTACTCACCAAACCTTGGCAGGTTGAAAGAGCCACTGAGGAATTTTTGTGGGATCGTAAGGAGCCTTGATAAAAACAGAAATCCTCAGGTGGGAAAGCCTGCACTGACTTAATGCCGCCCTTTCCCAGTGTCTGTACGGTGAATCCAGGAGCCACCAGATTGCTGGATGTCTTCAACTCCATGTGGAAGTCATGCCTCGAGCCTTTCAGCCGCAGGTGAAGAGAGTCCACTCCAGGCTGGGCCAGTGCCCTTTTCCTCCTCTGAGGGTGTGCGATTTCGTGGGACACGTAGTTGCCACTGTAGTCAACCTCATAGGGAGACACCAGGTCATATTCTGAAAGTGGAAGAGTAATTTCAGAATTCTCAAAAAGAATGCAAAAGTTTTCAAATATAACCTGTTACCAGATGACACTTTCACTCAGTACAAAATGATGGAGGAATTTTCAATATCAACCCATCCACAAGTCCAAACTATACAATGCACAAAAATCAGAGATGAGGGAATACTTTAAAAGTGGCCTTTCAAAGGGAAGTCACTGCTGTTCCTATAACCAATCCAGCAAATTCTGTAACACTTCAAAGTGAAAACAGATGGTAGGCTGAATAAAACTAAAAAATTGACTTTGATTATTATATTTAATAATTTTACTGTAATTTTTATAGCAGTAAACATTTCTTTAGTCATATATTTCAGTCTTTTACAAACATCTTCATTGTGCTAAGAAATGTTGGCTTAACATACAGTCAAATTTTCAAAAAACAGTTAAAAAGACAAATATGATGGGCATTCTTTGCCACTTATTTTTTTATATTTGGTTACTAAATCAATGAACATCTAGGAGAAAAGGCAGAATGCACACTTGCGGTTTTCCCAGATGTAAACATTTGGAAATGTTTATTTGTGTATTTGCTCCCAATGAAAACCACTGTTGACCCTCCAGTTGGCCTGGGCTCTTAGTGCTTGATCCTATTTCACACTCCAGGGCCTTTAAACACATGTGCCACACTCTTCTTCCCACTGGAATGTACAGTATTTAGCCCCCCAAAAAATTCAAATAAATGATTTTTTTTAAGTCAAGAAAATTCCAAGGAGCTACCAAATTTCTGGGCACTCATACATGTCTGCGGAGCTTCGATCACAGTCTTACAATTGCACTCGTGTATACCTGAGTCACTTCCTCTCTGTGAAAAGTACAGAGAGGCTTCCTAGAAACATTGTAGTTTTCTTCTCCACAGAATGTCTCCCTTATAGAAAATTGCTTATTTTTATTTTATAGCCAGGATTTGTTCTCTCAGTACCATCATTAATGATATCATCTCTGCTCTCTAAAGGTCGGGAAAGGTCGTTGCTATCCCAAGCAGGACAGGTCTTTGTCTAGGAAGGGGTGGCTGCATGCCAGGGGCAGCTCTCCCTGTGGAGCCATTCTCCACACTCGGAGCTGTGCTTTGAGACCACGTGAAGCTGCATTTGTCAAGTCTGGGGTCAAAATTTTCTTAGTTAATGACGTGTTAGCTTGATTTACACCTTTCAGATACTTAAACAATGGTATATGTGCCTCCATCTGCATGCTAGTGATGGGCCTGCACACCTCCCAAGAGGGCCTGCTGCCTACCTACCCCACATTTTTTCTAATGATCAGAAAATAGCAGCTTAGCATGCCAGCTGGCCTGAAACAGATGTTAGGCTGCAGCACTAGAGAGGGATAGGAAGATCTACCCCTGCAAAGTCTTCAAAGACCTCTTGCATGCCTAATGAGACCCTGATATTAATACACACACACACACACACACACACACATATACACACACACACACACACACACACATATATGTGTGTGTGTGTGTGTGTGTGTGTGTGTATTTAGGACATTAGAGTCTGCATGAGAATATTAATTAAATATAATATATATATATATTTACCTATATATGCCATTAGGAGGCTGTTCTGTTAGATGCTTAAAACTGGGGCTCTATACAGCCTTTATGTGAGCTGAACACGGTTCTTGGAGTCATAAGATAAAATAAAACATCTTCCTACAGAAGTGGCATTTGGTCACAACTGAAGAGTACTCGAGTAATTATTTATTTTCTGGAAAAAGAAGGTTTTATTCACAAACAAAACTGTCCACATGTCCCTGTGCTGTCCTGGCAGATAGCTGTGGTTCCATGGAGCAGAGTGGGTGGCAGCCAGGGACAGTCAGAAAAAGCATGCCTCAGGTTTGGGAGAGGCAAAGGAAGCCAAGGATGGGAAGGCAGAGAAGCCAAGGATGGAGTTCCCGTGCTGAAGCCCATGGCAGGTGAAGATCTGAGGCCAGAGGGCCAATCTGAACAAGAGGCAGAATAACTGAGGCCTTAGCGGTGGTCTCTGTTTCCTCTGCTTAAGAGCTTTGGTGTACGACCCCACTAGGCCCATTGCTGGGCCCACAGGCCTGGCCCTATATAAATGAACAGGCACTTTGAGGGTGACTGATGAGATGGGCTATATGCAGATTAGACAGACAGAAGGTTCGGGCAGACAACATGATAACCAACCATTGAAATATATGTCAAAGCAGGGCACTGTGGCATATAGGGCAAAATACATGGAATCATTTCATAATTTTTAGGAGAATGAGGGAGTAAAACAAACCCAGTTAAACTGTATGCAGAAAGGGGAAACATGTCAGGATTGCATGTGTGGCATAAGTATGTGATCACAGCCTGAGCCATTCTGATAGACAAAAGTGAAAAGTGCATGCCCAACCTACTTTTCCCATCTCTGGATTTCTGGACTAAGGGGACAGGCTGGTGTGACCTGGCCCAGTTATCACCTGCCATCCTGCACACCAGGGCTCTCAGGCTGTACTATCCAGTCACCATTAGCTTGTCTCCATTGCAACAGAGGCCCTGGAGTGAGGACAGAAGCACGTGGACTGTTCCAAACACTGGCTAATGCTCAAATTTATTGCACGTAAAAAGATGATTACTATTTTAGAAAATCAAATTGTTTCCAGATGATATAAGCCATATTCTCACGACCTTTATTTTGGATGGCAGATATTATCTATTTTTTTAAACGATGACTGATAAGCCCCTTTTACATGAACACATGCAATGTTGTGCTGATAAATGTGTGACAACCAGATGTCTGGGAGGAAAAACAGGCTGGTTTATAGCATTTTCCAATTTCTCTGGTGTAAATACTCCCACCATGGCTGATTTTGATTACCAGTGTGTGAAATTACTGAACATGGAGTTTAGAAGAGATGCATAGTAGTAGACCGTTACATAGTATTTCCACTTTACTGATGCTATACAAACAAATCCTATATAATAAAAGGCTAATATGCAAATCAACCGAACAGCAGAATAACCAGTCGCTATGATGCACACTGACCACCAGGGGGCAGATGCTCAATGCAGGAGCTGCCCCCTGGTGGTCAGTGCACTCCCACAGGGAGCACCACTCAGCCAGAAGCCGGGCTCACGGCTGGCGAGTGGAGTGGTGGTGGTGGGAGCCTCTCCTGCCTCCGCAGCAGTGCTAAGGATGTCCAACTGATGGCTCCCCATGTGGAGCAGGACTAAGCCATCAGTCGGACATCCCCTGAGGATTCCCGGACTGCTAGAGGGTGCAGACTGGGCTGAGGGGCTCCCCCCGAGTGCACGATTTTCATGCACTGGGCCTCTAGTAACCTTATAAACATAGACAGACTCATAGAGAGCAGGCTGACAGTTATCTGGGAGTGGTGGGGGGTTGGGGAAGGTGGAGGGACTGAACAAAAAAGAGAAATAAGAAAGAAAGAAAAACTCATGGACATGGACAATAGTGTGGTGATTCCTTGGGGGGAGGAGTGGTGATGGGAGGTGGAGGAGGTTACAGGGGGGATAAATGGTGATGGAAGGAGACTTAACTTGGGGTGGTGAATACACAATACTGTGTACATATGATGTATTGTGGAATTGTGCACCTGAAACCTGCATAATTTTGTTAATCAGTGTCACCACTAAATTCAATAAAAAGGAAAAAAAAAGTAAATCAATGTGAAAAAGGTTATAGCTAAAGAATTCAATAAAGGGGGGAAAAGATGGCGGCTGGCAGGACGGAGGTGAGTGAGAGGAAGTGAGTGAGTGAGGGTATGAAAGGAGAATGTGTGGATGTGCATGGTGTGTGTGTGTGAGTGAGGGAAAGTTAAATCTTGCAGGAGCAGCAGGGGCTGGCAGACAGGCTCTCCTTGACAAGGAGAGACTATCACCGCTGAGGGCACTCCCCAGACGGCGGGACTCCAGCACGGAGCCCACGCCAACTTGAAGGGGAGAATGACCTTTTTTAGGAACTCATCAACACCACCAACCAGACAGGCCTTGGAACTGCCCCGCGACCCAGCAGCCACTCCAGACAAAATCCTGCTACCCCAGATGCAGACCCATGGACCTTGGGACCTCCACCTCCAAAGGTATACCGCCGGCAGCAGTAAGTGCAACCTCCTCCTCCCCAGCGGCAGAACTCCGGATTCGCGCCTATCCAGCCCCGCAGGCAGCAGGCAGCCAGGACACTCCACTCCAGATTTGTGTGCGTTTCCAGACCCTCAGGTAGCCAGGGCACTCCACTCTTTAGGCAGCGCTTGGGAGCCTCTGTGAGCCCCCGAGGGTGTGATTCTGCACAGACAAGGGTGCATGGCCCCGCAGCAGAAATCCTGAATTCCCTCTTCCTGGATAACTGCCCACATTCACCCCAGTGACTCAACTGCTGTGCCAGGCCCCCAAAAAGTGCATGAGAACTCTGCGCCCAGCAAGTGCACCTCCACAGATGCGAAGTTCCAACAGGCAGGCACCCTGAGCCCATCTACCCACAGGGTGTTAGTGGGAGCCACTGTGAGCTCTCCCTGGGTGCGATCTTGAACAAGTGGGGGCACACTTCCCCCTAGCAGTAGAAGTTTTGAATTCACTCATCCTGGATACCAGCCCACAGGCGCCTCAATTGCGTGGCTACACTGCCAGGGCCCATCAGAGTCCTTCAGTGTGCCTCGCTGGCAAACGTACCACGGGTGCTCCTGTGAGCCGCTACTGGGAGTAAGCGCCTATCCACCACAAGTGCAACAGCAAAAGCTGGGTCTGCCCACCCCACGACTGCAGAACTCTGGACACCACCGTCACGCCTTTCCAGAGAGCAGGCCCCCTGAGCCCCATCATCCCAACAGACGGTTCCTGGGTGCCACTATGAGTCCCCGCTGGGCATGCGTGATTTCAATTAAGGGTGCAAGACAGCAAAAATTGGGACACTCCCCTCCATGGTGGCTGACTTCTAGACACTGTAGTTGTGTTTCTCAGCTCTACATCAAGAGAACCCAAATAGTTCAAGTAGGGAGCTACACTAGATTAACAAGCCCAGGAGAATTGAGAGATTACGCCAGTAGCACCATCCCCAAAAGAACCTGGGTAGCAAAGCAATTGGATCTACAATTAAAACATTACAGGAAAACATTGGAAGACAAAAAAGCAATCCCCAGAGGAAAGAAAAAGAGGAACCACCAGAAAGGGAGTTAAATGAATTCAAGGCTAGCAGCTTATCAGAGGTAGAATTCAGAGTAATGGTTATAAGGATGTTTAAACGGATGGTTGACAAATACACACAACTCAATGAGAACTATAAGGAGCTGAATGAGAATGTCACCAACATGAAAAGAAACCAAGAGGAGATGAAGAATGACATAGCTGCAATAAAGAACACAATGGAAGGCCTAAACAGTAGACTAGAAGAGGCTGAGGACTGCATCAGCGAATTAGAAGACAAGGTAGGAAAAAACACACAAACACAGCAACAACTGGAAAGAAGACTTAAAAAGCAAGAGGAGAGCCTAAGGGAGCTTTGGGACAACACAAAACGAAACAACATTCACTTAATAGGGATACCAGAAGGAGACAAAGAGAAGCAAGGAATAGAAAACCTGTTTGAAGAAATAATGACAGAAAACTTCCCTGATATTGGCAAGAAAAAAACTATGCAAGTCCAAGAAGCACATAGAGTCCCAAACAAGTTGAACCCCAAAAGACCGACACCAAGACACATCATAATTAGATTGGCAAACACCAACAACAAAGTAAGAATCTTAAAGGCTGCCAGAGAGAGACAGAAAGTTACTTACAAGGGATCTCCTATTAGAATATCAACTGATTTCTCAACAGAAACACACCAGGCCAGAAGGGAATGGAATGAAATATACAAAGTGATGCAAAGCAAGGGACTGAATCCAAGAATACTATACCCAGCAAGGCTATCATTCAAAATTGAAGGTGGAATCAGGAGCTTCACAGACAAAAAAGGGCTAAGAGAGTTTATCACTACCAAGCCAGCAATGCAAGAAATGCTAAAGGGACTGCTGTAAAAAGAAGAAAGAGAAAGGCAAGAAGAAACACAAACACTAAGGAAAAAGTATGACAACAAACATGTACTTGTCAATAATAACATTAAACATAAATGGATTAAATGCACCAATCAAAAGACATAGGGTAGCTGAATGGATAAGAAAACATGACCCATACATTTGCTGTCTACAAGATACCCACCTCAGAGCAAATGATTCACACAGACTGAGAGCAAAGAGATGGAAAAAACATTTTTCAGGCAAATGGAAATGAGAAAAAAGCTGGGGTTGTGATACTTATATCTGATAAAATAGACCTCAAAGTAAAGGCCATAATAAGAGATAAGGAAAGCCACTACATAATACTAAAGGGAGCAATTCAACAAGAAGATATAACTCTGGTAAACTTATATGCACCCAATGCAGGAGCACCCAAATACATAAAAAATCTCCTGGAAGATATCAAGGGAGAGATCGACAACAATACCATCATAGTAGGAGACTTTAATACACCACTGACATCATTAGATAAATGCTCTAGACAAAAAATCAGCAAAGAAACAACAATTCTAAATGACACACTAGATCAGATGGACCTAATTGACATCTTCAGAGCATTTCACCCCAAAGCCATGGAATATACATTCTTCTCCAGTGCACATGGTACATTATCAAAAATAGACCACATATTGGGTCACAAGCAAAGTCTCCCCAAATTCAAAAAGATTGAAATCATATCAAGCATTTTGTCAGACCACAATGGCATAATATTAGAAATAAACTACAATAAAAACATTCCAAAAAATTCAAACACTTGGAAGCTGAATAGCATGCTACTAAACAATGATTGGGTTATCAATGAGATCAAATAAGAAATTAAAAACATCCTGGAGACTAATGACAATAAAAACACAACATTGCAAATCCTATGGGACGCAATGAAAGCAGTCCTGAGAGGGAAGTTTATAGCTCTACAGGCCTACCTCAAAAAACAAGAAAAAATGGTAAATCATCTGACTCAACAACTCAAAGAATTAAAAGAGAGCAACAAGAAAAGCCCACAGTAAGCAGAAGGAAGGAAATAATAAAGATCAGAGCAGAAATGAATGACATAGAGACCAAAAAAAAAAAAAAAATACAAAAGATCAACAAAACCAAGAGCTGGTTCTTCGAAAGGATAAACAAGATTGATGAACCTCTAGCCAGGCTCACCAAGAAGCAAAGAGAGAGAACCCAAATAAACTAAATCAGAAATGAAAGAGGTGAAATAACAACAGACCCCACAGAAATACAAAGGATTGTTAAAAAATACTATTAACAACTCTATTCTAACAAACTAGAGAACCTGGATGAAATGGACACATTCCTAGAAAAATACAACCTTCCAATACTTACTCAGGAAGATTCTAAAAATCTCAATAGGCTGATAACTATGGAAGAAATTGAAGCAGTCATCAAAAAGCTTCCAGCAAACAAAAGCCCGGGACAGACGGCTTCACAGGAGAGTTTTACCAAACATTCAAGGAAGAACTAAAACCTATCCTCCTCAGACTATTCCAAAAAACTCAAGAGGAAGGAACACTTCTAAGCTCCTTCTATGAAGCCAGCATCACCCTAATACCAAAACCAGATAAAGATAACACAATGAAAGAGAATTACAGGCCAATATTCCATATGAACATAGATGCCAAAATCCTCAACAAAATTCTAGCAAATCGAATCCAGCAGTACATCAGAAAGAACATACACCATGGCCAAGTAGGATTTATCCCGGGGATGCAAGGATGGTACAATAGTCGCAAATCAATAAACGTGATACATCACATAAACAAATTGAGAGATAAAAATCATATAGTCATATCAATTGATGCAGAAAAAGCATTTGACAAAATCAAACACCCTTTCTTGATAAAAACTCTCAGCAAGGTGGGAATAGAAGGATCATACCTCAACACAATAAAATCCATATATGACAAACCCACAGCCAACATCATACTCAATGGGCAAAAACTAAAACCATTTTCCCTAAGAACAGGAACAAGACAGGGATGCCCACTCTCACCACTCCTGTTCAACATAGTGCTGGAAGTACTAGCCATTGCAATCAGACAAGAAGAAGAAATAAAAGGCATCCAAATTGGAAAAGAAGAAATAAAACTGTCCTTATTCGCAGATGACATGATACTGTACACAGAAAACCCTAAAGACTCCATCAAAAAATTATTAGACTTATTAAATGAATTTGACATTGTAGCAGTATACAAAATTAACGCCAAGAAATCTATGTCATTTCTATACACCAATAACGAATTTATAGAAAGAGAGACTAAAAAAGCAATCCCATTTACCATCGCACCAAAAAAATTAAGATACCTAGGAATAAACTTAACTAAGGAGGTAAAAAACCTATACGTGGAAAACTACACAACACTGAAAAAAGAGATAGAGGAAGACATAAACAGATGGAAGCACATACCATGTTTATGGATTGGTAGAATCAACATCATCAAAATGTCCATACTACCCAAAGCAATATATAAATTCAATGCACTTCCGATTAAAATACCAATGGCATATCTCACAGACCTAGAACGAACCTTCAAAAAAATTCATCTAGAATAAAAAAAGACCCCGAATAGCTGCAGCAATCCTGAGAAAGAAGAACAAAGTAGGGGGGATCTCAATACCAGATATCAAGCTGTATTACAAAGCCACTGTTCTTAAAACAGCCTGGTACTGGCACAAGAACAGACATATAGATCAATGGAATAGAATAGAGAACCCAGAAATCAACCCAAAACCACTATACCCAATTAATATTTGACAAAGGAGGCATGAACATACAATGGAGTCAAGACAGTCTCTTCAATAAATGGTGTTGGGAAAATTAGACAGATACATGCAAAAAAATGAAACTAGATCACCAACTTTCACCATACACAAAAATAAACTCAAAATAGATCAAGGACTTAAACATAAGACAGGAAACCATAAAAACACTAGAGGAATCCACAGGCAGCAAAATCTCAGACATATGCCGAAGGAACTTCTTCACTGATACTGCTCCTAGGGCAATGGAAACTAAAGAGAAAATAAACAAATGGGACTACATCAAAATAAAAAGCTTTTGCACAGCAAAGGAAATCATCAATAAAACAACAAGAAAGCCCACTGCATGGGAGAACATATTTGCCAATGATATCAATGATAAGGGTTTAATCTCCAACATTTACAGAGAACCCATACAACTTAACAAAAAGAAGATAAACAACCCAATCAAAAAATGGGCAACTGATCTAAATAGACACTTTTCGAAAGAAGACAGAAGGAAGGCCAAGAGACATATGAAAACCTGCTCAAAGTCACTAATCATCAGAGAGATGCAAATCAAAACAACAATGCAGTACCATCTCACACCTGTCAGAATGGCTATCATCAACAAATCAACAAATGACAAGTGCTGGAGAGGATGCGGAGAAAAAGAAACTCTTTTGCACTGCTGGTGGGAATGCAGACTGGTGCAGCCACTGTGGAGAACAGTATGGAGTTTCCTCAAAAAACTAAAAATGGAACTCCCATTTGACCCAGCGATCCCACTTCTAGGAATATATCCCAAGAAACTAGAAACAGGAATCAGAAAGGATATATGCACCCCTATGTTCATAGCAGCACAATTCACCATAGCTAAGATTTGGAAACAGCCTAAATGCCCATCAGCAGATGAGTGGATTAAAAAACTGTGGTACATCTACACAATGGAATACTACACTGCGGTAAAAAAGAAGGAGTTCCTACCATTTGCAACAACATGGATGGAGATGGAGAGCATTATGCTAAGTGAAATAAGCCAGGCAGAGAGAGATAAATATCACATGATCTCACTCATTTGTGGAATATAATGAAAGGCATAGACTGATGAACAAGAACAGATCCAGAGACTGAGAAATGTCGATCAGAACCTCAAACTTCAGGGAAGGAGGGAGTCAGTGAGAGTAAGGGGGAGAGATCAACCAAGGGACTTATGTGCATGCATATAAGCCTAATCAATGGACACAGACAACAGGGGGGTGGGGCATGAGTGGGGGGTGGGGAGTAATGGGGGAATAAGGACACATATGTAAAAATAAATAAATAAATAAATAAATAAATAAATAAATAAATAAGAAATTGTGAGGTAACCAGAACCCCAAGAACACCTGATAACATCTTTCTTGCCTTGCTAGCAGTCATCAGCTGTACGGTAATATTACCTGGGGCAAATGGGTAAGTATGTTGGACTTATGTTCCTGACCCTTCATGGGTAAGAGCCCTTACGTGGGCTGATCCCCCGCCTAATGTAGTCACCAATAATACCAAACACCATGGTCATCCAGGAGGACCATGGGTGGGGCAAGGAAGTATAATTACACAGGGGTCGCCACCCAGCTTCCTTTTTGTATGACACAAAATCAAACCACTGCTCCTTTGTGTGTAAAATTAAAGAGAGGTTTCTGGCTTGCATGGACACCAAAGGAAAGGACTATCAATACTTGCTCCTGGGAGAGGTGCAGAAAATGTAACTAAGACCTTGTCTACACAAAAAGAAATTGACAGCCAGTTTGAAATGGAATTGCCATGGCCTAGAGCAAAGAATATCCTTACATGATATTATTCTACAATGTCATTATAATTTTTCCCAGATTTGTGTTACCCCCATTACCTATAATAGTACCTCGCACCCTTGGGAATCAATAAAAAATCATCTTTATGGTGCTTGGAGACAAAGGTAACACATCTCTTGATATTTTAGAATTACAACAGCATAATGTACAATTATCCCAAACAAACTTACAAACTAATTCTTTGAATGTCTGGCAGCAATTTAAAAAGGACATGAAAGGATTTAATCCCTTCCACTGTGTAGAGGGCCCCCTGGGAAGGCACCTGAGCATTCTATATTGGCCCCTCTTGCCCTTTTGGCCAAGAGGGACCCTCTTCTCACAATCCAATTGCCCACAGCTGTTGCCTGAGCTTTCTGTTCATGCCGAGGTTGAAACCTCATGGTGGCTGGTACCATGGATCTGTCTCTCACCCAGTGGGGTGAGCTGGGCCCTCCCTGGAGAAGAAACCTGGGTTCCCCAAGATATGTGATCAGTGCTGGGGCCCCACCAGCAGGCGAGGGGATCCCAAGGCAGGTGCTGGGCGTGGAGGCCATGGGGGCATAGGCTACCAAGGAGACAGAACTAAACCTCACATCACCCTGCTTGGCCCAGAGGATGGCTGGTTAGCCAGAGAGAGGTAAGATTCCTCGGGGAAGGAACAACCTAAGACAGGCACAATCCCAGAGGGGCCATCAGGAGAGAACTAGGGGGTCAACAGAGGTGGGGCACAGACCCTCACCCCCCCAACTTTGCAGGGGCATGAACCCTCACCCCTTCTGAGGGAGTTCTCCTGCCCGCATGGCTGCTTTGCTTCCCATGCCCAGCTCAAATCAGGACCCAGGCAACAGACAGAGACTTGGCCAACAGCAGCTGCCCTCTCACTGCAACAAGACTTGTTTGAGCCAAAACCGGTTTGGCTCAGTGGATAGAGCGTCGGCCTGTGGACTGAAGGGTCCCAGGTTCGATTCCGGTCAAGGGCATGTACCTTGGTTGCGGGCACATCCCCAGTGGGGGGTGTGCAGGAGGCAGCTGATCGATGTCTCTCTCTCATCGATGTTTCTAGCTCTCTATCCCTCTCCCTTCCTCTCTGTGAAATATCAATAAAATATATATAAAAAAAAAAAAAAGACTTGTTTGAGCTGTCTTGTACCCATGATGTGGGGAAGTGGGTTTTTGATATCTAAATCCAGCCTAGCACCAGGAATGCTCAGGGCCTGCTCAAGAAGGCAAATAATCCTTTCCACTAATATTTACAGGGTAAAATAAGATTGTTGTTAGAGTATTAAATTTGACAGTAAAATAGTAGTTAAGTTCTCAGACTAATTTAAATTGGCTAATTGAAATAAGCGAATATTCTAGAAAAATTAATGGTACTGGACAAAAAGCTGTTCCTAAAGTGTTAACTAAAATTTTTATTGGTATTTCATCTCATGGTAAAATTGCGTAACATGTCATGAACCTAAAGCAGTCATATTTTAGTGCAAAAAATTAAAATTTAAAAGCTATCAAGACTACATTATAAAATTTCCAAAAGCCTCCTAATATTTAAATTTAAAAAGGGGGTATAGTAGAAGAATATCATGTAAGGAAAAATATCCTGTAAGTAAATTACATCTAGAAAATTTTTACTTTAGAAAATTAACTTTCATTTGAAATGCTAACAACAAGACACCCATGAAAAACACACATGGTGTCAAAACAAGCCAAAGGAAAATCGTTTGGCCAAAAAATGAAAAAGGATCCCAAGTCAAATTTATAGAAAGGATTCCTTTATTAACTTTTGGTCGATAATATGTTTGTATATTTTCAGAAAACAACTCCAAGACCACGTGTATTCCTGCAACAGAGAGGAATTGACAGGACTGCTCCAGCCACGAAGACAGAAGAGAAACAGTCCAGAGATGGAAGATGCTGACAACACCTTGCCATACTAGCAGTCAGCAGCTGTGCATTGCTGCAGGTTGCCCAGGATCAAACCAGAGAGGGTCGGACCTGCATTACCACCATTTGTCCACCATCCAGAAATGAAATATCATCCCTGACATGTACACATAAGGAACTGTTTGACATTGAAAGTGGGACTCAAAAGAACTGTTGGCCCAGAAAGAAACTCACTACAGACTGATTCATTTGCCTCTCAGTATAACCATTATTGCTTGTGTCATTTTCGGTTCTTATAAGTGTATTTCTAATATCACATGATCTCACGCATCTAGGGGAAATAATGAACAACATAAACTGATGAACAAAAATAGACCCAGAGACAGGGAAGCATCAATCAGAGTGTCAAACCTCAGAGGGAAGGTAGGGGAGGGTGGGGGTAAGGGGGAGAGATCAACCAAAGGACTTGTATGCATGCATATAAGCCTAACCAATAGTCATGGACAACAGGGGGGTGGGGGCATGCGTGGGGAGGGGTTTGGGATGGGAATGGGGGGATGAGGACAAATATGTGATACCTTAATCAATAAAGAAATTTAAAAAAAGATTTAAAAAAAGAATTCAATAAATGAACAAAATAACTATAGAATCTCATCATACATTTATTATTTGGAGGGCAGTTAATAATAACTGCAGTAAACTGAAAACTCTAAACTAACTTTTCATCTTACGTTTTAAGATTATAATCCCTCAAACGATTGGTTTGTGATTTCAAGAAAAACTCAATGTGATTCCTGACCTTTGAGAAACCTTTAAATAAGACCTTGGTCCTATAGAGATTTTTTTTTAAAAAAGAAGGAAAAATACACGTGGCTGCTTCAGTAAGTACCCTAACTACTTGATGTCAAAAGGTTTTTGACCACAGCAGCCAGCCTAGGAACAGTCTGGTTTCAAGCGCAGGGCATGGGGTGTGGACCATGTGTGCGTGTGCTAGGGCCGAGCTGACCAGCTGCAGAGAGCTGATTTTGCACACAGTCTCCTCATTCTGTGTTTAGTGATGTCACATCGCTAGCCTGAAATCTGCCATGATGGGAGTAATGACCCCATGTTAACCAGCAAATGTTCCAAATCAGAGCTCCAAATAGCCTCTTGTTAAACATTTACACCACTGGGCCAACCTGAAGGACATTGCCCTGCCTCCCGTGATGTGAATGCTTGAATGTAAATCAATATAAACTTCCATAGCACAAGCACAGACCTATTATGCCCAATGAAAAACAAAGTTCTAAGGATCTTGTAAACCTTCCTAGGAGCTTAACTTACTCTAGAATTAAAAAGTTAGCAAATCTGTGATATGTCTCTGCTCAAAAAGGAGCCACAATTTTTATTACAGTGGCAAATTTGTAGGAAAAATCATTCAATAATAGGAGGAAAAGCAACGCTAAATCAGCCAAAATAAAATGGGTGTTCCTAATGTTTGAAAATAGAATTTATCTCAATTTAGTTACCCTTTGTTGCCTCAAAGTGTGTATGGACGCATAATTACTTCATATAGCCAGCAAAACTTGCAGTATAGTTTGAAATATGTTTTAAACAAACATTATGACCAAAAGAGTTATTTCAACTTACATAATTGATGCCTGGATTTCCAACAGTAAACTGACCCCAACATCACCCACAGTGTACTCTAGCTCTGCTGTTCTGGATGGAAACAGGTAACACTGCTTGAGGAGAAAGAGTCTTTCTCTGGTTCTGTGAAAGCCGCCCCTGGACACTCACTCTCTCAGCTGAGTCTGTTATATTTAAGGACCTAAAACAAATGCAGATGGGGACGAGGGTGGTTTGTCCACTGAGCTGAACTTCACTGATGATGGATTGCACCTGCCCCTTCAGGTTCTGACCAAGTCAGGTGAGTGGCTGGCATGGACAATCTGGGCTGTGACACCCAAGGTGCCCCATGATTGGAGCTGCATGCCAGCCAGCCGGGAGTCCAGCTCACAGGGATCTGTTCTCCCAGGGTTTGGAAAAGCACACTTAGGCAGGATGCCTTGGCTGCTCCTCATGGAAATAAATGGTTCTCTGTCTATAAAACTCTTATCTTAAAGGAAACTTAATCAAGTACTCTGAAAATCTCCCGAGACCTTCAGGAATTTTCATAATTTTAGAAAACCAAAGTTTTTACAAAATCTTTAAGTGTGACGGGGGGGGCAATTAACTTCTAATGTGGGTAAGTATATTGCATAATGCATGGTAAGAGAAACAATAAAGACGACTAGGGCAACCCCAAGTAGGTGAGCTTTAAATACACAGTGAAAACTGAGCTTTAAATAGTTTATATCGTTTACATCTAGCGCCCTCTGGTGGTCCCGGAAAAGGTCCTCTGTTCCCGCATTCATCTGTTTTATCACTTTATATACGATTTGTATCTTCGTTCAGAAGGAGGTGTCATTTAAAAAAAATTAATTCTTACCCGAGGATATGTTTTTAATTGATTTTAGACAGAGAGAAGGAGAGAGAGAGAGATACATCGATTGGTTGCTTTCCGTAGTGCCCCAAATGGGGATTGAACCCGGAACCTGGGTGTGTGCCGAGACCAGGAACCAGACCTGTGACCCTTTGGTGCATGGAGAGGAGGCTCCAACCAAGTGAGCCGCACTGTCCAGGGACAGAAGGAGACAATTTCAACAGTAATTGCAGACATTAAATTATTATCTTGATGTAATTTTATCAAGGTGAAGAAATAACATTCAGGTATTTTGAATTATTACCTCTTTAATTTTCTGAAATTGTGCTGTGATAATCAAAGCTTGTTCTCCCTCTAAAAGTCATTTTTTTTTCACATTTAAGATGACTGTCCATTGTTGGAAATGATGTGAAGTACTAACATTGAAAAATGCCCAATGTATTGGGTTCAGATAATAACCATCTAGCTACTGATGTTCCACACCTGCTTTCCCATTCACCCAGGAAATGTGAAATTCCCAAATGCTGTTTGTGAAATGCTGCTTTTGAGCCGCAGAAGGAAAACCACGCATTGCGAAAGGGTCGGATTTGTTTTTATGACAGATGGTGGCACAAGATATGGACATTGCTTATGATGCCACACTACGCTCTTGAAGAGCACCAACTTTGATAGTAAGGTGGTAAGTGCTGAGCAGAAATGACTACCTCTGCCTCGGGTTCTGAGTCTAGGATAGAGCTCAAGTTAAAAAGCAGGAGTGGGGCGGGGAGGAGGCATAGTGGAGAATTGAGTAATAGACTCTATAAAAATTCTTCGATGCTCACATTGATACAACTTCTAGATTCCTCCTTGGCTCTTTCATGTTTTAAAATAAAATATATCCCCTTGCCTTTCCCTCTACTGTTGGTGGTAATAACGCTGGTGAGTTCTTGCTGGTTCACACGGAAATGTAACGTACATCTTGGTGAGAGTGGACACAGGTGCTCCCTCACAGGAAGCAGAGGTATCTTAGGAGAGTTCCTAAGTGATGAACGTTCGCGGCGCCTTCTAAAACAGCGTTAGGGGTCACCAGCAGCTACCCTGCAAGGACTGGAACCCGGCTCGCGGACTTACCGCCCCTTTTCACCCAGGCGGGCCACTCCGCAGGACCTGGAGGACGCCGGCTGCTCGGGCTCCCAGGTGAGGCCGCTGGGGGTCTCCAGGCGCACGCAGGTGCCTGCTGGAAAACAGCGGTGACACCTCGGTCAGACTGGGGGCTGCGTGAGGGGAGCCGCGGGGACCCTGCCCCGCCGTCGGAGACTCACCTGCACACCCACCTGCACCAGCAGCAGCACCCAGAGCGCCGCGCAACCGGGGCCCCACATGGCCTCACCGCCCAGCGCGCCCCACGCCCGTCGCCCAAGCAGCGCCCCCGAGGGGAGAAAGCACGGCTTCACCCGGAGGAGCTCGGAAGGGTCCAGGACCGCGGGATGGTCCCCAGCCGGGCGGCGTGCAAGTGGGCACCCAGGACCCGATCCGACTGGAGTGCAGGAGCCTTCCCCTCCGTGACTCCGCCACCCACGAGGGGCTTTTACTGCGGCTCCGCACCGCGCGGGGGGCGGAGTGGCGACCGCGGCTCGACGGGGGCGGTGCGGATCACCCGCCCGCATCGTGGGAGAATGGGGGAGGGTGTTGGAAGGAAGGCTGGAGAGGACAGGAGGGGGGAGGGAGAAGCGAAGAGGACGGAGGAGGGGAGCAGAGGGGGGAGAAAGGGGAGTTGGAGAGGAGGGAAGAGAAGGAGGAGGGCAGGAGGGCAGGAAAGAGGGAGAGGGAAGAGGCAGGGAAAAGGGGTGGAGAAGGAGAGCACTGAGGGATGGGAGGATGGGATACTCGTCTATCAGACGTAGGATCCTCAAAGGGCGCCGGTGGTCACGAGGGTGGAGAGGGGCCTGGGGACGCTGGGCAGGGAGCAGGTTGAATGGACCAGCCGTTGCCCTCCAGACCTACTGTCTGGCTACTGTCCTGGCCGTGCTTAGCTGCGCTGAGCACCGCTTCTCCGGACCCCCTTCCCGAGGGCTTTGCCTGCGCAGAGGAAGGCACAGACACCTGCTGGTTGGAGTGAGGCTGGACTGGCCGGGCCCTGCTGGATCCGCCCTCCTGCCTGGTGGAAAAGATGGGGTGCGGTCTGGGGCGCCGAACCTTCTGGGGAACGTGTGGATCTGTGTGTATGTGCGTTGCTCTGGGGCTTGTGAGGTGATGGGTGACCTGGCGGTGGAAGAAGCTCCCACTTCCGCGCCATCTGCCCCGGGGATGTAACTGCGCTCCTGGTCCCAGGGGCCTAGGCTGCCTTAGACTGGCCTTGCCTGGGACTGCCTGTGCAGGGGCTTCTGGGTGCAGCCTTTGGATCCCAAGGAGGAGCAGGAGGGCGGCCACAGGCCTGGCAACAATCCCAACCCTGATTTTGCATCTCTCCACAGCTTGTGTGTATACATGCACGTGTGTACGTTTCATTGTGAACGCTGTGTACATGAACTTGTGTGTGCACCTATATATGTCAATGCCCCCTTGTGTATGCACATTTGTACGTTTGTCTGAGCTTGTGCATGAGTACACCTGTTAGTGCTTGTGACCACTTTGCTCCACTGGTTGCTCTTCATCTTTCTGACCAGTTACATCCTGCAGTTCTCTGGTCTTTGTGGCTCATATTCAGTTTAGCCAAGGGTCTCACAAAGGTTCTGAGTTTCACTCAGGGCAGATTTCCCTTTGTCCTGAGTGAGTACGGGCACTGCATGCTCAGGAAGTGGGGATCTCTAATCATCTCTATTGAGGTCAAACATAGCCTGCTGGGAGTCAGATTCTCTAAGTCTGACATGAAGACACCCAGGGGCCTCTTTCTATACATTTAACCAGCTGCAAAAAAAGAAGAATGGCTGGCATAAAAGAATTCAATTTTAGGATTTTTTTAAAGTAATACCAAAATGAGTCTCTTTCCATTGTGAGGAGAGAAACAATATTTTTTACAGTAGTGAGTTTTTTTTCAGTTCCTTTAGCTGTTCACTGAATTCAATGTTCATCCTACACCTGGAATGCCTCTCGATCACACAGACCAAAGGCGTACTCCAGCCTGGGGGTCTGGGTTGGGAGCTCAGATGAGAGAAACTGGTACACTGGGTGTAACCAGAACTGCCAAGAACACAGTGCAATAATGTGATTTGTGACTTATATAATAAGATAAACACACACACACACACACACACACACACACACACACACACACACACAGTCTTCTAGTTGTGGCACAGGGCTCCTAAAACCTTGGAATTTCCTAAGTGCTGAGAGCATTAAAGGTGTCTTTTGTAATGCTAATGAGATGACTTTGCACCCTAGGCTGTGGACTAGTTGCCTGGAGAATCACATAGTGAATTCCTAAATGCCAGTCCTGAAGGGGAGCTGTTTCTACTCTCTCCTTGCGGACCTGGAATCACCTTTGTCTTCATCAATGGATCCAGATGCTTGATCTGGTTCTCTGCAGCTGATCTGGTCTCTCTGGGCCTCAGTTTTCTATCTGCACAACAAGAATGGCAGCGATGGCTTGCAGATGAGTTGGGGTTAGGTGCACTGATCTACACACACAGCAAGAAAGAGCTCAACCCTGCTCTCCTCCTCCTTCCCCACTTATCGTGGAGATCAATTTGGAGCTAAGTGTCCCCAAGGAAAAGGGTGGGAGAGTTTGACTTAAGTCAGACTGTCACTGAGGAGGGACACCAGGGACAATAGAGCACATTTGACAATGTATTTCTGTTCCCTGCATCACAACAAAGTCAACTTGGAATAACATATGTAAACCACAGCATTTTCCTTCCAAACACTGTCGTGATCTGGCATTTACTTTCGCGGAGAAGTCTGGAGGCAGGTTTGATTTTGTTCTCCAGTTCGGATCCTCATAGAACCATCACTTATCCTTGCCTTTGGGTTCTTTTAGGGTGTATTTGTGCATTTTGTCATATTTTTCCTTAAACAACATAAGTATGTAGACTTTTTTCAGTTTTGGGAAGATATACTTATGTGCTTATTATTTGGGAGACATGATATTCAATAAATGGTATTTAGTATTAAAATAGTTTAGATCATTGCTGACATAAAATGACAAAGATGATTGTGAGGTTCGCAGGGCAGGGAACAAAGACAGAGAGTCCAGGACAGTCAAAAGGAGGTTTAATCTTGCACTCCCAGGCGAGGTTCACCAATCCTGAGGTAGGGCCGGAGAAGTCGCACTGGGTGGGAGCTGAGGCACTTTTTTTTTTTTTTTTTTTTTAAATAAGTATTTTATTGATTTTTTTTACAGAGAGGAAGGGAGAGGGATAGAGAGTTAGAAACATCGATGAGAGAGAAACATCGATCAGCTGCCTCCTGCACACCCCCCACTGGGGATGTGCCTGCAACCAAGGTACGTGCCCTTGACCGGAATCGAACCTGGGACCCTTGAGTCCGCAGGCCGACGCTCTATCCACTGAGCCAAACCGGCCAGGCTGAGGCACTTTTTTTATACAGGTGTTCAGTGAGGGCGGAGGACAATGAGCTGAGGGCGGGTGGAATTTCCGCCATGGGCAGAAGTTCCAGGAATGGAGCCAATATCTGCATCACCATCGGTTGCATGCATCAGCTTCTGGAATTCCTCTGACCTAACATCGATTACTGAAAAAGAAAGTATGTACACATGTATACATAACTAAATGAGGTCAATAGAAATAGCATGTTTCACATTTCACAAAATATTTTCAAGGAACAGAAAGGGAAGAAAGCACAGAAAAGCAAATGAAATGCAACTAAAATTCTATTCTACAGATTAGGGAGTCAACATATATGCTTTATTGGTAACTTTGAACATAGAGAATTAAGCTAAGATCCTCTTGAAAAGTTGAAAGTAAATACTGGTGGCTAAAATAAGATTATATGAGAATAGAAAAGTAAATAAGATATTTTAAATATATAGAAAAAAAAACAGAACAACAACAGGGAAAATAAAAAGCAGAAGGTATAGGGTGTGACAACAGAATACAAAAAATTATAACAATACATACAATGGGTTAAATTTACTTACTATAGAACAAAGTCTTAGATTTTGTTATGGTAGTAAACTTCAACCATATACTCTTAAAAGTACACACATACTGCAAAAAAACCTAAAATATTAAATTACTCAACTAATATTAAATTAAAATATTTGCCAGAGAAATAAAATAAAATTGAGACTGCCAGAATATGACCCTGGGTACATTTTCAAACCCCCAGGATGTTGCAGATAAGCTGCCAGGTGGTATGGGTGAATTAATCAGCTGGGCACTCATGAGGATATTCAGAAAAGTTGCCTTTATTGCAGATTGCATTAATGCCGTGACTCAGGGGAATCAGTCTCCAAATCCTGAGTGATGAATATGGATGAAACTTTCCCTTTATACTCTTAGTTCCTTTGTCCCCAAAATATGGATCAGGCTTTGCAGCCCCTCGTGAGTTGGGATGGGGGAAGTGAGATTACACCCAGAGGCTTGCCAACACTATCACCAGCCCCTCTGGGGATTTTATATGGTTTGTGATTTATGGCCTCTGTAAAATGGGAGTATTCCGGAAAACAGGTTCTGAAAGGCAGGACAGACATCCTATATAATAAAGAGCTAATATGCTAATGGTCGTGACGCCTTCACAGCGTAACAATCATTCAGCAGGAGGATGTGTGTGTGGTGGGGCGGAGCCACCGTGTTGCTCTGGAGATGGGGCGGAAGTGGGGAGATGCCCAAAGGAGGCGGGACCATCCCATGGTGGGGAGGGTGGGGGTGAGAGCCCATAGTGCCCCCCTCACCAGTCCTTCACCACCCACTGCTCGTACTCAGAGCACATCACCGCCCACCTGGCAGGGGAAGGAGCACAGCGCACGTGTCGCCAGGAAGCAGCACTTGAAACTCTGCAGCAGGCGTGAGGCTTCCATGCTCTCCTCCGGTGCCATGATGGGGTGGAGCTGCCGCATTGCTCCAGAGATGGGGCAGAAGCAGGGAGGCGCCTGGAGGAGGCAGGACCAGCCAGAGGTGACTCGCAGGACCAAGGGCAGGGCTTGAAGTAGCCAGAGAAGGCCAGAGGGGTCGGGGGCGGGACCAGGCACACTGGAGCTCTGGGTGGAGAGGTAAGGGTGTCAAGGCAGGGCAGTGGGCAGGTGGGCAGGGCACGCATGGGTGGGCAGGGCCGTGTGATTTTGTGCACTGGGCTTCTAGTCACAGATAAGAAGGGAGTTTGATAAGAATGGAGTTTATCGGCAAGCAAAAGTGTACGTTTATCAGCAAGCAAGGGTGTACATCAGAAGGCAGGTTACTGGCACAGATTCAGATAGCTAGTCCCCCAAATGTCTTATTTTCCCCTTCAAGGAGACTTCATTTTTCCATCTATGTAAAGGACACGATAAAAACAGAACCTCCTTCAGAAGGTTGATATGAGGATGCAATAAATTGATACTTGTAAGTATCAATTTAGAACTTAGAACAATGCCTGGAATGTATAAATTGTTATATAAGTTGAATAAAACTTTAATTTAAATGAAATTTAATGCATTTATATAAAAATAGTACACATTACTGTTAACAGAGGGGAGAGGGCCTCATCTCCTCCAGTTGCTTATGGGGGTGAAATTCTTGCAATATCCCAAGAAAAAGAATTTTTTGAGACTTGAATGGGAGGGTGTGATATTGTAGGAAGTTTTATTTCTGTGGAATCAAATCCCTGAGTTTACAAAGTCCCATTTCCCTCAGTACAGTTATAGAAGAAGTATAGCTTTAGTTTCAGCAGAACTAAAATCAGGGTCAGTATCGAGTTTCCTTTCTATGTTGGAGCAATGTCCAGTCTAGCATCAAGCTATCTCAGCTTGTGTTCCCTGCTGCAGCCCTTAGTTGATTACAGGTGGGGTCAACAGGTCCACATGGCTATGGAGGAAACACAGGCAAACGCAAGGAAACCAAGAGTGAGCCAAAGCACAAGAGCAACAAGAGTCACAAGTCAAGCATGCCAAGAGCAACAAGAGAGCGAACTCCTTTGTTTAGGAGATAATGTCGTCCCAAATTTTCCTGCACTTGCAGTGGCCACACCCTTTCTGGCCAACCATCTCTGTCCCCAGGTTTGACTGACAGGCAAGTACCTTCCCAATGTCACCCCAACTTTATGGGGCATGGATCTATCTTCCCTCTGTTGGATCCCTTCCCCCAGTGTTTTGCAGTGAATAGAGTGGGGGCTCCCTGGGGAGTGCAAAGTTGCAGCTTCCTGGTGAAGCTGCCCAAATGACATTTTTATAATGTCTGGCTTCCCCCTTTGCTTCTTTCCTATTATTACTAACTACCTAATTACAATGGTATCATTACTCTGACAAAATAAAACAAATGGAAAAAATAATTGGCAGTATCAGATCAGTACAGACCAAATTAAACATGAATATCAACATTTCCTTAGTTCAAAACTTTGCTTCCAAATCCAGTTGATTTGCATGAGAAGTAGTTCTAAATCCAGTTGATTTGCATGAGAAGTAGTTCCAGTGATTGTTCCAGAATAAAGATTGCATCCTTGAACAGAGTTTAGCATTTCTGCCAACTGAACTGCACAGCAAATCTGTTGTGACCAATCCAATTCATTTTCCCATATCACATCTCATGTGTGAATACCTTGACTAAGTGGACTGACTGCCCATCAGACTCACACAAATCATGGGAGAAGAGAACCAGTCTTACTGTTTACAAAAGTGTCTGGAAAACATCAGATGATTTTCAAAGATATAGAATCTCATCTGCAATGTTGCAAACACCACAGTGTATGTGGCACTTAGTGCCCTGGAACAGATTCAAATGGAAACCTTCTCCCCTTCCCTCCCCACCCCCCATCTACAACTAATTACCATGACTCCATTATGGAGCAATTTTAGCTCAGCTGTCTTATTCTATCTTCATGAGATGGAGAAATCCAAGCTCCCAAATTCCAAAATTCCAGATCAGTAACCACATGATAGTATTTGTAGATTAAGACCAGTGTACATACTATCCTATTAGTAATGTTTCTTTAATGAAGAAAGTAATTGTGGGTCGGTAAAATCACTAGAATGCAAATGTCTCCATTGACTCCTGATAACTAAACAATAATTTGTTTTGGGAAATCTGAATTCTCAATTTTCACTTATGTATAATTCAAATAAGAGCTTCTCACTTTCTAGCTTTGTCTACCAGTTCATTCAAAAGAACTGATGAATTTGGCTGCTCTTACCAAATTTAGATTGGTAAGTGTACTAGTCTGATAGCATCCTTTTGTTAACATAAAGAGCATTCAAAGCTATAAAGAATTTTTGTGAGTTTATTTGAGCCAAACTGTCAACAAGTGCCAGGAAACAGAATCTCAAGGTTTGGGGATAATGCTCCCGAGAATGGCAGTTTTTCACCTTGTTTTTTACATTACAATCAAAGGAGGAGACAAGTGAGTTACATAAAATCCATTGGTGATAGGTTAGGGAGGCTGGAGAAAGCAAAACAAGTGGTAGTGGGGGCTCTGAGATTGGATAAAAAGTAAAATGATAGACACATACTTTATTTAGTTAGGTGGGTACAGGATAGTTAACAGTCAACAATTAACATGATAACTTTAACAATGAAGGAATTTATGGTCTCAGTCCTGGTGCCACCCAGGAGCATTTGTTGTGTCCTGAGGGGTCCAGAGAAAGGGAAGTTACAAGTTACCCTGATGTTTCACAGGTATGTTAGAGATGCAAAAAGACAATAGGTTCAGTAAAGATTGAAGTTGATCTTTGTCAGGGAAGATACTGGCCTAGGATATGACTACCCACTATAAATTGCTTTTATATTAAAGGTTTTTATTTCAGACCATCCTTTGTGGTTATTTAGGTCTCTTGAGTTTGCAAGGCCACCACACAGGCCTTCCCTGAGTTAATCAGGTTAGCACGTGGCCCTTTTTTCATCCACACTTGGATACAATTTGGAATTTCAGAATAAACTAAATATATAATAACTAAGATAAATTAAGTGAATGCAAATGTAGATTATACTTTTTCAAACTCTTTCTGCCTCAAACACTGGATAGGTCCCTCTTAGCAGGGACAGACACTGATTATGAAGCATTAATTTAGATGTTGAAAAGTCACTTTCTAGAAAATTAAACTGTTGATCAGACAGTCCTGGACAATATTATCCTCATTTTTTCCACTCCTTTCATGTGGGAAGTTCTGATCAAACACACCTTTCTCAGAACAGACATCACATCCTCTCTGCTTAGCAGGCTTTATTCTCTTTCTTTCTCTTCCTCTACCTGGCATCACATCACGTATTTGCTGGGCACCTTGTGTATTGCCTTCATTCTCCTGGAATGTCTTGCTCACAGCTACATCTCTCCCACTCAAGGGCCCAGCACTTGGTCGGAACTATCTCTGTGAAGGAACAGGGCTACATTCAAGTTTCCTCTTACCTTTTATGTTAGGAAAAGCCATGATTGTCAGGCTCCAGAGCAGTAATAGGGGAACAGATACCTCCCAGCCTGTCCTGAGAACCCCCAAACTGCTTTAGTGAGAGGCAGAAGGCATGAGCCCTTAGCTTGCATTTTAGCATGCAAATCATTGGAAGAATAACATTTCTGTTCCCAGAGGCAGCATCTGGCACAGAAGACATGGTCTTTCCAGGTGGAATGCATGTTAACTGTGGACATTTAATCTATGTCCACTTTCTCCTGACCATACCCCCCAGAAATCACCACAGAGGAGACGAGAATTCGAAATTTATATTTTAGAACATGCAGTGGATTTAAGCTTTTCAATTCAAAATCTGCCCACATATTTTACCCATCATCTGAGATTCTCCTTTGTCATACTACAGAGCAGAGACTTACTAGAGGGGAGGAAGAGTTGATCAGATTCCAGGAAAAGACCTACCCCAGGAGGCCCAGGTGAATACTAGGAGACAAGGGGACCGGGCAAGGGGACACTGGTGCTCAGAACTGGGCCACATGAACAACAGCTCAGTGCAGAGCTGTGTGGCAGAACCAAGAGGCAGAAAATGGCTCCAGGGCAGGGGTGGAGGCTCAGGCACAGAAGCTGATGCTAAGAGCAAAGCCCCAATCAGAAGATCAGAGCAGAGGGCAGATTTAATCAATGTGAGCCTGGTTGTCTGACAGAGATGACAGCTATGAAGGGGTGAGTGTGTGGCCTTTGAGATGCTGTACAATTTTGAAGAAGTGACAGCAAGGCTGCTGCTCCACTTACTAGTAATCAGCAGCTTCTGGGCACCATGTGTGGTTTTGATGTAAGTTCCAACATGTTTGGGGCTCACAGTCCAAAATTAACTAAAACATACAAGGCATTTCAAAGTGAGAGGCAACAAGCATTTATTTGAGAGCAATAAGAATAGCTTTTCAGAGCACACTGGTTTAGGCAGAAGCCCAAACAGTGTTCCGATTAGGAGACAAAGGGGTATTTATAAGAAAGGGAAGGGGGGCAATTACATCAATAGAAGGAAGGCATTTCTATTGGTGCAGATAACATAACATGGTGATTCTAATTGTAAAAATTGCCTTTACTTTTCAGTCTGGTTGGCATCAGTTTAGTAGTCATAATATCTGCTTTCTTGTTATTTTTGAAAACTGTTTTTTGGGACATAAGGTTGCTTTAGGACTAGCCCAAAGGTTACTTTGTCCTGTTTTCACATGTCAAAGATTTGAGGCATAAGACTTGCAAGACTGTTGGAAGACAGCTTTGACTCCATTTTAAAGTTGCTCTGTTTAACCCTGGCAGGGTAGCTCAGTGGGTTAGAGCATCATCCTGCTATACCAAGGTTGTGAGTTTGATCCCTAATCAGGGAACATAGGAGAAGTGTCCAATGAATGCATAAATAAATGGAACAACAATGGATATTTTGAGCTCTCTTTCTTTCTCTCTCAAATCAATTTAAAAAATTAAAGTGGCTTTGCTTATTATTATTTTTGATAGCTACAATAAAGTAGGTTTGCAGTTCCATAATAAACTCTCCCTTCCTAAATTTGCCCACAAATGTGGCAGCAAATCAAGAAGTATGTAATGGTAGGGATGCAGTCAGCAAGAATTCCTGCTCAGTCCTATTAGCACATTATGTTTATAAGGGTCTAGAGGTTGACTTGGTAGCACTTTCCCAGGTGGTTCTGATTTACCTGTCCTTAGGAGCCCAAGGAAAGTAATAACTGGTAGGTTCTGTACATTCTGGACTTGGTCCTAAAAATGAAAGATATGTGTGTGTGATGGGCGTGGGTTACGACCGAAGTAGTAAAAAAGACATAGACAGTTTTTATTGGGGAGGAACCTACTGGGCTGAGCTAAATTATGGCAGCTCTTAGGCTGCTGCTGAGGGAAGTCCAAGAAACAAAGTACTAACAGACCCTTTCATTGCTCGTCAGGCCCTGCACACATGGCTGCTATCCAAAACAAGTCTCTGACCTTCATATGACCCTATGCTCAGTTTTAAGTCACTTGCCTTAACTCAGTGTCACCACATCTCTCAGCCCATTCGCATGATTCCTGACCTTGATCTGGGATGTGGTCCTCAGATGCAGCATCTGACTTGGCCTCTGCAGTCCAGGCCTTAGCCTCCCTCATCTCTCTTTGCATCCCATTCATGTCCCCTTTAACCCCCAAACACAAATCCTACCTGATGGTAATTTATGTAAAGGCACATGGCACTCAGAAATTGTTCAATCCACCTACCAACCTACCCACCTATCTAACAAGGTGGACTTATTTCCGGTGCCAGAGTGACTTTCAGAGTAAACCCAGGCTCAGTCTTCTCCAGTCCACACTGTGGAATTAATCTGCATCACCCACAGCTCAACCACATAAAGCTGCATGTGATATAACTCCACCCCACTGACCATTTTGCTGATCGAGCAAGATACCTTATATTGGTTTCTCTTCTAGTGCTTTTCTTTGGACATAGTGCCTTCCCTCTCTGCCTACCAAAGCCTTCCCATGTTTTGTAGACTGGATTGATACTACATCCTTCTTCAAGACTTATTTGCTTACAGTCACTTCACTTATCATCTCTCTCTCTTTAAAAAAAAAAAAAAAAATATATATATATATATATATATATATATATATATATATATATATACCTAATAAAAGAGTAACATGCTAATTGACTGTACCTTCATGACACACACCAGCCAATCAGGAGTGAGTATGCAAATTAACCCAACAAAAGATGGTGGGTTAATTTGCATACACAGGCACCTAGCGGCCAGGGGCGGGGTGGGACGCTTGTGTTGTTACCATGGCGATGACGCAGGTGTTCCGTACCACCCCAGCCACTTGGGCCTCTGGGCAGTGTGGGAAGGCGGAAAGGCAGCTCTGGGCTGGAGTGGCAAGGCGGCTCCTGGCCAGAGCAGAAAGGCGGCTCTGGCCAGAGTGAAGGCAGTGCAGGCAGCCAGGGGAAGGAAGGCCCATTCTGCATGAATCTTTGTGCATTGGGTTTCTAGTATATATATAATAATTATTATTATTCAGGTACAGTAAGGCCAACAGAGCATGAGATGACTTCACTGTAAATATAGTTTGTTACTCACAGATCCCAAAAGGGGGGGCATATCACATGATGGGCACATTTGGGAGCATCAAGGTCAGGAGGCAGAGGGAGAGCTGGAAAAAGTGGGCAAGAACCTTTTTTGTGTGTTGTTTCCTCAAGAAGAAACAGGTCAGGTAGTGCAGGAAGGCTTGGGGTTGGCTAATTTGAAGAACTGCAGTGGGCTCTGGGGATGGGGGCCATTCTTAGGTGTCTGGCATTTGGGGTGACTAAGGCAGTGACCCAAGTGTAAGTGCCAGATAAAGGGGGTGGTTGGGGCACAGGCTCTGGGTTGGCTGGTTAGCATATGAAAGGTGCACTTGCAGGTGAGCCCTATGAGGAGCTCTCTTTCCAGGATGAACAAGGTTCAGATTTCAAAGCATCAATGATACAGAAAAGAAAACACATGATTAATAAACCCTCTTTCTCTTTTGGCACGTATGTCTTGCCATGTATCCTTATTTTTTAACATCTAACTCATTTAGTAACCTCTATAATAAAGGAATGCTTTCTTGTTCAACTTTATATATTTTGCAACACCTACTAGTATTGAATGCTAATTGTAAATATTCAAAAGGTATTTTTTTTTGGGCGGGGGGGGGGCAAAAGACAGCACAATAGAAGTTTTACTTGGAATGTGGCAAAGGCAGGACAGAGTAGCAGAGATATGGAGGGTGGTTATAAAGAGTTGCAAGCACAGGGGGACCAATAAATAAAGTTAAATAGAACATGCATACTTGTCTGCAAGACTCAGAATTTGACCTACACATGGATTAGTAACAGTTGACTCTATTGAATCTCTAAAGGAAACTTTATGAAATGCAAAAGTGCTAGTAATTCATAAAGGACTAAAGGATAAACTCTTCTTTTTGGACAATTCCTATCTTTCCTTCACCTGATATTTATTTTCATGTCCTTATGGTTAGCACCTCCTAGAAAACCCCATATTAACTTGATTACAGTAAGAGCACATGCAACTTTTCTATTACATATGTTGCATATAAAATGCATGTTTATTGTGAGTGTGAATTCTTACTAAGTGTATTTCTTTCATGGTTGTTTGAGGAATGGCCTGGGTTTGGTGGCAGTGCTCACACCCCTAAGATGACTCCAGGAGACAAATGCAGAGTCAGGGACCCAGAAAACCAAAGACTCTGGGAAGTTTGCCAAAGCTTCACTTCAAACCAATCTTTCAAATTAGATTTGCAGATGCCTCTTTTACTCAGTGGGGAATCTGGGAAATAATGGAATATTTGTAAAGTATGTGTTAATCTAATGACCTATTTCCATTTAACAACTTCAAAGTGTCATAAATGCAAGACACTCATTTATGTTTTCAAGTGAGGCATAAAGCTGGCCAGGCGATTTTGAAGCTGAGCCTTGACAACACACTGCCTTTGGAAACTGGTTGTCTCCGCTCTGATTTGGGACATAACATAGAGAGGTGTCTTTAAACTTTCCTTTTTAGGCACAGGATATCAGGAATAAGTACAGCATAAGCTTTCTGTGCAACTGTCCAGAATACAGGGCTCATGAGTTCAGAGGAGTCGTTTTCTTATACACATTCATGGGGCTGGTCCTCTTCTCCACTGATGAACACAATGAATTAAATATAAATATCTCTGCACAGATGAACTTTATGGCATATTCACCTGTTAGTGACAGAGCCACTGAGGTTTTGCCTATTGCCCACAGTGTCACAGGTTCTAAGCTGCTCTCACATCTTAAGTGGACAAGCACTTCTCATTGTCAATGTTATTTCTCCCATCTGTGCTCCCAGTGACAATGCCCCTCACCCCCCTTCCTCTGGATTTTTCATTGACTAGCACTCCTTGAGACTCACCTGTTTCCTGTATGTCACACATCAATCCTGGTAGGGGTCTATTATTTCCCATTTCTCATAAAACAAAACCTTAAACTCCCAAACCAGAGGGTATTTATTTACTGTTTAGGGGAGTGGCAAATACAGTATTTGAGCTCAGGTTTTCTGAGTCTAACTATTCTGTAATCCATTCCCTGCCTTGCTTTCTTCCACCTCCTTGCAATCTTCCTTATGCTCTCTCATTAATTTCAAATACATAAAAGAAGCTGCAAAGCTGTCATTCTCTGAAGCATGTGAAATTTTGCTTCCTGGCAGTTGTCAGTTTGGTTCAAATAAACTCATAAAATATCTTTATAGGTGTGAGATCCTCCCTACCCGCAACAGGTGGGTGGAGTTATGACGTTACCAGTGTCTGCCCCCTAGACATTGAACCACCAATCAGCGCATGCCAAGTGCCCTGGGGCCCACCCCTTCCTGTTCTGCCCTGGGCCCATCCCCTTCCTGTTCCTTCCCTTTAAAAGGACTCTCCACCCACGCACATGTTGCTGTCTCTTCTGATTTGCAGGAGGCAGTCCGGTTGGGTCCCTCCTTCTTCTCTTCCCGTCCCCGTTTTCCTGGTTTCTCTACCTCCTCCATAAGGAATCTCGCTCGTTACTGCGGAATAAACCTCCCTTTTAATATATCTTGGTTTCCGACTCCCATTTCCTGTGCCTCGAACCTTACAATAGGTTTGGATGTTTCTTATGTCAACAAGTAGCAGAAAGTGTTTGGATCTTAGTAATAATAGAAAGGAAGAGATGAGAAATAAAGAGATAAAATTCCATGGGCAGAAGATTCCTGCAAAGGTACACATCCTGATCTTTGGAAGGCAGCCATTGGCTCAGCCACCTGTCCTGTGCCCACACCACCCTGCAGGCTGGTCCTAATGGGGATAAGATATCTCTCTCATTAATATCTGACACCATCCACTACAGGTGGCCTTGGTACTTCAGGGATATTGTCAGACCTTGGGTTATCTCCTCTCTTTCACTTCCCTTGTGATGAAAACTCATACCTTTTCCTATGCTCCCATCCGAAGGAACAAAACATGTACTTCTTATCACTTGTGTTGAGTTCCAGTCTCTCTATTCAAGGTTTTTAGGGAGATGGAACACTTCTATAAAACAAAATAAAAAAATCAAAACTGAGGTGTCATCCACAGAGAAGAAACTTTGAAGAGACAAACTCAAGGCAGGGCTGGTTTAAGGTGACAACCAACAGGCAAAGTATCTCCAAAGAGCACAAACCACTGTTGAGGGGACTAAGGGTCGAGGCCAGAGTAAAACAATAAATGATTCAAAAGGCAAATTACACACTTACCCCCCAAGAAAGACACTTCCTAAAAGCCTAATGGTTGACATAAGTACTAAAGTTTCTTATAAATTCATGAAAAAAAAGTTACAGAAAATTTGGCCAAATATATTAATAAGGACTTTATATAAATATGATTAGTTAAATTAGTGGTAAATTTATGATATAACTCATTCACAATGAAAGAAATGTGCATCTCCTTGGTATCACTTAGAAATAGAGGACCATAGAGGAAGAAAATAGGTTTACCCACCCTCTTAAAAAGAATCAGCACTAGGTACACAGATTGAGAGGATGTCATGATGACACCTGGTGGCAGCAGGTGACATCGCTGCCCCACCCATATCTTCTCGGCCCCATCACCATAGTGCACACCAGCTGCCAGGCACCTGCTTCTCTTGGCCTCGGGTCTCACTCTGAACCCTGGGCTGATCTTTCAGTGCACATGGGAGATGGAACTTCTGAGGAAACACCTGCCCCTTACCAATGACTGACCCCTATTGGTGGGTAAACAACTTTGTTCCCAGCCTTCTAAGGGGGCACACTAGGAAGTCTGGGCAATACTCATACCCAGAATTTCCCACAGGATTAACAATTATGTTAAGAACAATTTACATATTATTCTTAACTCTTATTATTTAATACTAGTGTCCTGGTGCACGGATTCCTGCACATTGAAAGGAAATTAATTAGAAGAAATATTTTTAATATCACTATTTGCCCTTTCTCTATAATAGAAGTGTCAACCAAATTCATGATCGACAATGACAGATCAAAACACACACATGCGATTGGTGCCAGCGAGAGCTTTATATGTATCACGCATGTGCGAGTCAACTTAGCTTTTTATATAGAGAGAATAAAAGTGCTTAATTAGATCTGTTTTCTGATTTAGCTAAACTTTTTCCAGCCCAGTGAAGCACCCCAACTTCTCTTTCAGGTAATTGTCAGCAACACAGCAGTAAACATCAACACAAAGCTGATTATTATTGTAGATCACGCAGGGAGAACAAAGGGTAAAATATTTAACTGCAGCAGTGTTTGACTATATTCTGCACAGTGAGAAAACCTGAAGTCATTTTCAAGTTCCACCATTTCTTACTTCTTTTCAGTTGGGTCAAGTTTCTGAACATTCTAAATCTCCATTTTCTGGCTAATGAAAAGAAAATAGCATTCCATCAAGTCTCCTATCTACCTACTCCAGGACTTCTGTGAAGATCAAATGAGATGAGGCACTGGAAAACACTTCACAAACATTTGGTTAAAGTGCAAAATGTTTGCACCTGGCTGTAAAGCAAGTTGTGTTCCTGGGCTGAAGAAACTGCAAGGAGGATAGTCACTAGGGAGAGGAAGCTGGGCATTGCTACGTGACATCATTACCTGGTGCCCACAACAACCATTTGCAGACTGGGCTGGGCTGTGGGCTGCATTTTGTGCCATGGGGTCTTGGCAGTGTTGGTTGCAATTTGGTGGGGTGTCACTCCGGGATGGTGGTGAAGCCTGTGTCCCACTTGAGGGAAGCTGAGTGTTGGTTTGTCGGCACCAGGTCCGTGGTGCCATTTATTTTTAAATGGCCAGTGTGCATCATGGCAGCTCCTGTGTTGAGTGTCTGCCCTCTGGTGGTCAGTTTGCATCATAGCTACTGGTCGGATGGATGGACACTTAGCCTTTTATATATATAGACTAGAGGCCCAGTGCACGAAATTTGGGCACAGCGGGGTTGTCCCTCAGCCCAGCCTGCACCCTCTCCAATCTGAGACCCCTCGAGGGATGTCCGACTGCCCGTTTAGGCCCGATCCTACTGGAATCGGGCCTAAATGGGCAGTTGGACATCCCTCTCACAATCCAGGACTGCTGGCTCCCAACTGCTTGCCTGCCTGCCTTCCTGATTGCCCCTAACTGCTTCTGCCTGCCAGCCTGATCACCCCCTAACCACTCCCCTGCCAGCCTGATTGATGCCTAACTGCTCCCCTGCCAGCCTGTTTGCCCCTAACTGTCTACCCCTGCAGGCCTGGTCACCCCTAACTGCCCTCCCCTGCTGGCCATCTTGTGGTGGCCATCTTGTGTCCACATGGGGCAGGATCTTTGACCACATGGGGGCAGCCATCTTGTGTGTTGGAGTGATGGTCAATCTGCATATTACTCTTTTAATAGATAGGATAGAGGCCTGGTGCATGGGTGGGGGCCAGCTGGTTTGCCCTGAAGGGTGTCCCGGATCAGGGTGGGGGTTCCCTTGGGGCATGGGGCAGCCTGGGCGAGGGGCCTGTGGTAGTTTGCAGGTCAGCCCTGGTATCTGGGATTTATTTATCTTCTATAATTGAAACTTTGTAGCCTTGAGCGAAGCCAAGCCTCCTGCTTGCTTCGTGGCTGTAGCCATTTTTGTTGGGATTTATTTATCTTCTATAATTGAAACTTTGTAGCCTTGAGTGGAGGCCAAGGCAGGCCAGGGCTGTGGAAGCTTGGCTTCCTCCATCGCTGGGGGCAACTCAAGCCTCCTGCTCTCTCCAGCTTCGTGGCTGCTGCCATTTTTGTTGGGATTTATTTATCTTCTATAATTGAAACTTTGTAGCCTTGAGTGCAGGCCTGGGCTGGCAAGGGTGTGCAGAAAGCTTGGCTTCCCCATTGCCGGGGAAACCCAAGCCTCCTGCTCACTCCATGGCCGCAGCCATCTTGGCTGGGGTTAATTTGCATACTCGCTCCTGATTGACTGGTGGGCATGGCTTGTGGGTGTAGCAGAGTGATGGTTAATTTGCATATTACTCTTTTATTAGATAGGATTATTATTATAATTCCTCTACTTTAAAAATTATTAGTTTTAAGGAAAGTATCTAACCAGGTCTTCAAAGGAAGTTCAGTAGGAGACATTTACCCAACCTTTTAAACTTTAATTTTCCCACAAGAAGATAAAAGTTATGTAATGGACACATTTTCCTCAGAAGCAGGAATCTTTTTTTGTGTGTGTAAAAGAATAAACTGTCAGGGAAACCTCCCTGAGGTAAGAAGAACTGGGCGAGATCCCATGTGAGAGGGTGGTAAGAGGCTGACTGAGCACTGAGGATCAGGGCCATGCCCACTTGCTCTAGGAAAACAGGCTCTTGGTTCATGATGGCGCACAGCTACTTGACAATCAGGTCCAAGTACTGCCCCCTTCGAGAATTAAATTCCAGCATCATTTTGGGGAAAGTTTTTAATGTAGAAAAGTATATAAAACACATACAATACAAAGTAATGAATATAACATTTGGCTCAAAAATAATAAACCCATTAAGAATTCTTGATGTACAGAAATAGATTTTATGGAGAATTTTTTGGAAAAAGAAGCAGAAAAAAAAAGGAAAGTGAATGTACACATGTGTGCACACATTAAGCCCAGGATTAAGGGAGGCCAGAGTTGCAGGCCTATTTGCATTTCAAGGTTTTCTTGGAGATTATAGCCACCAAAGGGATCCTTTGTAAGAAACTCTTGTTGGAAAGAATAGAAACTATATGCTTTCTGCCTAGAGAATTCCTTTCAACATGCACAGACCCTGCATAACTAGAATCTAAGAAGTCTGCATGTTCCAAGGGCCCAGAGGACCACCACTGAGTTCTGGCTCATGGAATCACAGTGAGGTTCTCCATGTCAGGGACATGGCAAACTTTTGGGTGTCAGACTTTGGATTGCATGGGTGCCATGTATCATCAGATGTAGCACTGAGACACTGAGTGGTCCAGCTATGGGACCCTACTTTTCATGCAAGCAGCCAGTCAGTCTTACCCAGGCACTGGAGCAGGGCTCTCCCTGCCCCAAATATATGGTGCTTTCAATACAAACTTAGTGCTGGCCACCAGTGTCTGTGATAGGCACATAATTTACTAGATCCATCTAAAACAAACCATGATCTTAAAAGTATAAAGATTTCTCTCCTTTATCAAGGGTACATGTGAGTCCTCTGATTTTCCATGTCTTCTCCATGAGTGTCATGGACCAGAGTAATCCACTTAGAATGCCTCTACATTGCCAGCTGGCTGTGGATGTCTGTGGGGACCATATTTTTCAACTTGGGTAAGCCATTTAACCCCTGAGGTACCTTAATTGACAAAATGAAGACCTTGGACCAGTCATTTGCTCTATCTAATAACTTTTGAGGCCCATCGTTTTTCTCTTAACCTCTCAACATTTTATTATTGCTGCAATCTGTATTCATACTGGGTATATAGTTTATTTATTTAAATTTCTATGCAATATCTCACCATATGGGTATCATATATTCACTGATATATCTGTCCTAAGACCAGAGTAGGAAACAAAGTCTGAATTTTGAGGAATTATCAACCTAGCATCTGTACTCCCAAACCCCAGTGTCTGATTCACAATACATACAGGTCTGGCAGGAATCACTGAGAGACATTTCTCTAGAAAAATTATTTATTTTTTTACTTAGTTTACAATCTCATTTGAAATTGACTCCTCAATCATTAAAACTTGAAGGAATTATTAGTTTTACTCATGGAAAAATTAGTTTCACTATCAGTAGCATTTAGAAAAATATTCCCACTTCTTTAGGTTTCTCTGAGTGACTGACATGCTGGTAAAGTGAGAAGGTTGAATGGTTATAAAGATCAAGTTCATGAGTGCTTTGTTATGTAGGAGAGAACACTGGGGGAGAAGTAAAACTTTGGTTTGAGTTTGACATTCTGAATTGTAGCTATAGATATGTACATGAATCATAAAATTGCTTTGAATTAATAACATATTCTGTAGCTGATGATCATTTTACATCATTGACCTTGAAAATTCCATGAGATAATATAGGTCTCATTATATTATCCATTGAAAACCATTCAGTAATTTAATATGATGTTATTTATAATTGCAATGTTCTCTACACCTATTTTGGATTTTCATATCTATATAGATGTATATCAATATAGATAAGAATTTATCAGTGATGGAAAAATAGGTGGCAGGAAAATTAGGGTGGGAGAGGGCAGAAGGAAGACTGGAGAGGCAGGAAAGGGCCCAGTCCACAATGTTGGCCTCTTACCCACTAGGTGTCTTCAGACCAGGGCTCAACTGCTCTTTTAGAAACCAGTTGATAATGATAGTTTTTACCCATAAAAAACGAATCACAGCAGTAAGGGCCATGCTGGTTCAGGGGGCAACTTCCCGACCAGAGTCCCAGGGGCCATAAGTAGAAAATCAGCAGGTATTAGTTAATACACTTACAATAAAAGACACATGTGAATGCTAAAACTCCCTACCCAAAAATCCATCTCTAGGGAGAAAGCTGGAGAGAGCTAGGCATATAAAAATCATATTAACAAATCCATCATTGGCTTTGAAACAATACTAATGCAAAGAAGAGTGGTTTGAAGCCACTAAATTTGGTTTGCAGCCACAATAAATTGGTTTGAATATGCTTATAGGAAATTTTACACAAAGTGTACAGTATCTTGCTGCCATCCTGTCTAAAATTATATTTTAGTTTAACCAAGTTTTAAGGATACAGCATGATACCCTGCCTGGCCCAAACAGGCACTGGAGTTGGCCGTGTCTACAATAGTGGTGGGGACTGTGGCTCTGAGGTCACCTTGCCCAAGTTGTACTCTCAGTTCCCTCACTTACAACCTTCATGAACCAGGACATGTTACTAACCTTCTCTAAGCCTTAATTTCCTTGTTTGTAAAAAGTGGGTGGGATAACAATTCTACCTATTTGTAGATTCTGAAGGAAAAAATAGTAATCTCTAAGATGGGAACTCCTTAACACACACCTGTCACAGTAGAGAATAAGTAAAAGCAGTAACTGCAGGAAGAAGTCTTTAGGATTGCCAGCAGAGGCCTGCCGGCCATGTGGGTGGTCATCCTGTTCACTGGACAACATTGCAGTCTATGGAGTCCCCTACTTTCTGGAGATGACCTGGGATGTGCAGGCATGGGATTTTGATTCTGGTGTTCCTCAAGGGCTGGTCTGGAAGCCTATTCCCAAAGTAGAATCCCTAATCGATGGCTAGGCAGGTTTGAAGTAATGACTTGGAATGGTAACTCTCATTTGGACAAAAGTTTTAGTTGTGCTTTCAAAATGCACTTGGATGAAGCCACAATGGTGGAAGGACAGATTTCACTGGGTGCTAAGAGATGGTGTTCTTAGGGACAGTCCGGGTGTCAGAAAAATAGAAAGCAAGTGTGCAGTCCTGCCTTCATATGATCCAGAAACTTAAACGCATACCTCATGATAAATGTCACCTCTTTGACCACTTGATTATGCTTCTCATATTATAACAAGAACAATTCTTAGCAGTTGCTGTCCTTTCTTCCTGACTAATCTGACCTCCATTATTTTATTCTGATTTGGGCATGTGGTTACCACGAGTAAAGATGTCATGTCCCAGTTTTCAATGACACTTGGCAAGGTAAGGAGAGCAGTTCCAGCCAGTAGAATGTCAGCAGAAGTGAAATCCTTGAAGGACGGGTATGCTCTTTGCTGCCTCCTTCCTGCTAGCTGGAAAGTGGACACAGTGGAGCTCCAGTGGCAGTCTTGGACACTGAGGTGGTACTGTGTGCTGTGTCCTAGAATGGTTGCACTCACATGGCAGGAGCCTCTAAGACCTGTAAATCCTACCCACCCCTGCCCACCACTGCTTGTCCGGACTTCTCTCTGATGAGGGAGAAAGACACATCACTTCTTCCAGGGACAGAAATAATGACCCACTATTCTATAGGTCACTTCTAAGTTAGGAGGCTACTCACTCCCACAATGACTCATAGTTACCTATAAGGAAAGAGATGACAATGAAGGGGGAGCAGATATTTCAGGAAACAAAGGGAACAATAATATTCTGAAATGATATAAGGAATTCATTTCACTATTTGAACCTGAGTTGATGGTTCAAATAACAGCATATATTTTTTTTCTTCATTTCTATTAGTATTTGTATGTAAGTCTCTATCATTTTATTAATTGTGGTGTTTCTTTTTCTTTCTTTTTTCATTTAATCCTCACCCAAGGATATTTTTCCGTTGGTTTTTAGAGAGAGTGAGAAAGGGAAAGACAGAGAGAAATATCAATGTGAGAGAAATACATCGATTGTCTCCTGCACTTGCTCTGACCAGGGCCCGGGGCCAGGGAGGAGCCTGCGACTGTGGTACATGCCCTTGACCGGAATCGAACCCAGGACCCTTTAGTTTACACACCGATGCTCTATCCACTGAGCAAAACCGGCTAGGGTTTAATTGTGGTGTTTCTTACTGTTTGTGGCTATAATCAGATAGCTGGTTTGAACAACTATTACTTTGTTTGACATCAGCATATATTACCTTCACTTTTCATTGGGCATGAGGTATGAAGCACGGGAGTGTGTGAGCTCAGCTTGCAGAGTGAAGTGTCCAGTTCCATCTGCACACAATTACTGTCCATTCAGTGTCTCCATCAAGCATGAGGGCATGCAGAAGAGGCATTGAGGATGTAAGACACTCCATATGTGGCCATGCTCATGGACACACCCTTTATACGATGAACAGCAGTGAGTCTTGTGAAACACCTTTCAGCAGACCCAGTGCTGACTTTTCTTTTTGCTGGAAAACATGATGATGCCAGGGAGGTCTGTGTTACTCAGAACTCCCGACCTCCGTTAATAGTTCACTCTTCCCATAACTTATTCCTGATCCCAGTGGTATTTCAAGTGTTCCAGTGATTGCCCTTGTCACTGAGTAACTGGGGGGTGAACACAAAACACATCGCCACAGCCCCTCCAAATGCTTCTACTTAGGCCTCTGTGCCATACGTCATGTTGAGAATCAATTTCCCTTCAGCCAAAAGATTAATGTTTTATACAGAGTGGATTCCTAAACCCCAAGGAGGGCAGTGGGACACCAAGGAAGTTGGGTAAGGCTTTGGGGCAATCCATTCATCCTGGTTCTGAAAGTGGCAAAGGGGGTATTGCTCACAACTGAGGTTATGCCATCCTGCCTGAGGAGGTGTACTCCCCACATGAACCTACAGCAACACACATGCCATTGTAGGGAGACAGAGGAAGTGCCTCCCATCTCCTCTGGGGTGCTGCTAACTCTGGCTTATGAACATACTTTTCTAAGGCATCTAACTGTTTCAAGGTGAAAATGTTAAAGCATCTTGTTCAAAGCCAACCTTTAAATACATACTGAAACTTAAACAGGAGGGATGGACGTGGTCCTGGCACTGCACAGAGCTGTCTTGTTTGGTGGTGGTGCTGGTCACATGGGCAGAGATTCCTATTCCCAGGCCCCAGGGCCCCAGCTTGCACCAGCATCTCTGTCTTGTCCATGAACTCTAAAGCCTGCATTCTCAAGGCCTTTGGACACCAGGGGCTTTCCTGTCTGAGATTTGGCTTCGATCAGGCTCCTGGATTTTTGTTGCATGTATTTGCCCATATTGGGGGAAACGTGTTCCAACAAATGTGTTGCTACAAAGCCAATGCATTGGTGGCAACACCAAAAGCAAGGCTGACCTTCCCTGTGGTGACAAGGCTCTGAGTGGCAGGTGTGGCAGGGGTAGCAGCAATGAGAATTCCAAGTTCTCTTTTTCCTACAAAAGCCTCCCATGTGACTTCCATGTTCTCTGCTCCCAGTGGGGTGGCTCCAGGCAGGTAAATAACAACCCAGTAAACATGGCTCCTATGAATGCCAGGAAGCACCGTTACCCATTTCTATTACAGATTTCCAGCCGACAGTCTGAAGGCACCTACTCTGTGTCAGACGCTCTCTTTATTAGCCTATTTAATTAGCACAATCACTCTTTGAAGGAAATGAGGTATCCCTACTTCACAGGTAGGGACACTGAGACCCAGAGGTGCAAGCCATGGTTTGACCTGGTTATTCTGGCCTCAGCATCTGTGCTCTTAGCAATATCCTCCCCACTGGGCTCCCTGGTCACCTGCAGGTCCTCAGAGCTCTGTGGTCTAATGGTATCCACTGGGTTTGCTAGCCCTGGATGCAGAAGCCACTGCTGCTGTTGATTCTCTCAGGCTACTATGCACCAAGAAATAACCACCTTGAAAACAGTGCTTTGGTCAGGATTTACAAACCTAATGTGTTTATGATGATTATTCATCTCTTCAATGCTGCTAGACTTTCTGAGTGTAGAAATAGCTTTCTGAGAATAAATGTCCTAAACTCTGCAAGGGAAATGATCACTCACATGCTTTCTGATGTTAAGAAGGTGGCTAACAATTAATAGTTATGCCAAACACATGCTTTGAGCTTATTCCCTTAGAAGTGAGGAATGAGGAAATACAAAGGAACCACCACATACAGTCCGGGTTCCTTACAGTGCAGTAAGAATGAAAGTTAGTTTGCCATTCTGAACATCAACAATCAACATGTGTTTGTTTCATGTTTGCTCATTTTCTTTTGGAAAACATCCTGTTTTGTCTCTGCCATTGTGTTCAAGGCTCACCTCTGTCTTGGGGGCAATGTGAAAAGTGAGGACCTGTGATTTTAGCTACTGTAACCAGAGTCACAGGACTGTGCGTGACAGAAATGCTGATTTAGTCCCTGGCTGACCTTGCAGTTAGCTTTTGAATGCTCTCTGTGATTAAGCTTTATCATGTTCATATTTCCTTCTGTTTCTTGTGCTCATTTAGGTTTATCTCAGATTTAAAAAAAAAATCGGTGTCTTTAACCAATGTGATCAGTAGCCATGTTTTCCTCTACACAAGGAAGTTTTCCAGCCTCACCCCAATGCCTTTTCCTGGGAGTGCTAACAGGTGTTTCTTAATGGAAAGAATCTGGGATCAGATAAGGTTCAGAAACACATGGTGGAGCCTAGCTGGCATGGTTTCTTTGTAGCAGAACTGCCACACCTTTAACCTGACCAGGGGTCCTCTGATTCCCTGGAGGGGACTCCAGCCTCCCATAGCACAGAGGACAGCCTTACTGAGGGCCATTGCAAAGGACTAGGATTCATTAGGATACCATTTAGGAATTGATATGCTAGATATAAGGTTGTAAAGGCAAATTGCTATGGCTTTTGCTTTCAAAGTTTCATGTACTCCAGGTAGGGATCTAAGGCAAAAGTGAAAAATGAAGTAAATGAAAACATTATGTGTTTACATCTGGAAAGTTCCAAGTGTGTAGTGAAAGTGTTAATTAGACAAGTGCCTGGCACCCCCATAATACACTTTTTAACAAATAATTTTGTTGCAGGTGGAAATGGGTTCCTTTCAAGAAGTCACAAGAAAAGCATTTTGGGGACCCAAGCATGGAAGGACAAGGTTTAATGGGAAGATTTATTGGACTGGAAATAAAAAACTGCCCCCAGATTCCTGATGTTTGTCCTGAGGTGGAAGAAGTCTAGTCTTGTCTTCATCAAGCCCAGAAGAAAGGCCAGGATCCAGGAATTCAGAGCCATTGGTTCAGTCCAGTTCAGTCTCTGTCCACATCCGGCTGGCTTAGTCTCTGTTCCTGTCTGCACTCCAGTCAGTGCTGTGTTGACCCGTCCAGGCTCACGCTTGGGGCCCCAGTGGCTGCTAGTCCTGCATGGCTGCTACAGAGAGACCAAACAAATGACTGGGGAAACACATGTTACTAAGCCAGCAATATTTGTTAAACTTGAATTATATTATCTCTGGTGTGCAAGGGACCAGGTGCTCTTTCCAATTAACCATTCAATTTCCAGTCCTTCTGGGGCTTGTGCTGCCCCCTCCTCCTAACCAATCAGTCATTTTCCCAGATTGGACACTTCCCCCATATGTAGAGGGACCTTCCTCTGCACCCTCTCAGCTTCTACTGCGCATGTGCCCAGCAGAAGAATTTCTCCTGCTGTTTCTATTCCTCTCTTGGTTAATCCCTGCTAAAGATTGGTAAGGATTCTTTCCAACCACTTAAGAGATTAGGTCCTAAGGGCTTGGAAGATGCAGCAGCCCCCTGGAGTGTGTGTGAATGCTGTAAATTCCTAGGGAAGCAGGCTTATTGTCTGATTCAGCTCCCTAGTTTATTATGATTAATATCTGATTCCCTTTGCTCCCTTCCATAATTAATACTAACTAGCTACCTATGCTAACACTATTATATTGCTCCTCAGATCAGGGTATTTTCTTTGTGTTTTTTTTTCTTCTTCTTCACAATCTAAAGTTCAAACACAAGAAATTTCTGCAAGCAGGCTGTCAAATCTGGCAATTCATCATGGTAGTCATATATATATATATATATATATATATATATATATATACACACACACATATACACACACATACATACATACACACACACGACTGGGGTGCACAATTGCCTGTCAGTGGTGAGACATAATTTGTACTTTATGAAAAGAAAATAATAAGCAGCTGAACACTTCAGTTTAAAATTAATCTTGACTTGTGATTTAAATCTTCTATGTCTCCTAAAGTAAAAATTATAAGTGGTGCATGTGAACATAATTTGATTTCCTATATTACCGCTTTAAACCCAGTTCCCTTTCAGCATGCCCCCATTTTTACTGACTTTGCAATAAAAGGAATCAGACAGAATGTTTAGAAAGAGCACAGAACAAGAAGGAGAAAGAAGGAAGAAGGGGTGAAAACTGAGGGGGGAGGTCACAGGGTTGTGGCCTTCGGCAGGCTTTCAGTGCTGTGTCTTCCCTCAACTTTACTATTTTAAGAAATTGTCACCCAGGCATGACATGCCAGGGTGCAGTCAGAATACTCACTCACCAACCACAGTTTCACCCAGTTGTTCCAGATAAAAGGATAAAAGGTGTGAGGCGATAAATAATTCCTAGAGTTTGATAACCTCTATTGGGGAGGATTGAGTCAAATTTTAAGGGGCACCCAGAAGAAAAACAACATTGTCCCCACATGTTGGTGAAAGAGTCCTGAAGGGTGGGTTGGGGCAGGGAGGGTACCAGGGTGAGGAGAGTGAGAGAAAATAGCAGCCCTTGAAGAGGATACATGATTAAACTTGATTGTTTAAGACGCTGCTGGCAACTCTGATGTGAAATCCTGCACCTTTCTAAGGCTCCCCCTCATAGTGCAATGAAGCAATATGACTGCAAGTGTGGGAGTGTGGGAATAACGTTTAGATAAGATATCTACATATCTTCCAAGAGATCACAGGGCTGAGAGAATGCTTTTGTCTAATAATACCTCATGGTTTCTTGTTTCTCCCTGGAGGCATTATTTATTTCCCTAGGTGCTTGCTTTCAGGTGAAGGGTTTATGGCTTTGTTCAACAGCAAATCCTTAAAACAGGAGACACCAAGTGAGAAGGGAGTTCTGGGCAGGTAAACAGCCAATGATCTCATCTTTGTGTTTCTCCTAAATATGAACTTTATGCTAAAATTAAAATGGCTGCTGTGAAATCAGGCCAAGTGGCAATCTAGAAGCAAAATTACTACATGGCAGCAGAAGATAAGCAGGGAAATAAGAGAAGAGTGTCCACTTAGCCTGATGGTGGATGGAGAGAGGAGAAATTGAGGAAACAAAGGGAAATTATACAAGGCACACATACACCCTTAGGGTCTGGACGAGAAGGTCATGCTGTTACAATGAAAAGCTGACTGCTAAGTTCTGAGATACAGGGAGACAAATGCCTTCCAAGGAAAAGTAAAAAAAAAAAAAAAAAAAAAAAAAAAGAAAAAAAAAATCCCTGTGGGTTTATACAATCCTACCCAGCAAAGTTTAGGTTCTCAGAAAAATGTGTTTGAAAACAGGATTATAATGCCAGCCATTGTGTAGGCCCGGAGCGGGGCAGCTTTCACAGCTAGACACAGAGGATGCTGAGGTCCCTCTGCAAGGGGGTTTCCTTGCCTCGGGTGGAATTCCTTTCCCTCTGAAATGGCACTATTCTCAAGGACACTTTTCTCTCTTGGCCTATTGTTGGAGTAAGCCTTTTGAGTAAGCAATGGATCGCTGCCTACATTGAGCCCTGTGGAGAACACTCAACAATAAACAAATTAAACAAATGGTCATACTCTCAGGCAACATGCCTGTTATTGGAATATACAAGATACTTGTGGAACAGGATGAGGTGCTTCACATTCTCTCCCCAAGCCCTGGAGATTGCTTGCAAGCTGTCCTCTGCATTCTGAAAACACTAGGAGCTGCTCTTTAAATAGCCCAATGGCCTTCCCCACTTTCAAGCCCACTTCAACCTGACTTTCTGATGTTGCTCCCACAGAACATCAGCTGTCCTCTACTCAGCACTTTCTCTTTAACTCTTATTTCTATTATTTAACACTAGAGGCCCAGTGCACGAATTTGTGCACCAGTGGGGTCCCTTGGTCTGGCCTGTGGGATAGGGCCAAAACCAGCTCTCCTACATCCCCCAGGTGTCCCAGATTGTGAGAGGGCACAAGCCAGGCCGAGGGACCACACCGGTGCACAACCAGAGCCAGGGAGGGATGTGGGAGGTTGGCCAGCCCTGGAGGGAGCACGGGAGGGATCCAGGGCGTGTCCAGCCTGTCTCACTCAGTCCCCATCGGCTGGACCTAAGCAGCAAGCTAACCTACTGGTCGAAGCGTCTGCCCCCTGGTAGTCAGTTCACGTCATAGCGAGCAGTTGAGCGGCCTTAGCATATCATTAGCATACTAGGCTTTGATTGAACAGACAACTGGATGACTGGACACAGCATACTAGGCTTTTATTATATATGATTATTGCTTATTCTCGCAGCTAGTATTTCAGCTATTTCTATCTGATATCCATAATATACTCAACTCACAGAATTACTCTCTCAAAATGCCTCTTCACACCTTCTCTGCCATGAAGTAAAAACTCCACTTTGGTTTGGGGTCCTAGGACTGAGTCCTGGAAGCTGCAGTGTATTTCTGAAGGACGGATCTGGGTGAAACCACATTGGGAGGGGGCTTCAGAGATGTCACCTCCTCTATGCACCAATCACAAAAACAATGAATGATGTACTGCACAGAGAAAATCCATCTGGGAGAGAAAGAGCAGGGTCCACAGAGACTTTATACTTAAGGTTGAAATATGGAATCTAGAAACTTAAATAATATGTCCATTTTGTTAGAGTTTTTAAAAAGGATAGATGTCATTAGCCTTTTGAAATTCTTTCTTATAACTCCAGTTAAATAGACTGAAAATATACTCAATTAATGTGCTTGTCCACATTCTATGTTAGGTGTTTGATATGTTGAATGATCACATACACAACTTTTTTTTTAATATATTTTTTATTGATTTTTTACAGAGATGAAGGGAGAGGGATAGAGAGTTAGAAACATCGATGAGAGAGAAACATCGATCAGCTGCCTCCTGCACACCCCCCACCGGGGATGTGCTCGCAACCAAGGTACATGCCCTTGACCGGAATCAAACCCAGGACCCCTCAGTCCGCAGGCCGACGCTCTATCCACTGAGCCAAACCGGTTTCGGCACGTACACAACTTTTAATACTAGTTTTATAATTTATCTCCTAGATCTCCCACTATATCAGACATTGGGATTTCCCTGTAATTGACCAATGGTACTGTGTATGTGCATCTGTATGTGTGTGTGTGTGTGTGTGTGTGTGTGTGTGAGAGAGAGAGAGAGAGAGAGAGAGAGAGAGAGAGAGAGAGAGAGAGAAGGAGAACTGTGCTTTGTGGCATGCAGGCATTCAGTGGGGTTGGTTGGCTGGGATCCCATATGAAAATATTTTTTCCATGTAGAATATACTGAATATATAGTACAAGAAAAATTGCAGGGAGGTCTCAGATAAAATGGCCGAGTTTTGAGGGAGTGAAAAGAAAGTTCAAGATTAAGAAAAGACCTTCAGTGAAGGTCAGCACATTTGAAGAATAGATACATGGGTAATATATTTCATATAATATTCAGTATGGATTATTTATTGTTTTGGATTTTTAATTAACAGATTATTTTTAGGGCAATTTGAAGTTTATAGAAAAGTTACACAGGAAGTACAGAGAGTTCTTATATACTCTTTACTTCCACATGCTTTCCCCTATTATTAACAGCTTGCTTTCGTGTGGTGTATTTCTTACAACTGATGAACCCATATTGATTATTTGGTTGTAATGAAGCTGCTGATTCTTTAGTCTATCCTGGTCACCAAAGGGTTTACTGCAGAGAACCTGGGGTCTGCAGCTGGGTCCACCTATTTTTCCTATATCTATGTCAAGATGGTCTTCCTTGTTTGTTGACGCTCCTCAAACTGAATCCTTATTCTAAATCAAAATCACTGGGTTTGTCTGCAGGCCTAATGTATAAACCCCACACTCTGACCATGTCAGAAGGTCTTACATTGGTCCCCTTCCAGGACAGGAGTTGTATCACCCCCACTTCCCCAGCAAGGGGCATTTTGTTAAACCAGGAGCCTTGTACTGTGGAGGCAGCTGCATGTTAGTGGGAAAGAGTATAAATTATTTCATGAATGCATTTAAGGACTCTTTTTTTCCCCTCAAAATATGTGTAGCTTGAAACGTAGCCAATTCAACCCAATGGAATTGCTGACTGCTGAAAATGCATGTCTGGTACTCACAATTTGTTTTAATAAACTCAGTTTTTCCTACTGAAAATACATATTTATTCTTCTGAGAACCCCTTAATCACAAACAGGAATGAATGGGAAACGTCAAAGTGGAGAGCATTTTCCATGTTTGCTCCTGCCTTGGTTTTACTTTTCTTGGGTTCTATTTAGCAGTAGGTATGAAAATTAAAACTTCCTCAGTTGCCTCTCAGGATGGATGGAAGAAAGAATTTTCTTTCCAGAATCAGAAATGAGATGTAAGAGAACTAGGTCTGTCAGTGGTGGGTGGAGAATGTCCAGTACCAGTCCTGCCTTCTCAGCCAGTGACCTTGACTAGACTTCATCTGTCCAGTCTGCAATTCATTTTAAATTCTGAAATGAGGAAGTTTGCATCTAAATCATCTGTAAGGGGTTTTCCAGCCCTAAATATAATTAAAATAACAATTCTATGTGCAGTTCAAGAAGAGATGGACATCAGTACTTTTTTTTTAAAATATATTTTATTGATATTTTACAGAGAGGAAGGGAGAGGGATAGAAAGTCAGAAACATCGATGAGAGAGAAACATCGATCAGCTGCCTCCTGCACACCCCCCACTGGGGATGTGCCCGCAACCAAGGCACATGCCCTTGACCGGAATCGAACCCAGGACCCTTCAGTCCGCAGGCCGACGCTCTATCCACTGAGCCAAACCGGTTTCAGCAAGACATCAGTACTTTTGAAGTGCCATCTACTGTCCATCTTTTGGAGACACATGGGAGAGAAATATTTCTTACCGTAGTTGCCAACATTTAAACAAATGACTTTTCTCTAGCTGTCCTTGAGAGAAGACAAGAGACTTAGATGTGTGACAGAAAACTTGGATTCCCTATCTGCCTCTTATTTTTGTTTAAATTTTAAATAAATTATTATTTTTATTGCCCTTTCCCTAATCAGTGCTTCTCAACCCTAGATGTATATTAGAACCACCTGGAGAGCTTTAAAAATACCAATGACAACTTTTGGGACCTTTCAACACAACCAGAATCTCAGGGGCAGAAGCCTGAGCTTTTCTCTCTTGGTTGGAGAGGGCCTGCTTCTGTTTCTTTTTTAAAAATTCTTACCCAATTATATTTTTTTACTGATGAGAGAGAGAGGGAAAGAGAGGGAGGGAGAGAGAAAGAGAGAGAGAGAGAGAAAGAGAGAGAGAAAAACAGAAACATAGATCAGTTACCTCCCCTATGTGCCATGACTGAGGATGGAACCTGCATCCTAGGTATGTGCCCGACTGGGAATCAAACCCATAACCTTTTTTTGGTGCAGGGCAATGCTCCAACCAACTAAGACACCTGGCTGGGACCTGTTTCTTTGCTTATAGGCTCCTATGAAGATCTAACCAATAACTCAGCTTGAAACCACTTCAGTATGGTAGTCCCTTTCTAGTCCTTGAAAAGTTCTTTCCTCACAGTCCACCTCCTTGTAGTTTACTTTCTGAGGCAGCGATTCTCATAGTGTGGTGCCTGACTAGACCGACGATATCACCTGGAAAGGGAATGCCGGTTCCAGGCCCCAACCCAGCCCTGCTGACTCAGAAACTCTGGGGTGAGCCCAGCGATTGGTCCTGGACCGTGCCCTCCAGGTGACTGCCCTGTGCTGCAGTCTGAGAGCAACCTTTCTGAAGGCGTCGACTGTCCCCCGTGGAGCACAATTTAAACTTACCATCTTTGGCTTTATTCTCTTAGCTCCAGGTGCCCATCTAGGATCCTAGCAGCACCTTGTCAATCTCTAGGACATTTACAGTATTTAACATCTTACCCAATATTTATAACTAGTATGCTCCCTACTCAGTTTCTTTATGTTGTTTATGGAACAAAATTCTGTATTAAATGAACTAAAATTAGACATTTCAATTTAGTTATAATTAACAACCATGCGTATTTTTTATTTTATTTTTTAAAAATTCTTTATTGTTTAAAGTATCACATATAGTATTACATATGTCTCCTTTTTCCCCCATTGACCTCTCTCTGGCCACCCCCACCTCCCAGCACATGCCCTCACCCCCCTAGTGTCTGTGTCCATTAAACCATGCTTATTTGTTAACTTCATTTTTACTTAAATCCTTAGATGAGTCTTCCCAGTTTACCCCTGTGTTGATTTTCACAAATGGTTATGGACAGTTTGGAGGAATATATAAAAACTCAACCATTTTACCATCCAAAGATGAAATATTCTTTGTAGCTAAAGAAACCAAATTCTTCTACTTCTGGACATTAATTGGATTAGACTAATAAACAATTTTAAAAGCAACCCTTTAAATCCACATCAGTAAACACATGAAAAAACATCTTCTGAAAATAATCTTCTCAGTTTGTGTCATTCAGCTGAATCCTCCAGGTTTAGGTCTCCAAAGTGGGGTGCATCTCCATTCAATTGCAACATTGATCAATGAATGTTAATCAGACCAGAGTCAAATATACACTCTGCCATGTCAATAGAGATCTTCATTTATTAGTTTGAACTATGTGAGTTTACTATTTTTTAAGTAAAAAAAATGCTAAATCTCCACATTTTCATATGGTTCAGCCTCACATCTACATGGATAAGACCTGCAGGAACACATTTTTACAGAACATTTTTATGTGGTTTGTATTCTATAAAACTTCCAACTTGAAACATCCTCTCCCTGTCCCCTTAATAAATGGAAAGTGTCTAAAATTTTGGTTGCACATCCTGACATGAAATGTATGATTAAGATATTTTATACATCATGTCTACTAGAAATACCCAGAAAGACTTTGTAAATGGACTGAGTTTAGCCTCTTGAGACTCACCCCTACCCTTGTGTCCCCTGCCCCCCACTCTACCATACCCCCCACACTAAGCCTTTTCTCCTGGGCTTTATCTCCACCCAAGTCCCCTCACCCTTGCAGTTTTCAGCTTTTTATTTTCCTCAGAGGCCACCAAAAGAGTTGACTTAAGTCTTCTCAAGACACAGCCTGAACCCATTGTTACTGTGGTTTGCAGTTCACTCTCGCCTCTCATTAACTCTCATATAACACACAGCTTGGCAAAGTGTTATTCATTCCCAAGTCCTTTCTGCCACATCTGGAAACTACTTGGCTACTTTGTCACTGGCCCCATCTCAGTGTAGCCTTAGGACCCCCTGCTGTTTTCCAGTCTTCTTGGTGTCCCTCGGCACCTGTGAGCTGCAGGCTGCTCACACATGCTTTCAGCAGGAATTTATTGAGTATTTACTGGCACCATACTCTGTGTTAGGGGTGACTATTCCACATTTTTATGTCAGAAAAGAGACCATTTTTTCTTTACTTAAATATTTTATTGTCTTCCTTTAAGGTAAGAAAATGTGGTCATTAATAATGTTTATCTCAGGCTATCACTCAAAAAATCTTGAGTTAAAATTTCAGAAATTGACTCTTGATAAGAAACAAAGCCATTTTTCTCTGACATCTTATTCCCTATGGGTGGGCATATAACTTATTTTTTTCCCTGTGGGTCACATGGTCATACCTGTCCCATTAATTATCCCACAGTGGAAAAATTTGGAGCACATCAAAGTGTCTTTTTATTTTGCAATTCATACACTAGAAGTAATCAATTTTTTTTTGATAGATGGCTGTGGTTAAGTCATACAAAAAGTTTGTTTTTCTCCTTTTTCCTACCTCTCACCTCCCTCGCTCCCTCCCTCCTTCCCTCCCTCCCTCCCTTCCTTCCTGCCTTCCTTCCTGCCTTCCTTCTTGCTCTGATCTCCCTTTATTCTCTTTTTTTCTTCCTTGTCAAACATATGCCCTCTATAGTGTGCTAGCTGCTTGCAAGCCTCATAAAAGATATGGTCCCTGTCTTCCAGCTCTTTGGATTCTCGCAGGGGTCCTCAAACTATGGCCCGCGGGCTACGTGTGGCCTGCTGAGGACATTTATCTGGCCCGCTGGGTGCTGCTGCCTGTCCTGCTTAGTAGCCAACTGTCCCGGGCCCGCAGTGCGCATAGGAATTTGTTCATGGTTTTTTTTTTAAACTATAGTCCAGCCCTCCAACGGTCTGAGGGACAGTGAACTGGCCCCCTGTTTAAAAAGTTTGAGGACCCCTGCTCTACAGTATCAGATTTAGGGACAAATTCTAACCAGAGCAGAGCTCATTACTTCATCAGGGCAGGCACGATTCTGAAAGAGATAAACTATAAGACCTCTTTTTTTTATTATTATTCTTTTTTTTTTAATTGTTTGAAGTATTAAAGTATTACAAATAGTAGTACATATGCCTCCTTTTTTTTCCCCATTGACCTCCCCCCGGCCTCCCCTACCCCCCAGTACATGTCTTTACCTTCCCCCCGCCCAGTGTCTTGTATCCATTGGTTATGCTTATATGCATGGGTACAAGTCCTTCAGTTGATCTCTTACAGCCCCCTCCGCTGCCCCCACCCCCCCCGCAACCTCTCCTGCCTTCCGGCTGTAGTTTGACAGTCTGTTCAATGCTTCTTTGCCTCTGTATCTATTTTTTCCCCAATTTCTTTCCTTTAAAAAATCTTGCCTCTGCAGACTAGAAATAAACATATAATAACAAAAAATGTTTGAGTCCCAATTTCAATGTTCAACAGTTCTGAGTCCCCATTTCAATGTCAAACAGTTCCTTGATAAACCAAAGAAACATTACAGAGGAGATGGAGTTTGAATTGAAACTTTAAAAAAGACAAATGAGGGTATATAAGAGAAAGTGTGCCATGGCTGAGTCCTAGCATAAGCAGGAGTTAGGGAGAAGCAGAAACATGGGTTCAAGCCCAGTCTTTCTTTGATTGGCAGACATTTAATAAGTCACCTAACCATTAGAAGCTTCAGTTTCCTCATTTGTAACCTGAGTTAATAGCATCTGCCTCAATAGAGTTGCTGTGAGGAGTAAACCAGATAATGCACTCAAAGACCTTGGCACGGTGCCTGGGTAAGGGAGAGCCCTTACTCCCAGTTAGGACTGTGTTGGGGGAGGGCTGGGGGCTAGTGTTCTTTCCTTTCACAGTCAAACCACTAACACAGGCCTTGCTGTGTTAACTTTGCTGAGGTTGTGGAATTCATTGGAATAATGTCAGGCCCCCACCTCTAAGCATTAAGTGCCCTGTTACAATCACTGACTGCTTCTTCTCTGGAAAGCTATGCACTTGCTTGTCATCAGCCGACATCGGCTTCTAGAAACCAGGTTCTTCTGCTCAGCATCCTACTGGGACCAGTGAAGCATTGGACCGAGGGCGCAGGGATCACCAGTCAGATGCTACCTCCTGGGGGATGAAGCACATGCCCCCAGGGCCTGACCACGAGGTGTCCAAGGCCAGTGTTCCCTGTGGGGAAGGAGTGCAGAGACTGCCACGTCAGCCATCCCCGGGCAGCTCAGGTCTGCCTTGTCAAGGACTTTACACAGACCCTGAGCAGAATAAACCTGCTGAACATGTGTCAGGAAATTATGATGGTTCTGGAACTCCAGACCACTCTCCACCTTCCACAGGTCATCCTGATGAGAGGAAACAACCTTAAGATGACTATGATTCACTGTCAATCCAATAGAACTTTGGCTTTGGGTTTCAAAACACAAAAATGGGAATTTTGTTGAATGGCTTAAAACAAACGTAAACCAAATGCTTTGATATGATCTGATCCCACTTAGTTACGATTCCAACCTGGAAGTTGGAGAAAAGTGACATTACTTTAAAAATTTATTTCTGATTTATGTGAGGTTGGAGATGTCTGTCCTTATATGTCCTTTATTCCTCATTCTGATAGCTGGTCAAGTTGCAAGAGAAGTTTGGTCTAGAGAGAAACTTCCTGGGAGTGTAAGACAGTGACATAATTATCTACATTAAATCCTTGAGAAACTTTTCCTATTAGCGTAGGGGCTGCCCTCAAGATCTCCCTCCTGGAGCACCAACAATTCCTGCCCCAAATAGAAGCTATGAAGTTTTGAGATAGCTCTGCAACCATTTTCTCTCCTTTAGTAAGTGTTAATCTGAAGATGTATTTATTACAAGGCAAATACTATATCTTTCTCTGAATAATTGCTTATAATTATTGAGTTCCTGCTAGTTGGGCCACATTTGACCCCAGTCTGGAGCTCACCCAGCATCCTGTGGTTGCCATCTAAAAGGAATATTGCGAATGCTTCAATGTAAAATGGGCCTTGTATTAAGCAAAGGCAGTCCCAGTTTGGGGGAACTAAGCTTAGCACCTACAACATACTGTGGAGTCCTTCCTTTTTCTTCCTACTCTCTGAGTAAGTTTCTTCTCAAAGTTACCTTGGGATGCCTGTTAAGCACTGCAGTCATCTGCCATTTTTTTAAAAAATATATGTTTTTATTGATTTCAGAGAGAGGAAGGGGTTGGGAGAGAGAGATAGAAACACCAACGATGAGAAAGAATCATCCATTGGCTGCCTCCTGTATGCCCCCCACTGGGGATCAAGCCAGCAACCTGGGTATGTGCCCTGACCAGGAATCAAACAGTGACCTCCTGGTTCATGGATAACACTCACTTTGCTGTTCAAATGTGGCCAGGAGGGATTTCCCTAGAAGTGGGACTCTTGGCTTTCATCTCCCATAGACCTTTCCTATCCTTCCAATTCATATAGGAGAAATCTCTTTGTTTGACATGTATGTGGACATAGAACTTCCAGAGCATAATTTTCTTTCCTACTAGGACTAATAAAGAAGCTTTTTAAAGGTTCTATTTTAGAAACACCATCTTTTTTTCTAAATCTACAAGATAGATTTTATAGGTTTTCTATTTAGGTGAGTTAAAGTCCTGGAATGTATTGATCTTGGTTAATAACATTTTTAGCTACCAGGAATATCCAAATTGTACATTAAAGCTTGGAATGAGGAGCATGAATGTTTCCCAATATTCTGGAATTTTAAAAAAGTTTCCTTTCAACTTGATGGACATAACGCTATCTTCTAGATAGATATACACATACAGTTAAAACTTGAAAGCAGTTCTATAGTGAATTCAGTAGAATGTGATTCATTTGTAATTGGATTAAGATGTAATAGTCTTTGGGGAAATCATTTAAACCTCATGGAAATTGGACAGTTCCTTGGCTGGCATGGGAGGTTCACCTACAAAGGATTTACGAGAAACTTTAGAAAAAATTACTCTCCAAAACAATTATGGATTTGAGTGTGGTAAGGATTGTTTTTTCAATAATTGTTTCCTGGCAGGGCTGAATAAGAGCTGGGTTGGAGGCATGTATAGTCTTCCCAATTCTCTTTTCATGGAGCAGGATCAGATTCAAGCACCTGACAAAGGAAGGCAGTGGAATGATAGCCTCTTTGCAAAGTTTTCCAAAACCTTTGAATCAACTTTCTTTATGTTCTCAGGACACGAAGATTTGCAGACACAAACCAGGGTGATTGAAAAGATAGCTTTTCAGGAAAAGAAAAAAGAGTGAATTTCAAAAAAAGGAATAGAGGAAGATACATTTATACCAAGGATGTATACCGAGGTTAGTAGTTCTCAGCTCTTCTCCACACCTGAAACCCAAACAAATGACCCTCCATTGGAATGAACAGAAGCAGTACTGGGATTCAAAGCCAGCCTTTATCATAAAGGCTACTTCTGAAACCCTGCTTGGCAGGATCCCAAGAAAGGGCAAAGGGATCACGGTTGTCTCAGAGGCAGATGCATCCTGCTGTTTTGCTGTCTTGGGTTACAAGAATCTCTGGGTGATAGACAAATTTAGAATGCATTTGTAAACTTAAGGTCACTGTAGGAAACAAATTGGTCCTCAATGAACTTTCCCAGTGGGCATATTTCCATTGAAGTATGGGAATTTATAATTAGATTCTTTTATATACTGACCACTTTTCTCAAGAATGTTTGAAGTTCAAGCTGAGAACCCTGGATTATCCAATTTTCCATCCCCAAAGTGGAATTCTATAATAGCTCCTTAGACATCCATTTCCCAAGCTTCTATTTGAGAACTCACCCAAGGTCTGAGTGAGAATCTATGAGGACAATTCAGAGATCAGTCACTGACTGGGTTTAAAGTTCCCATAGCTTTTAAGTGAAGTGACATAATTAACCTCACATTTTTATTAAAATAAACCAATCCCATCTGTATATTTGCTATCACTATCAAGTGTTTGGCCCTCACTCCCCAACATTCCACACTGGTAGGTACACTAGCTGAATAAATGACCATTATATTAACTTATTTAATCTTCTGAACTATCCTTTCAAATGCACTGCTGTTGGACCCACTTTGTAGATAAGGAAATTGAGGCACAATAAGTATTTGACTTAAAATCACACAGTCAGGAAGCTGCCAAGTTTGGGTTTGAATCCAGATAATCAGATGTCCAGAGAACTGCTCTGAGCACTTTGGCAAAATTCCTGTACTTCTCTGAGAACTGAGTGTCCAGAGGGGTAGAAAAGACAAGCCTCTTGCCCTCCACAATACAGCACTTCAGTCAGAGGCAGATAGCAGACCCATAATTACACAAACATCTCTCTGTTGTGAGCCCTGTAATCAACTCACCTCCAGTCCTCTTGCTGGTGCTAAGCATTGTGTTCCAACTGGTCTATCCACTGAGAACTATCTCCCTGTGAGTTTTCATCAGTCCCTTTGAACTCAGTCAGCTAGGGTAGCAGCAGGGGTTAATGCAAGTTTTAGACAAAAAGATCATAGTAACAATATTTTTTTTAAAGAAATAAGAATATTAAAAAAACAAAAACAGCCAAAACCGGTTTGGCTCAGTGGATAGAGCGTCAGCCTGCGGACTGAAGGGTCCCAGGTTCGATTCCGGTCAGGGGCACGTAATTTGGTTGCGGGCACATCCCCAGGGGGAGATGTGCAGGAGGCAGCTGATCGATGTTTCTCTCTCATCGATGTTTCTAACTCTCTATCCCTCTTCCTTCTTCTCTGTAAAAAATCAATAAAATATATTTAAAAAAAAAAAGTATACTGAAATTTAAAAAAAACAAAACAAAAAACAGGTAAACAATAGCGAATTTGTTTTCTATTGCTGCCATAATAAATTCAGTGGCTTAAAACAACACAATTTTACTATAACATAGGTCTGCTGGTCTGATATTATCCAATGGAGTAAAATCAAGGTGGCTGATACCTTTCTTCAGGCTCCAGAAGAGAATCAGTTTCCTCGCTTTTTTCTACCTTCTAATAATGGGCCACAGTCCTTGACTCATGGCCTTTTTCCTCCATCTTCAAAACCAGCACAGGAGTGTTCTGACTCTGCATCTCTCCTCACAACTCTTTATCTGGACTTACCTGAGAAAAGGATTTAATGATTTAAGTGATTAGATTGTGCTCATTAGGATATTTCAGACTAATCACCCTACTCAAAGTCTTTAACTTTAATCACACCTGCACAGTCCTTCTTGGCATGTAAGGTAACATATTCACAGGTCCTGAGGATTAAGATGAACTTGTCTTTGGGGACCACTATTTGGCCTGCACACGTGGCTATATATCAGAGTTGATGTCTGCCAAGAAGTTAAATTAAAATTTGCTTAAAGCTTCAGGTTGAAGAATTCTCTGGATAGTAGTACAGCAGACTAATTAAAATTGGGAAGTTGAACAGATGTGAAGGCTTATGAAAGAAATTTTCACTCTGATTATTTTAGAATGATGACCTCCTACCTGCATATAGAAACCCTGGACACAGCAAGACTAGTTTGTAACAAATGTTACAAATACTAAGAAGCAGAGCCGTAGACATGGGAGCTTTTTGCATACTTTAGACTTTATTATTTTTTAGGGTTTCTGTTTTTAGTTTTGTTTTCCTCTATTTATTAAAGCCAGCACTTAATATCCCACCCACTGGTGTATCTTGTCCGCCTTCCCCTAAATCCAAGGGGGGGAAAATTGGCACTGTCTATACTTATTTCAAAGCTCCCAGACACTGAAAGAATTGTTAAAATCAGTGGTATCTGCTAAAACTGGCTTTCCAGGCATGCATGGACCCTCGCTTATTTATAGTGTTGGACAATGTCTGTGGTGTAAATATTCCAACAATAGTTGATTTTAAGTTACTGGATGCAAAGTTTTTGAATATTTAAACACCTGACTCAGGAGATGCAGGATATGGCACCAGCACATCACTGGCCAACCCACCTTTCTTAACAGCTTCAGTCTTTTCCTTGTCTCTGACTTTGGCTACTTTGTAATTTAAAGTGTATATATCTATCCATTCAAGACAAACAGAAAGTGGGATGATTATCTTCCAGGACATTTCATGTATTAGGTCCTTCTTTCCATTCTCATCACCAAAAGTCAGGTCAGTGACCTGGTGGACAATCTGAGTTTCCACCTTCTGACTGCCCTTTGCCTGTGTTGTCTGCTCTCTCTGATCATAGAACCACACTCTGGTGCTGCTGAGTCTAAAATCCAACACACCTCCATCACATGAAAACCTTTTGTGGCCCTCTAATGCCCAAAGAAAAAAGTTATCCATTTCTTAAAGAAGTACTCAAAACTATAGAAGAAGAATTAAACTGTCTGAAAGCTTCATTTATTTGGCATTTGTTTTAAACCAAGTGCTATTATTTTGTTATGTTTGTTATGTGTGTACTTATAATTAAGCAAGTCATATGCACATATTTAACCCCCTACTCATATATTTCAGTTTTGAATAGTGGGATTGGCTGTAGCATTCATCCACGTTAATTTTTTGATGTTGTTAAACAAAAATGTACTTTGTAAGAATGCATAATGTTGTTAAGCTAAAAGGAGATTTATGACTCACTCTGTAATGCTCACAAAGAAAATTAGAAGTTGGGTCTGGTTCTCTTGAATTGAGAAAACTCCCTTAGACCAGGGTGGAAGGTAGGTAGGAAGCATGACTTGATTATCTCTCTTTCTACCCTGGGAATAAACTAGAGCAATTGAATGTGACTTTGTCAGGATCTAGACTAACAACAGCCCACTAGGGCTTTTTATTGAGTACATAACACAATGTCATAAAGTCATATGAATTTCATTATCAGTCTGTGTATCTTTATTTCACAAGATCGATTATAAACAGGTGAAACTTAAAGGGAACAAAGATGCAGAGGGGTAATCCTAAGGATTCCTATCTTCAATCTGAAATTGCTATTTGTGGGACAAAGTGAATGCCCAGTATGGTAGAGGAAGTCTTTCTCATGAGCTGCTCCTGAGTATATGTGAGGTGAAGATAGCATAGCCTGGCACAGCAAAGCGACTCTGCCCTACTCTTCAACCTTCTGAATGTTTTGCCTTCCTTTTGATCTTTCAAATGTATACTTTGGAAGTAATAGAAATATATTCAGGACATCCATATAATGGCAGTCTTCTAAATTATAAAATAAGCTTTTTTTAACATATATATTTTTTTACTTCAGAGAGGAAAGGAGAGGGAGAGAGAGAGATAGAAACATCAATGATGAGAAAGAATCATTGATTGGCTGCCTCCTGCACACTCCACACTGGGGATCGAGACTACAACCTGGGCATGCGCTCTGACAGGCTTTCGAGCCACAACCTCCTGGTTCGCAGGTCCACACTCAACCACTGAGCTATACTGGCGGGGCATGAGCTGTTTTTGTTTGTTTGTTTGTTTGTTAAACACAAATAAATAAAAAGGCAGTAAAGAAAACTTTTCATATATTTGAGAATAAAATCTTTGATTACTACCCATTACTGGCTTCATCCTCACTCCCTCACTGTGTTTTATTAGGAATAAAGCAGTCTTTTGTCTCACATATGTCACTCCAGGGCTCAGAGCCCTGCAGCCAACGTCCATTGCACTGCTGACCCTTAGCTGAGGAGAACAGAAGGGACTACTGTTTCAACAGGTGTCTGGTGTCTTCATGGACTCAGGACACTGTTTATCTGAAGTACCAGTGGGTCAGCACTGGGATATTGTCTGGGCTTGTCAGACATGTAAACAAGTCACAACCCTTTCTAGTCACATGCACCCAGAAAAGATACAGTCAGTAATGCTTTGTATATTGGACAGCTTTCTTTTCTAAAAAGCATCTTAAGCTGCTTGCTGGAATGCAAAGCTCAGTTTCCTTGTACAGTCAGCTCTCTGTTTCCATGGGTTCCACATCCACGAGTCCAACCAACCACAGATAGAAAATATTTTTAAAAACACTATGTGGTTGCCGACGTGTAGGTTTTGTCTGTACTGCACACATTCGGGCTTTTCTTTGTATCATTATTCCCAAAATAATACAGTATAACAAGTATTTATATAGCATTTACACTGTATGGAGTATTATAAGTAATCTAGAGATGATTTAAAATATACAGGAGGATTTGTGTCATTTACACCATTTAATATAAGGGACATGAGCATCCATGGATTTTGATATCTGTGATGGGGAGGACGGGGTCCTAGAACCAATTCCCTGAGGATACCAAAGGACAACAATGCAGTTATAATATTTAAACCAAAAGTATTTAAACCATATTACTTTAAGTCTACCCTTAAATTCCATTTTTACAAATTAACTTAAAGGCAATGCACTTGAATCTCAATCTTATCTAAAAAAGATACCAATACTAATAAAGCAAAACACATGTAAAATAATGGAACAGAAAAACATTTTTGTATTAAGCTAAATGTTCTTAAAAATTATTACAGATCAATTAAAGAAGATTTATCTAATGCCTGCTTTGGGATGCATTGATATGTCTTAATGTGTCAAAAGATACATAGATGAGTAAAGAAGCCCTTGTTCTTAATTAAATTCTAATGTGGATGATAAGCCAGGAATGCAAAGGTAAGTGTTAAAATTGAGTGTTGGGTGGTGTGGAATAAATGTACTATCAAACTATTGAATCAAACTTTTCATGAAATATTTGTCACTACATTTAAAAACTACAATGACATTAGGAACAGAAAACAGATTCCTCATTGCCCAGGAGAATAAGGCTAAAAACTATCATGGGACCTATCAGAAAATGGGTAAATTCTTTGGTTCTTGGAAGAAATACTTTGAGTCAAACTTGGAGAAACAAGAAAGCAAGAAAAAAAAAGTGTGACATAGACATAAGGGGTCAGGGTAGAGAGTAGGATGGTGTTATTATTCTAGATTCCAAAAAGACCCCATTTTATTAGACTTATGATATAATCCATCAGGATTGTTATATTAATTTCTGAACAAAGTTCAATGAACACAAATATAATTTATATTTGGCATATATAATATATATATATATATATTTATATTTAGCTTAATATATATATATATTGTTGTTATTTCCACAAGGGCACAAATTCACTTAGGGGAAAAACAACACAACAGTTAATACAATTTATGATGACCATGGGAACATGTATAATAATTATTCTTTCCAAAACATGGTTAAAGAAGAGCTCCAAAAATTGTTGTTTTCCCTCTCTACGTTTATAATTTTATAGGAAATTGTTCTTTTCTCTTCTCCAGGAGGACAATTTATTTTCCAGGCTAAAATTACATTTCAGATATCAAATTGAATTAGAAGGCATCACCTCACACTATGTTATAATTTCAACGCTCATTTTCTATTCACTAAATTCATTTTGTTGGTCTTAGCTAAAACATGGATTGCATAGGGGAAGAATGAGTTCAAAACTGCATGGTGACAAAGAATTAAGAATTCATCCTAAAGTAAAGCAGAAGAGAGGAACCAAGATGGCGTCATAGGTAAACACCTAAACTGCTGCCTTGCACAACAATTTCAAAACTACAACTAAAAGACAAAACGTCTATCACCCAGAACCATGGGAAAGCTGGCTGAGTGGAAGTTCTACAACTAGAAGGAAAGAGAAAAGAGCATTAAGACGTGCACAAGCACTGAAAAGCTGAGTTACAGAGGCGTGCGAATTGGACTGGCGGCAGGCTACTGGGTGCGCTGCTTTTTTCAACCCAAAGGGAGACAAGCTCCCGATTACTCTGAACTCCAGTTTCAGGGAGACGCTGGGGACCCAAACTCTGACAGGGAGAAGCTGGACTGTCTGCCATCGGGTCGGAAAGCGAGGGTGGCTTTCTTGCAGAGGTGCACGCAGCAATCATTGTCTACTGCGCTGGGGTGTGGGACGTGGGGACTTGGAAACACAGAGACGCAGAGATGGCTGACTGACAGCCATCGCTGTTTGCCATGACCTAGCCTAGAGACTCCCTGAGACCCTGCCCCGCACAATCTATAAACCCAACCAAACTCCACGCATATAAATGGTCTGCCCTATCGTAGCTTAACCTAACAAACTGCAGCTCTGGTCAGACACTCCAAAACCTCCAAACCCCAAACAAAGAGGAGAAAACTGTAGTTCTCACTGTAGCTCCTGCTGGGTGGCCTCAGGCAGTAGCTGACCTGCACCCCATTAGAGATACAGAAGCTAGTGTATCTAGTGGTCAGTGTGAGATGACACCAGATTTCAACTACTCATATCCATAAGTGACACATTCAAGAGGCAGACTCAGTGAGCACTAAAGCCCCACTGAAGCAAGTGTTTCCCCATAAGCATGTCTCCAGCACAGCAGTTCTTCCATTATAGACACAGTGGGTCCTCACAGCCAATTGGCCTGGAGGTCAATTCCTCCCAGTGTACCAACAGCAATCAAGGCTTAACTACACCAAGACTTTGCACTCAGCCCACAAAGGGGTGCACCAAGAGTGTCCACCTCAGGTGATAGGCTGAACCACTTGTCACCTACCACAGAAAACTACTCCATCAACACAGGGAAGCAGCAAAATGCAGAGACAAAAAAACATGTCACGAATGAAAGAAATGGAGGAAAGCAAAGTACTGGACATAGAGTTCAAAACCACATTTATAAGGTTACTCAAGAATCTTCTAAAAACCGCTGAGAAACTTGATGAGACCTCCGAGAAGCTTACTGAAACCTTCAAGGACCTTAATGAGAATGCCAAAAAAAATGGAAAAGTACCAGTCAGAAATTAAGCATACACTGTCTGAAATAAAGAATATACAGAAATTCAACTGTAGATCAAAGGACTCCAAGAATCAAACCAAAGATCTGAAATATGAGGAAACAAAAAACATCCAAACAGAAAAACAAAAAGAAAAAAGAATCCAAAAATATGAAGATAGTGTAAGGAGCCTCTGGGACAACTTTAAGAGTACCAACATCTGAATTATTGGGGTGCCAGAAGAAGAGAGAGAGCAAAATATTGAAAACCTATTAGAAGAAATAATGACAGAAAACTTTCCCTACCTGGTGAAAGAAATAGACTTACAAATCCAGGAAGCGCAGAGAACCCCAAACAAGAGGAATCCAAAGAGGACCACACCAAGACACATCATAATTAAAATGCCAAGGGCAAAAGACAAAGAGAGAATCTTGAAAGCAGCAAGAGAAAAACAGTTAGTTACCTACAAGGGAGTATCCATACGACTGTCAGCTGATTTCTCAACAGAAACTATGCAGGCCAGAAGGGAGTGGCAAGAAATATTCAAAGTGATGAACAGCAAGAACCTACAACCAAGATTACTCTACCCAGCAAAGCTATCATTCAGAATTGAAGGTCAGATAAAGAGCTTCACAGACAAGAACAAGCTAAAGGAGTTCATCACCACCAAACCAGGATTATATGAAATGCTTAAGGGTATTCTTTAAGAGGAGGAAGAAGAAAAAGGCAAAGATAAAAATTATGAACAACAAAATGACAACAAATACATACCTACCAACAAGTGAATCTAAAAATCAAGTGAATAAAAAAATCTGATGAACAGAATGGACTGATGAATATAATAGAATCAGGGACATAGAAAGGGAGTGGACTGACAATTCTCAGGGGGAAGGGAGTGTGAGGGGTGTGGGAAGAGATTGGACAAAAATCTTACATCTATGGATGAAGACAATAGCCGGGGCTAAGGGCATGGGGTGGGGTGGGGAATCAGGTAGAAGGGAGCTATTGGGGGGGGGGGAGAGGAACACCTGTAATAATCTGAACAATAAAGATTTATTTAAAAATTTTAAAAAAATAAAGTAAAAGCAGAAGAGGCCCTTAAGAGTCAGACATAAGATGAGATGCCATTTTGGAAGATAATTCTGGAGGCAGAGATCAGGATTTGGTGGGAGATCCACCAACAGCTCAAGGCAGAGTGATTGCATTTTTGGAAGATGTGAAAGCTCTGTGACAGTGGAGTAGAATGAGCAGAGCCTGCTATTTTCATAGGTAGGATCCAGAAGACTTAATTATCCTAAAAAGAAGCTATATCCTAAAGAATCACAGTGTTCTTTCCTTCTATTACAGATCTCTTTTTAAATTTAGTTAGAATATATTCATTGACTTTTGTTATTTATAATTCACTGGGATTAATTTTATATCTGCACAGTAAGAAAAGACAAAGGTTTTAATATTTTTTTCTTGTATTCCCATGAAATCATTGACATTTGATTAAAATGACAAACAGATGAAGCTGAAAATTCCCATGTTACTGAGGCTGAGAGCAGCATGGTTAACTCAATTCCTTCTGCTCCCTACACTGAGCATCGTCAGTGCTCTTGTACCATCCTCAGTACCAACCACACCATCCACAGCTGCCATCCCTCCAATAGTGCAGATGAAGAGATGGTTAACACCATGTAGACAAAGGAAAACTGGAAAATCTTTTTCTTCTCTTTCTTATCTTATTTGTTTCAAAGTTTACTTTGTGGACTCTGAGAACAAAGATGCCTAATAAGAAGGGCTCCTGGTGGCTAACTGGGTTCAAATTTAGGACAAATAGAGTCTAGCAGCCATTTCTACACAGGGAACTCTCACATGCAAGGCACATCAGGGTCAAACCTGCACAAACTGCCTGCCTCTCTGCACTGTGTTCCTGCCATTTTAGCCAACACTTGGAGCTGCACAACTATATCCTCATCAGCATCTTCACAGATCAATCAGTGTGGCTCAATTCTGACTAATCAAGACAGTGTCTTTTGGATCAATGAAACCTCAAAGATTTGAAGTCCTCATTTGCATGAGAAGGAACCAATCAGAGACCAGGGTTGGGACTTCTGTCTGTATAAGTCAGCTCCCCTCTGGCTCTGGGAATGCACTTCCTATTCCACTGAATACTGAAGACTGTTTCCCCAGCTAGAACTGAAACACTGAACAGGTCTTAGTGGAGCACACCTGTGCAGAGCAAAGTGGAGTGGAGCAGGTGGGACAGAGCAGAGTTGTCTAGCTGCAGAGGGGCCTCTCCCCAGTGCAGATGAGGCTGCCTAACTCTAGGGCTGCCTCTCTCCAAGCCACCTCTCCTTAGGGCCTCCTCACAACCAAAGCTGTTCCACAGCCATGCTGCTTCATAATTGCTTTGTAACACTATTGAGCTCTTCCATAGCCTTGCTATGCTTACAGCCATGCTGTATCACAACTGAGTTGTTTGCACTGAATAAAGTTGCCTTCTCCACCTCATGCAAAATTGGGGATTCCTGTTGGTGCTGAATTGGTGCCCACATGGGCTGACAACATCAAGTCTATCTCTCCAATAAGCCTTACTTTACTGACTTAGCCTATGTGAAAATTTTCTCCCATCTCTGATTCTTCTTGAAATGGTGTGAGTCAAACGAAGAGTAGTTAAAGTTTGTCAAATAAGTAGTCTTTCTTTATGTATAGTTGGTTTTGTGATATAAACTCTTATTCTTAATATCCTGTAAATGAAATTCCTTGCTAAGTAAGTAGGTTACCAGTGGCTGTGTGATCACATAAGATGCAACTACATGCCAAATTTCAGGGTTTTTTTGGTGAACATGAAATGTGTTTTATATTTCCAATAACATTGGAATGAGGAAATTAGAGCTATAATTATTTTCAGATTTTCCAGGCAGTCTGAATGAGTCAGCTAAAAACTAAAATGATACATTTATTAAAGTAGTTAATTAAAGAAAGACATGGAAAAATAGTCTATTGTGCATGAGATTATCTTAAAACATAATAAAGCATACATTAAAGAATTTATTAATTTAAACAGTTAACTATTAAGATTATATTATAGAAAAATAAAAAAAATGGACTAGGATAAGCAACAGCTCTCGGGAGTAATGGTATCTACCCCAACTTTAAAAAAAAAGAAACAGATGAATCTCAAGAAGTCAAGTAAAATGAGATAGCCAATAGTGTTTGGAAACATTTGTATTACCTAGCATAGATAAAGGAATATTATTGATAATATAAAAAATTATATTGGAGTTATGAGAAAAGCTTCAGAATGTTATTTGTAAAATGAATAATTTATAATATTTGGTAAGACCTGCTGATATAAGATGAAACAAGGACAGCTGCTTATTGCAGGGGTCTATTGAACCGATGATCTTTGGAAATAAGTATGACAACATATGGGGAAAGCTCTAAAAATATCTAAAGACTTTGAGTTGTTTCAAAAATCTCCTAAGAATTTATAAAATAGAATTATTCCCCCAGATGTGATACACTAACTCACCTCAGCAGTATTACCAATGCTAGCAAGCAATTTTAAATATTCTAAATAGCCAATGTCAGAGGAAAGATCTTAATTAAGTTGGTTTATATATAATTACTTTTATCAAACCTCTTTCCATAGAATATTGGAGACTGCTTATAAGAAAACAAATATTTATTAAAAGAGGAAACTATGTTACAATTATAAAATAAGAAAAAAACAAAGAAAAGACATACATAACACAACTACAAGAGTTAGCATAATTTCTGTGAATGAATTTTAGCCAGGGCATGGGAGCCTACTGATATCTTAGGTAAGAAGGAAAAGGAAAATATGCACAGAATTTCAGCTATGAGAAAGGAGACAGCATGTGCACAAAGAGTTCTTACTCCTAAATTTCAAAAGAACGTTTTTATATGGAAGTCTTACATTGTGTTATAAGGAATGATTATGTTACTTAAAATGTATTTTTTTATTAGTCAGGCAAAATCATGTGAAAGTAGAGACTGATTGCACACACAGGTCCTAGGGAGGGAGGCATGGCAGCCTGTGCACAAGGCCCATGTAGGGTGTACCCAGCAGGTGGGGAGTCCAGAGAAAATGAGGACCGGGGGCAAGTGCCTTCCAGTAGGTCAGGGTGGAGCACACAAGCAAAAGGTGCATGTGAATGTCATTAGTTTATAGTCACAGGAGGACAAGAAAGGAACCTGTGGCAAGGGCCAAGCTTATCACACTAGTCACCTTGTCACCTGAGAGGGGGACTTGCAGCCAGTTTGTTGGGGTGCTGAGGCAGCAGGAAAATATAAAGTTTCAAAATTTCACAATCCATACCAGGAAGACATGAGCCAGTGTAATAACTGAGGCTTTCAAACATTTTTACAGCACAATTTTATCGAAAATTTAATAGGAGATCCCATAGCTTCACCACATATAGCACCCATCAATAGAAACTGAGAGAAAGAGCATTCAACTCCTAATCTGAGCAATGGAAGATTTAAAACAGCTTAGATATATAGTGACTGATTGTCTAACTAGATCTGCACTGAGCAAGTAGAGCATCTAAATATTGCCTGAATCGCATGCTTCTCCCATAGTATCTTATAAATCTAACTTCTCCAGGACAGACTCTTCAAGTGCATGCTCTGGTGCAGTCCTAGCAGGCTGTATTCTTTCTTTTTTTCAGGCTGTATTCTTTATCTCTGAATGAGAATAAACCTGTACATTTTAGAAAAGATAGTTCAACAAATAATTTCATTTATTGAGGTAATGGAGATAATTAGGATTATGAAGACTACATATAAAATGTGATGTAATGTGAAAAAAAATCAGGTTATATTTGGGTATCTACACTAATATCACAATCAATTATTGTGTAGGCAGACTTCCAAGTGATCTGCTCTTGGAAAGGCAGTGGTGAAAGGGGACACATGACCATGACCCTGGTCTCACCACATACCACAGCACCAGAAACTACCGGTTAAAAGAGGGATGAGGTAGCCCTTCAATAGGCATCTGAAGTGCCACCTCAAAGGTGATAGGTACTCTGTGAAGATGAGGTGTCATCCTGCAAAATACAGGGTAGGTGATGTGATGACCATTTCATGCACCATGCCTCCAAGAGATCAAATGTGTTCTATCTCAGTGTTGATCAATGGGATATAACTTAACATATAAATGTGAAAACATTTCCATCTATCAAAATGGAAAAGATGAACACTTTGGAAATGTCTAAGAATGCCAAATTTAGAGGTAAACACAACATTCATATGAAGGTATAGATTTTTGGGGGAGATTCAGAAGGTACAAAATCAATAGAAAAAATAAATTTTATACTCTTGTGTCTCAAACATATTTGACATAGCATTATTCAAACCTAAAAACAAGCAATAATAAAGAACTGAACAAATAAGTCATGGTATCAATGTGATGTGATGATACAGAGCCATTTTAAATAACTTAGAAAAATATTTAATCACATGGAAAAGTGTTCAGATTAATTTTAACACAATTTAAAAATAGCATGATATACATTTTGTAGAATAGAATAACTTATCAAATATTGAAAATAATCACTGAGTAGTAACATTATAGGCAATTATTGTTTTTTCCTTGTGCTTTTCTGCATTTTTCAAAGGTTTAATAGTAAACATAATGATTTCTTATATTAATAACCATTAGACATAATACTTATAATAAAATAATTAAAAGAAGATATAATAAAAAAGAAGGATAAGACAATGTAATTTATTTCTGCCATCTTTAAATATAAAATTTGAACCCTTTGGGACCCTCCCACATGCATGGTATATCATTCTTTTTAAACACCATTGAGTTTTCATTCTGTTCTTGTCACCAACAAAGCAGTGCCAGAAATGCAGTCACAGTGTCAGCTGTCAAACCGAGCATCCAATTGTGGGGGAGATGATCAGGGGTCCAAACCCCACTGCTCCCAAGCAGAGCTGCGGAGCGCTAGCTTACAGAGGTCTGTGTGGAAAGAGGGCTTAGCTGATTAAGATCAGGTGACTCCTCATTGTGGATGGCTGCCACATGTAGGGGACTCTTGGCTGAATTAACAGACCTAGAGCATCCAGGTGAAGGGAGTGAGGGCATTTCTCTATGGTCCCTTGGGCCTCATCAATGTTTCAGCATTGGTTCTGGATGCCTTATTTGGAGGGTATTAAACAAAGCACAGCCTGAAAACTATGGCCAGCACGGGTGGCCAGAGGAAGCTTGGGAGAGGGAAGGTGGAAGCAGTGACAGCCGTTCAGCTGTTCAGAAGAACCAAGAACAAGTACGTGATGCTGCTTTTGCATGTTTGGAGGATTCAGACCCATTTAACCCTTTCTATTCCTCTCTTTGTACACTCTCTACTCACTAACCACACCGGTTTCTCTCAGGTCCTTGGACGTACCAAGCTCTTCCCTCCTCAGAACACTGGTGTTTACTGATGGACTGTGTCTGCTTCACCAGGGTTCGCTGGTTCCTTCTCCACCATCAGCTCTCAGCTTGCAGGTCACCAAATCAGCACAGCCCCATACCACACCCTTGTAGGTGGCAAATCCTTCTATCATCATACTGTCTCACAACCTCCTAGCTTCCTCCGATTATGTATCCCAGTTCATGATTACTTTGCTTATTGTTTCCTTTTGTTGAAGTTTTGGTCCATGTGGACAGGTTACCTTCTCACTCAGGCCAGGCTTCCCCTGGCCCCCCACTTCCACTGGCAGTCATCCTATTGCACCTGCTTTGCTTGTTTTTGGTTACATGTGGCTCTACCTGACATAATTGTATTGACTTCTTCATGTCTCCTACTAACTACCCACCACTCCCACAGAATAGGAACTACTAAGGGCAAGAGTTCTGTATGCTCGAGGAGAAACCAAGATGGTAACATAGGTAAACACCTAAACTGCTGCCTCGCACAACAATTTCAAAACTACAACTAAAAGACAAAATGGACATCATCCAGAACCACAGGAAGGCTGGCTGAGTGGAAATTCTACAACTAGAAGGAAAGAGAAAAGCACACTGAAACTCAGAGGAGCTGCAGGAGGCAGAGGTATTGAGACATGCACAAGGAGAGGGCTGGCAACTGAGTGCATGGCTGGCTTTCTCAAGCGGAAGGGAGACAAAACCTCCTGACTGCGCTGAACTCTAGTTCTGGGTGAGACTCTGGGGACCCAGACTCATACTGGGACTGAGGAAAGAGAAAAGCACACTGAGACTCAGAGGAACTGCGAAAGGCAGAGGTACTGAGGCACGCATGCAGAGAGGGTGGGCAACTGAGTATGTGGCTGGCTTTCTCAAGCGGGAGGGAGACAAAAGCTCCCGACTGCACTGAACTCCAGTTCTGGGTGAGACTCTGGGGACCCAGACTCATTTGGGGAGAAACTGGACTGTCTGGCAGCGGGCAGAACTCAAGGGTGGCTTTCTCTCAGAGGTGCTTGCAGTGGTTACCAGAAGACACTGAGACACAGGGGCCTATTAGGGCAGGGCTGACGGGAAACCAATTCTGTCTGCTCCACCCTGAGACTCCGCCCCATCCAAGTTGAGCACAGAGGCTTTTGCAAGTCTTGTCTCATAAGAATGTCTCCAGCACAGAAGTTCTCCCAGCGTAGACACAGCTGATCCTCACAGCCAATTGGCCTGGAGGTCAATTCCTCCCAGTGATACCAACAACAATCAAGGTTTAACTACAACAAGACTGTGCACACAGCCCACAAAGGGGTGCACCAAGAGTGTCCACCTCAGGTAACTGGGGAGGCTGAGCCACTGGGCCCTATAGGACACCTAGCACACAAAGCCACTCTATCAACTCAGGGAAACAACCAAAAGGCGGAGACAAAGAAACAGATCACAAATGAAAGAAATGGAGGAAAGCAAACAACTGGATATAGAGTTCAAACCCACAGTTATAAGGTTTTTCAAGAATTTTCTAGAAAAGGCCGATAAATTTAGTGAGACCCTCGAGGATATGAAAAAGGATCAACTAGAAATTAAGCATACACTGACTGAAATAAAAAATAATATACAGTGATCCAACAGCAGACTAGAGGATCGCAAGAATCAAGTCAAAGATTTGAATTACAAAGAAGCAAAAAAACACTCAACCGGAAAAGCAAAAAGAAAAAAGAATCCAAAAATATGAAGATAGTGTAAGGAGCCTCTGGGACAACTTCAAGCGTACAAACATCAGAATTTTGGGGGTGCCAGAAGAAGAGAGAGAGCAAGATACTGAAAACCTATTTGAAGAAATAATGACTGAAAACTTCCTCCACCTGGTGAAAGAAATAAACTTACAAGTCCAGGAAGTGCACAGAACCCCAGACAAAAGGAACTGAAAGAGGACCACACCCAGACACATCATAATTAAAATGCCAAGGGCAAAAGACAAAGAAAGAATATTAAAAGCAGCAAGAGAAAAACACTTAGTTACCTACAAGGGAGCACCCATACGACTGTCAGCAGATTTCTCAACAGAAACTATGCAGGCCAGATGGGAGTGGCAAGAAATATTCAAAGTGATGAATAGCAAGAACCTACAACAAAGATTACTCTACCCAGCAAAGCTATCATTCAGAATTGAAGGGCAGATAAAGAGCCTCACAGACAAGAAAAAGCTAAAGGAGTTTATCACCACCAAACCAGTATTATATGAAATGCTGGAAGGTATTCTTTAAGAAGAGGAAGAAGAAGAAGAAAAAGGTAAAGAAAAATTATGAACAACAAATACATATCTATCAACAAGTGAATCTAAAAATCAAGTGAATAAAAAAATCTGATGAACAGAATAAACTGGTGAATATAATCGAATTGTGGCATAGAAAGGGAGTGGACTGACAATTCTCAGGGGGAAAGGGGTGTGGGGGGTGCAGGAAGAGACTGGACAAATATCGTACACCTATGGATGAGGACAGTGGGGTGGGGGGTAAGGGCAGAGGGTGGGGTGGGAACCGGGTGGAGGGGAGCTATGGGGGATAAAAGAGGAACAATTGTAATAATCTGAACAATAAAGATTTATTAAATTTAAAAAAAAGAGTTCTGTATTCTCAGCATCTATTCTAGTGCTGGGCACACCTGAGGTGCTTAATCAATGCTCACTGACTATGAGTTCTATGAACATATGTGTGATGAAATCTTCTCTTATGTTTAACAGCATGCCTCATGTGTAACAGGAACCTGGAAAGTATTGAAGTCTTTATTTAATAAATGTGCAAGTGGATGACAAAATGTCTTGATGACTACCAGGGGAGTTTAAATACTTTTATGGTGTTGATAACCTAAAAATAAAAAGCCCAAGTTAGAGGCAGCAAGCATTTATTTGTTTATCATAAGGTTTTTAATATTTTAAAATATTTTTAACTTATTGATTTTTTTTATTTTTTTTCTTTAGCAAGAGAAAGGAAGAGAGAGAGAAACATTGATTTGTTGTTCCACTTATTTATGCATTCCTTGGTTGATTATTGTATGTGCTCTTACCAGGGATTTAACCCACAACCTTGGTATATTTAACCAACTGAGCTACCCAGCCAGGGCAACAAGCATTTATTTAAGATAAAATAAGAATAGCTATTCAGAATTACTGATTCAGGTAGAAACTCAAATAAAGTTCCAAATAGGAGACAAAGGCAAGAGTTATTTGTGAAAAAGGGAACAGGAACAATTACATCAATAGAAGGAATGTATTTCTATTTGTGCAGATAACATGGTGAATATTTTATAACAGCATTTACTTTTTTTCTCTCTTAATAGCATAGACAAATTTGATGTTAACAATGTGAGATTGAGATATCACTTTAGGCTAAAGAGGATGATTGTAGTGTATATTAGAGTAATGGATGATCAGTTTGGAAATAAAAAGGTCACAGGACAGAGAAGGTGCAGGACAGGGAATGTGGCTTTCCGTGGCTAATGAAACCACTCGTGGGGGTCAGAGAGACAGTAGCCCATCTCAGCGCAGATGGGGAGGAGGACAGGGGTACAGGAGTCCTGACGGGCAGCAAAGCTCCTTGAAAGTGTGAGGCAGAAGACCAAGCTGGAAGTCAGAACAGATCTCCATCTGAACCGAAGTATAACTGCCTGTGGAGTCCTGCTAAGCTTGAAGTCCTCACTCTGGACACTTGGGAGTCAATGCTTTTCTTTGTTGAGGAAAGAGAAAACTGTGTCCAAGGAGACCTCCTGGGGTCTGACAAAAACTCTACTTTAGTGGAGAGACACTGGCATCCAATTTATGGCTTCTTCAGGAAACTCCGTGATGACACTTTTTGGCAGCTCAGGAATGTCAAAGAATTTAGTTCCAGTCTGCTAGCACAGAGCTGTCTCCCCCGACGTGCCAGCCCCACACGGTGTGAACACGCCATGAATCATCTCTGGACTTTCTCTTGGCTTCTGCCACTTTGCTCTCAGTCAGTAGGCTGACCTCCATCCAAGATCCTTCCCTAAACCTGTTTAAAATCCCATAAAACACGGACATGGCATTTATGGGAAACCGGATGCCAAATTACATGCAGTGAAAAGGCTAGGAGCGGTTACTTGTAAACCTCCAAAAGTCTAAATGACAGGATTGTGTGGAATGCTAAAAGGATAAACAGGGACTCAGGTTGGGATCAGCAGAAATGTAAATACTGTGTATAGCACAAGCCAAAAAAGAACCTGACATATTTCAAGGGAAAAAATGCAAATCAAAGTGATTCCTTTGTATTTTTTTAAGATTAGAAATTGCTATCTTTCCCTCAGTTATAAGGAAGATTTAGCTCATTAGCCAGCGATTTGCACAAATCAGTGACATTTTGTTCCAGTGAGTATTCTGAGGCCATTTGAGAAAGCAAACATTTGTGTTTTCTGCTTGACAAGTATTTGGATTAGAGAAGATTATACCTTAAAAATGTTACCAGTGCCAAAGTTTCTAAGCAAATTCAAATTCTCACTTCTCATAGTAATTCCTGAGGAAAGTTTTATAAATTTGTTGCCTAAGTTAATTCACTGTAATTTATATTTTGGTTGATATTGTAATTTAATATTTTAAGATTTTATTTCCTAATTGGTTGTAACTGATATACTATAATATTTTTTTAATATTGCTTTTGCAAGGATTTACCTCACTGAATACTTTCCTTAATTATAACAGTTCTCAGTGGATTCTCTTATTGTTTTTCCAAAGTGCAAAATTTACATTATCAGCAGTTGCTATTTCTAATTGATTTTAGTTTCTATACTTTTTAGCTTTGTAACTTTATTATTTTCTACTTGTTTTACTTTATATAGTTTGATGCTTTATTATTTAGCCCATACATTTTCAAGTGTAATAAATCAATAAAACAAGAGAAGCAACAGCTTGTATAATTCTTAGAAAATGTTCCCCACCATATTTAAACCTGAAAGAAATATTTTGAAAGGTATGGCTAGGAAAGAGCTCCACAATATGATAAAATAAGAACTACATAAACAAACAAAACTTTTCATCTGTCATTTTTGCATGGTTTTGAGTGAGGATATTGGGAAGTGAAGAAAATTAAAGCAATTGATTAGAAATTTCCAATAAAAAGGAAATTATAACATTTTAAACTATAACTTGTCAACATTTTAGATGAAAGCTCACATATATGTATTTGTATTGATGTATATGTATATATACTCTCAAACACAATTTTTTGAAATAAGTAGTAGTTTTTAAAAATCATGTAATTTTACTGTCTTCACTTTAATCAAATTAATACATTTTGAAGTCACTCAAAACTAAATTTGTTGTTAGTACATTTTAGACAAGTTGAATCCATTATTTTAGACAATGCACCCTCTGCAATAGAGGTGGGCTGTGTCCTCAATTGGCCCTTTAGTAACTTGGGCCATATCTTTGGTCCTGAGTGTCCAGAGTGCAGGGGATGGTTTTACCCTCAGCAAGTAAATAGGGGTTAATGGTTTATGTATTAACTTCCTGTTGCTGTTGTAATACATTGTCATAAACTTGGTGGCTTAAAAGAACCTGAAATTTATTTTCTCACCATTCTGGAGGCCAGAAAGAAGTGTGAAATAAGTTTCACTGGACCAACATCAAGGTGTCAGCAGGCCACAGCCTCTGGAGCCTCGGGGGAGAATTGGTTCTTGCCTCTTCCAGCTTCTGGTGGCTGTTGCATTCCCAGGCTTGTGGCCACATGGGTCCAATATCTGCCTTCCTGGTCACATGGCTTCCTATTCTCCTGTGTGAGTTGAATATCTCTTCATTAAGATACAGGTGATTGCATTTAGGGCCCACCCAGACAATCCAGAATAATATCCCCATTAAAAGATTCTTAATTTTATTATATCTTTAAAGATTTCTCCCTTTTTCTTTTAAGCTGACATTGACGGGTTCCAGGGATTAGGAGGTGGGTATCTTGGGGAAAGGTGTGTGTAATTTTAAAGCCTACCACAGTTCAATAAATTTTCTTTTGCCTGACCGGCATGGCTCAGTGGTTGAGTGTTGACCTATGAACCAGGAAGTCACTGTTCAATTCCCATTCAGGGCACATGCCAGGGTTGCGGGCTTGATCCCAAGTTGGGGGAGTGCAGGAGGCAGCCAATCAATGATTCTCTCTCATCATTGATGTTTCTATCTTTCTCTCCCTCTCCCTTCCTCTCATAAATCAATAAAAATATGTTTTAAAATAAAAAAATAAATTTCCTCTTAGAAAACCAAATAATGTCAAGATACTTTTTTAGAATCTAAAATATAATGGTCAATATTAGATTTATGTTTGAGACTTATATGTGAATTTCCAATCTCATATAAAATGTCAGATCCAGATGCCATGATCTTGGTATAACTTCTGGGCACTAGCCAAAGGTTCTCCCATTTGCCAGGATGAGAACTAACATCAATTTTTCTTAGGCACCAGTGGGCAGTATGTTCTGTAACTCACTATGCATTTTACTATATATTTTTCCTCCAAGTATGAAGTCTTTGGACTAGATAACTAACAAATGAGAATAATATTCAAGGCTCTGAGTTGCCCTTATCCAGTAACCACAACCCAGACATTTACCCTTTCTCAGCCTACCTCTTTCTCCCCTAATGGGCTTCGAGTAGCTCCAGCAGATGCTATGACACTTGGTGCAGTAGCCCCTCTTTAAGATAAAAAACATCTGGAAGAAAAGAGAAACCTTCTCGCAATTCTGGGGAATACATTGACTCTATGATGCCAACTATTAAGTGTTTAGGAACTGAGCCTGAATGCAGGGGATTGCCAGGCCCTTCCTCTCAAAGCTTGAACAGGATGAAGATCAGCATTAACTTAGATCATGGGAACAGCACCTATGTGGATAAAATTATAATGTACCTTTCTCCTACAGGCATTTCTTTTTAAATTAATATTGTTCTCAGCCAGCGTGGCTCAGTAGTTGAGCATCAATCTATAAACCAGGAGGTCATGGGTTGGATTCCTGGTCAGGGCACAGATTGTGGGCTTGATCCCCAGTGTGCAGGAGGCAGCCAATCAATGATTCTCTCTCATCATTGATGTTTCTGTCTTTCTGTTTCTCTCTCTTCCTCTCTGAAATTAATAAAATATATTTGAAAATTAATATTATTGTGAGATGTTTGAAAGGTACATGTCCAAAAAGAGGGTCACTCTTTTCCCAAGGGAATTATCAGAGCATTTAAGTCTCTTTTGTTTGATATTCCCAATAAGGGATGTGGGGATTCTGGGCTGGGACAATTAGACGTGTGCTGGTGAAAATGTAAAATGAGGTCTTGTTCTGTCTACTGATGATAGTGTTTTGAAAGAGTTAATAAATGTCTCCCCTGTCTTCACATTTGGCATCTATTACGAGATAGAGCAAGAGGTTGATGCTAATCTCTGGGTCCTCACCCTTCTCTTTTTTACCCAACCCTCCTTCCCCTTCATCTGTGCAATAGTTTGTCTGCCGTGAATCCTTTTGGAGATGGAGAATAAAATAGCTGCTTTTATCTTAATCAGGCTGTTTGCACAGAACAGCTTCCGTCTCTGCAAACATGGGCCCCCTGTTCAGCAGCCTTGAATTAAAACCAGCCAGGTATTAGTTGAGCTGCCAACATCAGCCTCTCTCTGCCCTTGAAATCGTGTGACTTAGAGGAACAGAGAGTGAATGCTTATTTCAGACAGATTTCCAAACAAGACAGTGAGCCAATCACCTCATTCATGGTGTCTCTATTTCAGAGGATAAGGAAGCAGAAAAGAGAGGGCAGCAGAGTCCAAATTAACCTAAAAGGAAAACTCCACATGGAAAGATAACACATTTCACTATTAAATTTGACATCATTTCATTATATGTCTGATTATTTGGGTTAAGCTAACATTCACATCATAAAAAGGGTAAAATTTCTGCAAGTCCCCAAAGTACCATAATGAAGGCCCATTCCTCAAGCTAAGCAAGAGTATCTTGGGATTCTATAAGGGGAAGGCACACGGTAGCAATCAGAATATTGGCCAAAGCATGACCTTGGGGCAGGAGGAGAGTCACAGAAGTACCCTGTCTGTATGACTCAGATAGAAATTGTTGCTTATAGGCATGAACTTGGGTCACTGACTCAGTATAACCTGGAACATACATATAACAAGAAAAGATTTACAGCAGACAAACCATTGCACAGATGAAGGGGAAGGTGGGGTGGGTAAAAAAGAGAAGGGTGAGGATCCAGAGATTAGCATCAGCAGGAAGCTACTGCACCCAGGCCAGTGGATATTGGGGGGGATGTAACTGAGCTGAAGCTGACCCCATTGACTCTTTCCGGGGATGTGGGGTTACCACACAGCAACTGCCACTGGAGGCAGACAGAAGGAAGGCAAAGCTGATTTATCCTTCCCTCCATGGTTCAGACCCTTCTTCCCATACCCCAGTGCCTGACAAGAGCCCAACCAGCCAGTAGCAAATGGACCAGAACATGGAGAAGTCAGCTCAGAGCCACTAGGCCTGCAGCTCAACACTGAGCAGAACAAGAAGGCAAAAGCAACCAGAGGGCTAAGAAGCCCAGAAGTCATAAACAAGAAGAAGAATTTTCTATCCCATTTTTAAATCAGAGAAGCATGTAATACTTCAGAAAGATTTCCATAATCATGGTTATTTTGCTTAAATGGATCTAAAGTGGAAAGTTTTAATAACCTGGAAAAATGAGAAGAATATATAAAGCAGAGCATTTTGATATAATTTAGTAAAACAGTATAGAGCCCATAAAGGCCCAGGAGTTTTGAGAGTGTCATTATATCACAGTGAAATGCAGTAAAATATTATCTCAATTTCACTAGATATTAAATTAAAACATAATTTAAATGCCATATATTCTATTTGTAATGTAAAGAAACAAAGTGTAATTTTTATAAGCTTCTCTGTATTTAAAGGGTAACAAAGATTCTTGTTATAGACTACACTAGAGGCTCAGTGCATGAAATTTATGCATAGGGGGGGTGTCCCTCAGCCCAGCCTGCACCCTCTCCAATCTGGGACTCCTGGCTCCTAACCACTTGCCTGCCTGCCTGCCTGATTGCTCCTAATCACTCTGCATGCCAGCCTGATAGCCCCCTAACCGCTCCCCTGCCAGCCTGATTGACACCTAACTGCTCCCCTGCCAGCCCGGTCACCCTCAACTGTCTTCCCCTGCAGGGCTGAGGGAGACTGGGAGACTCCAGCGGGATGAAGCACATGGTACCTGCTGCCCCCTGGCAGGGCTGAGGGGACTGGGGGACTCTGGCTGAATGAGGTGGGCCTGAGGGGACTGGAGGACTGAGGCTGGATGAGGCGGGGCTGAGGGGACTGGGGGACTGAGGCTGGATAAGGCGGGGCTGAGGGGACTGGGCACTGCCATCTTGTGAGGGCATGGCAGTCAATTAGCATATTCCCTCTTTATTACATAGGATGTTTGTGCCCACAGGCATGCTTGCCTATATTAAGTGAGTGGATGAAGAAAGAGCCTGGAGAATCTTGGGTATGGAGTCTTGTGGACTAGGACTGAGCTTATTATTGATACTGTACCTCACATCTACTCATGTCCATTGGCTTAAACTTAATCAATTCTGTAGCCACACCTAACTTCCAGGGACCCTGTAAAACACCATGCCACTGTGTGTTCAGGAAGAAAATGCCATCAATTAAGTGAACAACTAGCCTGTTTGCCATACCTGGTTCTCATTCTTCTTTCATCCTAACAAATAGTGTCATATTGAACAAAACACTCAGTCTGTTTTTGTTTTGTTTTTTCAGTTATATATTCAGAGACATGAGCTGGATGACCCGTATAGAGTCTCCTTTAACCCCAAGGTTCAGTGCTAAATAAACCAAGTTTAATGATTATTTACTGCAAAGGCATATAGGGAGCTGGTCCCCAAAAACAGAAATCATGATAAAAAAATGTAGATAACTTATTCTTGAAAAAATTTATTTCTGTAATTAAAGGAGAAAAAAGAGAAGCAGAATTTTAATTTTTGTAGCAGGGTTGCATGGCAAGCCCCATATTTGGTTTGGCACAGTCGAGTGGATGTCTGAGAGACCTGGTGAAGTTCAGAAATCATCCTCTAAGAAAATAAAAAAATATATATAAGCCAGCCAAGCCCATATTTTTCTGGAATGTGTTTGTAAACAATTCTGTTTCTGTGAGAACGGCCTTGATTTTTGGGGGCTTTTGCACACAAGTCATGTTTTCAGAGAATCTGATCTACAAGGGGCCACCCTGAATCAGCCTCTGCCTTCTTACCTGGAACCAACTGAAACGTTGTGCTCAGCTGATGAGAAATAATATGTTGACTTTAGTTAGTGTATCTAGAAAATGAAGGGGGTGTTGGTGAAAATAGGCACCATCTGTCAAGCTTTCAATAATCATTTATGGACTCCATTAACAAGTCAGGCATTGTGTGGCATTTCCCACCCACAGGTCAGGTTGTAAGAAACCTTCATCCTGTTTAACAGTTTGTGCCTGTGAATCCTCAGACTAAACAGTGTGCTCAACAAACAAAGCAAACAGACACATACAAGATAGATGTGTTAAGTAATACAAATACCAGCTTATAGTCACTAATTCATGAAAGAACAAAACAAAACACGAGGGTGATTTTAAAGAAATGATTCCTAAAGCACTGCCATATTAAACTATGCCCTAAATTTTAAAAAGTATCTTAAGAAGCATCAGTTGTACTGAGTCCTTGTGTGACTGGCCCTATATTTGCCTGTCAGTCAAGAAAAGCTGCAAGTCTACAGAAAAACTCCTCCAATCTAAAATATCTGGGTGTATTAGACACAGTGCCCTCCAGAATAGATAAACGTACTCCTAATTAGATATTAGGAGAGAGAACAGCATGTTTCAGATTGGCTACAGAATACATAGTCATGGGGGAACATGATGCAGATAAATCAACTTGTGTGGGTGATAACTCCAATTCACTTTCAAAATGGAAAAGAAGATACTGAAGAGAGTTTGAGTTGCTGTCTTCCTAATAGATTGGAATTTTCTGGACTCCTGGAAGCACACCAAGGTGGCCATGTACAACAAAGTCTGTCACCTGTTCTGTTGTCACATTTATCTTGTTTGGATGAAGAGGGCCATTGGTGAGATATTTATTTGCTGAGTTGATTAAACAGTTTATTACCAACCATTTTATAAAAGGATTTAGCAAGCCAATAAAAATACTTTCAATATAACAATATAAAATAACACTTAACATGGATAAATGAGAAACTAGTCAAACAAAGGGAAAAGGCAGAATACATAAGATTGATTCCACTTTTATTTTCCCATTATCCCCTGTAGGAGTATTAACCATCTTTTAATTTTGAAAAAAAACAAATGGCTCAACTTTCCAACTTACACAAGTGGGAACCCATTGCTCTTGCCAGCTGTCCCAGGGTTTCTAGAACCTTATCTTTCTCCCTGTTTCCTTCTATTAAACTGATTCCTGCAACTGTGAATTATTCTCTGAGTTGGGGGTCCCTCAAGCTCCATGATGACTAGAAGGACTCACAGAACTCAAAAGCTGTTATATCACAGTTACAGTTTATTACAGTGAAAGCATACAGAGTAAAATTAGCAAAGAGAAAAGAGACATCAGTTATAATAACAAGAAGTGCTGGTATCACAGAACTAGGGGCCCAGTGCACAAATTCGTGCACCTTGAAAGGAACTGTGGGTCGTGAGGCTGTGGTAGGCACAGGGGTGGGTCTCAGCCCATCCTCCACACCCCCCTCGCCCCCTCCTGCTGTGGCCCCCAGCCCCCTGTCCCCTGTCTGCCGCAGCCCCCAGTCCCCTGTCCCCTGCTCCCTCCGCCACTGCTCCCATGTGCTGACGGTGCCGGACCCGCTCACACACGCTGACTGCATGGAGTGATCGGGACTGGCACCGGGTGCTGGCAGTGGGTGAGAGCAGGGCCGGCACCAGCAGCATGTATGAGTGCTGGGTGGGACTGCAGCAAGCGGGAGCAAAGAATTTTTAGTAACCACCAGAGGCTTGCCCCAATGACAATGACTGGCACCCCACCTTGGTCTGGCACCCCTGCTCATCTGCTCCACCATCCCGCCTTGGATGACGCCTGCTATGTTCTGCACACGCCCCCTGGTGGTCAGCACACATCATAGAGACTGGTTGTTCAGTTGTTCTATTGTTCGTTTGTTCCGCTGTTTGGTCTATTTGCATATTAGCCTTTTATTATATAGGATTACATGTCACCTTGTTCTTGAGGCTTTGTGTTGCATCACCACTTTTCTCATATGACTCTACAGTGTGCCAGGGAGACAAAGACAAGTATAATGGTGGCTTTTGTGGATGAAAAAACGGGAACATCGAATCATTTACTGAAAAGCCCCTGGTCAGTAATGAAAGTGAGAATAAAAGCCATATTTACTCATTACTAGATCATAAGAGTTATTTATTTAATAATCAAACAGTTTGCTATTCCTTTGGAACCAAACATTGAAGTAGACATGGGAGTGAGGAGAGAATCTGATTCAGCCCAGCAAAAGACCCAGGCATGAACACTGATGTGAAGACCTACAATATATGCTAAATATAAATATATGATTAATTATATTTATTTAGTCATTACTTTGACAGAAATATGTAGATTACCTACAATATGCCAGGTGCACTGTTAGTGTGGGCAATAGAGTGTAGAGTATAAAATATGTGATCTCTGATGCCCAGACCTTGCAGTCTGGAGGATAAAGGATATGTAAGAAAACAAATACTAATTATCATCATCATCATCATCATACAACGCTGTGAAAGAGAAATATAGCAAACTGTGGAGAGTTTGTAGAAGAGCCCAGAGCTGTGGAAACATAGGAGATATTTGTTACTATTGATGATGGAACCACAGAATTGATGTTAGTATTATTTCCTCTACCTTCTCAATATCAATTTTATAAGGAGGTCAGCAAAAGAACAGGGCAGTGAATTAGCTTAAGAATCCAAGGGGCTGGGTACTAGTTACACCTGGTTTACTTTGGACAAAGCATTACAGATGGGCTGTGAGGTTTCTGGCATTGACTTTTCATTTGTCTTTTCTAGCATTGACTTTTCATTTGCTCCCTGAAAGACTATTTATTGAACACTCAAGCTTTTAAAAGAAAATATGTGAATTCATTGGAGTAATCTTGAACCTTATATCACAAATTGTCCTTAATAGACTTTTGAATGTGGGGGAAAGAGGATGTCCTGAAGCACATACAGATAAACTCTCTATCTTATAGAGCACCTGTTGCCTACAGAACAGTGTGGACCCAAAGCAATTTGGAATATACTTTAGCTTAGTAAAATTGCTTTTATAAATAGACTATTTCTGCCTTAATTTGTGATGTTACCATAGGAGATGGGTCCATGGATCCAACTTCCAGTCTGAAAGGTGAGCATGCTGTGAAGAAGGCACATCTCTTGTGTACTAACACATCTTTCCATAGTGCTAGCGGAACCACAAGCCTGGCTCTCATCCCTTACTGTCTGCACCATCTTTCCTATTTATTCCCAACATTTGAAACATAATGTTTGCTACAGCTAGTTGTTAACTGAATCTATGATAAGAGACTAGTAGACCCTTGAAAACAATGCACATATCCTTGAGAAAGATCTGAAGCTCTTTGTAATGGGAAGTCACCCATAAGAACATGAACTGTTGGATAATGTTGTCACCCCTTCACAATCATCTTAGTTCTTTTCAATCCAGAACTATGATTTGTAACATTTTTTTTTTTTTACTTTTGGCCTTGAACAGATATCGAGTCAATCTTTATCCCTGGTATATATAAAAATCAGATTCCCCTATTCCTATTTTTCTTACCATATTTCATATACATGTTTTCTGTGCTGGTCTTTAATTAAGTTGCTTCCAGCAATGGTTCGGTCCACTTTACACATGTGACTGAGGTCAGTGGTTCCCAAACTTCAGCATGGAGCACAGTCACCTGAAGGCTGCTTAAGTGCCATTAAGACCCACCATGTTTCTTCCAGGGTGTGGACTGCATTACTACTGAGATCTGCTGGGCACTGTCCACTCCATATTCTGTCACATAATCAGAGCACAGTGCCACATGGATTACCTTCCATTAGACTTATCTCAAAATTCAACGCGGAACATAGAAGAGGTGTTGAAGAGCAACAAACATTAAAATAAAAACCAATTCCTTTTTTGTAATTACATATTAAATCTTGAATCAAAGTAGAATGAGTGCTTTGGGGTTTACCTAGATTACACTGATATAATAGAAGCAAAGTTAATATCCCCTCGAGGGCACTGATATATCCCTTAACCAAACAAGTCTCTCTGAAACTTTAGATTGAATAGTATTGCTATTTTAAATCACTGATAAATATCCCTAATTCAAGATTTCTCTAAAAGAGTTTATCTCAAATTTTAAATTTGAAAAAAAAACAAACAAAACCTTCCGATTACTTGACCTAAATGAAATCAATAAATCAACCACACACCCTATTAAAAAATGTGTGGACTCAGGAGTTCAGAGCTTGCATTGCAGTGTAATGAAGTAATGTTAAAAAAACATAAACAACTCCACCCATTTCATTCCTCCTCCTTAGCTTCCGCCTTAGCTTACAGGTGGCTTGCCAGAAGACTAGGAACCGATTACCAAAATATTCCAAACAAGACAGGATCTTGGAAAAATAGCTGGCATAGGAAATTATTCCAGCTCAGGTCCCTCTGAGAGATGCATGTTCACACAAAAAGGAATATGCACATTTTGTTTTTGACATTGTCTTTTATAATATTGTAACTAACTTTCAAGTAATTATTTATATTTCAATTAATGATTATTATAATTAAAATTAGTTGGTTACTTTTATAGGTTCTGAATAATATGATCAAAGAGAACAAATAGAATACTTAACATACAAATTTGACATTTAATTTTTATAGATCTTTTTGATAGATTCAGATTTTGAAGATGTAATTTATATATTCATCATCTAGTTCCCAAATCTATTTTTACAAGTTATAAAAAGCCCACCTCATTCAATGCTTTTTTAACTTTTTTTTAAAAAAAATTATTCTTTAAAAAAGTAAAGTGAGGAAGATATCTTTCTAAAAAGTTCTTCCCTCTTTTTATTTTCTGAGGAGCCCTCCACTTTATTATCAACCAGTTGATGGAATCACTTGATATCTGCAGAGCAGATAGAGAAGAATAAAGGATGGGTCTACTCTTGAGGAAATTTGTAATATTAAGAGGACAAAAAAAAGGGCAGAGCAGATCCTCTTGACCACTTTTTGATTTTCATCATCTTTGACTAGAAGACAGCATTCAGGTTGGACAGTACAGAGGTGTCAGCAAAAAGGCTCTCCACCCTTAGAGGGATTGCAAGACAGAAAGTGATCAAATGCTCTTGGAACATGAAAGACTTCAGCTTCATAAAAGTTACAACTAACTCAGTGCTTGAGGGTGTGTGCAGAGTATGTAAAGATATGACAGATGAATTATTTTTCCATGAGAAAATACTGAATTATGGAGAGGAGCTAGGTAAGTGTATGAGGTAAATATTTTCCAATTTCAAAACTGGAAAAAGAAAGAATTCCAGGCACAATGGGCCAATCAGTTCAATATTGATCAGGGACACAATTGACGAGGTAATTATTAACAGGCTGATGATCACTTAAAAAAGAGCAGCAGTAACAAGATCTGGCTCAATTAGTTTCACAAAGAGCAGCATATTTGCTCTTCGTGTTTAGTAAATGTGTTTTGCTGGGTACAGGTTCCCTAAAGACTAATGAAGAGTGATACTTGAACTTAAGGAACTAATTCCATTGGTGCATCAGAAAAATATCTTAGAATTTGGGCTTCTAACTTTAGCCCTGCATGTGGCTGTCCTTTTGATATTCTTTTGCATTTGATGAAACCACAAATCAATAGGTCAGAACTGCCTTAACAATCTACTTAGAAACAGCTACTAATTAATTGGTGCCAATCAAAGGACAAAACCCTAAAGCACATACAATTTGTCCTGTTCTTTATCATGTGTTACTTCTATTCAGTGGTTTGAATTAAATCACACACACACACACACACACACACATATACACACAAACATGCGTATAAGATTTTCACATGACACAACTGGGGCGGGATCATTGATATAGTAGATGACAGAATTGAACTTCCAAATTATTCAAAACAAGGGAACTGGGACCAAGAAAGCAGAATGAAATGTACCTGGGCAATGTAAACTTAGGAGCTTCTAGAAATTTATGGGTAATTGTTCACAAACTTGCCAGCAATCAAGTTTTACACTTTTTTCCAGATCAAAGCTTATAAAACATGAGTGTGCATTTACAGAAGTGCTAGTGTTTTGATTTTAGGGGGCAGCAGGGACAGTGTTTGAGCCAGGCAGGCTGGCTGCTCCCACCCAAAGGAGCATGGCCTCTCACTTCCACACACCCACAAAGAATGCTTGCAGTGAAGGACATGAGGATGGATGGGAGGCTACACACTGTGAAGAGCCCTGGGTACAGGTCACCTCAGTAGACAGGACCAGAATATGAATAGAATGGAATGGTACCCACTGTCCCATGGGTCATAGTGAGTACAAGTTGATGCACTTCATTTGGAATCAGATCATGGCTTCACTATAAGGAATGTGTGCCTACAAATCACCTCCATGAAGTGGTGGTAAACCACTTTTGTGAAGTATATTCAAGCCAAGGCTGGAGGGCCATACGTAGGACAATGTAGAGTGAATTCTAGATGAGGGCAGGGGGCAGGATTGAATGAGCAGATTCCAGGCTTTTCCAACTCTAATATTCTCTCCTTCCAATTTGAGCTGGCTAAGCCTCTCTCCAGCATACACACACATACACTCCCCCCTCCCCCGCCCCCCCCACACACCACAGTCACTATTCTACTCAGAGTCTGACTTAGAGGAAATGAGAGGCGCCTAAGTCCAGTTTCTAGCCTCTTACTGTGAGCTGTGTACCCAAAATATAATTCTTTCCAGAGACCATCCAGCAACACAGCAACATAGCATCTTGTCTGTGGTGTTTCCCATTCACATTTGCTGCTGTTCCAGTAAGAGCTACTTGGGAATAATGAACTCGCTGTCAGGTTTTAATGAGACTTTGGTTTCATTATAGCTTCTCCCCTCCTTGCTTTGATTTGTTTCCTATGGCAGCACTTTGGGTGTTGAAGTAATGCTTGTCCCACATCCAGCTTCTGGATTAGGATAGCATGGATTCTGAAAACCTGATGAAAATGTCTATGGACATTTAACAAAGGAAGTCTATATTGTAATTGCTGATTTTAAAATTGGTTCCACAAGAGAGGAATAGAATTTTTTTCTGGGTAAAACAAAACATATATAAAGGAAGGAAAGTGTAATAGATGAAAACTTGAAGATTAATTGAAGAGATGAAATCCTCTTTCTCTTTATAAAGTGAGATAAGAGTTGTCAAATATTTTGAAAAGTATGAAGTAGTAATAACACTCTCTAATTAAACATGGTATAATTTAGTAGCTGAGGATAGAAAACACAATAATCATTCCATATTTTACCTCTGCGGAATAAGATTGCAAGCTACATCAGAATTCTCAGTCTATGTTTACTCTTTAATAAAAGGGGAAATGATGAGAGAGAACAAATAGCTGTATCATTTATCTATTTAGAATTCCAAGATGTGGTGTGGTCCAAACTCAGGTAGTTACTTTGGCTGAATTATTCATTTTCACATTCACCCATCCATACATTAATTCACTCATCACTTTTTTAATGTAATTCCTTTGATATGCATTTCTTCTTGGTTGTTTTTCTAATTTTAATTTTTTTAAATCCCCACCAGAGGATATTTTCCCCCATTGATTTCTAGAAAGAGTGTGGAAAGGAGGTAGGAGGGGAGGAGAGAGAGAGAAACATCTGTGTGAGAGAGACACACCGATTGGTTGCCTCCCTCATGTGACCTTACCAGAGCTGGAGAACCTGCAACCAAGGTACGTGCCCTTGACCAGAAATTGAACCACCCTTCAGTCTGAGAGCTGATGCCTCAACTCCTGAGCCAAACCGGCCAGGGCTGTTTGTCTAGTTTTAATGGTGCAGATAACAGTCCACACATTCTGGGGTTGTTGATCTTTAAGCCTTGCAGAAGAAGCACTCAAAGAATACAAACAGTAAGACCAGTCCTTCAGATGGGCATTAACAAGATGGCAGCCTTGTGGCTACAGGGCTGGGGTCCATGGGCGAGCGGCTGACCCCATGGTGAGCATGATGAGTCCTTGTGTGAGGATCGCCACACCAGCCTTCCTCCTGTTTGCTGTAAACACTAGCCTCTGTTTACAGAGCTATGGGCAGGGGGGAAATGGGGCCCTGCTGTCCAGGACTGGGGAACATGCTGCGGTACATTGGACAGCATGTTCTCTATTTGGTATGAAAACCATACACTCTTAAAATATCAAAAAAACATCCTAAAGAAGGTTCCAATTAGATGGATATTTTTACTTAGGTTTATTGGTACTGAGGGAGCATAACTAAGCCCTGAACCAAGCACAGTTGTGCAGTGTGAGTCCAAGCCAAGGAAATTTAAGAAAATGGAAACATTTAATCCTTAGTATTAGAAATGTGCTGTTTATTCAAACCTCATTTGAACTAACACATGAAACAATAGGAAGATATAGAGTTGAGTACATTTGAATAGACTCATTTATGTGACGGGTCTGGAATGGAGATAAAACTGGGATTACTGGGGATCTTAGCATAGAAATAAGAGATCTTATAAAGAAAATACCTGCCATTGCTCTTGTCAATGTAATAATATTAGATTGGTTCAAAAGACTGAACCAATCTAATATTATTAGTGCAAAGCAGGAGAAGTTATTAAACCTTCACTTGCACTTCATTAATCTCATAGATTTTATGTGCAGTTTTTTATTTTTGGGGGAGAATTTTTGACTGCACCTTTGCTTAATTCCAAATAGGCAATTTGGTCAGGAATGATAATTGCAAGCAATTAAATAGCTGAGGTTCTGCAGAATGTAGTTGTTGGAATAACCTCGTGTTAATAAACCCCACAACATATAAAATGGAGTTGAAATGCCTTACCATTAGAGAAGATTGATATTTGCAAGCACATAGTCTATACTGGATGACCTTACACAGCAGTGTACACCATAGATCCCTCTGTAGCTTCTGTACTTTAAATAGGCTTCCTCTTCTGCCTACCCTTTGTCAGCTTGCCTGATTCTGGCCCTCAGAGCTATGCAGCTGCTGTGCCTTCCACTAGGAGTGCCTTTCACCTCAAGCTGCTTGAAAAAACTCTCTTCAAGTTCTAATAAAAATGTCACTTCTTCTGTGATTTTTTTTTTTTTACTCAGCTGCCCAAATGTGAGCAGAAGATATTTCTCTGGGTGTAGAGGGACAAGCTTTGTCTGGCCTTCTCCCACTGCTAATGCGATAGGAATATTTTATATCTCTCCCTGGAGGGAATGCAATGTTCAAAAGAGGCTAGACTATTTTTTGCTTATCTTTGTAGCTTCCAAGTATCTCCTGGCTGCCCTGGTGGAAATGGTCCTCTCTGGACATCAGGCTCCTGGCCATGCCCATTTTCCATGGTAGTGTGTTGCTGCTCATCCTGGCTGCTGGAGGATAGGAGAAGGAATGGGGCCTTGTTCCTGACAAGGGTGAGAAAGTACCACTCAGTGCCAAGAAGGGAGTGAACAAGGCTATTTGATCACAGGGTCAAATGTTTGTTAAGTAAAATAAAGCCAAATCAAATGCTTGTGGTTTTTTGTTTGTTTGTTTGTTTGTTTGTTTGAGAACTAAGATAGTTTGTGACCAGGAAACAATCACTGCAAATTGCACTTTGATCTCCCATTCTCTATAAAGTTTAACAACGACCACTTCCCAGTGGCTGAAATGCATCTACTGTAAGTTGACCAGGGAACCTCTTCAGAGGCAACATTTTTGGAGATACTACTAGATGTCATATGTCATACACATGAGACTGCCTCTTCATCCTCAAAACAACCTTTAGAGATAGATAGAGTTAAAGGCATAGGAATAGGTGTAGGTATAGCACAGGTGTGAGCATGGCTGTAGGTGGATATACATATAAATATAGGTTTATGTTTAGGTATAGGTATAGGTAAGAAGCTCATCTAAAATGTTTTCAAAGAGTTGGAAAGCCTGCCTCAATTCATGGCTTCATAAGCAGAACATCCATAAGAAGGCACTCAGCTAAGACCCATTTTTAAAAAATATTTTTATTGATTTCAGAGAGGAAGGGAGAGGGAGTGAGAGATAGAAACATCAATGATGAGAAAGAATCATTGATCAGCTGCCTCCTGCACACACCCTACTGGGGATCCAGTCTATAACTCGGGTATGTGCCTTAACGGAGAATCTAACTGTGACCTCCTGGTTTATAGGTCAACAACACTCAATCACTGAGCCACATTGTCTGGGCAAGACCCATTGGTTTTATTCTATTGGCATTACCCACAAATCAAGAGATCTCTTTGATGGGGTACGGAGGATGACCAATAAATCTTGTCATTAAATATAGAAAGGAGGAAACAATTTCCCCTGCAAGTGATCCAAGCTCAGTGGCTAGACATAATTGCCCTCATTTGCATAAAAGGCACACTTCAAAAAGCAGCTTCAAGTTAGTCCTTAAAGTAACTGGTTGACTCTGAATGGCTCAAAGTTAAAAATCAGCCCCTAATTTAATTGCTGTTTACTAGCATATTTTTCTGACATTTCCCAACTTCGTTCCTGGGTAACTCTTATTGTTGTTTTATTTTTATTTGCTGGCAATTTATGGAAATTATGGGTTAAACAAACAGTCTTACTCAAGTAGTTTGATATAGTAGAGTCATGAATTTTAGGTGGCTTCTAGAATAAAAGGCGAAAGGACATGTTGTTCCTCTCTGGCCTGTAACTTTTGACGCAAATGCTGGTGTTTAACAAACTCTTTGTAAATTCTATAATGGGGAAAAAATTGGCTGAGGATGACAGACTTTTGAAGCCGACATTGACTGAAGACCTGTGAATAACCTTGCATTCAGAACAAAAAAATCACTGCTTTACTGGGCTATATGGGTGGCCAAAACCCAAATCCCCAAATATCCAGTTTAAAGCTTCTAATGGAACATTACATATTGTTTTTAATAGAATTGGGTAGAATGTCATAACTTTTTATACATTTTAACATTTTTCAACTGTTCTTAATAACATGAATGCTTGGTGATGCAAAGTATTCCTTGCTCTCATTTAGGGTGCCCTTCCTGAGGAAGTGGAGGATTGGGTATTTTACAATTTGCCTTTAATTCTAAGGCATGCCTTGACATTTTCAAGGACATGCATTATCCTTATCAAGCATGACACAGTAGAAACCAAGCATGCTAATTTTTTTTTCTGCAAAACAAATTACCAGAAACTTAACATCTTAAAAGAACTATAATCTATCAGCTCATAGTTCTCTAGGTCAGAGGTCTGGGCATGGTATGGCTGATTCTCTCCTCAGGGTCCTATGAGGTTAAAATCAAGGGGATAGCTGCACCATGTTCCTTTCTGGGATCTCCGGGGAAGAATTCACTTCCCAGCTTGTTCAGATTATTGGCAGAATTTTTCTCTCTGTGGTTGTAGGACGGAGGTTTCCATTTCCTTGTTGGCTGTCAGCTCAGATCCATTCTCAGTTCCTAGAACCTATTCCCATTCCTCACCACATGCCCCCTCTATCTTCATAGTCAAAATTGAAAGACCTTTTTCTCATTAAATGCCGTCTGTTTCTTTGAAATCTCTTCTACCAGAAAGAGTTCAGTTCCTTTTAAATGTTCACCTGATTATGTCCATCCCCAGAAGTAATCTCCTTTTCTTTAAAGTCAACTTATTTGGGACCTTAATTGCATGAAAAATTCCCCTGCAGCAGCACTTAGATTTGTGTTTTATTGAATAACTGGGTGAAGATGTGCAAATGCCAGGGAGTGAAATCTTGGGGGACATCTGAATTCTGCTTACCACAAAAAGGAAAAATGACCACATAATTTGCACACTTCAGTTCTTTTATTTAGCATATACTTACTGATTATCTTCCACATTCTGACCATAAAGCAGAGTTTCATTTAGCTTCTGACTTCAAAGTATTACATGAGCAAGGGACATATAAACAAATAACAATTAATTGGTGTAACAAATGCTATCGTCTCTTTTATTCCTTTTTAAAAATATATATTTTGTTTGTAGTATTACAGATCTCTCCCATCCCCCCCCCCTTTTACCCTCATTCTCTATATGCCCCCTCTCCCTCAGGTCTTCATCACCCTATTGCCCATATCCATGGGCTATGCATATAAGTATGTAAGTTTTTTTTTTTTTTTGGTTTATCTCTTCTTGTCTCCCCCACCCCACATCAAAATATATATATTTAAGTAATAGGATATGTAGCATGAATGTGGTCTTCTTTTGTCAACACAGGCATCTCCCTGTGACATTTTGCAGAGCAGCTGGAATAAATGCTCACCACTGAGGAGCAGCTACTGAGGTAAAATGGTCTCCAACTACACAGAGAAAAACAATAAGTTATGGAAAGTCAATGATGGTTGTATAAACTGGCCCCATACAGTAGGCTCTGTGGCTTCCTCAAGCTGTGTTATATGAAATGGAAAAGGGAGAGCTAAGCTCTCTGACTGCCTCAGATGTCATAAGACGAGTCCACTGTAATAGTCTCCTAAGACATCTTTCTGGTTTTCATCTCCACTCCCACATTTCTGGTCCAACCAACCTGCACTCTATCAGACTAATGCTCCCCAAGCACCCATTTTATCATGATATTGCCTGGGTTAAATAGTTATAACCTAGACAGCATTCATCTAACAAATATTTATGATTTGGCAGCCTGGGCTGCTGGGCTACAACAAAGAAAATGTGAATAAGCCATTTGCACTGTCCTCACAATGCTCAGGGCCTGGGGAATGCTGGGGGCAGGGGCCACCCTGGTCAGGAGCTCAGACTCCTGCTCTGGGCAGGACAGGGCTGTCATCCTCACTGAACTTGGACAGGTACTTCATCTTATGGTTCTCCAGTTTACTCATGTATCAAGTGGAAACTGGTTACATCTCATAGGTTAGTTTTAAGATTATATGTGAGAAGGCAAGCAAGAAATGAACTACCCTGGGAGTTTAGTAGTTATCAGAGTGCTCCACATGTTGTCATCCAGATGATATAGAATGATATTCATTGAAGACACTCTTTGGTCTGGCTTTGGAATACCTTGCAGACTTTTTTACTGACTATTCCAACAACTATATTCCAAATCTCCATAGCTATTCCTACCTATCTACTTATGTCCTTTCAAGTTTCAACCACAGGAATGAAGCTGTGCATCTACTTAGAGTAAGAGAGAAGGTCTCAAGGTGGCCTACGCACTTACTTGTTTCTCTGTCACATTCAAGCAAGTCTTTGTCTAAGTCTTTTCCCATCAAGTATTGTTTCTAAGTAATACCATGAGGTCAATCTACTGTTAAAATTCACCTACATCTAATTTCATCTCAAATATGTGGGGGTGTAGTAGAGAGAGCAATATAAATAAATTAAGTTAGTATTTATTATCATGGCTGAATATTTCAACACATTTATTATCACTCTCAGTTGACTCTCAGAGTGTAGTTTATCATATCAAATTTTTGGATGAGTTTGTTGAGACTCAGGAAGATGAAATGATTAGTTCCCAGTCACTAAGCAGGTGTTAGAGTCACTGTTCCCATATTTAAAGCCACATCCTCTCCCTTGTACCATTCTAACTCTAAGAAGAACATAAATCCATTTTTTGACTGTCTCCTTGGGTCTATGTTGGGGTTGGTTCTTTCATAATTGGCAAACAGCCCTTTCAGAGTTTGAAAGTGGAGACAATCCCTCTTTAGAGTGTTTGATTCTCAGTGCAGGGGGAGGGTCTATCCACATGGCATAGCCCTGACAAGCTGAGTAACAGGTATTGCTTACCAAGTCACTTCCAATAGAACCAGTCTGCTAGTTATTAAGTGTCTGGAAGCTATTTTCCCAGTTTTTAAGTAGCCAGGATTTGCTGCTAATATAGTCAGAGTCAGCATTACACCGGCTGCTCATAAATGACTTATTTAGAAAGAGGCAAGACATGTTGTGACTTGGCTGTCTTCTGTTCTTTGGAGATAAGGTAAACGTTCCTAGTAACGAAACATGAAAACAAACACATTACAATTATTTAACATATGCTATAAGTAAATAAAAAAATGCATATCTGCCTTCTTTTTCTCTGACTTTTATTACTTCCTTTGAACTAACACATTTCCCCAGCTGCCAAACACATGTTTTTCGGGTGAGGGAGTCATTGGGAGGAGTAGACCCAGCACGATTCACTACCATTTTCATGCCCAACACTTTAGTGTTAAGTACATGAGATTATGCTCTGACACTGCCCATATGTAGCCAAAGTCCTCCTATGGTCCAGTAATTGAGGCAGCTCAAGAAATCCCATTTTGTTATTTACTACAGCACAGAAGTGAAAGGTGCCTTTTCCAGATTGCCCCATAATGTAGCCAACTAGTGACAGACACCTTGCTTTCCAAAGGGTGATCATGCTGTCATTTGGGTCAGGCTGTTCATGAACGGCAAGATTGAATGATGTATATAAGTATGTACTCTAGAACACAGCAGATGAATCCTAGCTCCATCAGTAATTGTTCTACCTGGAAAGTTTTCCCATGAACTATACCTCTTATGGTGTTTGAATGGATTAATGGAATTAATCATATCAATGCCTGACCCATGTAGCATTATAGAAGTGTTTGCTATGATGATGATAAGAGTTAAGATAGTAATAATTGCTTTATATAGAAAACCTTTAACAAACAGGTCCATTAATTACAGTTCAAGAAAATTAACACAGTGGGTACAGGTTATTATACAGTCATTTTTATTATTTATTTATGATTTATTTACTTCAATAAATAAAATCATGTGTGTTTAAAGGGTACAGATAAACCTAGAAAGAAATATAAAATACATCTTTTCACTTGTTACTTTATTTTGGAAGAAAAATATTTTTAAAAATTTAACTTTAGTTTGGTTAAAAGTTAAATGCGATGATCCAGTTATACAAATACAAAATTTTAATTATTAAACCCAAATTTTCTATGAGTCTCTTTCTACTCAGAAGATTAAATATTCAAAGTAACAGTATTTTTGTACTGTCTAAAGGGCTCTTTCATTTTACCCCAGTCTCTTTTGGGGCAATCATCCAGTCTTTCAGAGGTATTCTCTTTATTTTTAAATATGTATTTTATTTTACACTAGTGTTAGATTTACAGAAAAAATGTTAAGGCAGTACAGAGTTCTAATATACCTGACACCCAATTTCCCCTCTCATTAAGAGCCAACTTATGTCAGTACCACACTTTTGTTAGATTTAATAAAACAATATTGACACATTATTATAAACTAAAGTGTATACCACATGCAGATTATCTTAGTTTTTACCCAATTCTGTTTTATGTTCTAGGATCCCATCCAAGATCCCATGTTGTATTTATTTTTATTTAAAGCTTGTGTCTCCTTGACTTCCTTTTTGCTGTGAGAGTTTCACAAACTTTCCTTGTTTTTGATGACCTTGACAGTTTTGAGGATTACAGCATTTGAGGAGCAAGGTTTTGGAGATAAAGTGCCATTTTCATCCCATCATATCAAGGTACATACTATCAATATGAGTTATCACTGTTGGTGTTGACCTTGATCTTCATGCTGAGGGAATGTTTTTAGGTTTTTTCACTGTAAATTTATTCTATTTTCCCTTTTCCATACTGTCCTCTTTGGAAGAAAGTCACCATGTAAAACACACTTACTGAGTAGGGTGTCATGCTTTAGAGTGGAGTATTGCTATGTCTCACAATTTATGCTGTTTTATTTTCATCATCCTTTAGGTCAAAATATTTTTTTAAATTTCTCTTGGGACTTTAACTTTGACCTGTGTTATTTTAGAAGGATGTTGTTTAATTTTTAAATTAAGCATATTAGACAATTTCCCAACTATCCTTCTGTTATTGATTTCTAGTTTAACATCATTGTTGTCTGAGAACATACTTCGTATGATTTTGACTTTTTAAATTTGTTGAGATATATTTTATGGTAAAAAATGTGATCTATCTTGCTGAATGTTCCATGCGAGCTTAAGGAGAATGTGTATTCTGCTCTCAATGGATGGAGTAGTTTATAAAAGTCTATTAGATGATGATGATTGATAGTGTTGTTCAGGTCAACTATCTTCTTATTCCTGCTTGAATTCACAATTGTTGATAGAGGGTTCTTGAAGTCTGCAACAATTTACACTAATAAAAGGGTAATATGCTAATTAGACTGGATAGACTGGATGTCCTTCTAGACAAAGCTGCAGCAGTTGTGAGGGATGAGGGCAGGCGGCTGCGGCAGCTGGCAGTGGCAGCAGCAGCGGGGTGATGGGGGCGGCGCCTTCCCCTGATTGGCCTGTTCGCCTCCCCACAGAGGGAGGCCAGACTGATGGGCCTAAGCTGTCAACAGGACATCCCCTGAGGGCTCCCGGACTGTGAGAAGGGGCAGGCTGGTCTGAGGGACCCCCTCCCCACCCCCCGTGCACGAATTTTCATGCACCAGGCCTCTAGTTATGGTATATTTGTCTATTTCTCCTATCTGTTTCATCAGTTTTTATCTTGCACACTTTTGCAAACTGATGTTAGGTTCATACCATTTAGAATTGTTATGTTGATGTCTGCTTTAGGAAAGAGCATTTTGGGTGTGGTAGACAGAATTATAAAGATTTCCTTCCAAAATTCCCATCTGCTGGTTATTTAGTCAAATACTGGTATAGGTATTTCTGAGAAGGGCTTTTGCCAGTTTTGGAAATCCTACCAGGTCTTGGCATCCACATCACCCCTCATCCTCTTGCACTTCAGAATTGTGAGCAATGTAGTAGCATGTGAAACACTGCTTATTGGAAGATAATATTAAAATAACAGCTTTTTAATAGCAATTCTGCATTGAAGAAGGGTGTCTGTATCTGAGGTCTGAGTGTTCCGAACCCAACGCCTTCTGCCCGAATGCCATGCTGGCTTCTCATGAAGGGATGTTGAGTGTGGCAGAAAGCCCTGCATTGCTCAGTTGACAGCCTGGAGGAAGAAGCAGGGAGGGGAAGGGCTTCCTTGAGGAGAGGCAATTCCAGGAGAGGGTGCAGCAAGCCAAAGAATCTCAAGTCCAACTTCATCTCAGTGACCTTCACCTCAAATCTAACATTAACAACTATCTCTTTGGGAAAGAGCAAGTGAATGAGAACTGGCCAGAGGGGACTAGAAATGTTCCCCTTGATACTGGAGCTTGTCCATGGAAGGAGATTGGGAGGAAGTGACAACTGTCTTTCTGCTAATGCCAACATTCCATTTTCCCTCTCTGCATTGTCCATCTCTCACACTCCAGCTAAGACCTCATGATATAAACACTCAACAAGTGCTCAGTTGCAGTGGCTCTGTGGCTAAGTATTGACCTATGAACCAGGAAGTCACGGTTCGATTCCCAGTTAGGGCACATGCCCAGGTTTTAAGCTTGATCCCCAGTGTGGGGCATGCAGGAGGCAGTCAATTAATGATTCTCTCTCATCATTGATGTTTCTATCTCTCTCCCTCTCCCTCCCTCTCTGAAGTCATAAAAATATATTAAAACAACAACAATAACAACAACAACAACAACAACAACAACAACAAAACACTCAACAAGCCCCTGGTGGTAAATAATCAGAAGCCTTCTTTGTGGTACATTTCTCATTGCTAGGGTGAACTTCAACATTTTGGCCATCTGATTTGTCCATACACTGACTCCAGAGCGTTGCTGGAGAAATTGCACATAATTGCGCCCTTTGGGCCAGTATGTCTTTCTGTATCCAGTCTGTTACATCCTCAAAAGTGATCACTGACTTCAACCTGCATCCTCCATCAGTGCCCTCTTCCATTGGTCTAATGAACATTAGCTATATTTATTAGTCCTTTAGCCCCTGCTGCCCCTCTGATGTGACCTTCCATCTTTGTGGAGACTGCAGAGGCACCCAGGACCAAAGCCTGGAGTCGCTGTCTTCTTCCTGCAACTGATTGCTCCCTGTACTCTTCCTGCTGCCTTTTCCCCTCTCACACTCAGACGTTGTTCTACAGACCCTAACTTTGAAGGGTGACAATTAGCAAACACAGATGGCCTAATCACAAAGAGAGAAACATTTTCAGATACAGGAATAACTGAGTGTGCTGGACACACCCCACTGGTCAGCCTCTCCCCTGACATCCTTTCGTACTTTTCCCTAAATTCACTTCAGTTAATTAAATAAGCCCATTTGACCCTGTATTTCAGCAGAGTTGAGTTGAGACTGAGTTTTGGTCTCTGTCCTCTATTGCGAAAGCCTTCTTTGCCTGTTTAGCCTTATCCAGTGTAATTTTTGCTTTGACAGATGACTGTAATTTCATTGCATTCTTCTCCTTTTCCAGATATATCAGGCTGATAATGTTACTGCAGTTAAGGGGAAAAGTCTGACTAACAGAAAATGATGGAGTCCATACATAATCAACTATTAAGTATGTAAGCTGCATGAGGACATCAGTTATACATAGTGAGACTATAAAACCATTTCATCCATGGAGACTTTCATCTTTACTCTTCTGACATAAGAGGACTCAGCATTTGCTCACTGTTGTGTCCAGATGCCTATGTTTCCAGGACACAATAGTTCTAACAGAACTTCTCTGCCTCTCACTTCCAGGTGGAGTCATTTTTACTGGACAAGATGACCCTCTGTACACTGAGCATGGGTAAAAAAAAAAATGTGGTTTGCTTTCAAAGAAGAGTCTTTATCTCTCTCTGTTTCCTTTGGGCCTCTACGTTCTTTGAGGTAAATGCTGGTGCTCAAGGTCATCAACCCTGAACCCATGGGGAATATACGGGACTCCACCTGCTTGTAGACATCTTTGGTTCTCCTTCTTTATCCACTAATGTCCTTTCTTTTTGTATTCTTCCCAAAGAGCTCATTTAGAATTCTCCTTCCAACTGATTCCCAAAGGATCTTGTCTCTATAATGTATTGTTCACACAGCACAATTAAATCTGTGTTTCAAGATCTGCTGTAGAGCACATTCTGTCCTTAATTGCCCTGTGTTTTCTTCAGTGGATAGAACTTTTGTCTTTGGACACTGGAGTTCCCTGCATTAATTCTATCAACCCCATCACCTATGTATGATAAGTCATATATGGCTCACTTGCCATGACACAGCATGATAGAATAGCCAGTAGGAATTTTAAAAAGGACTCTGAAACTTTTAAGTACTTTTCTGCATCTGGATTTTCACTTTGAGTCATCTGGCTGTACTTTATCAGATTAGGTAATGCCAAAGAAGAAAAGCATCCCCACCTCAAAAACATACCTCCAGGGCTTTGCGGTGAAAGAAGCATTTGTTAAATAAATACATTTGTGATTTTTTGACCAAAAACTATATTAAAGTTTGGTAATTAGAGGAATCAGCATGAAAAATTGTGCATCATGCAATCCAATCTTTCCTGTGAACCCAAGCAATTGGAACCGCATCAAGCAGCTTGATTATTCAAATAAAATGGATCCATCAGGGCTATTAGTCTATCAGTGTTTTACTCTTAAAAGTAGTGAGATACTGCAGATGACTTTTGGAATCATTTTAAAAACTGAAAGCAAATGCCTACATCTGAATGGGCAGTAAATACTGTATATGTCTCCATTAGAGCATACTCCCCATGATAGCACACATATTCTATTACTGCATGAGTCAGTGCCATCTGCTATCTATCTATCATCTATCTATCTATCTATCTATCTATCTATCTATCTATCATCTATCTATCTATTTATCTATCTATCTATCTATCTATCTATCATCTATTTATCATCTATCTCAGAATAAAAGTTCATTGAATTTTAAGAGAAAATGTATTTCTAAGACATTTTAAATTCTTGTAATGTTTCATTTTGTTTTTCATCTGAGAATTATATTTTAGGCTTTAGATTGGCCCCAATTTTATGGTCCATTTATTAAAAATACATATTTTTATTGATTTCAGAGAGGAAGAGAGAGATAGAAACATCAATGATGAGAGAGAATCATGGATAGGCTACCTCTGCAAGCCCCCTACTGGGGATCAAGTCCACAATCCGGGCATGTTCCCTGACCAGGAATAGAACCATGACCTCCTGGTTCATAGGTTGATGCTCAAACACTGAGCCATGCCGGCCAGGCTATGGACCATTTTGTACATTTTGTTCTTTAAGCTTATGTTGAGGGAAGCATTTTAATAAAAGTGTGATTTTTAATTAAAATGACATCTGAATTTGAGTAGTAATTATACATATTCAAAGGATGTCTTTCTGAAGTGGAATGGCTCTTTTGTTTTTGCTTTTTTCAGTCATATGTCCAGGCAGAGTTCTATTTGTACACATACACAGTGTGGAAGGGTCAAAACGTATTCCTGAAGAGTGGGAGGGAAGTGATTGAATACCCTATTAGGAAAGGTTGACATGTATTTAACTTCATTGACTCCATTACTCAAAATAAGTGTCTGGGGCCCAGTACTCATCCTATTTGTGGCACAAATAGAATAATCTTGTTTCCTCTCCTCAATAATATCTGCATCCATTGGGGAAAAAATCCTTAAATTCAACACGTAATGATAACTACAACTGGACAAATGATTTGGAAGCATTTCTGGTTTCTATGCTGCTCTCTGTCATCAGCATTTGCATGTCGGGAAGGATGCTGGTTCTGAGTTCAGAACTTATAGTGCTGTCTGTGACATAGTGCAGGACCAGAAAAATCACTTAAAAATGTATTTCTAGTTATTGTGCTGCCATGACAAAGAATGAGTATTAAGAATATATAGGTTTTATAATTACACTAGAGGCCCGATGCACGAAATTTGTGCATGGCAGGGGGTGGGGGGCGGGAGGCGTCCTTCAGCCTGGCTTATGCCCTCTCACAATCCAGGACCCCTCACTTTTAACCACCTGCTTGCTTGCTTCTTATTGACTGCCTACTCACTCCTAACCACCTGCCTGCTCACTCTTTACCGCTTGGCTCGCTGCTCTTTAGTGCTGCTGCGTAGGCAGAAGAGGCTCTCACCACCACCCCTGGGCTAGCCAGCCATGAGCCTGGCTTCTGGAGGAGCAGCGCTCCCGCTGTGGGAGAGCACTGACCACTAGGGGGCAGCTCCTGCGTTGAGGGTCTGTCCCCTGGTGGTCAGTGCACATCACAGTAACCGGTCGTTCTGGCTTTTCTGCCTTAAGGGTCGCCGGGCTTATATATATATAGATTAGTGGCATAAGATAGATAACAAAACAATCTGAAAACAAACCCTTATTTTATTTTTAAAAACCATTACAAAAATTTTTAAAGTAGATAATAAAATAATTATATATTTTCATATTAACTACCAGGTAGAATGCAACAAATAGAAGAGTTTCCCAGAAATTTCCATGGATACTGTATTGCAGTATAAACCTTCTCTCCTTATTTTCTGACCTTTGAAATGTGAAAATTCATTTTGACTAGCACTACTGGTATATAAAAATATTTAATGAGACATTCTTCTAATTAGTACCAGCACTATTATTGACAGTCACCTCAGTGTGCCATCTAGCATATTTTTTTTCCTTGGCTCTGTACCTTTTGAATCATTTGATTCATAATTGTCAAGTTTTTCTGCATCATTAATCCTAAGTGTCATATCCAGACATCAAATTCACTGTTCAAGATTTTTAAATCAAAATGCTTACCTTTGCTTGTCCCTAATACATTTATTTTTATATCTAATCCAAAAAACCTTGGCTTTTTTCATCCATTATTGCAGGTAAAGCATTAATTCACCTTCCAGATGAGTATGACATGTAGGTGAGTGCCTTACACTTCTGTTGTTCATATTGAACTCAATCAGGAGGAGTTTGCCTGCAGCTTCTGATCACAGTCAATATCTCAACCACCAGCCCAGAGGACATTGGAGTAATGTTAAACTCCTTAGTCCCTGGAGATGCACAAGAAATAATCACTGTATCAATAGATTCTAGAAATTCTGAACATGGACAAAAATGGGAGGGAGACCTTTACTTACTAATAACTTAGTGTTTCCCCCAATTTTTTTTTTTTACTAAAGAATACATGTGAAAATGTTTTCTATTTTTAATGTCATACTTGCTCCATTAAAAAAACCATGTTACTTTGACATCATTTTAGGAAATGATGCAAGTTTGCACCAAATTTAAGAATTTAATGAGAAAAAAAAAGTGAAATGATCTAACACTGTCTTTGCCACAATAGTGGTGATTAAAGGATCGCAAAGTGATGGGCTGCTTTGTCAACTTAAGCCTCCAAGTCCAAAGGAGTCTCTAATGGTTCTTAAACACAGAAAACAAAGTTCAGATTCTCATTCTAAAAGTAAAGCAGAGATTCAAGAAATTATTAGAAACACATAAAACCATTGATTTTAGCCACCGCATCATTTAGAAGTCTTTTATGTTTAGTTAATGTTTCTCATTTGAATAAGGTGACCTAGCTCTTTGGGAGAAGACCTTTATTTCCAAAAGCTGTTTAGAATATGCCCTAGATGTAGCAAAACAGTCCCAAGAATTCTGGGATCAGCAAGGATTCTAGGTTATTTCATCACATCAGCTCAGGGTGCCAAAGGTCTTTTGGAAGTTCTTGAACTCTTTCTGATTTATACACTTTTCATTTCACTGAATGCTAGAATGCTTAGACCACTTGTTGTAGCAAAAGTCAAACTTGACAACTTTTCTTGCTCAGCGAGTCCACCTCTTCCCCATTTACTATTTGTAAAACACACTGTCAACTAGGAGCTGGTGGTGATCTCATCTCTGTCCAGAATGTCACCATTGATTTATTCTTTTCACTACTTGGAGGTGTTGTGTGTGGCATTTCATAATTCCTAAATGTATAATAACAAAATAATTACAGCTACAAATAAATACTGTATTTTCTGTTTTGTAGACTTGGGTAAAAAGAGCAATAAAAGAGGAAATACTATAAATGAGTGTCAGAGCTGCTTAAGCTGCCATAACAACATGGGTAGACAGGGGCCTTTTAACAACATAAATTTATATCTCATAGTTCTGGAGGCTGGAAGTCCAACTTCAGTTGCCAACAGGATCGGGTTCTGGTGAGATCCCACTTCCTCGCTCGCAGATGGCAATCTTTTTGTTGTGTGCTCATAGGTCTGTTCTTCAGAGTGTGAGTGTGGACATAGCGAGAACAAGCTCTCTGGTGGGCCTGACCCTCATGGCCTCATCTAACCCTAATCACCTCCCAAAGGCCCCTTTTCCAAACACCATCACATTGGAAGCTGTGGCTCCAACATATGAATTTGGACAGGGTATTGTGTTAGTCTCAGGCCTATTAATAGTGATGCTCTTGGCTTAGAACTCCTGGGGCACTCACCCAGGCCTGAATTACTTTTAGTAACCCCCCACAGGCATTTCTCCAATCAAAGCCAATGTTGTGCTGGGCTGGCCCTGTGCCTCATATTATGACTGCGGGATACACTTCAGCAAAAACCATCAGGGAACTTTGAGGAGCAAGATTTATTACTCACAGGTTCTGGAGTGTACATGGCATACCTGGGGCCATACAGCAAAGTTGTGGGGAGAGAGAAAGAGAGAGAGAGAAAGGGGGGGAGGAGAGAGAGAGAGAGAGAGAGAGAGAGAGAGAGCGAGCGGGGGGAGAGAAGCAAGCATCTGCCCTTATCAGGTCAAGGGTAGGAACTTAGGATTTCCTGGATTCATTCTTTATTGGTATATTTAAAACATAAAAGCAAGAACTAGGGTGTAATAAGTGAGAATCAAGGTTGCTCAAATGGTTAGTTATGTAGGTTACCCAGGGGTTTCTAAAAGGGGAACATCATGGGGGTCTGCCTAATTTCTTACCTGGTTGTTGTGCTAGTAGCTGTGTCATACAGCTGGCAGTATGTTCAAGATGGATGTCTTTGGAGTGGATGCCTCAGCAATCAAAAAGTTTTAATGGGAGGCCTTATGCTAAGAGCAATACAAACATTTGGTTTATAGCAGTGAGCCATGTAAAAGGTAAGTACAGTCTAGGAAGCAGCTTTACATTCCCAGGCTCAGCTTCTGTAGTACTTCTCATGCATGCTGGGTTCCAGGCCCTTGGAGATACTCAAGTCACTGTAAACACCCCAGTCTATTCATGTGCCTTCTTACACAGAAGCTTCCAGCACTGCACAAATTCAAAATGTACAGTTGCAAAGAATGTCTATGTCACCTTAATTTTGGCAGGAAGGAACTAGAAGTGCACTAAAAAGTCTTGTGAAGATCATTGTTATTGATAGAAATTGTCATGATTTGCTAGATTTATAAAAGAAGGAACTCTTATCCATTGTGACAGCATAGATAGATCTGGAGATTATTATGCCAAGAGAAATAAGACAATCAGAGAAAGACAAATACCATATGATCTCACTTATATGTGGACTCTAATAAACAAAATAAACTGACAAACAAAATAGAACCAGAGGCATGAATACAGGGAACAGACTGACAGATGTCAGAGGGGATGGAGGGTGGGAGGGACTGGATGAAAGAAAGTGAAGGGATTAGCCAAATAACATATAAGCATAGCCCATGGACACAGACAATAGTATAGTGATAGCCAGAGGGAGGGGGGTCTGAGGCTGGGTAGAGGGGGACAAAGGTGGTGGAAAATGGGGGACACCTGTAATAGTGTCAACAATAAAAATATATATTAAATTCAGGGAAATAACTGATTGAAATATGTAGTAGAAGTGGTGAAATGAACACATTTTTTTTTAAATACCTCAAGTTTACCCTTTAAATGAGAGGCAGTAGATTTCATTGCATTGATTACTCCTATATTGGCCTCAGGCACACGCACTCAAGGATTGGCTTCTCACAGGCAGTGATTCAGATTTGGCCACAAAGGCAAGGAGACGTGTCGACCTTAGATTTAAGCTATGGTCAATCCTGGTGCCAATTCTCAGAAAATAAATTATGCCAATGTTCCCCAAAGAGTACTTTTCCATGTATACAGCTCCAAAAAAAAAAAATGCCAGTGACTAGAGGTCTTTCCCCTTGTTATGGACCAAATCATGTCCTCCATAAATTTATTCATTGAAGCCTTAATCCACAATGGGACTGTATTTAGAGGCAGGTCCTATAAAGAGGTGATTACAATCAAATGAGGTCATAAGGATGGGGGTCCTTATTCTTTATTACTGGTGTCCTTACAAGAAGAATAAAAAACACCAGAAATTCATGTGCCCAGATAAAAGGCCCTGTGAATACACAACAAGAAGGCAGCCATCTTCACACTGAGTGGAGGCCTCAGGAGAAACTAAACCCACTGACACCTTGATCTTGAACTTCCAGCCCCCAGATCTGAGAAATATGTATCTCTTGCTTAAGCCACTCAGTTTATGACATTTTGTTACAGTAGCCTGAGCAAACTAGTGCACCACTGAACATTTCTAATGATTCCTGAGTGGTGATATCTTGATCTCTTCTACCTGGGCTTGTGAGAAGGCTAAAAAGGGCTAATTCCAATGTAAACCTGATAGTAGCAGGCTAGTGATCTGAATCCATGCCAGCAAGCTCAGTGTACATTCTTGATAACCTATAATTAAGTCACTACCTCCTTCCCAGATTCTGGTCTTGCAGAACCTGTTACAACACTACACTATTGTCTGTGTCCATGGGCTATGCTTATATGTTCTTTGGCTAATCCCTTCACTTTTTTTCATCCAATCCTTCCCACCCTCCATCCCCTCTGACATCTGTCAGTCTGTTCCCTGTATTCATGCCTCTGGTTCTATTTTGTTTGTCAGTTTATTTTGTTTATTAGAGTCCACATATAAGTGAGATCATATATGAGTTATCCTTGGCAAAAATAAAAATTATTGCCAAGGATAACTCATCTCAATTCAAGTCAGCAATACCTATTGTCAGGTTCCACTGCCCCGGAGGGAGGGCTATTAATGCTGGCACCAGGCCAGACCATCAGATATGGCCTGGAGACCCCCAACAACTGGGGGCCTTCTTGCAAGGCCCACAAAAAGGACCAGAAGCATAATCTATATTTGCAGGACAAAGACCACAGGGAGATATAAAAAGAAGCCCCATGCATGTTTCTGCACTTAGATTTGGAAAGCTATTCCCTGAGTCCACCGGTGTATTAAACAATGTCCCTCCGCTTCTTTAAAGCATCGCTTGGTTTTTCTTTGGTCTTCTGCAACACTTGGAGCTGCATTATAAGTACCTGTAGAGGATAGCTCAGAATGTTTAACCATCAGTAAGATAAAAGACCAAGTCACTTACTTGTTAATGTTTCTCACTTGCAAAGTGATGTGTAAGACCCCCAGGGGCATCTATCAACCATCACCAGTCTCTTGCATGCCAATGGCTACACAATAAGAAACATAGTGTCTGCCTCTAAAGAGCTTGCAGTAGAACCTGACAATAGGTATTGCTGACCTGAATTGAGATGAGTTATCCTTGGCAATAATTTTTATTTTTATTAAATATTTTTTGTTGATTTCACAGAGGAAGGGAAAGGGAGTTAGAGAGAGAAACATCAATGATGAGAGAGAATCATTGATCAGCTGCCTCCTGCACACCCCCTACAGGAGATTGAACCCACAACTTGGGCATGTGCCTTTGACCAGAATCAAGCCCAGGACCCTTCAGTCTTCAGGCCAACACTCTATCCACTGAGCCAACACAGGGCTTTGGCAATGATTTTTAAAAAATAGTTGTTTAATTTAGTTGTCCATTTCCTTTCTTTTAAAATGTGTCTCCTTAAATAGATTATAAGCTGTATGAAGGTAGTAACTCTGGCTGTGTTATTCAAGTTGTATCTTCTGTATCCTCTGAGGCACATAGTAAGTACTCAATATCTGTTGAATGGAAAAGTGAATTCTCACCAGCTTTGTAGACAATCCAGGAGGGTTACAGTGTACTTGACAAAAACATTTCCTTCAGTGAAAGATGTGATACTAACTTTATAAGGCCGTCATCTTGCCTAGAACCTTTTGGGTTTTTTAATGTCTCCCTTGGCCTCTGTTTCTAGAACAACAACAACAAAACATTGGAACTCTTACAATGGGTCACTGAAAAAGTCTCCTTTCACACAGACTGCAATTTGAGCTTCTACTCTAAGCTGGTACAGTGCTCTCTGTGGTCTTTGTCATAGGTCTGGCATGACAGATATAGCATTAGCCTTCCCACATTTCTACAGCTGGGAAGGAATCGTGAAGATGGTTATTCTATTCAAGTGTTGCAAATTCATTTGAAAAGAGATGTCTGTGAATGTCCTCTCTTGGCCACTGCACACCTGTGATTGCTGGCATATTTTTGGGCTGCCTGACCCAATTCCATCACATTTTCATTCTTGCTTATGTGACTGGTTCCTATGTCCACCTGCCACGTGTTGAACATTGGGCCTCACAGATGATGCTATTCATCCACTGATGCTTAGGTTTCCCTAATTTAGCTATGACAGGATGCTTCCCAATTCTTATCTGGTAAGCAATGTGTTCAACTTCCTCCATAAAATGTGTACCATGCTGTATAAGATGATATAGCTTACTCTGCAAGAATATCATGTAGAGTCACAGGGAGATTGCAACTCCCTGAATGACAAACTGTGTGTTCAGGCCACAAAACCAAGGCTATGAGACTCTCACACCTGTACCCCCGTGGCTCACACGTATTAAATGAGGATCCCACTCTCCCACCCCCACACTCATCATTCAGTTATATAGCATGATTTCACTTCCTGACTTGTTTAATAAACTACAACTTTCTGAAATATGTAGTCAAAGAATCTTCATTTTTAACCAAATCTCAGCTTCTCTATTTCTCAAAGGAGGACAATAAAAACCCTGTATTACATAGTGTGGCAATCCAATGAGAAAATGAAAAAGAGCTTGATAAGCCACATGATCCAAAAGATGTTTTTCAGGCCCTTTTTTATGTTGTGTACTTTAATCATTTGTTTTCTGTCCAGAGTTCCTGTTCTAGGCAGTTTCATTGGATCTACCCAAATGGAAAATGTCACGCCAACCAAGAGTGGATACATGGACCCATTTAGGTCAGTCCTAGTGCCTTAATCTTTGCCTTTTCTCCCCTCCATGGCCCATCTCATTTATTCAGATTTAATTCCTAAACAGCAGGGCCATGGAAGGAATTTCTGAGCTGTCTGGGTGTCTGGGAACAAGGACACGCCAGGCCAGGTCCCTTGATCATGCATTAGCTAAAGGTTGCTGGACACTCTGGGCAGCCATGTTCTGCAGGATATCAGTCCAGTAGCCATCTGGGCCTGACAGAGCCCAACTGCCAACTGGACCATGCTTACTGTTTTATAAGAACCAATAATTTTCAGTTGGGTTATGGACTTCTGTGATCTTATTAGTACTACTTTTATATTTGCACAACTTAAGAATGACATCACCATAATTTCTGGACTTCAACTCTTTCTGTGTGGTTGAGTATATTGCAATTCAGAGCCAATGGAGGTAAATTATTCCAAGAATTATTTAGGATCCCGATAACACAGTTACTGCCTAATTGTTGAACTCAGTGGGGTAACTATCTGGGCCTAAAGATTCTATGTCAACACAGCTTTGATTATTTTCATTAAGAGAATGCATCCCTCCAATGTGATTTCCCCTCTCATCCTCTGATTTGTCCCCCGTGGGGATCTCCATTAAAGAGAGGCTAAAAGGGTTCCACAAACCACACAGGCATTGTGACAATAAGAAAACAATTGATAATGTATTCCAGGAAAATCAAATAGCATAGGGCTTTGAGTTATGGGGGAAAAAGGCAGCTCAGCAATTTAAAATTGTAAGTCTGTATTGAATTTGAGACAAGTGACTAAATTGAGCCTTTGACTCATCCCTTGCAAATTAAATGTTTTGCAAAGCAGTACCTCTCTATGCCAAATGCTTTATTCTTTGTGACCAAACATTTTATGTTTTCAATAGCAGAACAACTGGTGTCACTGTGGATGGACCTAAGGTGCTGGCCGCTTCCGCACATTCCTGACCATGTCATGAAATTGGAGCTCCTGATGCTCTAACACACTTGTAATTTCTTCATTAGGCAGATAAAAAATATTTAAAAACTGTGTTTTGGAATTGGACAGTATATTTCTCTCTGGGAACTCATTGAAATAAGTCTTCTGTGTCAGACCTGGGGAATATAATATTAAAAGTACTGTTTTGGATCTTGGCCTTTCAGGAGTCAGAGTATAAGCAGTAAAATACAGAGGATCAAATTGTTCCTCAGGAAAAAAAGTATATTTTAAATAAGATTGCACAGAGCCAAAATAATAAATCATGTTGATAGTGAGAAATAAAGACTCCTGTTATGAAATGTTAGTCAGGAGGTTGGGGACTCAAGTTGTTATTGAGGGTGGGGCTCACTGAGATTTCTGCCATTAGGGAGATAAGGGGACCAACTAGGGTCCAGAGGTAATGACAATGCCTTGTGGGGTAACTCACATTATGGGGAGGAAGTGATGCTGTCTCAGAATAACAAAGCCATAAATCCACTCAACATATGTAGGCACATCTGTGATTGGAGAGATTGCCTTTATACAAATCCTGCCTTCTACAAAACTCATCCTTGAAGAGGAAGAGGTATGCTTTATTTTAGATATGGTAAGAGATAGAAAACTGTGTTCTGCAAGGGAAGGCCCCCTCCTGCCTACTCTCTACCCCACCTGCTCCTTCTTCCCGGGCCTTGGTCAGAAGACTCTGAGGCAGGCATGCACACTGGGCCTACACCTGTCACAGAGAATTTTTCTACTGTCAATGACTGCTGGGTGTGGAGTCCTATGATATTTGCATTGCAGAAAAGGGTGAAATTTCAATCTCTGTTGCTTGGAATGAAGAAATGAAGGGCAAGGACTCTGGGGAAAACTTCAGAAGGGAAATAGCAGAGAGAGAGAGAGAGAGAGAGGATAAGGGGAGCAAGGAGGCCCGTGTGTATCTCGGCATCTGGTGTATGAACAAGGTGCAATCTAGGAAAACATGGAAAGGACAGACTATTGAACCCAGGGTTGGAGAGAAATCTGATGAAATAAGTCAATTTAGATGCCCAAGTCACACCATCAGTGAAACGAATTCCTGATGGTTTAAAAATCTGAAAACAAGGAAGCAAAAGATAATCTTGGAGTGAAAATGGCTTTTCTTGGAAACAAATAAAACAAAGAAGCAGTAACAAAGTTGAAAATTTCAAGCACCAGCCTAGACAAAACTATTTGTCCCGATCTCCATAAAACAGAGACCTTGCAAAGCAGAAAAAAAACACATTGAAGCCCGATGGAAAAATAGGCAAAAGGCTGAGCCAGAAAGAAATACAATGGCAGAGCCGGCTCACAGATAAAAAGATGCTCCTTCCTCGATATTTGGAAAAACACAGGAGCAAGAAGCATGCTGAGCTTTTGAAAGCTTGAATGTTGAAAATATCCAGAGACAGCAAGATACGGTGAAACTGTCATAGGTGGTGGACATGTGTAGAAATATCCACAGCCCTTGGGAGGAGATTTTATTATTGTCAAAAGTTAAAATACACATATGCTTTTGGTAGCAATTCTACTTTAAGGACAATTCCTCAGCGATTCTATAATCATTCATATACATCTCAATGTATTGCAGCAGTGTTTGGGATCATAAGTGAAGGAAAATAGTCCAATGCCCATTAAAATGAAAATGTACAGTAAATGACGCTTGCTCTGTCCATCCTCTGAAAAGCGACAATGAGGGAGGATCCAGGAAATCTGATTCTTGGAGAGGGCCCGGGGCCACCGCCAGACTGACTCTTCATAAACTTGTTTCCAGGGTCTATCACGTGCGTGTGCCTGAAGGTTTGAAATGAGAAATAAATATTATTGGGTAAAAAGTTTGGCATTGCCTTCTAGGTATATTTCTGCCAGGGAGAAGGAAAGGGATAGGCAACCTTCCACCAGTTACTCCTGTTATTCTTGTTTTGATTCATTTCTTACCTCAACAGCTGGATTGTAAACTGGAAGAGGTGAAAATAAATAGTGTCTTTCATCTTCTTTCCTATCTCCCCTCCCTGAGAGCCTGGACTATTTTGTTAGGCACTGGACATTATCAAGAGACATTGCTGACTGATTTCTTTCCTCATGGTAACTCTTATTTTGGGGTCACTTTCTGTTGCCTTGGTGAGTCCCATTCCCCCTCTCTTAGGTCTAAATGTCTAGAAGGACACAGGCAACTCCTACTCTCAAGGGGTCACTTATGTCCTGCTCCAGGATTTCCTTGTTGGGTGGCCTCAGGCACTGGAAGTCCAGGCCCTGTCTCTCAGAAGCAAACTCTGTGAGTTCATGCTACCCACAGCTGGGCCTCAGGGACCCTGGTGACGTGAGGCCCACAGCTGGGCATTAGTCAGGGTTTCTGACCACTGCCTTGTGTGCCCTTGCCTAATATTTCCTGAAATCAGAAGCTTTGGTATCTCAGGCTTTGATGACTCTGGAAGAAGTCCTCCTCCCAGAGATAGCCACCTAACTCTTCAGCCATCTCTAGGAAGAGATAGTAAACCACTAGCCCCAGGAGCAAGCCCTTCAAATGCAAACCACACAATTCAGAGTCCATAAGACCAACCACCACTTCATGGGCTTTCACTCCAGGCCACTATCCCCCTGCCCTAACTACCCAGGGCCCGGTCCCCCACAAGGAAGGATAGCCGCTGGACCCCAGAGCCTGATGAAAGTTTCAAAGTAGCCAGTCTTAAGCCTGTTCACCCTGTCTCACTCATTTCTTTGGTCAGACACCACAATAAATACTCTTGCCAGTGCTTTCCTGTCACTGTCTCTGCCTCCTGGTGGCCCCGGTGCTTCCCCTTGTGGCTGTGGGTGGCATGGCATACCTCATGTCTCTAGGGAACTCTGAGCATAATGACCTTTTTCCTTCACAACCGTCATTTCCATACCTGCATGTCTCATTGGACCTGATGAAAGCAATTCCTGGGTGCCTTTGGGACACCTTTGGTCACAGGTGCTTTCCGTGGCTCAAGTCAGGAAAAATTCACCTCCAGCTGGTACTTTTGATGCTCTTTCCAGCAGTCCTTTCTTTTTTAAATATATATATATATTTATATTGATTTCAAAGAGGAACGGACAGAGAGATAGAAACATCAGTGATGACAGAGAATCATTGATCAGCTGCCTCTTGCAAGCCCCGTACCGGGGATTGAGCCCACAATGCCAGCATGTGCCCTGAACTTCTGGTTCATAGGTAGATGCTCAACCAGTGAGCCAAACAGGCCAGGCTCTTTCTAGCATTTCTTTTAGGAGCAGCCTCAGGCCCTTGTGGTTGGGTAACCACTTGGACAGTGTCTCCAGAAAGGTGGGCAACCAGTTTCAGGGAAAAGAGAAAGCTCTTCCATGACTGATTCCCAGTCAAGGAAAGAGGCACTGTAGGGGCATTGTGGTTGTATGCTGGGCCAGAAGAAGAGAATTCAAAAAGGCCATCCCACAATTCCAGAAGGTAATGGTGGAGAAGAAGTTAACCATGGGCTCTGGCATCCTAATGAGGGAGTGTAGGCTCAGTCAGAGGAGTGAGGTTGAGGTCAGAGGCCAAGCAACTGGACAGATTAGGGTTTGGTGAGAGGCCATGAAAAGTCAGGGTGTCTCCAAATGGCTCTGCTGTGCCTTTTGGGTCCCCAAGTATGCTGTGGGAGGGTGTCCAGACAAGCACTGGGGAACCATCACTCATACAACATGATTCAGAAGACAAAGGAATCATTATTGATGACCGTGGGTTTGACTCACACTGTGATCTTGCTTCAGAGATTCTATTCTATCTTTAAAGGGGTTTGCAGTTTGATCTTTTTGTTCCCAAAAGGAAACATCATTGATTCTTTTAAAAATGTCAGCTCTGATATAGTAATGTGTGTATCTGATACCATTGCTTTTAAGATCATTACAAAGCACAGAATGGCTTTTAAAGAGAAGTGAGAGAACACATTATTGCTATTGTGTGCCAACTCAACAAGATGTTGGAGCTTTTACTTTTACTGGTACAATTCAGAGAATAGCCCTTATCATTATGTAGCCAGCATCCTAATGGGTTGTGCAGAGTCTGTCCTGTTCAGCTGAGATTTTTCCAGAACAAACAGCACGTGGTATTGCGTTTTACCCATAAAATGAAGTCTATATGTAATTCTTAAATTGAGCTCAAACCAACTATAGAAACCAATTACTTGTCAAATACCCGATATGACAATTAATCCAAAGTATCATTGCTGACCTTCGCTCACTCTTTCCAGCTCTGTGTCCAGCCAGGAAATTGTTGAAAAAAAATGGGGAATGAGAAGGCAGCTGATGGGTGGTAGGGAGGAAGAAGGTTACCATGGGATACTGGCTGTGTGGTAAAGCAGCTGACACAGAAAACATGGGTTTTGCATCAGCTCTTCAGCTCATGAGGTTGGGGACACACATGCCTCCCACATCTCCAAGTCTCAGTTTGTGCATTTGCTAAAGGTATGCTCTGTGCAAGCTTCTGGGAAATTCTGCCCCCAAATGGAACTATGTGTCTCTCCTGTGATTTACTTATGACGATATCCTTCCTTTCTCAAATGACACCCTTCACCCCCAAACTGAAGGGATACTGTACACAAAGGTAGTAGATAAATTCTACTCCTTAGTCTTAGGAAACCACACAGGAGCCATATATTGTACATTCACAGTTCTGCTCACAGATGAATCAACAGACAACTCGGTGAAAACAAAATTTGAGACAGAAGCCTATCAATTCCCTAATTTTAAAGTATTTCTTTGGGCCCACTGTTATCTTTTTATTGATTGAAAGACTGTTTTTTACTATAAACACTATTTCTACTATTGTTACAGAAGTTTAGGCTGATTTTGTCCATAAATATCATCCATGTAAATTAGAAAATGCAGGAGAAACAATGGCATACAATTTAGAAAAAGAAAATAGATTACAGTGTAGCTCTTGTGACTGACAACCCATTGAAGAAATTTAGTTATATATTGATTATGTCATACAAAATTTCTATAATTTGTATAATCATAGCACATTGATTTAGACATATTCTGTAAATACATGTGGAGTGACATAAAATAATTAATAATCTCCATTCTCAAGAAATTTATAAACAGGAATTAATACTGGAGGTTAATAAATTTCACTTGGATAAAATGTTTTTGTATCAAAGAATGTGATTCACCTGCCACCTTGCATGGAAGGAAAATCTTGTCTTTATTATGCTGGGCAATAGGTAGCCCTGCCCTCTGCTCACCAGGAGACTAATTTTCTACCTTCTAAGTCTGTTCTCTGTACAAACATCCTTGACAAGCTGATCTGAAACAAATGGAGCTAGTGCCTCTGCTCACAAGATGTATGGAAACATGAGAGACCCATGCAGAATCCCCTCTCAATGATCGCTGCATCCATCATCTCTTTAAGAGTCATCTGCACGTAGAAGTCATTTGTTAAATATTTTTGAATGTGTTAACAAATGAGTGAGAGGCCAGAGATGACAGAGATTCATGACGGCCATGTGACAGGTAAGCAGACCAGCTTGGCGCCACCTTATATTCAAGCCGCCTGCTGAGAATGCATTTCAGAGGTCCAACTGTGGTCAGCTGTTGGGACATCTGGCTGCTTCCATGCACAGGGCATTTACAAGTTTGGTGTGCAACACTTGGAGAGTGCCAATTCATGAATGCCAGATGTATTTTTAGGCTCAGCTGGTGGCATTCCCTTGGCCCCCAACTACTACCTCAAGGCAACACCAGCTGCAAAGGGCTTGCCAGTCAGGGCTCTCCAAACAGGCCATCCAACCTCAGAGGGAAGGTGGGGGCTTGGGGATGAGGGATCAACCAAAGGACTTGTATGCATTCATATAAGCATAACCCATGGACATAGACAGTAGGGGGGTGAGGGCATGTGCTGGGAGTGGGTGGGAACGACTGGGGAGAGGTCAGTGGGGGAAAAAGGAGACATATGTAATACTTTAAACAACAAAGAATTAAAAAAATGATTAGTGACTGAGTAATTTGATTTAATTAGCTCAATAGTAAGAAGTGCTGGTTTAGACCATTCGAAAAAAGGACCTGCCAGGGTTGTATTGCTAATATCTTAGCAATATGGCATTGTACAGAGAAAGCCATTGTCTTACAGGGCCTAATGTGTTCTCATAGGGTTGGGCCAACTTGTGCATAAATTGGCAGGGACTAGGATTTTTGTGCAATGTTTTAAAGGACAAAGCTACTTCTACCCCATGCTTTTATGCTTTGGGATGGTACCAATTACTGGGAGAGCCATCATGGAATCTTTGAATGAAGAACACTTTTTTTTATTGATTTCAGAGAGAAAGGGAGAGGGAGAGAAAGATAGAAACATCAATGATGAGAGAGAATCATTGATTGGCTGCCTCCTGCATGCCCCCTACTGGGGATCAAGCCCACAACCCTTCAGTCTGCAGGCCGATGCTCTATTCACTGAGCCAAACTGGCTAGGGCCATGAAGAACACTTTTAAAGTGAGTTTTTGAGCAATTTGTTTGAAATTCCACCTAGGGCCCGGCTGGTGTGGCTTAGTGGTTGAGTATCAGCCCATGAACCAGGAGGTCACTGTTCAATTCCCAGTCAGGGCACATGCCTGGGTTGCCAGCTTGATCCCCAGTAAGCGGCATTTAGGAGGTGGCTGGTAGATGATTCTCTCATCATTGATGTTTCTCTCTCTCTTTCCCTCTCCCTTCCTCTCTGAAATCAATAAAACATACGTTGTTGTTTTTTAAAGAAATTCCATCTAGGAAACTTTTAATCCAGGAAGTTAGGTACCCAGATATAAAAAATTTGGCAAATAGTGTGTACAGTATATATAGCCTGAAAACAATTGCTTCATGGTAGACCACAGGCAAATACATGAATGAGCAGCAACTGTTTGAACAAAATAAAAGCAAGAAACCTAGATAGATGAAGTTGTTGGGAATTTTAATAACTTTAACTCCACCAAAAATTTGCAGCATGGATTAATACACAAAAATCACACTTTATGCTTACATAAAAAAATACAGTCTTCTGTTACTTCTAAGCAGTTTTAACATACTCTTTAGCATTGTAGCTAAAATGGATCAGAATTTTGACCTATAAATGTTGGAACACTGTGGCAAAGAACTACAAGTTAGATTACATGGCATGCATATAAAACAAAAGTGTAGATACACCAAATGCTATTTTTTTTCCATTTACTCCCTCATTCAACCCATCTTATATTTTTCCTAGATGGCAGGCTCTGGGGTCAAAGCAATGATGTTAGCAGACAGGATTCTTTTTTGAGGATAAAGCTCAGTGGAGAGATTCATAAAACTAGTGGGTGATTACAATGCAGGTGATAAGTGAAACCAAGAGGAAGAGCACATTGCTGTCAGAGCAGGCGGAGCATTACTAACTTGGATCTCATGGTCCAAGGGCTATGGTGTCCAAACTGAGAGTTGAAAAATGAATAGAATTTACATAAGGGAAGAGGGCAAGAAAGCCAATCTTCAGGAAGGAGACATAGATGAGTTCTGCAACTCTGATGTATTCCTAAAATTACTGACCAATTATTAAAGTATAAAAACTACACTGATGATATCCTCAGTCTTGATTTCTGAAAATGAACTTTCTTTGGCACTGGAAGATAATAGAGAAAAAAGGTGAGTTTTGTATCTACAAAATACAAGGTACTATAAAAGGTAATTTATGTGGGTTATCACATTGAATTCTCATGACATATATCTCCAGCAATATCATCACAGTTGTACTGAAGCTCAGAGCTTAAACTAACTTCTCAGGAATTATACCTGGTTAGTTGTCATTTCTAGATTCAAACACACAACTGTCTGATACCAAATTGGGAGATTTCCAGTCTTCCATGTTACTCTGTTTGAAGTTTTTCAAGCTAAAACTAGACCTTATTTCTAAATAATATGCATTTTAGTCCCACAGTATTGATAAAGGTAAATTCAGAAATTTCTAACATCCATCTCTGTGACTTTAAAACAATCAGATTTATTTTTCACTCACTTCCTGTGTCAAGCTGGTGGCAACATCCTTGCTGCAATGAATAAAGACTTGGGCTCTTGGCATCTTGAGAGTTGGAACCTTCAGATGTCAAGGCTTTACAAGGTCATGGCAGACAGAAACCATGTGCAAAGGTTATGAGGGAGATTTTCTTACATCCACCCTGTGGTGGAGAGAACCTCTTACATCCATTGTCTAGGACTCAGTCATAGTGGCATAGCCATACCTAAACCATGGTGGGCTGGTACCCACAGTCTAGCTGGATGAGGAGTTGATTTCCAGGCTCGTCATACATGGTTTTACACATAAATAAATAAAATAGAGGCTTTTTTTCTTTTTATGATAGCACTATAAAAATCAAGTAAAACAAAATGAAGCTATTACATATATTCATAAATATTCAAAGACCTGTTCTATGACATTTATAGCCAAAGAAAAATGTCTACAAGTGAGTTAATTATTTTTAGCTTGGATTATATTTTCACTGCAAATCAGTCTCCTGTGTAAAATGTGAGTTGTTAGACAATTCAAGCAGCTATTTGGGAAAATAAGGAGTCCACATATTATTTGGACTTAATGTTAAAGCCACACATTTTTCTATTACATTTTTATTGGGAAAAAAACGTGTGAGAAATAATTTCCCAATATTCCTAAGAGTATTTGTTTACACTCCCAAGGACATAACATGCTTGGGGGCAATGAGGACAGAAAAGGGGTGGTACTGGCTTGGTGTGGGTGGACTTCCCTGTACTGTGAGAAATATTAAGGGCAGAGCCAAGGACATGTGCACTGGACTAGCATGGATGCTCTACAATTCAAAAGAAGCCCGTGGACAAACATGGGTTGGTTTGAAATAAAAGATACTATTTTCAGAAGTACCTAAGGGTTGAAGTGCAAGAGAAGTCCATTTGGCTAGATTGGAGTTCAGAGCTGCAGGAGAATTGGAACTTTCCCATGGAGGTACCAGTTTGTTGTGCGCCTCCTGGGAGGTCCTCATGTTCTCCTTTGAGTCCCACAAATGCCCCAAAGGCACCCAAGTTTCTTCTGGTCATCTGTGTTCAATTTCTCACCAATATGGATTCAAGCCATTGTGGGGAGAGAGAGCCATCATGTATGCCATTCTCACAGCTTGGTCTAGCTTCCTGCAGCTTACCCCTCCCCGCAGTGAGAGAAGACACACACACACACACACACACACACACACACACACACACACCATCTAATTCTTTCTTTCTCAAAGGTGACTTTCTCAATTGCACAATGGCATGACTGATATAAGTTTGGAACCGAGAGGCCATGCAACCAAAGTTTGTTAGCCTTCCTCTGTGCTCCTTCCATGCAGAATGCCAACTGCTCATTATACATATCCTGGCTCCATTGCTCCATGAAACATCTGCCATGAATGAGCTAAATTTCATGTTTATGCTAAAAATTGTATTGTTTGCCATTTCTATGCCAGGCAGAATTCCAGGTGTTTCCTCATCTATGTCTCATTTCATTCTTAGAACAAACTCATTAGGTATACAGTGTGACTCCTTTTTCATGGACCTAAAGCTGGGAGCACCTAGATGTGGAACGATTTTAACATTTCATTCCATGATTACACCAAAATTAATCCATTTTACTCTTGGTCAATATTTGCATCTTTACAGTTTGCAGCTATGGAGAATAATTCTTGCATACACTTTTGGTATACATGTGTGTGCATTCCTGGTAAGTAATTTAAGGGTAGATACTGCATCATGGACCGTGTGTGTATTCAACTTTAGCAGATGAATGCTAAACAGATTAGTGAAGTGGTTATTACCTGTCTGTACCCTGTCAGTGGTGATGAGAGTTCCAGTTGCTCCACATTCACCCCATAATATAGTATTGTCAAGTGTGTGTATGTGTGTGTGTGTTTGTATAATACACAATACATAATAGTATGTATAGCATATACTTACATTACATATAACATATACAGCATATATATAATATATATCAGTTTATATGTGTGTTTATGTGTATGTGCATATAAATGTGTATTAATTTTAGATGTGCACATGTACTGGTTATGTTTGAAAAAAAATCATCTTTTAGATATACACTCTGAAATACTTGCTTAAAATTAGCACAGGGTTGGCAAGTGATTAGAGGCTGGCCATGGTTGCCATAGTTGTTGACTCTGGGCGAAGGTATATTGAAGTTCGCTAAACTATTCTGTCTACTTTTGAGTATATTTGAACTCTTTGTAATAACATAGACACACATAAAAACTAATATATATGATATACAAATTATTATACAATATATATTTCAGAATATATATTATATATGACATCTATTGTATAATATACACTGAGTGGCCAGATTATTATGATCTCTGAATGCATAATAATATGGCCACTCAGTATATATATTAGAGGCCCAGTGCATGAATTCATGCATGGGTGGGGTCCGGCCAGGGGAGGGGACATGGACAGTTGGCTGGTCTGCCTGCTGATCGAACTCTTGGTCGAGGGGACAATTTGCATATTAGCCTTTTATTATATAGGATATAAACTGAGTGGCCAGATTATTATGCATTCAGAGGTCATAATAATCTGGCCACTCAGTGTATATTATATATGAGATATAGAATAGTTTATATATCAAATATAGTGGTATTACATATACTATATATACAGCATATATATGTAGATTCTATATATCTTTACCCACTATTATTCTTAAAATAAAGTTATCTCCTTTTTTATCTATATCTATATCTACCTATACCTTCTATTGGTTCTGTCCCTCTGGAAAACCCTAACTAATGTAACTAATAGGACTAATCTATAATTGCACATCTCTTTCTCAGAGGGAAACACAAAGATTTGAGCCATAAAAAGCTATAAACCCCTTATTGTAGAACTGGGGATTGGTTGGAAGTCGGAGGAATACAGACCTGCCTTCTGTACTGAAGTCATCCCACCCTGGAAGTGGCTTTTTCTGCTTTCTGTACATCTCTGTAAATGCTGCTTTCTAATTACAGTTGCAGCTGTGTATTAAAAAGGCTGGGATTTTGAGGTAGGCATCGCCTGTTCCTGGCATCGAAGCTGAGTGAGATCAGAGCTTACTTCCATGGCTGGTGCTAAAATCCTAATGCCTGGCTCTAGAGAGTGATTATAGCCTGGTCATAGAGAAACTCACCCTCTGTCCCTGGTCTCCCTTTACTGCTGGGCTGGCCCTTGACTGCAGTCGATGCTCACCAGATGTTCTTGCTTGCATGAGTAAGCAAGTACTATGCCCCATCACTGCTCAGAAGTAAAAATGGCTTCAGTGCAGAGCTCGTCTCCCACCCAGAAAACCTCTGCCACATGTAAATCAATGATTTTATATTAGATCTACACAAAAAATATTGCCATGGAGTTCCACAGTTCTTGAGGCTTCATAGACACATAATCAATGAAGAAAACATTGTGTACTATTTGGCACCTGGTGGACAGTTGGTAGACACAAGCATTTGGGACTGAGGTGGCAGTTATTCTCCAAGTGAAGGTCAATTAGATGCTTCGTATCAGAGGTGGGAAGAGCTGGAGGCCCCACACAGTGATGAGCAGGATGAGTACTAGGGCTTCTGAATCAATAAGGATATCTCCTTTGTTTACTAAGTAAATTAAATTCTAGATACAGATTTAAAGATAACATATAAACCATACCTATTGATTGATTTTATTTAACATTTCCATTTTAGAACATCTGTAAAGCATCAACTGTATTCCCAGCACCATGCACTTGACAGCAGGAAATGCTCATCCATTCTTCAGTGTATTTGTGTGTCTGTAATGCATTGTAGCATGACGTGGTATGTGCAGTGCAGTGATTCTAAGTCAGATTCCACCACTGGTCTACCTAAGGAAGCTACTTAACTTCCCTATGCCTCAGATTTTTCAGGTGCAAAGGAGGAATAATAATGGCACCACTTAGGATGAGTTTTTATAATGATTTTAAAAAGATAATGTATTTAAAGCACTTAGCAGAATACCTAGTGAATTAGAGTTACCATCATTGTCCTATGTTTCATTGAATAGTTATTCCAGAGCATTGGTTTTCATCCATGGTCAATTTCCCTTCCAGGGAACATTTGGCAATATCTGGAGATATTTTTGGTTTTCACAATTGGTGAGGGTGTTTCTGGAGGAGGTCAGAAATGCTGCAAAGTTTCCTAAATGTACAGAGAGAATTCAGCTCAAAAGTCAGCAGTGCTGACTTCAAGAAACCCTGCTCTAGAGAGAGAAAAAGAAGAGACAAGAAAAATACAAGGTGAGAAACCAACAGTCTTGAAGTGTGTGGTTTCTAGAACAGTCTTTCATCCTTCCCATAAGTAGGGATGCATTTTGTCTTCATGTTCTTGGAGACTGATATTCTGAGTTTCCTTATCTAATTTCCTAGAAAAGCTCATCTGTGAAGGAAGTCTGTCTTCCCTTGTGGTCCAACAGAGAACATGGCATCAGGGAACAGGAAGCAACACAATTCTTTCTGGAGATCTTTCCATCCTGGCAATAAATGCCTCTTCCAAGAACCCATCTTAATACCTAGAGCCACTTACTATTCCTCGGTTATGCCCCTGAGTAGCACCATGTAGGTTGGAACCTATATTTCTCATGTGATATTCTAAAGTTTTATAGAAAACATGCAGGGAAGCATGAGAAAAACAGAGATTTTTCACTAAAAATAGCCTGTGAAAGTTAATAGATGCATCATAAGTATCATCTCCATGATCGCAGTTGATTTCAACACTCAAGGTTACTGTTTGGAAATATATTTGAAATGACAGAATTGGCCTTTGGTCTTCTGGGTTATTGCCATAGGCAAAGCCTATTGCTGAAGTATTTCTATATCCAAATGGCCTAGTTCCAAGAAAAACAAGATGTCTTATGCAGCAATATCCATAAAACTATGCTGGAAAGAATTACTCCTGGTACTACCATAGCAAATAACCAGTTGCCTCAGGAATGGAAGCTCATACACCATCAGTACACAAGCAGTTGCTATATGAAGCAATCCATTGGAGCTGATGAGTAGAATCAATGCATGGCACACAATGGACACCCTGGCTCCTGGGATGATTGCTTAAGGGGGATGTCACATCCTATTAAAATACAACCCCACAAATCTTTAAAATTGACCCATTAACACCAGCTAATATGACATTAGAGAGGGAGGATAGAAGAGTGGGGGAGCAACAGCTTTGCTGAAGATATGGGTCCTTGCAAAGGGATGTCTTCAACTAGTAGTTCAGCTTGACTTGTTCCTTTATGCTCAACACTTCTCTCATCACCAAGGCACCGGCTGACACCACATCATAGCAAAAGCCACATCCAGAGTGTCTCCTTCTCTAGGGCAGTCCCAGGTGGTCCTCTCTACTCTCTGTACACTCTCCAAGCTCCCTGAAGTAGACAATCACCACTGGATCTGCCTTACAAGGGATAGTGAAACTAATTTGTGCCCAGAGCTGCATTCCATCTAATTAGACTACTAACAGGAACATTTAAACATGGGATGCATGGTGGCCTTCAATAGTAAGAGTATTCAACTCAAGCTAGGAGTTCAGAAAGATAAAAAATGCAATGGCTCTTTTTAGCAGCTCTGGAAATTAGTCTCCAGAAGCATTTGAGAACTCTGCAATCTATTCTATTGTAATGCATCTGAAGAAATATTTTATGTTAAATATATTTAACTGTAAAAACAGACATGTAGGTGATAAAACATAGCTTTATTTATCTTTCCATATTTCATGTACATGCTATAGCATGTGACTCTGTACATGGCCCCTGTTGGCTCACAATTTTTTTTCATGAGTTCATGCAGTGTGCACCCCCTTCAGATTGAATTAGCATCAGCTTTCTGCCTAACAACATCACCATCACCATCACCATCCTTTACCATTGGGTTCACTGCACTCTCTATGTCATTTCTCCATTGTCAGGGACAATAGACCCAGACCAGGATGTGGCAGCAAAGGCCATGCCCTTCCCTGAGTGAGCTGTGAATCATCCTTACAAGCTGGCTTAAGATACATGTGAAATTAAACAACTATATGTTAATCTCAGCAGATTTCTTTGCTCAGGTTGTCATGGTGTGCAACACTAAGGAACAACCCTACCTTGATAAACAGAACATATGTTTTAGCATCACCCCAAAGGCAGCCTAATCATCATCTGAGTTCCTGTATTCTGATGACACGCCTATGACTGTTTAAGCATTTAATGAAAAAAGAGAATCAGTGACAACATTCATCCCAGGGAACAGGGTTATGAATTAGGATGTCTTAGCCACATACCATTTATTGTGAGAGATGAGATTGCTGTAGCCCACAAACACATAGGTTAAAAAAAATTTTACATTAGAGCTTAAAATAAAACTCTCATCATGCATATTGCCATTACCAGGCAATCATTGTCAAAATATCCTATTCCCTGAATTCAAGTGCTCTCAGTTAAGCCAGAGCCAAGCTGCCACATCATATCAGTACACACTGCTCCCTAACACTTCAGACTCTCTTCTCCCCACTTTTTGGAAGAGGGGTCTGGAAACCTTTATCTGTGGTGCCCTGTGTAGTGAGCTGATCTCATATCACTGCGAATGTATGAGTTAAGGAGTGGTTTCATTTATCTGTCCTGTGGGGATGACTCATAGATCTGTAACTATACTTGTGACTTCTCTTTGGAGTTTTAATTTCCCATTTCCACCTGCTGCTGTTGTTAACAACCTGGAAGTCTACAGTCACCAGGGATGAAGAACACTGGGACAGGAGTCAGCTCACCATCTCCATTCTTTTTCTGTGCCTTGCCTCTCACTCTTCTAACATCCTCTCCAATGCTGCAGAGCCATGGTGTCCTGAGGGTGGTTCTTGCTATGCCACATTTCCATGCAGTGATTTTGGAAGCCACTTTGCTGTCCACAAAGTTAACTCACTGTTCCTCAAGCCTGGAGGTTCAGGCTATGAACTCCTGCCTCCACCTGGTATTCACTCTCCACACCTGCCATCCCACCCATAGATATTATTGTCTAAACTATGTTCATTCTCTGACCTCAGTGACTTCTATCACTTCTATCCCTATTTCAGAAATGCCTTCACTCTCTGAGCCTTTTCTGCCTGCCCTACGAATACATTCCACATGGGTGTCTCCTCTGCCAAGCCTGCTGAGGTCTCCCCTCCTGAAAGTGGGCTCCCATCTTCTCAGCCACCATAACATTTGCATATTTATAGTGCTCTTACATTTCTACCTGAAGTTATCATGGTTTATGTACAACCTTCTCTCTTATTAGGCCAGATGCTCTTGAGGTCTTAATATTTGTACTTTCTGCAGGGTCTTGGGTATGGGTGAAAACTCAGCCTATGGAGGGTGAGGAGAGCCTGTGGAGGAAAAATGCCAAGTCACTCTAACATCTTTCTACAAAGTGACCCCTCTTCTCACCATTATTGAATTCAGTGTTTTATACTCTCTGGAGGAACATTGAGCTAAAGGTCACACACTGCCTTTTGTACACTCCCTGGCGAAGTCTTTATACAGGTCTAGCTTCACAAAGTCCTCTTTCAGTTCCAGTGGTTGTTACCAAAATTCATTTCCGTGCAGCTGTAGACTGGAAGCTCCCATTTTCTTGTTGGATGTCAGCCACAAGCTTCTCTGAGCACCAGAGACCCCCAGTGTCCCCTGGACTCATAGGTTCTTATAGATCTTCAGGTCATGGCAGCTTCTTCTTCTAGACTAGGGATCTCACACTGTGGTCTGTTAAGAGGGCTTCTTACATAATGAATATCATCATAATATGACATTCCATCACCTTGGCCACATTCTATTGATTGGAGTCAAGTCCATGACTCTACATAACCACAAAGTCATCATCTTGGAGCTCATGATACTTTCCTATCTCAGGATTCATGTAATTAATCTTATGCTTAGTTCATCTTCTTATCAGGAACAGTTATTGTCATTTTTAAATCTTGAGAATTTGAATTGGCACCATGGCTTCCAAGACACTGTTAAGGATAATTTGGAATTTTGCATATATACATAAAATATCCTCCTTTGTTGCACTTCTCTACCATGGAGGAATGCTTTGATTTCTCTTTTGAAGGTGGGTAGTTAGTGGAAAAATATGACATTTACTAATTTTCCACAGCTTCCTTCTACCACCCCAGAAAACTGCTAATCTTTTTATAACAATAGGTTAGTTTGTTTCCTCTAGAATTTTATAAAAATAAAATAATATGTTGTAAATTACTTTTTGTTAGTTTCACTTAGCATAAATGTTTTATATTAGGGTGTGTATTAATAATCCATTCTGTCCTCTTGCTGAGTAATATCACATGGCATGGATGTACAACACTTATTTATCCACTAATCTATTGATGGGTGTTTCCACTGTTTGACTATTATGGATTAAAGTAGCTATGAACATCTGTGTACAAGGGTTTATCTGAGCATCACTTTTTTTCTAAGTAAATGCCTAGAAGTGTAGGGGCTACATCATAAGGAAGGTATAGGTTTAACACATTCTTAAGATAGAATTCCACCAGTAAAGCCATATTTTCCTGATATTTCTTGGAGTGAAGGTTTGCAACTACAAATTTAATTGTTTTAATAGACATGGTGCTGAGTCAAGTTACCTTTCTCCTTGAGTGTGTTTTGGTTTCTTTCTGTTAGGGGATTTGTCCATTTCATGTAAGTTATCGAATTTACCAACATAAAGTTCTTCATAATATTTCACTGATCATAATGTTCTCAAGGTTCATCTATGTTGTAGCCTGTGTCATACTTTTTAAGGCTCAATAATATTCTATTGTATGTATATGCTACATTTTGTTTATCCTTTCAGTTATTGATGGTCACTTGATCTGCTTGACCTTTTGGCTATTGTAACAGTGCTACAGTGAACACGGTGTACCAATATCATTTTGAGACCCTGCTTTTATTTCTAATGTGAGCATTTAGGCTACTATGTTTACTCTGGTTATTGATATGCATATACATTTGCATATATTTACATAGTTGTTATATTTTATAGCAAAGCCAGTTCTATATTATTATAAAAAGTTTACTCATCTCAATAATTAAGTTTACATGTGAAAATTGTAAAGGATTCAATTTCAATAATTTGATTGGAAACATGTTATATCACACTCACTATCCTTAATTACTTGCCTTTCTTGCTGCCTAGCTGCAGCAGGCAGAGAGCTAACATCTGTCTCACGTCACTGCACATCTCTAAGTGCTCTGGTAGGTTGGAAGGCACAGACAGATTCAGTGACTTCAGCGCTATCTGTGCTTTGGCACTTTCTGGTTGTTTATTGAGCCAAAGAAACTAATATGATGCTAATAAAACCACAGATGTTAATTAGTTTTAATTGTGGAATTGCCCCTGCCTTGATGTATTATAAAGACACAGACAAGATGTAATGTGAGAATTTGGAGAATTTGATGACACTTGTGTTTGTGCTCACTTGTGCCTTAAAAAAAAAAAAAAAAGAAAAAGAAATCTGAGTCAGACTCAGGAGGGATCAGTAAGGAGAAAGCATTACACCCTATTCTAGTAAGAATTCAAATGTTTTCGAGCCAGCTTGCTTCAGATGCGTCCTTCAACTCCTGTCAAGCCTCCCTTTCCCTTGACACAGTGCCTGGCTGCAGAAGTAGACACTGGTGTCCCCACTTTTTTTTTTTTTCAGGGGGAGAGGGCTAGTAATGTGGATGTCCTTCCAGGCACCAGGACAACTCCCCAGAAAAGAGGAGATGTTTGTTGGATCAGCAGACTCTGGTCCTCCGCCTCTCCCAGCCGCTGTGAACCTTCCCCTGGCTGGACCTGAGATCCTGGCCCAGTGCCTAGTGAAAGGCCAGCATTTTTGTGGGGGCATTTTACGGAGACAGCCACACAGCAGGAAACCCAAGGGTCCTGAGACCCCTTAAATGCATTGAAAGTCTGTTGGTCTGCTGGCATTAAGGAGTGGAGCCCAGGGCATCCAGCTGGTGGGGTTGGCTGCTCTTACCAAGGGCGGGAGTGTCAGAGTGATGACGGGAAACAAATAAGCCCAGAGCTCCCACTCCATGACAAATCCCAAAAACCAGGCTCCTACTGAGAAGAAAATGCCAAACAATAATTCTGACTCCCTGCAGAGTGGTGTCTCCAGAGTCTTTAGCATCTGTAACCGACTATACAATATGAGATTGTGACTTCATGCTAAGTCTGGAACTTTATTATTAAGTAACAACATGATATTGGAAGTGACAAGCAGAGAGTGCGTGGTCCCCACCGAATACTAATTGCTGTGGTAGAAAGAAGTGTCAGGATCATAAAGACTGTCATCTTTTGGCCGGCGTTTCTGTTACACACAAGCTGGTTGCATTCCTTGTCTGCACATGTTTCAAATCAAGCCAGCATCGAAATGAACTATCTTGCTCCAAGCGACTCTCACATTGGTGGCAAGTGACACTGACAGCAGTGTGTTCCCAGCTCCCTTTGTGCTGGTGGATGTTCTGGAGCAGAAGGAGGCTGCCATTGGCCCAGAGCTCCTTCCTGGAGCCCAGGGGTGGAGAGCAGGTGGTTACCAAGCCTCGGTCCTTGCTCATCTCTCCCATCTGGTTCACACCTGACTCCTTTCTTTGATCTCAGGACCTTACCTTCCCATAGACTCAGGGGAGCACTCTTGTCCTCTTGCCCCTGCATGAAAACACATGAGGATTTCCTGGCTCAAACCCCCCTCCCCCCCCCCGCCCCACTCCCCACCACCCATACACACATCATTAAGTCTCTTTGACCATTTTGCCCCTTTAGGCAATGAGAGCATCTGCGCTCAGGCTAGATTTCTTTCTCAGAACCTCTGAGGGATGACTTTTCTTCCAAACCCTTGAGTGGAATTGGGCAGATTTTTTACCATCCACTGAAGTTAGAGATGAGGCTGCCACGCACACCGGATCATATGATTGTTCTGATTCACCAAAGAAAATGATTTCAGCACAAAACTTATCCAATCTGCATGTTTTCTCTTCTGTTGCCATAATCTTGTTTGCCATCAGTTTCAATGTGTTTTCGGACTCCGGTGCCAGTAGGAGGGAACTTGAGAGTCCTTCCCTTCTGGTCACCATTGATATTACTCAGAAATAAACAACTTTGGAGCCAGGAAGAAGGCAGGTGGGCAGCCTCTTTTTCTTATGCCAGGTAACCAAGCAGAACAAAGTGCAAATTCTAGGTGAAGTCTGATGGAAAAACAATGCTGCTCCCCAGCATGCTGTCTGAGAGGGGACCCCAGGCAACCTTCTCCTGGGGTGCAGGTGAGGTCCCCTAGCAAGGAGCAGCAGACACATCAATCATAACTGTCAGCAAATTCATTCAGTGTAGTGTCTTCTCACATTCTGAGTAAACCTCTGCATCAGGGGTCCTCAAACTACGGCCCGCAGGCCACATGCGGCCCGCCGAGGCCATTTATCTGGCCCTCCGGGTGCCGCTGCCTGTCCTGCTTAGCAGCTGACTCGTCCCGGGCCCGCAGTATGCATAGGAATTTGTTCATAGTTTTTTTTTGTTTTGTTTTGTTTTTAAACTACAGTCCGGCCCTCCAACGGTCTGAGGGACAGTGAACTGGCCCCCTGTTTAAAAAGTTTGAGGACCCCTGCTCTACAGGAACATTTTGGTGATCTTTAATATTTATTTAGCATTTAGTACTTAGACCTTCTTGCTTCCTTATTTTGACTATTTGCTCTTGTATGAAGGAAAGGTGTCTTTTTCCATTAAATGATGCCAATATACATTGCCTGGGGAATTTTCTGATTCTAACTGGGCACCCTGAAGTTTCAGCCCCACAGCTGAAATGGGGAACATTCTATGTTGTCTGTGTCATATATACCCAACCTTCTTTGGGGTTCTAGGACTCAACACATTCTGACATTATGGTTTACAAGTTAGACATTATTATTGGAAACAGTGTCAAATGTTGGGAAAATAAAGAAAGAAGCCCCTTCCTTGATGCATGGGTATGTGCTATAACAGTCTTGGAAATACAAATACATGACAGACTATTATAGCACCTGGTTCTCTTTTCCATTTTAACTGGATCTCCTCACTGAGTTCTCAGCAGCCCTAGCCTTCCAATGGAGAGCAGGCACTCCTTAGAAGCTTGAGTGGTTCACCTTTTACTCCTTTATCTCCACAATAGGCCAGGGGTCAGCAAACTTTTTCTGTAAGATGATAGACAATGGGATTTTCTGCTTCATAGGCAATATGGGCTCTGTTGCAGTTATTCTACTTTGCAAGTAAAGCAGCCTTGGTCATATGAATGGATGGGTGTGACTGTTTTCTAATAACACTTTATTTATGGACTCTGAAATGTCAATTTCATATAATTGTCATGTGCCACAAAATATTCTTCTCTTATTATTTTTAAAAAATATTTAAAATGTACAAGCCATTCAGCTGTGGACCAGCTAAGACAAGCCTTTTTGCCTGCAAGAGACTAACATGAGAAGACAAAAGGTGTGAATATTGGGGTTATCTTCCTAAATGCTTCTTTCTCTGGGGTTGAGGTCTCGGGCTTCAAGGAGAGTTCTTTGTGCAGTCACTGAACAATAGACTCTGAGACACCATCAAGTGGTAACTATAATCTCAATCAATCTCCTGTGAGCATATATAGCCTGAAGAATGAGATAAATATTTATACTAAAAATTAACTATGTGAGATGTCTATGTAGCTTTCAAAAGTCTTAAATCACAAGTGGGTTTATCAATAAAACCCATCTTTTATTGTTGTTTACATTTTTAAAAATTTATTTTTATTGTTGAAAGTATTACAGATGCCCCCATTTTTCCCCCATTGACCCCTTCTAGGCCACACCCACTCCCCGCTCCAGGCCTTCACTATTTTCTGTGACCATGGGTTATGCATATATGCGTGTAAGTTCTTTGGTTAATCTCTTCCCACCCACTCACTCCTTTCTTCCATCTGAGATTTATCAGTTTGTTCCATGCTTCTATGTCTCTGGATCTATTTTGTTCATCAGTATATTTTGTTCATTAGATTCCACATATGAGTGAGATCATGTGATATTTGTTTTTCTCTGACTGGCCATTTTTGCTTAGCATAATACTCTCCAGGTCCCTCCATGCTGTCTTAAAGGGTAGAGACCCGTCTTTTTTACTGCTGCATAGTATTCCATGGTATAAATGTACCACAGCTTTTTTATCTACTCACTTCTCTGATGGGTAATTGGGTTGTTTCCAGTATTGTAAATTGTGCTGCTATGAACAAAGGGGTGATTTATTCTTTCTGATTGGTGTTTCAGGTTTCTTAGGATATATTCTTAGCAGTGAGATCAGTGGGTCAAATGGCATTTAAAATTAATTATTATTAATTAATTGTTAATGAATGTTTTTGTTGATGAAGTTGTTCTACTTTAAATTAGTTCAAATTGTATTATGACACATAATTGAAGTGGCCCTTTAAATTTTAAAAGCCCATAATTGATGTGAGAATATTTCTCATTTGGAATCTGTTGTCTTTTTTCCTTATCTTTTATATATATGATAAATCTCGGATCTCTTTGTTGTGAATCTCATGCCTTGGCAGGTCCTTGCTTGGCGTTTTCCCATTGCTCTTACTGGAAATGCATTTTCATAAAATAATTCATTATTTTGAAGACATTCCACTATGAGAAGGGGAGGAAAGATTTCTTCCTTTAGTTTTATATCAAATTTTACTTTAAAAATCCTCCAGTATCTCTAAGTTCCTACAGTATTTGTAACTATCCCTTTCCTCAACCCTGAAATTTTGAATTCTTCAGAAATGTTCAGAAAACGTCAACCTATATTTTAAATTTTGCTCGACATCGCTTTTAAAAAGATACAGTTTACGCAGGTTCCAACTTGGTTAGAAATTTTTATTGAGTCACTTTTTTGTTTAAAGAGGAAGACAAATTCTCATTTTATGGAAATATTTGGGATAGGATATATTTGAATAGAGATTTTGATCTTTTCTGGTATTTCTGCAGCGTCCTGAGAAAACTGTAAAAGCAGCATAAACTTTGGAAAAGAAAGGTTAGTATAAACTTAATGGAAGTTTCAAGGTGATGCTATAGAGAAGTCTGTCTTTTCCTGCTCAGGTCTCTGTGATCTTATCTCCCTGAGAACTCTGCTTTATGGCCTCTCTGTGCTGCAGCAGTGGGCCTCCTGGGACTTCTGTTATGATGCTGAGGTTCTTAATGTGTCCTCTATTCTGAGGTTACAGGCAAGAGGGGCTGTAGCTTAGCTGGTTAAAACTTGATGCAGATTCACTGTGCTGAACATTTCTTTTTTTCTCTGTTCCTTTGTCACCAGTCTCACTCCTGAAAACATCCAGCTTTCTCACAAACACATGCCTTTGGTCACAAGGGGGACTGGGTGGGAAATTGTGGCTGGACCCACTCTAATCCATCACCCCTGGTGGGAAACAACTCAAACCACATGGCTCAGTGGCCTCGAGCCACCCAAGTCATCCATGTGGACAGAGGCAGCATCATAATTACTAAGAAAGAACGGGGTGCCAGAACGTTTTACGTGTCTCTAAGTCTGGGCTAGTATGTTTAATTCTTTCCATTGCTCTTGCATGGTTTCTGCATCATTTTAAGCGTCGTTAAGAAATGGGCAAAATCCATTTATCATTTTAAATTGCACAATACTGAAACTATCAGTCAGCATGCTGGAGAAGTTAAGATACAATTATTCCAATAAGAAATAATTCCAATCCATAATGTTTACATGCATTTCTCCCACACATACCCATGAGCACTCACTTGCAAGTAGTTATAGTTTATTTTTGGTGCCAAATAAATATTTATTAAATGTGATTGTTTGTGAAGCATAGCTTACGTAGGTCAGCAAAATTGTTCATATAAATGCAATTTTACGTAATAAAGTAAGATCTATTGATTTGAATCTAACTTGAATGTAGCAACTTTCTTTGTTACACAATTTTTCCCAGATGTCTTCATTCAGAGAGTTTATAGTCTTTTTTTCCCTCTCAATTACTTACATTATATGCATTTCTATGAACATCTCCATTTCCCATCTTTTTGTTTTGTTTTATTTTGTTTTGTTTTGTTTTGTTTTGTTTTGTTTTGTTGTGTCTGTTCAAAATGAGAAAGGGAGAAAAGGAGCTTCTCTTTGTGGCAGGGTGTTTGCCAGGGCGCAGAGCTCAACTGCATTTCCTGGCTTCTTAGAAGCTCCTGGTGGCCACAGGACTGCAGTGTGGTCAATGAAGGGAGGGCACCACTTCTGGGATGGACCCCTGAGCATAGCCCTTGCAACCTGCCCTGTGTCCTTCTCCAGCCAGCTGGCTGCAGTTTCCTGTGAGGCTGCTGAGGGCCCTGGGGATGAGCCAACACAAGGTGGAAAGCCCTCAGGTCTCTGATACCCAACGTGGAAGTCCACTTCTCCAACCACATCTGCCCTGAGGGTGTTCAAGGACACCGCCTTCTCCTTCCACACAGGGGCAGTTTGGGTGGGGCTCTGCCTCCTTTGCCGGGTAAGGCACAGGCATGTGATGGCTGCCCTCAATGAAAGTGTCAACCCACCACCATGCAGAACGCACAGGGTGTTCCTTGGATAGGGACATCTTGGCAGAAACAACAAAGTCTGCTTGTCACAACATTGCCCTGTTCTCCCCCGTTTCTAGTGTCCAGCCCAATGGCTGGTGTCTAACCGTCCAGCTCCCACCCCAGTTGTTCCTCATGTGGATGGTCAGTCATCATCCTCTCTCATTTCTTCTTATTCATATGACTTCTTTTCCATGCCCTGCTCACCTGGTGGTCTCTCATTTTCTCTTCTTGAAAGCCGAACTAGAAGAAAAAGACAACAAACCGAAACATACCAGGATGTTGCCTGTTTCTCTTTGTGCTACAACTGGGATGTTATATAATCCTAATTTCTCAAGCCTGACAGGGAAGTGTCAGCACAAAGAAGCAGTGGGGTTTCCCAGTAAAATGAGAACTGGAACCAGGTTTGTTCTCTGTAAAAAACCCACTAACCCTATGGAAAAGTTACTGGTGCTCCGTACATGGAAGACAGTAAGTCTGTTAGTAGATAAGCCACTGCTGCCTCACCTCTGTCGTTGCAACCTGTCCTTACCTGGATGGATGCAGAAACTGTGAGGTGGAGATGCAGAAGCACATGGGTGGGGTGTGCATGTTGTGATGCAGGATGGAAGGGGGTCAGACGGGAGAGCTAGGAAGTAAAACCACAGTGACAGGCAGGCTTTCGTCTCTGTGTGAAAAATAAAATGAACCTTTGTCCTGAACCCCAAGATGGACCATCAGGGATCCAAACAGACTCTCAGTCTGTGGCCTGATGTCGGATTTTCATCTAGAGGTATCCCATTGGCTTTTACAGGGATAAGGCACTGTGTGTGTGTGTGTGTGCGTGTGTGTGTGCATATTTCCGGGTGTGTACATATTCATGTGAGTGTATATGTGAGTGTTTGAGGGAGGAATGGTGGAAGTTCTAGATACAGAGGTCCAGTTAGGAAGTAACTATGTTAATAAAGAGAAGAAACTGTGACGAGCCAATATATGACAAATATAAATTGTCATTCCATGGGGTGAGAGCATGAGAGCGAGAGAGAGCGAGAGAGCGAGAGAGAGAGAAAGGAGTTAATCACAACTTGGCTGCTGACTAGATAAAGTGGCCACATAACCAACCTCTGGGCCTATCACCGTGCCCATTACACATAGGCAATCAATACACAGGAATTGAGCAGAGGAAAAAGGAAACTTTTAAATCAGACTAAAGCTTTTAAATAATTTTTTTTATTTAGGTATAGTTGGAATACAATCTTATACTGGTTATATTAGTTCCAGGTATACAATATAGTGATTTGACATTTTTATACCTTACAATGTGATCACCTCACTAATTCTAGTAATCATTTGTCACATTTATCACAATGTTATAGACTAAAGCTTTTAATTTAAGCTTCCAACTTTCTAACACTAGTGAAAACATAATAAAATTTAATATCTACATTTTAAAATGAATCCATCTTGTACAGTGTAGCCCATTGAATCTACAGAATACAATTTGTAAAATAAGTATAAATTTACCCATCATTGAAATTCAGTGCCATTTTAAGAAAATCTTAAATCATGATCACATGTCTGTGTCCAGCTTGAATTTGGAGCCATGTTCATTCTATAAAACTGCAAAGTTCTCAATTGTCCCTTGGCTTGTTACCTACCTGGCGGACCCATGCGAGTCTAGAATCTGCCATTGCATGACTAAAATTGAAATGTAGGCATCTCTTGGTAATCAAGTTACAATGAGAGGAAGTATGTTCCTTTCCAATAGGATGCATTCTATAACATTTCCAAGATTAAAAAAAAAAAATCACTGACATTGGCTCCATAAATATTGACTTTAGGGCCAGTTTGTGGGTTTTCCTCATTGCATAGCTCCTAATTTCTCTCACTAGTGACATGAAGAACTGACATCAATGTGCTCATTATAATAAATTTTAAGAAGGTGCTCTAAATCATGCTCTTCTTTATTATATGTACTTTTTGGCAAAGTACTGAAGACAAGTCATCATATTCTATGGTGAAGGGTAGAAAGTAATGCAACCAAGATCTATTGGACAAGTCTGACCTCTTGTCTTCAGTGAAGAGAAAGCATCTCCTAAATATCTTCTGACCTGATACAGTTCAGTTCTGTGGGCAGAGCAAGACTGTTTGTCTTAACATGCATCTGAAGCACTGGGCCCATAGTTCTTTTTTTACCTTCTCACTACTTAAAAATTGCCAAATAGGGGTCTAATCTTCCTATATTTGGTAGGACTAAATCCTCACTGGGATCATGCTTGATTCCAGAAAAATCCCCTTGCTTTGTGTAGGCCCAGCCACTGCATTTTTCAGTAAAAAAGAGAAATTTATATATCCATCCATGAGGTTTGCCCTAGACTGCTGTGGGAGTGTAAACCTCAGATGTGACATCCACACATGCAAACATGGTGACATAAATGTTGTAATATTAGATGATAGGGACGTCCAAGGGCTGAATGGGGATTGTGTTTATCATGCTGATGTGAATTGGAAATCCCTAGAAGAAAGGGGTGGTTCTCCTTGGCTGGAGGGTAGATTAAACTCTAGCTGTAACAGGTGGAATAATTTAGGTCTGTATAGTAGAATTACAAGGGACCACATTTACAGAGACAGGAAATTGAAGAGCCTGGAAGAGCGGATCTCGTGGGAAAGCATGAATGGCCTGGGAGGAGATGTAAGATTGGAGCAGAACTGAGTACATAGAAGAATAATAACTCGAGGTTTGGGGATCTGATCCCAGAAGTACAGGCCAAGTTTGTGAGGCAGTGTGGAAAACTGAACGAAGTGAATTCAGCCTTTCAGCAATTGTCAGTTTTTCTGGATAAACATAGTCACTAACACTTTGAAATTGGTGGGATGGTATGACTCTTCTGCATAAGTATTGCACCAGGTCATAATATAAAAAAGTCAATCTTAGTATCACACAGTCATTGTTTGGCATAAAACACTTATTCAATCCATCCTACTAGCTCAGTAAAAGCTCCGATTGTCATTTTCAGGATTTCAACCAACAGAGTACATGAAAACATTGCTTGAAAGTGGCTCCAGGGTTACCATGATGTCCTGGAGCTTCATGGGAGGAAAGAGTCCTGACAAGGTGGAGGGACACAGGGCAACCTGGATTCAGAGAGTGACATGAGCCAATGAGCTTGCCAAACTCAAACTCAAAGATGCCATCAGGGTACAGAGAGTGAACAGCAATAAGTGAGTCCTGTCAAGTCAAGGACAAAACATTGAACAGACACCTAAGAGGCTGCTCATAGAAGAGACTCAGAAATCCCAACCAGGGCACTTGGATGCAAGTAAATACCCTTTTTTACTCCTGAGCAGGGAGGGGCCTGGAACTCAGATTAGGGATTGGAGGCAACCAGGAGCAGGAATATACAGAGAAAAGGGGTGAGGACACATCATTTAAACCTCAGCATCCTGAACTCAGAGTGAATGAAGTAGGAGCTTGGCATAGAACAGTGTGCTGGAGTTGGAACAAAAGGAGGGGGTTGTAGGGATCCTGTCTTTCTCACTCAGCTTGTGTGTGATCTGAATTTGGTTTTAGCAACACAATATATGGTAAAATAAGAATATTTGTTTTTAATAAATAAAACACAGCAAATTATAATTTAATTGGAAACATACATATGAATGAATGAATCGCTACATGTCTATGATTTTATTTTCTTTTAATTTTTAGGTGTTTAGCCTTTGTCCCTTTAAATAGTGGTGATTTTATAGTATACTTTCTATAGAAAAACTAGAAAAATAATTTAATCTTTGCCTCATCTTGGTTTTTAAAAATTTATTTTTCTTATTGCATATGAAAAACATAAAACATGTAACTTCACATGGGAATGTTCTCGCCATTTGTAGTTGATATGTGTTTGTGCTCTGCAAACACAAGGATACTGATAAATTCTATTTCATGGAATTTCCATAAAAAACATATTATGAGTTTATTTCTAATTATCAGTGGAACTTTACTGAGGATGTTCCTGAAAGGGAGAACATGCATTTTGATTCAGAAATCTTCTTCTGGTTGTACACACCTGGGAATTGGAAGACATTCCCATAGACCACCTCCCTAGCCACATGTTTTAAAGTCTTTTATCCTCCATTAGCACAGGCGTGGGTGCCAACACTTACAGGGCATATTTCTATTACAGGACCACTGACCTGGGTCTTTGTTTGTGTCTGATGAGCAGATAGTAGGGACAGTTAGTAGTGACTTAGATATACAAGGACATTATTTGCCAGAAGCCAGTTCCAGCATATCATAATTGCAAGAGTTTCATCAAAATGTTGATGGAACTTGGGGACTCAACAAGGGCTGAGTCACATATGTTATTGCCTGTTGGAATGGCTAAAGGCATTTCCCCAAACCTGAATAGGATGATTGTTTGCTGCCAGACAGCTCAGGGCATCTTAATCTACATGTTATTGCCTCCTACTGGTCAAACACCCAAACAGCCATAGGCTATTCCCCATTCTGACAATGGACTCTGTAGATGAAACCCTACCCTTTGAAGTGAATATCTCCAACTTGCCTTAGGACAATTTGTGTTAATAAAAAGCAAGGGGTCCTGAGACAAGGAGAACCTGGTTTCTTCAGCCAGGCTTCTCTGACCCCCAATGCCTTTCAAAATTATCTTTCGTCTCTGGATGCTTACTTCAGTTACATACAGCCTTTCTCCAGATTGCTGAACCCTTCTGGAACAAGAATCCCAGCAATTATTGCAAACCCATTAAATATATCAGCTTCAATTACAAGTTACATATATCCCTAAACCAATTTCATTTATTAGATTCCTAAAATGTTTATTGTCATTTACATTTGATATCCCCAGCCATGAGGGGAAGATAGACAAAGAGTAGTCAGAGTGGAATTGACCCCAATATCAGTTAAATTCTTACCTTGGCAAATTTTATAAAAATATGTGACCCCACAAATATATTGTGACAGCCCATCTTAAGGGTCCATGGGCCAGCCAGGGTAGGGACTGATGGAGAAGCTTTCAACTTCACCGCTGATTCTTAGTAACTGGAAAGGTGACTTGCAAATGTATTTATTTTATTTTATTTTTATTGATTTTAGACAGAGAGGAAGGGAGAGGGAAAGAGAGAAACATTGATGCGAGAGAGAAACATCAATCAGCTAGCTGCCTCCTGCTAGCTCCCTACTGGGGATCGAGCCAGCAACCTGGCCATATGCCCTGACTGAGTGTTGAACTAGTGACCTTTTGGTGTATGGGATCACGCTCAACCAACTGAGCAACATCAGCCAGGGCACAAATAGTCTTGATAAGTATTTATTGAACAAATTAACATGCATAAAATGAAATGCACTGTAAAGGAAGCCAATGCTGGCTTCAGGCAAAGGCTTTTACCAAGCCTCACACTTAGCACTCCTCCAGCCTAGGACAAGTGCCTCACTTCTCCACAGCTGGGAGGCTGCTCAGGTGGCTGTCTGCCATTTTGCCCAAGTGAACAGAGAATATGACTTCTCAGAAGGCTGTGGGCCCATGCTGCTGACTGTGAGCAGGCAGATCCCCCTTTTTGCCTGCAGGTAAGGGTGTGAGAAGACAGAGCTAAAAAAACCAGATGTGGTCAGCTCCTTCTTGACCTGCTGCTTCCCTGAAAAGTTGGGTACCTGGACACTTTACTAATACTTTTTTTTAAATATATTTTATTGATATTTTACAGAGAGGAAGGGAGAGGGATAGAGAGCTAGAAACATCGATGAGAGAGAAACATCGATCAGCTGCCTCCTGCACACCTCCCAGTGGGGATGTGCCCGCAACCAAGGTACATGCCCTTGACCGGAATCGAACCCGGGACCCTTCAGTCTGCAGGACCCTTCAGTCTGCAGGCCGACGCTCTATCCACTGAGCCAAACCGGTTTCGGCAATACTTTTTTTTAAGTTATCTTGAGAAATACTGATGTGTATATGATATATTCTTAAAAATAGAGGCACAGAAAAAGTCTTAAGTCAAGAATAAGATTATCTTTAACCAACAGTGAGCCTGGAGTAGGCCGCCATGCTTACATATCCTGGAAACAGAGCCAAGAGGCTTAGACAGAATGAGCTGACTGGCTCTAAGTGCAGATGCAAACACATGGCCAAATACTATATTTTATCGTGTGATTTCTAATTACGTTTTGTGGGAGAAGTGGAGAGCCTGCATTGTGCTCCAGGCTGGCAACATGGGTCTAAGTTGTGTGATAGCATGTTGCTCCATTCTGGGACCAGAACCACACTCTGATTCTTTTTGGATCATAGACCCTCCCTGGTTCTATTTTGTTGATGCCCAGAGACAATAGTACATATAATTTTTCCTTTTGTGTTGTGGTGGCTGAAAATTCCAGCCAGAAAGATGCAGTTGGAGAATGAAATGTCTCCCAACTGAAACCACATGCATATATGTGACCTAGAATATTTCCTTAGAGACTAAATGCTTAAGCTCTCACCACCAGCAGACAATAAACTTAGCAGTGAGAGCACCACAATGAGACCCAGGTCACTAACAATATGGAACCCACTATGTGTGATAGGCATTGCTTAATAGAAATAATCTGTGGTCAATGATTGCATTTCCAAAATAAATGAATAACCACTTTCACAGGGCTGTATATTGCATCTCTGGTTCTGAAACAATAGACCTAGAACAGTCATACTCTTTGGGGATGAACTAATCCTTTTCTGACAAGGAAACTGAAAGAAATTATTTGTAACAGATTTATAAGTCTCATGGGAGGTACAGTATAATTTCAAATGCACTAAATCATATTTCTTCCAACCTACAAACCACCCCACAGACAGTGCAATATTCTAGTGAAAGCTTATCTCACAGGAGAAATCAGGAGAAAGAGACAACTTCTGGAAAGATGATAGTAATCATGAATGCACTATAGAGTGGACAGTATGGAGTCAGTGGAAAAATGGTTTCTTATTATTTTCCTGGAGTGACTTAATTTAATAGAGATAATTTGAAATATATGGGCTGTTCATCTGACAACAGTAAATGTGGTCTCTGAAAACATTATTGTCATCATAATCACTGTATGATTAACATAATCATATTTTAAAGGGGTGGACATTTGAGAATATTCAAAAGAGAAGAGTGAAAATAATCAGAAGTTCAGAAAACAGGTCCAATGAAAAAAGGCTAATTGAATAACGGTGGCTGAGTCAAAAGGGAAGAATCAGAGTTGGTTATTTTAGGGAGTGAGCCAGGTGGACACATATTGAGGAGCAAAGAAGAAACAAATGAAAGATTATAACTAAGAAGAAATGGATGTTTAAAAGAGAAGAGACCTCAGAACCACATTTGAGGGTTCCACCTTTTCTGCCAGTTAGAATCCTGGAGGCTGAGAGCCAGGAATTTTTTTTTTTTTAATCTCTCAGTGAGCTCGCTGATCACCAAAATGAAAGTCCATGAATTATTGCATCTCCCACTATTACATAGTTAAGGTAGCTAGAAAGATAAAAGGCATTCCGATGTCATGCTTGGTTAGAAATTAGGAAATTCTACTATATAGATTCTGTGACCTCGTTTCTGAACATCTCGAAGAATTCCTTCCCTGTGTTTTGTGTGATGAGGACCAGGGTGCTGTGTTAGGTACTGATAAAAACACACATGGAAGGGGCTGTGCAATCCCATCTATTCCTGGTTAAGAAGGGTTAGCCAAGCCTCATGTTTTATTGCAATCAGGAAGGCTATTTGCTTTTATTTCCCTCTGGACTTGGATGTGTTTTTATGGTTCTCTTTAGATTCTTCTCAACTCAGCAAGAAGAGCCTCCCTTACGTGGGAGAGATTTAATTTGGCAAATCCTCCACTGTTGTCCTTATCAAATGGTGCACTTGGGAAGGACCTACCTCTGCATAATGGAGTGCTTGGCACTGAGGTCCCACACTCAGTCTCCAGGATGGTCAGAGTGTTTTCTATGCTTCATGGGACTCGTGCTGAATATGAAATTGCATTCTGAAGAATTAAGCAATCATTACTCTTGTCTTAATACATATTGGTTTCCATTGTTAACATTTGAAGATGCTCTAAGTTTGACTTTGTGGGTTTAAAAGGTGGAAAGTCATGGGAAACACTTGGAAGTCATCCATTCACTCAAGTTGATAATAACTAGATGAGAATCATGTACAGATTACTCTGTCCTCCCAGGGAAATAAGACAACACAAAAGAAGTGGAAGAAATTGGCTGCACTTTATGGTTTGATGGTTCCATTAAATAGAAGCATAATTATATCCTCATATTTATTAACAAGTCACTTTTTATCTATTTGATGCTTCTGCCTTTTGGCCTACATAGCCATCAGTCAGCCCAACATCTGCTTTAGCGCTCTCTCTACCCCTTGCTAGCTGAGAAATCACTCACCTGGCTGGTTCTTGGTTTTCTTAATTTAAAATTAGAATAGTAATACCTACCTCATAGAGAAGTCTTAGAAATAAAATCAGTCAAATGTGAAACTCTCAATAAACATTAATTTCATAGTTTTTGAAAGAATGGGGTAAACTACACATATAAGTGATAACATGCATGACCAGTCTTCTTTATTGGAAACTAGACACACCACTGTCTCATCACTCACCTTTTTAAACCCAACTCCTGGCATGTCAGACCCCTCCTGCTGAAACTCCTTGTCTAGTAAAGCCAGCTCCAGCAGGTTTCTGCAGGGAAAAGTACCCTTTTTCAGGCTGCATGTGGGAGTCCTTAAGTCACCAGACCAGGTGCTCTGTCCTCTTGGTGACTGAGAAGTAGTAGGTACATTTTCAGTGCAGTTCACTGCCCAGAGCCAAACTGGTGGTGAACAGATTGTGCAGGTTAAAGAGAGAGAAAAGTAAGGTCCAGACAGCACATGGTGGCCGTGCCTAGTTAAATAGGAACACGAGTTTTGCAAAGTCTGTTAATCAGAGGGGGAGAAATCCCTCTATAGAAATTAATAAATACTTAAAGGCCACAGTGAGAGTGTTTTGAGGAATTTAAAATGCATGGATGAAAAACTCATAGAAAAAAAAAAGCGGGGGCAGGGTGTGTGTGAATCAAGGAAACAAATCAATCCACGCAGACAGCATGGAGAATCGCAATGTGGGCACAGAGAGGATTTGAATCTGGAAACCTAGGTACAGAGAAAGCTCTGAGAGTCCACACGTTCTGCAGAACTCAGTGTCTCCAATAGTTCCTGCGTCATCTGTGGCTGTGACTCTGTGTAACAAACTATATGAAGTTGTCATTGCAGAGGTTGGACTCAGTTCTTGTCAAGAACTTTGGCCTTTTGGTATAATCCTGATTTTAAAAAAGTGCTCAAGAAATGATACCTAGAGACATTTAGATAGACCCTGCAGCAGGGTCAGTAGTCTGGTATTAAGAGAGTTGGTACCAGTTTTAGCAAATGGCTGGTTCTACCAGTGTCTCTCCTTTCAGATGTTCCAGACGCCATGGAGTCACTTAATTCCTTCCTTTACTCTGATTTTTTCATACCTATTTGCTTAAGGATACACATATTTTGTGATATTTTGGAGTATACTGTTCCTAATACTGGCCAAGTTTCTGGCTTTGTTAAACTAGTGAGAAAAGAGAAATTATTTTAAAGTCACATCCTCATGGTTGCACAAGCCCCTGATAACCACAGGCCCAACATCAGTTCCTTTTCAATATTCTTTCTTTCCTGGGATTAAAAAGAACGTATTGTCTCCATTCTGTTGTTTACTCTTTAGTAAAGGTTAATACAATAAAAAACACACATTCCCTTGCGATGCCTTATTTCAATGTATTATTTGAGTAATTTTGACTTTTAGCCTTAAATTCAGGTAATCTGAATATTTGTTTCTTGTATTTTTCCTTCACTGAAAGGAAATGTCTCTAAGAACACTGGTGACCTCGATGGCCATGTTCATAGTTTTGAGGGCTACATTTGGGATATTACATCTGTGGTAACCTCAGTAGGTATCCAGGTGACCTATTGAGAAGGGTGCATACACACAGTGAACATGAGTGCAGAGAGTCCCTGTAGACACTGGAGGGAGGGACGAGCCAGAGAACTGAGCTTTCCCGGGGAATGAGTGAGTGGGAGGCTACAGCTGTAACATATCCGAATGGCCCTTGACACATAGGCTTATTAAATTAAAGTTATTGGCACAAAAACATGGGCGAATGTCACGCGCTGAATATGAATCAAGGATTCATATCCTGACTCATTCATGCATCAACCCCTGCCTTTCTTGATGTGACAGTTATATTATGCCATTGAACTCTGACTCCTTTGTGATATTAACAGGATGCCCTTTAGCTTGTACACTTGAGATTTATCTTGTTCAGTGCACCGAATGCCTCATGAAATCGCTTTACTTTGCTTGTATTTCCATTTGTTTAAAAATTTTTTGCCAGATTGCAATCACCTCACCCCCTTCAGAGTAGTTTATATTTCATAGGGATTTTTAAAAGTGAGTTCTACAGCTTTGTCAAAATGAGTTGACATGCTAAAGAATTTACAGTGCCTGCAATAAAGCCCCTGAGGAGTTATAGGGAAGCCCATGAATAACACCATCGATTTAAAAGGTCTAGAGTCAATAATTTCAGGTAAGTCTCTAGCTTGTGCCATTTCTTGATTACATGTAAGGCCAGGGTACCCAACAGTTGGCAACTGGTAGGACAGGCTGACCATTTTTTTCCATCAGACTCCAGGGGCCATTTCAAACATCTTACTGCCTCCTTCAATGTCCTTTGTGGTGAGCATTGAATGATAGTGTAGAATAGGGATACCAGAGCTAAAGTGAGGGGGCAGTGCTCCAAACTGCTTCCTAACAGTCACATCCCTGCACATGCTGTCTTCATGACTCAAATGGCCTTCCAGCCACTCTTTAGCCCTGTGTCTGCCTGGGACCACCTCCTTTGGCTTCCATGTCTACCTCTATTGGCATCTCTTCCCTAAGCTTTGCTCCAGGAAAGACTGTAATCTCTGCCTCCCTTCAGCATGGCATCCATGGCTCTTGTCTCATGTTTTCACATGGTGTTGTAGATTTTTATCCCTGTGGCTGTCTCCCTAGGGACTGGGAGTTTCTGCAGGACCTGGTGATTAGGCATTGCCTCTTCTTCATCCCTTCGTGAGGGAGGGACTCCTGCCCCAGGGCACGGCCAGATACCTAACACTCAGCACTGCACAGAGGAGATTAGTGGTAGTTTATTAGCCATATGTACTCAAATCCCAAGTGAGGAAGACACACACAGCCTGCAACCCAGGGGCACATGGAGGTTGCATTGGAAAATGGGGAATAGCCAGGGGCTATGGAACGAGGGGCATCTTTGCACTAACAAGAGGCAGCAGTGGCCCAAGTCCCCAAAGATGGGATTGGCTTATATAATCATTGCACGGCTGGTGGGGAACTGAAGCCACTACTTAGGGATAAACAGGGTATCGTTGGCGAGGGTATCCCATTCATGGGAGCAAAGTGGGGAGAAGGACTTGTGGTTTGGCCATTCCAGGTCCTCACAATTTTACCAGATGTCAAAGCAGCACATAAAATTGGGCCTTAATTTTAGGTCTTACACCAGAGAAGACACCCCTTCCGTGCCTGTGAACTGGTGTGGCTACTGGAGCCATATTTGTTACCCTAAATTCACAGAGAACATCCCCAGGTTAGGAAACCTGTGAAGTCCAACATCTTTGTATCATTGTTTTGATCTCCCTTGTTCTCCTGCCAAATTATAGCACGGAAGGTTATGAAGATCTCATCTTTGGCTCAGCAAGGAGTCTAAGACTAGTGAGAATACCTTCTGGTGTGTAGTGGGCCAAGAACTTTACAGCAGGGGATGGGCATGTGGATGTCAGCAGTTGGTTTGTTCTTTCCCTGTATTTGTTTTCTGGATATTCCAACATTGTTAAAGTAGTCACAAAAATAAAATTTCAAATAGTTTTAATTATCTGTCAAAGATGACATAGAGCACTTGCCAGCAGCACTGAGCTGAGTATTGGACGTGGTCAATATCTGGGAAGATTCACCTGGTGCTTGAAAGGGTCAACTGTTTCATGTTGACTGAGATTCCAGCCCTGGGCCTGCCACCTGTTGCTTTGAAACCTTGGATGAGTGACCTATTTGTTTCAGTTTTTCTACCTGCAAAATGGGAGTTATAATAACAGCACTACCACATTGTTTTCTGTTGAGAATAAAATGTAAAAGTACAAGTGAAGCACTAACATAGGGTCTGTCTATTCTAAGTCAGCATCCCAGAGATGAAATTTTTGTGTGTGTAGATTGTTGAATAGTGTACTCCACAAATTCACAGCCACCAGGAACCTCAGAGCATTACCTTATGTGGAAATATTGACTTTGTGGATGTGATTAAGGTAAGAATTGAGATGAGATCATACTGAATTCGGGGGAAGAGGGGAAACTAAATCCAATGAGAGTGACCTTGTACACAGATTCAGACACAGAGAGACATGGGAAAGAGAAGAAGGCCATGTGAAGATGGAGGCAGAGACTGGGAGATGCAACCACAAGCCAAGAAACCCGGCAACACCAGCTGCTGGAGGAGGCAGGACAGATCTTCCCCTGGAGCCTGTGGAGGGAGTGTGGCCCAGCCAACACCTTGACTTTGGACTTCTGGTGTTGAGAATTGTGAGAGGACAAATTTCTGTTGTTTTAAGCCATGCAGATTGCAGCAATTTGTTATGGCAACTCCATAAGAGAGTATGATACAGTATGAAGTGCTTAGGGAACACAGCAAAAGCAAAGACTAAACCCTTCTAGAGCACTTATTCTTAAGAACCAGTTTTTGGGAGTAATCATTCATCCCTCAAAGTATTTATAAGGTGCCTACCATGTGCCAGAACTACCATGGCAATGAGTGGAATCACCTGAGCCCATTCTCCAGAGGACAGGCTCACCTGGAGAGCAGGGGCTCCCCTGGGCACAGGTTGGGTCTCTGGAATTAGGCCCTACAGGTGTGTGCTGCACTAGGGATGTCCCTCATAGAGCTGGGTGAGGACCGCAGGGGTGGAGGAGCCAAGGCTGGACACCCATTCTTGGTGCTGCCACCCCTGTCCCACATTGTGGGGATGAGTCCCTCAACTTTCCTCCTGTTTGATGGGTCTGACACATGGAGGTGTTGCTGCAAGACCTCCCTGCAGGTCTCAGGACAGCAGGAAGAGGCTATGTTAGTGCACAGGAGGGACCAAGGCCATCTGGCTCCAGCTGGTGGCTACTGGCCCTGCACTGGAGGTCACCTCCAGCTTCATGAGTCATCTGCACCCCAGAGAGTGGAGTGGCCTGGCTAAATAACCTCAAACCTCTCCATTTATTAACACAAAAACCTGAGACTTTTAGGGGCCTACCTTATCCTCCACATGCCAGATGAAAGCATGTAATGTTTGTTTTATTTTTTTCAAAATCAGAAGTTGTCATTTCTGTTCAAGCACAAGAAGCTTTCACCCTTCAAATATAATAAAAAGTAATAATTTTAATGAAGACTTCACTGTGAAAAATATCAGGAGATCAGACACTGCAGACATCCCACAAACACAGGGACAGACAGTGGCCTCATTCTTCTTCATAGTGACTCACACCCACCTTCCCACACACAGGAGAGGCCTGACCTAAAAGGCTGGCAGCCTGCATCTGGGGTTTCCTGGTTTTCCGTCTGGTTGATGATCCTCCGCTGCCCTCTGGTGTCAGGGCCTGGAACAGCTTCCCCTGTTTATTTGGTCAATAGACCTTCAGTAGGGTTGGTTATTGCCCCTTAGGGTCTGGGTAGATCTTAATGTTTACTTCCAAGTTAGGATGACCAATGGCCCCAGCTTGTCCAGAAACTGGATGGAGGTTTCCCGGAACATGGGTGGAGATAATGACCTACTGGTGTCACCCTTTTTGATTTTTTAAATTAAACAAGAATGTATGTTTCAGGATTTTTAAATTCAATGGAAAGGACAGAGTTCTATCAAGTCCCTTTAAATTGTTGTCAGGCCTTAAAGGAATTAGCCTGCAGTCAGTTTCTTTTTGGGCCAACAGTTCTTTGAGTCCCAATTTCAATGTCCAACAGTTCTTTGCATGTAAATGTCAGCAATGATATTTCAGTTCTGGATGGTAGACAAATGGTGGCAATGCAGGTCCAACCCTCTCTGGTTTGGTCCTGGGCAACCTGCAGCAATGCACAGCTGCTGACTGCTAGCATGGCAAGGTGTCTTCATCATCTTCATTTCTGGACTGTTTCTCCTCTGTTCTTGGGGGCCACTGCTATCTGTGGCTGGAGCAGTCCTGTCAATTCCTCTCTGGGATCCATTGTTGCAGGAATCCACATGGGCTTTTCTGGAAATATACAAACATATTCTCAACCAAAGGTTAATAAAGGAATATTTTCTATAAATTAGACTTGGGATCCTTTTTATTTATTTATTTTTTTGCCCAAACAATTTTCCTTTGGCTTATTTTGACACCATGTGATTTTTCATGGGTGTCTTGCTATTAGCATTACAAATGAAATTTAATTTTTAAAGTAAAAAATTTCTTGATGTAATTTACTTACAGGATATTTCTTCACATATCATATTTTTCCACTATTCCCCCTTTTTTGATTTCAATATTAGGAGGCTTTTGGAAATTTTATGATGCAGTCTTGATAACTTTTTAATTTTTTGCACAAAAATATGACTGTTTTGGACTCACTGCATGTTAAGCAATTTTACTATGAGATGAACTATCAATAAAAATTTTAGTTAATACTTCAGGAATAGTTTTTGTCCAGTATAATTAAGTTTTCTTAAATATTCACTTATTTCAATTAGCCAATTTAAATTAATCTGAAATAAGGTTTATTTTTTAACTTCACTTGTCCTAGATTATGGACAATAAATGACATTAATTAAACTTCTACAATTAGTCTTTAAATAACTTTAACATGAACTTTATCAGGGAGGCAAAAACATAAATTATTTACTTTAATTTATGAGGCCAAATATATTGACTTTCAATTACAGTTCTTCAGATGTTTGAAGAAAACCTCTCTTCATTTCCTTCCAAAACAATTTTCAGGGTATAGAGAGCTTCATTTAAAAGTCTTTGTCTTTCTTTACACCAAGCAACCTACAGAACTGCTGCTTAGAGCTCAAGCCTACAGCCAAATAGCTAGCTATATTACAAGTAACTTTACATAAAGTTGACTATATTTTACTGTCAGATTTAATGCTTTAACAACAATCTTAGCCGAAACCGGTTTGGCTCAGTGGCTAGAGCGTCAGCCTGCGGACTGAAAGGTCCCAGGTTCGATTCCGGTCAAGGGCATGTACCTTGGTTGCGGGCACAACCCCAGTAGGAGGTGTGCAGGAGGCAGCTGATCGATGTTTCTCTCTCATCGATGTTTCTAACTCTCTATCCCTCTCCCTTCCTCTCTGTAAAAAATCAATAAAATATGTTGTGTTTTTTTTTAAAAAAAAACAAAACAACAATCTTAGTTTACCCTGTAAATATTAGTGGAAGAGATTTCAAAATTTTCAAATTTCTCCTTTTTATTAAATTTATAATTATATTTTAAAGAGTATCTCTTTTGGCTAATTTGCATATACAAAGGGATCATGGGAGGCTTCAGTAACTTTCTTAGGAGACTTAATCAAATTGCTTACAAAGACATTGGCTTATTCAAAGGGAGGGGTTGGCCTTTGCTGTTTCAAGATGGCGGCCCCCAGGGGAGCGGCAAGCCATGTGGCCATCATGGTGGCTGTCTAAACTGTTAAAGCCAAAACTACACTGCAAACAGAAATCTCACTAGCTATTTCTGGTGGCTTTATTATAATTTAACTGTTCAGGTGCCATAATGCCGGGGTTCTTTTCCCAGCCTTTCAAAGGGTTCAGCATTCTGGAGAAGGGGGCTGCACGTAGATGATTAAAAAGTCCAAAGACAAAAGATAGTTTTGAAAGGCATTGGGTGTCAGAGGAGCTTCAGCTGAAGGAGCTAGAAGACTCTTCCTTGACCAAGGACCCGTGCTTTTATTCAACACGATTTATCCTAAGGCAAGGTGGAAATATACACTTCAAAGGGTAAGGTATCAAAGGTAGCAGGAGTCCTCAAACTACGGCCCACGGGCCACACACGGCCCACTGAGGACATTTATCCGGCCCGCCGGGTGCCGCTGCCTGTCCTGCTTAGCAGCCGACTCGTCCCGGGCCCTCAGTGCGCATAGGAATTTGTTCATAGTTTTTTGTTTGTTTTTTAAACTATACTCCGGCCCTCCAACTGTCTGAGGGACAGTGAACTGGCCCCCTGTTTAAAAAGTTTGAGGAACCCTGGATAGAACATTGTCAGTTTGGGGAATAGCCTACAGCTGTTCAGGTGTTTGGCCAACAGGAGGCAATAAAATGCCCTGAGCTGTCTGGCAGCAAACTATTATCCTATTCAGGTTTGGGAGAAGTGCCATTTAGCCGTTTCCAACAGATAAAGTACATATGTGGCTCACCCTTGTTGAGCCTCCCAAGCTTCACCAACCTTTTGGTAAAACTCTTGTAATTATTACATGCTGGAATTGGTTCTCAGCACTAGTGGACCTGTCTCCAGCCAGATTACACAACTAATGAGAGCAGGACCAAGTCCTGTTGTGTCCCTGTCACCTAACAGTGACCTTCTCATGGAGAAATCTTACCTCCCAGACCAGTCACCACATGAAGCTAAGAACCGACCTTTTGGTGGTCACTTCAGGTGCCCTGATCCCACCCTGGTATTGTAGAGGCATTAGCCAGCCACCTTCGCTGATCTGAGAAGTGGGGCAGCACAGGGCAGTGGGGCCCACCTCCAGGTCAGGGACTCCATCGGGAGAACTGATGAGCCAGAGCCTCACCTGATTTTGGAAGAAGCTCCACAACGAGGCCCTCTGTCCTGGACCTGGTCTCCCAGAAAACACTACCAAGACTCCTGTGAGGGTGGCTTAGAAAGTGACGTATATACCAGGAAATCTGAGGACAGGTGCCTGCTCAGTGCCAACTGAACTGTCAGTGCCTATTGCTGCCCAGCCCTGAGCAGGCTCACCTACCTTTGGGGTGGAGAGGGTCGAATCCCCCCCACCTGGCCCTGCCATTTGGCTGGGGCTGGCTGCTGATACCTGCCAGTCATTCTGCTTAGCTCACTATTGTCTATCACTCTTGTTTGCAATCCTTACAAAACGCAGTCACTTAATGAGAATTTTGGAAAATAAAACAGGATAAGGTGCTTCTATAGGAATTCAAATTCTCTGTCAAAATGTCCGAGGCACACTACCTGATTTGTATTTCATTTGCTCCCTGTCACCTTCTCATTGTAATCAAGCAAGATGAATGGAACAAAAATGTGAATCTCCACTGGGGATCAGGGTCCAGGAGAAGGTGGCCTGGCACTTCACCGGGAGGGGTGGAAAGAGGAAAAGCACAGCATCATGGAAGGTGGAGGGCCGACTTGGTGCTCATGGTGTGGACTTGCCTTGCCATCCTGCCACCCAGCGATGTTCAGAGTCTCCAGGAAGGGAGAAAAGCAAGGGCTGCAGGTCTTCTGTCCAGGGCATCTGTGAGGAGGAGCATGGAGACAGCACCTGGGTAGGGAAAGTGTGGGCAGGACACATCTTTGTAGATAGAGAGGAAGGTGACAGGAATGCAGCCAAGGGATTTGTTGGCCTCCTGCCCTGACTCCCCACAGAGGACATAACCCTCTAGGCACCCATTCTTCACCTCCGGCTATAAGAAAGAGAGCTATGGCCATTTCTTCTCAAGTAATTTCAAAGTTCCTTTTCTAAATAGAAAATTTTTATTAAAAAAAGAGAAAAGAGTAAGAAAGCATTTTACAAATATGAAGTTAAATAATAATAAAAAGTTTGTCCTTGCCGGCATGTGAACTGCATTGACCTTAGGTCAACAGGTCAAGGCTGTGGGCAGTTGCCAGGGAGACCAGCCTGGAGAATTAGTCTGTCTGGCTCCTAACAGCAGGGTGCTCCTGTCTGCAGCCCCTCAACCTGCACACTCACAGATTTCCTAAAAGAAAGCAATAAGAAAAAAAAAGAGCAAAAAGTTGTGAGTCAATTAATACAAACAGCAAACATGGCAAATTTTGATTTAGGTTGGAGAGGGCAGACACTGTTTGCAAACATCAATGACGCCCGGCAACAGCAGCTTCTGTCTTTGGTCCTCCCATCCAAGCCCTAGACAAGTACACACACATTATCCCAGGTTCCTTTCATGGCAAAAAAAAAGAGCTAAAAAAGTAAAGTTACAAATGGAGGCCTCTGTACCAGTGAGTCCATAGTTTCCCACACATGTGGTCACATGTGGAAGTCGACTCTCCTAAGGTGTGTGGGATGAGATGGAGGACAGGGACAGTCCAGGATAATGACTTTGGCAGATAACTGAAGTTTTTTTCTCTTTCTGGTTGGTGAACTTTTAAACACTTAAGCATTTTTGTTATGCATTTGCAAAATCCTTTTGAAACAGGAATTTTTAGGCATGAAAAAGACAGGTTTAGGAAATTTTAGAAATTTTGGAAATTAAGAGGACCATGGAAGAAGCACAGGGCTGCAGAGCAGCAGAAGGTATATTTCCATAGAATAGGGAAGCTGAAAAGCTGCAACAGGTACATTTCCATAGAATGAGGGAGCTGGGAACACCAAAGGGTCTATATTTACAAAAATAAAGAGAAGGAAGCCCTTCATCCAGAAGGAGAAGAAGAAAGCACAAAGGGATAGGAAAATAATAAGGAAGGAGAGGGGGGGCTCTCACATGTCCCATGAGAGGTAGACCTTTGAGCCTAGGAATTACTATAGTAACTAGTCTAAGGGAATAGTGACCAATCAGAGGGGATATCATGGCACCAGGATCTGCAGCCTTTATAAGCCATAGGGAAAAGGTACTCAGTGGGACCCTTTCCCCCTCCCCATGTGGGAGTCCATTCTGTGGGACTCTTTCCCTCCCCCCCGTGGGAATCTGTACTTGTTCTTTAATAAATCTCCACCTTTGCTATACTATCCTCTGTCCATGGATTCATTCTTTGACTCTGGTGGACAAAGAATCCCGGTTCCAGTCCAAAAATTCCGTATCACTTACACATCCTTCCCAGTTTCCTTATGCTTCGCATGGCACGTCTACATCAATACCACGTGAAGATTCAGCATCGTGACTGTGGAGCAGTATTTCCTGCACTGCAGAGCGTGACAGATGAGCTCCAGGGTGAGGTCCGGGCTATGGTGCCCACCTGTGGTAACTCCACCCAGGAGCCTCCTGCCATGATCCTCCCTGAGCCATGGTTCCTTGCATGGGGAGGGCGTGAGCTCTGGGTTCAGCACACCTGGGCATTACTGTTCCTGCCCCAGCGAGTGCTGGAGTGACTGAAGGGTGACCCCGGTCCTACAAGTGACCGTGAACTTCAGGGATGACTTTGATAAAACTTGCACTCAGTGCCAGCCCTTGATCATGAGTATCACTTGTCACCATCATCATTCTGTGAGGTTCTGCTCATAAGGGGGCGGGGGTCACAAGTCACAGAGGCTGCAGTGGTCACCCAACGCCTGGGATCTGGCTTCCACTCTGGCCTTGACCACCTCCCTGAACTCCTGCTCACCAAACCTCACCTGCCAGTGCTGCTTTTGTACCTGGTCTATGATTTTGACAGGCTTGTTAACCTCCTCAGTATCATATTCCCCACCTTTGAAAAGAGGGTATTGCTTGTTTTGCCCGAGGGCACTTCTGGGTGAAACTCATGTAAGTGCTGGTAATTGGAAGTGTCTTCATCCTGCTGTTGACTGGCCCACGAATGCGTGCTTACCCTTGCCCTTGCCTTTGCCTAAACCCTTCAGGAGCCCAGAATCACTGCCTTGTTGTATCTTCAGAAGTTCCCCCTGCATCTGGAAGCTTCTTTATTTTTATTTTATACCCTCATGTCTGTTCATCTGCTCAAGGACCAGGCTCTGAGTAATGTTGAAAAGGAGACTGGAGCCTGGCCAGCATGGCTCAGTGGTTGAGCATTGACCATGAGGTCGAGGTTCTATTCCCAGCAAGGGCATATGCCCGGGTTGTGGGCTCAATCCCCAGTGTGAGGCATACAGGAGTCCACTGATCAATGATTTTATCTCATCATTGATGTTTCTATCACTCTCTCCCCCCCTTCCAATCTGAAATCAATAAAAAAATATTTAAAAAAGGGAAAGGAGACTGGAGTTGGTAGTATGAGGGGGGACATGGAGGATGACTCTAGTCCCAAAGTTGGCGTGAGACAGAAATGCAGTGTTTGATGACTTGGAGCTCCAGACAGCCTGATAGTAGCTCACAGGAAATCTCAGGGACGTGTGACTATGATGTGGCTGTGTCCTGCCGGCACAGTCCCTGTGTGGATAGAGCACTTGATCCTCCCTGTTCCTCGCCTCATGTGGGCCCACACTGCGTGGATGCCTTTCACATGGAGAGTGCTTTTGGGGCAGCTCATACCTGGCATGTCCTAGGGATGCATGCAGAGGGTGCAGAGATGAATAGGAAGTGGCCATCACCACTGGGGAATTTGCAGTCTCCTGGGAGATGAACTGGTAGCAGGTCATTTTAACAGAATGAAGTTGTGAGTGATTGGCTCAGGTACTGGGATGGGGCCATGGCTCTGAGCTAATGAACATCCATCACTGGCTTGGCCCTGTCATCCAAGCTCATCCATCTTCCCAGAACTCGAGGAGATAAGAATTGTGGGCTCCAGCATTTTAGCCAATTATCTTTCTGTTTTAATATGACAAAGAATAGAAGTTGCGGGGGGGAATATAAAGAATGAATGCAATTGGTTAAACTTGCCTAGTCTTCCTTGAGAATCATCATAGTAGGAGTTTTGCTTTAACATTAGATGACAATAGTGGAGGGACCCTCACCCTGGGTCTGTGTAACCAGAGTTTTGAACAGGCCCCCTGGTAAACAGAGGGGACAGATGCCAACATCCTCAAGGGCACGCATGTTGGTAAACACCTAAAATAATACAGGAATAGCTTCAGTCAATGGTCACCATCTTTAGACAATTTTTCCATGAAAGTGTGGGGGTCTGTCTCCTTCCCTGGAACCTGGGTGGGCTTCTTCTACCCAGAGCGTTTGGCAGAAGTGATATGATGAAATTCTGAGATGAGCTATTTAAAAAAACACACACTCATAGCTCCTTTGAAGAATATCTCAGGACTCTCAGAGCAGCCCAGCATGCTAGTCCTGCCTGCCCTGCACCACCACATTGGAGAGGAAGTCTGCAGAAAACCCAGCCATTTGCATCTTCCTAGCCAAGGCCCCAGACATGAGGGATCAGAGATAAGCCAGCCCGCTGTGCCCTGTAGAATTCATGAGCATGGTTTTTGCCTAATGCCACCCAGTGTGGGAAGCTTGGTGTACAGTAACAAATACCAGGACAGGGCAGGAGCCAAATGATATTGTATGACACAGCCAGTGCTCAGATGTTACACAGAGAGTGACTGAGACTTCACACATTTCAACCAGACTCTGGGCTGCCTGGCGCCCTAAGTTAATGATCCTTTTGGATTCTTGCCACAAGGAGAAAACATCAGGGTAAACAGAATATAGTGGGACTTATAAAATCTATTAAAGATATGCTCATACAATCTATTTCTCTCAGTGTCACTAAAGGAGGCCACACTGACAACAGGAGGGAGTGGGTGACACCACTTGGGAGATTTGCTTTCAGGAGCACATGCAAGGAGCCCCGTGCCGATTCTGGGAAGGAGAACACATACAGCCTATCAGTTTTCAAACAGTGTGCTGCAAGAACTTTTAAAACATGCAATACCTGACTATTTAGTCAGGGGCACTGACCTCTTTTCCCTTAGATTGTCAAATAAAAAATGACAACAGCCAACACAACAATAGCCGTTTGGTGTGAAAGAATCAAAATTATACCAATTATTTTGTCAGATTGGCCAAAATATATTTTTTGGTTTGCTGCAGAATTTTAGTAATTAGTTTATGTGTGCCATGAGATGAAAAAGGTTGAAAATCACTGCTTCAGAGGGACCTTGGTCCCAGCTGAAGTCTCTAGGCCATGATGAGGTCAGAGCAATGGGGACCAGAGTGGCAGCAAATTGACATATGGAAGACCCTCGGGTTTGACAGTTGGGTGAGGAAGTTCAGTTTGCATCATCCTACCTTCAGGGTGAGGGCAGAATAAAAATTAATCTTGCATATTTACTTATTTATTTTTATTCACTTATTTTTAAAATATATTTTTATTGATTATAGAGAGGAAGGGAGAGGGAGAGAGAGATAGAAACAGCAATGATAAGAGAGAATCATTGATCAGCTGCTGCTTGCACGCCCCATACTGGGAATCGAGCCTGCAATCCGGGCATGTGCCCTTGACCAGAATCAAACCTGAGACCCTTCAGTCCACAGGACGATGCTCTATCCACTAAGCCAAACCAGCTAGGGCTTTACTTACTTATTTTTAAACAAAACTTACATTGTATTTAGTCTTTGTCTTGGAATAGTCATTAATTTAGCAGATGTCTCCCTTGTCCAGATAGTCCCTGCATGTGTGGATTCAAACAGCCTTACTGTTCACGCCAGGAACTCAGGCTTAGCTAGAACTTTGCCAAATCAACTCACCTGGGAAGGAGCACCACGCCAGAGACTGCCTTTGCTTTTCAACAGAAACAAGCCTATGCTTTTAAAGTTTACATTTTATAATTGTTCTTGGGGTAACATGGTAATGATAATTTTTAGCTGCATCGTCTGTTTGTGTGCATTGGATACAGAGCCAGGAACATTCACATCCAACTCCAGGGGCATATGTACTGTGAAGCTGGTCCAGGTTTAAGATTAAAGTTCTGCTGTGTAAGTAAGACTTGACTGATAATGGATAATAAATAAGACCTTTCTTTCACTTCTCCAATTTTCTTAATGTCTCAGACATACCAATTCTGAATCTGCCTTTGGAGGGAGGGGGAGTGAGAAAGTGACTATATCCAGGTGCCAGCGAGATGGCCAGGAAGGAAAGTCAGGTGTGAAAGCCACGTCCTGCATGGCTTGGGCTTGGGACCTGGAGAAGGTCCCCACACACATGAAGAGACTAGACAAGAAATATGAATTTGGAAATTATAGGGGGCCAGGCAGAGAGTTTTTCTCAAGAGGAAAGGCTTCACTGGTGCCCAGGCTGTGCCAGCTTTTTATTCAATTTTAGATACACATATTGCCCTTAGACAGGCAAGCAATTCTGGTAGCAGACAGACTATCTTAAAGGTCAGTAAATATTAGTAAAGATTTACTTTGAGACTATTAGGTCAGGAAATTGCTTGAGCCACCATTGTCTCGACAGAACAATCGGTGCATAGCTTTTAGCCCTTGCCAAAGCTCAAGGTCCATCAGCCTTCTAGGTTCCTTGTTTGCACTTTCCTGATAGTGTAGACAATGGGTAACTTCCAGCAGTCAGGATATGACTTCGTGGTTCAGGATTCAGTGACAATGCTTCCTCCTCCAGACCTATTACTGACATCCTCACTGCTCAGGAAGCTCTTCTCCTCAAAACCTGCCTGCAAATCCTCCACATTCTTTAAAATTCCACTTCAACAAGCCCTTGACCATGGAGCATTGCTGTCATCCCAACTCAACATGACTTGACTTTTTCTTTCATATATGTAGGTCTTTACAATGGTCAGGTGACATGTATCCCAACATATCCTAAGAAATGAAAAAGGCTCATAACCCTCACAGTACCATGTACAATATCCCATACAAGAGACAAAGTTCAATACATGTATGTATTTGAGTGAATTGAAGCTGGATTCCAAATGAAACCCTTGGGAGCAGTAAGGTGGGGAGGGAAGAAAGATACAAGATCTTTGCAGTGAAACCAACAGTCAACAGTAAGCCTGTGTAGGTATTAAACCACAGAGTCTAGAGATGTAGGGACAGGCTCTAACTAGATGTTTCCATTGCTTTGGTCATTGCATAGCTCATAGTCAAAAATTAAGAAAGTATGTCAATCATGTCCTGAAGGCCTCCTGTAACCCAGGTTCCAGGAGAAAAGTTTAAAAGTGTACTTTGCTTGAGATAAATAATAGAAAAATGTAGCTACTTAAGCACAAAACAATGATAGCTCAAACAATAACAGTGGTCACAAGATGTTTAGTCTCTGCCTTTGGCTTTAAAGATAACATCACTGACACACAATCATGAGATGTTTTGCAGAATCCTGATTCCTCAGCCCAGTTAGATCACCGACCACAGTGATGAAGGCTCCAGACAAGATGATGTCAGGAACTGAATTAATCGGACTAAGGAAAACCACTGAAGCTTACACAAGAACTAACCAGTCAGCACTATCCTTGATCCTCAATCTTTGTCTTTAAAAACCCTTGATTAAAAATCATTGCAGAGTTCAGGTTTTAAGCTTCCGGTTCTCCAAGCTTGGTGCCATGAAAATAAACTGCCCTAATTTCTCCACTGCAAAACTCAGTATTAGTGTTTGGCTCTGCTGAGTGTTGAGTTGGGGACCCTCCTTCTGTTTCGTTACAGCAGTTCATGAAAACTCTGTTAGTGTAGGTGGAGGCTCGGCTGTTTCTCCCACATAGAGTAGCTCCCAGGAGGAAGAGCACTAGGAAAACAGTATCAGTCCACTTGTGACAAGCACACAGCCACCTTTATGGAGAAGGCACAGCACGTCTTTACATCTGCCCTCCAAGGAAGTACAAGGCACACAGTGGGGGAGACCCACCTCTGTCCTGGGGTGTGTGTATCTCACCAGTGCCTTGCTGGAGGGGGCAACACCAAAATGCCCTAAAGGCAGAGGCCAGGGTCCTCCTTAAATCAGAGGGACAGGGACCAGCAGGGTGTCACAGCTCAGATGCAAAGTCAAAGACCTTGAGTGCCCCCCTGCTGGTTCTCATGCTCATGCACACACAGGTGGTGGGCTCAGGAAATCTAAGCTTGTTGTGATGCTAATTTCAGATAGTTTGATAGTAAATAACAGGTGTTAAGTTGTGCGGTCCTGGCAGTCAGGGCAGGGAGTCAGTGAAAGCTGAGGATTTGGGGAAAGCTGCCTATACCAAGACCTGCCTACTCTAATCACTCTCTGTGCTGCTCCCTACAGGGGTGACCTTGCTGGCCAGATTGTGACTTGTTGACACGGTGTGACTTTTCAAGGCATTGCTCTTCCTGCTTTGACCTGGCTCGCCCCTTCCTGGCCCGGGTACCTGGAAGGACCTATGTAGACCCATAGACAGTGGCTCCCATGGACAGAGTTCTCAGTGCTGTGTACCAGAACCATTTGCTCAAGCATCAAAGATTCTGCACTGGGGAAACTAATTACATATGTGTGGGTGAGACCCTGTATGTGCCAGTCCAAGGAAGATAAAATGCTTTTCAATAAAAAGTTACTAATTAGAGAATGACATAGAATAACTCACACATAATTTTTTAAAAATCAACAAGAACAAGATTGTTACAAGTAAAAATTGTCCACAAACATTATTTAAATTATTGGTAAGATGGATAAAATACTTTTCTGCTGTCTCCAAAGATCTGACTGAGGTCCTGACAAAATCCCCTCACATTTACTAGTGTGACTGACTCGATGTATTTTAGGACCATGAATTCCTTTTCAGCTTCATAGTGCCCTCTAGTGGCACACACAACAGAAGGCATATTAACCACCCTTAACATGTTGCTTAAATGCATGTGACTAAAGATTTTCTAAAAAATTCTACATTTTTCTTGCTGCAATTTAGGTAGGCCTTTTAATGCACTTTGATGATACTATTTATTAATACACTAGAGGCCCAGTGCATGAAAATTCTTACACTCGGGGGGTCCCTCAGCCCATCCTGCACCCTCTTGCAATCTGGGACCCCTTGGGGGATGTCCACCTGCCGGCTTAGGCCTGCTCCCCAGGGGATTGGGCCGAAGCTGGCAGTCAGACATCCCCTTGGCAGCATAAGAGCCATCAGTCGGACATCCTTAGCACTGCCAAAGAGGCGGGAGAGGCTTGTGGCTGAGCAGAGCTCCCCCTGTGGGAGCTCACTGACTACCAGGGGACAGCTCCTGCATTGAGGGTCTGCCTCCTGGTGGTCAGTGCGCATCATAGCAACCAATCATTCCTGGTTGTTCTGCCATTAGGGTCAATTTGCATATTACCCTTTTATTATATAGGATTGTACTGAGTTAACAATAGCAAAATTAAAAGTGGTATAGTTAAAAACCAAGCCCACCGCCCTCCCCTTAGTCCAGAGCCTAGTGACCTGACAGCATAATTAAAGCAGCCCACTTGCTGAGGCTCTAATAGGTGAGATAGAGTTTCCTGGAATTATCTTTTCCATTTTATTATATTTCCACATATACTTGAAGTATACATGTCAAATAAGCAGGGAAGTAGCATATTCCTTCATTTGGACACGTTTCTAAACTTCATAGAACTGTTTATTTTTTAAATGAAATCCTGAGTGCAAGGCAGATGCCATGGTGCCTGTTACAGAGAGAGGCTCAAACCATGGTTGTTATGGTTCACTTAGAAATGTTCTGGTTTTCTTATTCCTCATAGGACATTGTTCAGGGGGGAGGGAGCGAAATGGGGAAGCTCTCTCTTGCAGTTCAGGGCTCAGACAGAGCCCACCTCATTGTCACCCAGGGCCGGGCTCCCAACATAACAGCTCCTGGTTTTCCAGTTATTTCCGTTTATACCACTCATGCTTATTGGTACCCAGGCACATTGATTTTCCCCAAAGCACATCCTCCATGATTCACTGGTTGAGCCAGGGGTGGTCCCATTGCCAGTGCTCAGCCAAGGCAGGATCATGAGATTCCTTCTTGAAGCTACTGCTAGGCGTTCTTGATGCAGCCCTGGTGACAGCCTCCCCAGCCCGTTAGATGTGACTTCACATTGACCTAAGAAGTAAAGAAGTAAGAATCTGTGGCTGACTGGGGGAAGCTAGTCATGCGGGAAAACTGAGGTGGCATGCAGAGCTGACCAGGGTAGCTGGGCTGAGATCGCTGTGGACCAGGCCACTGGCCCCCAACCACACTTTGGTCCTTCGGTTGCTGTTGCACACCTGCCCTTGATTCCGCCCTGGCTGGTTAAGGACCTGGCCTCTTGTACTGTGAGAAACAGAAGTGGCAACTAACAGCAGGTGGTGATTGTTTTTGTAAGAACGAGTGTGGCTTTTTTCTAGTTACCGGGCTGTATGAATAACTGTGTGTATGCATTAATATGTGGCATGTGTGCACACATGTGGTGTGTGCATACATATGTGCACACACATGAGAGTGTGAATGTGAGTATGTGGGCATGTGTACTTGTGTGGTAGTGTGAGTGTGAAGACGTACAGGCACATGCATGTGTGCACATATGCATGGGTATACATGCAGGGGAATGTTCATGCATATCAGTGTTTTGTGATTGTGTGCACCTGTGTTCCTCTGCATATGCATGAGTAGATGTGTGTATACTAGTACATGTGCACACATGCATGTTCACAGACACCAGAACTGTGATGCAGCACAGTCCATAAGAGAAAGAGAATGAAATCAGGGAGCTGATAGACCTGAGTTTGAATCAACTCTGCCCCCCCTCTCCCCCCAGACCATCTGCCCTGGTATTTCCTGTGCCAGTGGCCATGATGCTGGGAATACACAGGCCTGTAGGAGTCTCCCATCAGGTAGCACCTGCAGGACCTTGGGTCCACCACTATCACCAGCATGTGCAGGTGCTACAAGGTGCTATAAGTTTTGCATTTCTAACTTTACATTTGTCTTAGTTGCCATGGCTGCCATATCAAAGTACCACAAACTAGGTTGTTCAAACGACAGAAATTTATTCTCTCCCATGGATTTGGTCTAGAAGTTTGAGATCATGATGTGGGCAGGGTTGGTTCCTTCTGAGGCTGTGAGAGATTCTGCTCCAGGCCTCTTGTCTGGTGTCTAGGAAACGGTTTGCTGCCATACGGGCATCCCTCGGCTGGTAGGAGCTTCTCTCCACCCCTCTACCTTGATAAGATATTCTTCCTGTGTGGATGCTTGTTCGTGTGTGTGTGTGTGTGTGTGTGTGTGTGTGTGTGTGTGTTCAAATTGTTCCTTTTTATAAGAACACCAGTCATTTTGGATTAGGGGTCCACCCTATTCCAGGATGACCTCATCTTGATTAATTACATCTGCAAGGAACCTATTTCCAAATACAGTCACAGTATGAGGTACATTATTAGGACTTCAACATAGGAAGTTTGGGGGACACCAATCAACTCATAACATTATATATTAGTTGCCATATCCACCTTAGACACTAAAATTTTTATCTTTATATTAAATACCACCTATGAAAACACTTTTTAAAATTTTACAAGCTATTTACTCACTAAGCAATAAATTTTAAGAGAAGCTTATGTGAAACATCTGTTTATGATTATATGATTATAATTTAAGGTCTATTAGTAATCGGTGTGGTCCAATGAACTAAAACAGAATAACAAATTCAACCTGTGTGTTTGAGTAGGCAGGTGTATTGCTTTATGTAGTTTTAATTTTATGACCAGCAGAGGGCACTCCAAGCTAAACTTTGGAATGCCTTTGTTGTATTTTTAAATGACTTGAATAGAGAACAGTGAAATAAGCCAGTCAGAGAAAGACAAGTACCATATGATTTCACTTATGTGTGAAATCTAATGAACTAAATAAACTAACAGAGTGGAGACAGACTCATGGATACAGAGAACAGACTGACAGCTGTTAGAGGGGAGGGATTTGGGGGCTGGGTGAGAAGGGTGACAGGATTAAACAAAGGAAAAAAAAAAGAAAGGAACACAGACAACACTATGGTGATTGTCAGATGGGAGGGAAAGGAAGGAGAGAGGTAGAAGAAAGTAAAGAAAGTAAAGGTGATGGAAGGAGACTTGACTTGGGGTGGTAAACACAATACAATTACAGATGAAATATTATAGAATTGTATACCTGAAACCTGTGTAATTATATTAACCAACATCACCCCAAAAAAGTCAATTAAATACACACCAAAAACCAAGGGTACATCTCAGTCTTATTCCTAATTTTAAGGAAAAAGCTTTTAGTTTTTGTAAATTGAGTATGATGTAGGTTGTGAGTTTGTCACATACGGCCTTTATTACGTTGAGGTATATTCCCTCTAAGAGTTTTTATAAAAAATGGATGCTGGATTTTAACAAATGATTTTTAATCATGTCTATTGATATGATTATGTAGTTTTTATCCTTCATTTTGTTTATGCGGTATATCACATTTATTGATTTGCAGATATTGTACCAACCTTGCATCCTGGAATAAATATTAGTTTTGTGGTAACAAACTCCTTTAGCTTTTTATTGTTTGGGAAGCTGTTTATTTCTTCTTCAATTTTAAAAGATGTCCATTTTCACCACTCTCATTCAACATAGTACTAGAAATCCTAGTCACAGCAATAAGACAAGAAGAAGAAATAAAGGTATCCAAATTGGAAAGGAAGAAGTAAAATTGTCATTATTTGTAGATGACATGATATTGTATATAGAGAACCCTAAATATTCCATCAATAAAATACTAGAACTGATAAATAAATTCAGTAAATAGGAGAATACAAAATAAATATCCAGAATTCAGTTGCATTTTTGTACATCAATATTGAACTATCAGAAGGGGAAACTAAGAAAATAATCCTATCTAATAAAAGAGTAATATGCAAATTAACCATCACTCCACTACACTCACAAGCCACGCCCACCAGCCAATCAGGAGTGCGTATGCAAATTAATCCAACCAAGATGGCTGCAGCCATGGAGCAAGCAGGAGGCTTGGGTTTCTCCAGCAATGGAGGAAGCCAAGCTTTCTGCACACCCTGGCGGGCCCAGGCCTCCGCTCAAGGCTACAAAGTTTTATTATAGAAGATAAATAAATCCCAGATACCAGGGGCTCCACTTGGGTCGCCGGGGGGGGGGCGGGGGGGCGTGGCCGGCCTGCAAACCACCACAGGCCCCTCGCCCAGGCTGGCCCATGCCCCAAGGGAACCCCCACCTTGATCCAGGACACCCTTCAGGGCAAACCAGCTGGCCCCCTGCCCCACCCGTGCACCAGGCTCTATCCTATCTAATAAAAGTAATATGCAAATTGACCATCACTCCAACACACAAGATGGCTGCCCCCATGTGGACACAAGATGGCCGCCACAAGGTGGCCAGCAGGGGAGGGCAGTTGGGAGGGACCAGGCCTGCAAGGGAGGGCAGTTGGGGGCGATCAAGCCTGCAGGGGAGGGCAGTTGGGGGAGACCCAGTCCTGCAGGGGAGAGAAGTTGGGGGGGACCAGGCCTTTAGGGAGGGCAGTTAGGGGTGACCAGGCCTTCAGGGGAGGGCAGTTAGGGGCAAACAGGCTGGCAGGAGAGCAGTTAGGGGGTGATCAGGCTAGCAGGCAGAATTGGTTAGGGGCAATCAGGAAGGCAGGCAGGCGAGCAGTTGGGAGCCAGCAGTCCTGGATTGTGAGAGGGATGTCCGACTACCAGGATCGGGCCTAAATGGGCAGTTGGACATCCCTCGAGGGGTCCCAGATTGGAGAGGGTTCAGGCTGGGCTGAGGGCCACCCCCCCATGCACGAATTTCATGCACCGGGCCTCTAGTCCCATTTATAATTGTATAAAAAATACCTAAGCATAAACTTTACCAAGGATATAAAAGACCTGCACTCAAAAAATTACAAGACACTAAAGAAAGAAATTGAAGAAGATAAAAATATGTAGAAACATATACCATGTTCATGGATAGAAATAATTAACATTGTTAAAATGTCCATATTAGTGAAAGTAATAAATAGATTGAATGCAATTCTTATTAAGATACCAAAGGCATATTTTATAGAACTGGAACAAATATTTCAAAAATTTATATGGAACCACAAAAGACCCCCGAGTGCCACAGTAATATTGAGAAAGAACAAAGTTGCAGAAATAATACTACCTGGTATGAAACTATACCACAAGGCCATAGTAATCAAAACAGCATGGTGCTGGTATCAAAGCAGATTATATAGATCAGTGGAACAGAATAGAAACTCCCAAAAATAAACCCATACCTTTATGATCAAGTAATATTTGACAAAGGAGACAAGAACATACAATAGGGTGAAGATAGTCTATTCAGTAAATGATGTTGGGAAAATTGAACAGATACGTGCAAAATAATGAAACTAGACCACCTTCTTACACCATATAAAAGAATAAACTTAAAATGGTTTAAATACTTAAATCTTACATTCAAAACCATAAAAATCCTAGAAGAAAACATAGACAGGAAAATCTCAGACATGTCTCATAGCAATATTATTTCTGATATATCTCCTTGGGTAAGGGAATAAGAAAAAAATAAGCAAATGGAACTACATTAAACTAAAAAGTTTTTGCAGCCCAAGTGTCCATCAGTAGATGAGTGTATAAAAACGCTATAGTACATTTACACAATTGAATACTGCTTGGCCTTAAAAAAGAAGGAAATATTTATTATCTTTTGCAACAGCATGGATAGACCTGGAGAGTATTATGCTAAGTGAAATAAGCCAGTCAGAGAAAGACAAGTAACATATGACTTCACTTATATGTGGAATCTGAAGAAGAAAATAAACTAATAAATAAAACAGAAACTGACATAGATATAGAGAACAGTTGGACAGCTGTCAGAGGGAAGGAGAAACTGACATAGATATAGAGAACAGTTGGACAGCTGTCAGAGGGAAGGATGGTTGGTGGCTTAGGTGAAAAATTTAGATTAGAAGTCAAGAATTTTAGAGCTACTTATCTGTACAGTTGTGGGATTCTTTTGTCAGTTTTGGTGTTGGCACCAAAAAATAAAATATAGGAACATTGACTAAGGCTGGCATTTGGTGGGTAGGTACAATGGAATGCCAGTATGGCAAGAAAGTTGGCTTTGTTCTCAGCAGACTGATTACCTGAGAAGCGATGCTGTCCTAGAGGAAAGGCAAAGTGACAATGACTTGAAAATGTACTTTTATGTGAGAAATAACATGAGCTTCGTACAGTCTAGCAACAGGTGTCATGGGAGAGGGAAACTCCAAGGATGGCAGGATGGGAGGCTGTGGTCAATGGCAGAATCTAAGTGATGGAAGAAAATGCTGGGTGTGACTTGACTTCTGTGGTTGATTCATATTGTGGAGGGCGAGAACTTATGTGAACCTTGATGGCTCCTGTGATAGGAGAACACATTGGGTGGGCAAATTGCCATGAACAGACACACCTGGAGGTGGGGTGAGGTGAAAGAGACAGAATCAGGATGTTGAACATGAAGACATCAGAAGTCCCGGTGGGAAGTCAAGTGCCCCCTAGAAGCAGGGCTGTTTACATCAAAGTGGAAGGACATGTTCCCAAGCCATATTGGAAATCAGAGATGACAGGGACAGCTAACATCTTATGCAGTGATAAGGATCAGGCCTATGGGTCATGGTGGACTCTAGTAGTTACCTGGTGAGTTGGGATGTGGGCTGTGGTACTCAGGATACAGTTTGGAGCCACGTCAGCCTGAATGATGGGGTTAACTGGTTCCCAGAACTACATCCAGACACTGAAAAACTGACATCTCTGTGGGGCTGCAAATATTTTCTTCTTTTTCCTCTTCCAAATAATGTGTCTGAATTTGGGACTTTTCTATATTATCTGACTTTTAACAGGATTTAAACTCTAATTTCAAATTACCCACCTTCCAAGCTACTCCTCAGGTCTTTTGTTGGTAGCTATCCCTAATGGAAGAACAAATTATGTTTGGAGTGTGTCAATTAAGAAGTCATCACTAGTAAGTAATAAAATTCATCTTATTTTATTGTTTTATCTTACCCTTAGACCATTTGGAATCCAGAGTGTATTGATTTATTAGAGATTTAATGCAAAAACATGCCCTAAGTAGAAAATACCTCATTTGTTATCATAAATATTCATATATATTGATTCAAATTGCAAAAAAAGAGAAAAATGCCAAAATTCAATGCACCAATCCAAAGTTTCAATGATCAAATCTCACAGTGTAAGTATTAGCATAAATATTATCTGTTTTCTCCATGTAAAGTTACTCTATAGGCAATAATCTGGTCATAATTTCTGCTGGCAGAGAGGATCCTGGGGGTTTACAACAGGCATGTGAAGATTTCTTGCCTGCTTATTCTTCTATATAATGACAACCCCACCATTACATTTAGCCAAGATTTAGGGAAAGAACATCTGGCTTTACCTCCAAATCCCATAGCGTATAGAATATCTTCTCTCTAAGATGTGTCCTGTTTCCTGGCTAACAGGTAACATATCCAGTTTTATGGCATGTGCCCAGATAGAATGTGAGCTGCAGGTACATTTTCATCATGCCAAAGGTATCAAAGTATTTAACTATGAAATCATGCAAATTACTCTCTCTACTTACCTTTAAAATGGCTCACATTGCTGATCTGCCCACCACCCAAAACCATTTTTGAAGTTGATGAATCATGTGGTCAAATAACCTGTCAAATCAGTTTATGAAGTCACCCAGTGTAATGAGATGTGACCCACTGCAGTACATCAATTACTGGAAAGGTTTATTGTGGCAGACACTGGTGGAATATGTGGTTTTCTCATTAGACATCTCTCATTAGCACTGAGAGAGTCAGGCTTCATGTCCACGTGGAAAGACTAGAGACAGAGTAGCAATAAAATGGAAAAATAATTAAAATAAAAATTAGTGAACCACTATAATACTGCATATACTTTTTGTCTGATTGTGGTTCACTAATGTGTGTATATATATTTTGTGTGTGTGTGTGTGTGTGTGTGTGTGTGTGTGTGTTTCTGATAGTTGGGTTATAGACTGTCACACTGATAAGCTGTCTTTATTTGTACCCCACCCAAGGTAGATGATCCCATATAGGGCCGAGATTCACATATTCTCCCATTATGACACACTGTCCCCTGCAATGTTCCCATCTCATCTTTGAGACACCCAAGACCCCTTTCAAGAGATGAAGTCTGAGAAGGTAAACTGCAGACAGAAGTTGGATGCCCCATGTATAGATGGTCACTCAGAGTGCAGGATGCTAAACAATTGATAGTCTCAAAGGGCATCTGAAGCATGCTTAGGAACCAGCGCTACTTTTCTGAAGTTTACTGGCGAAAGTCACTTCTAGTTAATGCATTTATGACACATGGAATAGCTTCAGATACAAAATAACAGAGCTAACATGGAAGTGTATCTGAAATAATTCATTCCATGTTTATTTGGTAGTTGGACTCATTATTTATTGCTCCACAAGCTCTACGAGTAGGAAGTGACACTTGAGTTTCCTTGTCATCAATGTGACCTTTTTCAGTACTCTATTCTTTCCTAGTTAGTGAGAAAATTACCCAGAGAGAGACTGACAGGTTATATTTTTCACAGAAATGTTGAATATAAAAACTTATAGAACAGACAATTTGAGAGAAAAATATTTTTCTATTATTGACATCTTCAACATAAGTATTTTGTAAGAAAATAAGAACATTTAAATATTAATTGAACAAACTATAAGACAAGTCATTATATATGACTTTAAACAAAAGTAGGCTCAGATATAAAGCTTTGTTGCAGGATCTTTCCAGAGGTAGCAATCATTCCAATAAGATGGAAAACTTTGCAAGGGTTTCATGAGAGTCTAGAAGAACATTGATTTGTTACTTCACTCTTAAATGTAATATAAATACTTCGTTTTACACTCAATGTAAACAAAAATCCATCTGACTATAGATATTTAATGGGATTAATTCTATACTTAACTTTCTTAAAAATCCTTTATTTTCAAGGATGTTCAAAATGTACCTCAAGAAAACCAAACACCATGTAATGAAGGCTGGGGGATTATAAGCAGTTGAAATAGCTACATAGAAGTTTCGATATATTATAGGCTATGAGATAATTCCACAATCCATTTAATAAAATGACAATATTTAAAATTTATTTTATTTTCAGGTCTTACATTTTAATTTAAACCACATATAAAGTCTCACAATGTCATTCTGTGAATAAAAATCAAATAAATATTGACACTGTTTTGCAGAGAAAAACACCTGGAAAATCATCTATTTGGAAGGATGGGTTGGCTTCCACAGCAGAGAAGAATGCTTCAAATATAGGCAGGTGTGGCATTTTTTGGAGAGATTGCATGCTACTGTGTTCAGTAAAAGGTTTTGATCCTTTTAAAATCAGGAACAAATTCTGGTAAAAGAGAAAATGAAGACAAGGCTTGGGTCACAGGAGGTGGTTTCATGGAGAGGGTTATAAACTCAAAGGCAGTCAGAAGTCCCCCCATTTCTCAGGTCTCATGTCATTTAAATTAAAGTTATGGCTAATTCATTAGGTGTCCTCTGAGTCCCCTGTTAGATTGTCATACCAAACCCACACAAGAGTTCTGCCATGAAGTCATTAACAAGATGCATGAGTCCCTGAGTTCTCAGCTAACATTCTACGTCGAAGCCCTGTGACTTACAACTTCCATTCTTGTGGGTAGCCGGAATGTTTGTCAGCTATTATGACTGGACCTCCAGAGGTACTCAATTTACAGTATCTACAGTGGAGTGAAAATGAATGAACATCTGTACGTTTGCTCAGATACTATGTCAGGCGATATGAAATTAGCTGTCATAACAAGTCCATAAAGCCTTAACACACTATTTGTCTTGCTCAGTTTGTAAAGTACATAAACAACGGTAAGCTGATCTAAGCTGGCTCTCTTTGGAGGACAGCTTGATCTAGTGGTAATGAGAATCTCATATGGATTTGACCCTGCCGAGAATTTTTCTTCACCCATATGTTCTGTCATTTATTTGCATGCTTAACTGTAGGCGACAAGTACACCAACTTAGTTTTATCTTCTAGTAAAGTTTCATAAAATAAAAAGATTTAGAAATGTCCCATTTTTCTTTACTGTTCCAAACCCAGTGATAATAATTTAGAGTTCAGATTCAGGGATGTTTTAGTGGAAAAATGTGAAGATAAGTGAAACCCATTTCTCCAAAGTAGTTTAGAAAGAAAGAGGAGTTGAGAGATCAAGACTTAAAAAGGCCACCTTTTTGAAGGAACTATTATAATTTACAAAACAGTTAACAAGTGCCTCAATCTGCTTCAAGTGTTTTGTAAGAAAATAAGTGTTTTGACATCTTCACCATAAGTGAAGTACCTGCTTAGAGTGATGTAACTGATTAGAATATTCACTGTTAATTCCCATTGACTCCAGAATTTTCAGGCCAGAGGTCATGAAGTGAGGACTGTTTAACTATAAGGACTAAAAAAATCTAAGATTCTATATTTAATGTAGGGATATTTAGACCAAAGGTTTCAAAGAGTGTCTCCAGTTACAGATGTGGAAAGAGAGGTTCAGATGTGGAAAGTTACCCACCTGAAGCTGATCAGCCTTTTCTCACACTCCTGAAAATGCCTTATAAGGTGCACAGAGGCTTGCCCAAGTGCATAGGTACCCATCATCTTCTAAAATATTACTTATACAACAGATACCACAAGATTGTGTATGAGGATTGTGTATGAAGATTGTGTAGAGAGGATGGGGTATATAAATCATTTTTTTTAGTCTTCCTTCTAATTCTGATTTGCTCATTTTATGTGGATTATACTTGGAAAAAAAGTATTCTTTGGGTAATAAATCTTTAAATAAACACCCAGCAACCACTAAGCAATAAAGAAATGGTTGACAAATAGGTAACTTTTCCCCACTTAGTTTCCTCAAACCGTTAGCATTATTTTAGTGGGATTGAATTTAAAAATAACCTTATCATGCAAACCAAGGAATAGTGGGAAACAAAGAAAGGTTACAAAGAAATGTTGAAGGTAAAATTAAAACAATTTCAAACCTACTAAAATTGAACATTCTTAGGAATTTCTTCTAGGTCTTTTTTATACATTATTTCTATACATCTTGAGATCACAGGACATATAATTTACTTCCATTATTATCCCTTGAGATGGTAACATGATGATCTTTCATTTTAATTTAGACTATTTTAATTGCAACAGTTCAACGTAATAGCCAGTCTCCAATAGTCAACTACTGAGAGTGTGAACTCTGCTCTATCTATAATAATAAATGAGTAATATGCTAATTAGACAAGACATCCTTCTGGATGAAGCTGGGGCTGCAAAGGAAGCCCGGGTCCCAGGTGCCAGAGGGAAGCCGGTGCCAGCAGCCGGGGTAAGGAAGGCCCACTCTTGCATGAGTTTTGCGCATTGGGCCTCTAGTTGTAAATAATGTTCTTTAAAGGTCCTAGTGCTTACAACTCTATGCAACTCTTCTTGGCTGTTGTATTCCTGATTATTTGTGAGAGCATCACATAGAAGAGAGAAGCTGGACAACTTTAAAGGGGCTTCACCATTCTGAATGCTTTTGATACACATTAACAAATTTCTTTTCACATACCTGTTGTCACCTTCCTCAAAAAGTACTCTTAATTTAAATTGTTTCTAAATTTAGTAAGAATTCAGATTCTTCATTATTGATTTGGTTTGGTTTAGTTTGAGAACCTAACAGAGATTGGAGCAGCCAATATTTAGAGAATTTAATGTTAAAGCAAAACATTTAGGCAAAACATAAAAAAAGAGAGACAGATATTTCCACCACACACACCTGCTGAACTGCAGAATTTGTGAAAACCCCTTCATCAAGCCCATTGGGTTATCAGAGATCAGATTATTACCAAACTGCTTTCCTGTTGATCCATAGAAAAGATCTTTTCACCATGCTAGTTCCCACAGAATTCAAATCTCTCTTTCCAGTCTCCTGAAGAAGGAACTTTTAGTTTCATCGATTTTCTGTATTTTTTGTTGTTGTTGTTATCAATTTTGTCTATTCTTTCTTTTATCTTTATTTTCCCACTAGAGGCCCGATGCATGAAAATTCATGCAAGAGTAGGCCTTCCTTCCCCTAGTTGCTGGCATCGGCTTCCCTCCAGCACCTGGGACCCTCCGGCCGTCAGTAGGCACCAGGGACCTGAGCTGGCTTACCTTGGGGCGCCTGCAGGCACCCAGGACCTGGGCTGGCTTCCCTTCAGCCCCGGCTTCATCAGGAAGGATGTCCGGAATGATGTCTGGTCTAATTAGCATATTACCCTTTTATTATTATAGATTATTTGAGTTTGTTTTAGATTTAATTTGCTCTACCTTTTCTATCTCCAATGGTATATGTCTATATTATTGATATGAAATGCTTCTTGTTTTTAATATAAGAAATGTAACATTATAAAATTTCCTCTTAGCACTGCTTTAATTATATGCCACACATTTTCATATAAGACTGTTTTTTTTTATTTACATTGCCAATATACTCCTTTATAATTATAAAATGCCTTCATTTTTTTCCCCTGTAAATATTCTTTACATGAAGTCTACTTTGTTTGACATTAAAATAGGCATTACAATGCCCTGGCTGGGTGACTCCATTAATTGGAGCATCATTCCATACACCAAAGGGTTGCAGATTCAATTCCGGGTCAGGGCATATGAATTGGTTGCAGGTATGATACCTGGTTGGGGCTCACACAAAGGCAGCTGATCTATGCTTCTTTCTCACATTGATATTTCTCTCCCTCTCTAAAAATCAAGCTTTCTTTTGCTTAGTGTGTGCATGTTGTGTATTTTCCCATTTTATTTAAGCTAACTCCCTTTTTAAAAATATTTGAAGTGGTTTTCTTTTCACACCAATCTTTGCGTTTTATTTGTCTGTCTAGATTATTTACATTTAATGTGCTAATTAGTATGAGTGGATTTAAATCTACAGTTTTTGCTATTTGTTTTTATGTTGGTACTTTGCTTTTCTTTCCCTCTTTTCTGCCCTTTTTTGAAATAACTGAGTAGTTTAATTTTATCTCCACTGTTGGCTTATTTCTTACTAGAGGCCCGGCGCATGAAATTTGTGCATGAGGGTGGGGGGTCCCCGCAGCCCAGACTGCACCCTCTCCAATCTGGGACCCCTTGGGGGATGTCCGACTGCTAGTTTAGGCCCTCCTGCCAGCCTGATCTCCCCTAACTGCCTCTGCCTGTCAGCCTGATTGCCCCTAATTGCCCCCCCCCCCCCACCAGCCTGATTGCCCCTAACTGCCCCCCCGACAGCCTGGTTGCCCCTTACTGCCTGCCCTACTGGCCTGGTTGCCCCTAACTGCCCCCCTCTGCTGGCCTGGTTGCCCCCAACTGTGCCTTTCTGCCAGCCTGGTCACCCCTAACTCCCCCTCCCCTGCTGGCCTGGTCACCCCTCACTGCACCCCCCACCAGCCTGGTCACCCCCAACTGCCCCCCTGCCAGCCTGGTTGCCCCCAACTGCCACCCCCTGCCGGCCTTGTTGCCCCACACAGCCTGCTGTTCAGTCATTTGGTCATCCCTCACTAACCCCCCTGCTGGCCTGGTCGCCCCACACAGCCTGCTGTTCCATTGTCTGTCTGTTTGTTTCAGTCGTGACAGCCCCTGGCTTTTTATATATTAGGATCCTTCCAATGAGGCATGCTCCCTAATCTTGCTTCTGGGAGTTTCTGCTTGGATCATCTCCCCCATCCCATCATCTTGCTTTATTGCCTCTGTTGTCCTGAGATCTCTTTGCAATCTCTAGAGGAAGGGAGTAGTGCTCGTCATCAGGAGGAGTAGATAGGCTTCCTGAGGCATCCTCCCAAACTCCCTACTTGAGTAGACTCTCTTAGGTTCCAGCAATACCCTCTAAACCAGCCGTGGGCAAACTACTGCCCACAGGCCGGATCCGGCCGGTTCGGCTGTTCTATCCGGCCCGAGGAGCCGAAAGAGTGGAGGGTTCTCTTGCTCTCCCCTCTGCTCCTTTACTTTGAATTTATATTAGTTCACACAAACACTCCATCCATGCTTTTGTTCCGGCCCTCCAGTCCAGTTTAAGAACCCATTGTGGCCCTCGAGTCAAAAAGTTTGCCCACCCCTGCTCTAAACCATAATTTTGTGGGCCAGAACCAGACACATGGCATGAAAAAAAGAGTCACACCTCAAGAGAGTAAAATTTCTAGTGTACCATTGACTTTGTATTATGAAAAATTGTGCCCAGACATGGAAAGCTTTCTGAGTCAAGGATCTTAAACTTCAGCTCAGATTATGTTTTCTTGGTCTGAATATGCCAAGCAATTCTACAGTTTCTATATTTATTCTCAAATTCATACCATTTTAAAGATTTTTAGTTTGTTGGTTGACTTTTTTTATATTCCTAAACTACAGATTAAGAGGGGGACAGAGGCTCCCAAAAGAGCATTAGGCAATAAATGAGTGAATGAATGAATGAATGAATGAATTAATAAAAAAATAAAACAAACAAAATATATAAATCCTGTAGAGGGGGAAGTGAACACAACACCTTTCCTGTCCAGTCTGTAGCTGACCTACAGTGGGTCCAGGTCTTTTCCTTAAGGGGTGGTGCTCTTTGCTCAGATCTGGCCACATGGTATTTTTGTTGATAACTCTAAAGCAGCTATTTCACCAATGCTACACCCATAGTAGTTACATAAAATTGTGGTGAGTGGTATAAAAACTATTTCCCTCACAATGCTGAACTACTCTTTCTTAATCCCATGCTGAAAAGAGTGCTTTAATGAGCACAACCATGTAACAAGACTAGAATGACATTGGATTTTTGCAAATGTGCTCTTAGTTAATAACCTAGTAAATGTATACAGTCACTTTTTGGGTAATTTTTTTCATTTTCCTCAAGAAATGATCAATGCAAAATACCTGCAAAGATGAGAAGTCATTCAAGGTTGATGCACCAATTTTAGATGTACAGGTGGATGATAGCATTAAAAGTAACTTCAGCTCCAAACTAAGGTGCAATAACAACAGAGGACCGTTTCATTCTATTAAACCATGAGTATCCATCGGCCATTCCTACTTTTCCTCTTCCTTCCCATTCATGTTCAGTGACAGACTATCACATTTTTCCAACACAAAATGGCCAGTAATATATGTGGGGCCATCTCTAGCCGGGAAAGGAGTGGGGGTAAAAACCCAATGTGATAGATACGTCGGGGCATTAAAGTTCTGGGGGCGGGGAGATCCACACCAACCACTTAAGCACACTCATTATTATGGCTATTGCTACCTCAGGCCACTGGAGACTTGATAATTTAGTCAGCATTATGCAGTTTGAAGTGTTTCATGTTCTGCATGGGAGCAGGCTGCAATTCAAATATCAGTGGCCATGAAAAATATGCACATACGTTTAGTAGGAAAATCTCCACGGGGACAACAGAGGAGATGGGCATATGTCGTCGCCGTGTGATGGAGAGTTTCTGTGAATTAATCATCTGGACACAGTTTATCACCATTTTTCGTTCTGCCAGAAACATCCCCCTTTCAGTTGTTGGAGAAGCTTATTATACATGCACATCCCAGAAAGATAATAAGACCACGGCCTCTGATGCTTAAGTGCAACAGGGTTTCTGGGTTCTGTTCTGACACAGACAACTTTCCCACTGATGGGGCTTTCTGATAGCAGGGTAATTGCTTATTTTATCTAGTTTGGGGAATAGTTTCTCTTTTTACCAGCTACTTTATTACATCAATTACTGCAAACCATCATCTTGTATAATTTATGGGGAAGAATCCAATTTCATTGAGATCATCTTTTACATGTAAGACATCCTTTGTTCATATGCTTGCAAATATTAAAATTTTTATCACATGTTCTAGAAACTAGGAATGCTTCATTTTCTGTGTGAATTGAAACATCTGGCTAGACGCATAACCTGTGTGATTTGTTTGTTTAATTCTGGGGTGGAAGTGGGGGTTGTTTTGCCTCCCAGATAACAAAGCTATAGCTAGTGAAATACCTAATTTTTAAAGTCCTGTTACATAAGTGGCAGTTTTTAGAAATGAATCCCTAATGCCATTAAAGCCGAGGGTGACTGCCTGTCAGAATTCTGGCCTGCAGTTATGCCATTTGGTTGTTGTTTTGCTTTAGAAGTACTGAGATGTGCTGCTCTGGTTAGCCGCCATATAAGAGCAAACCAGAGCAATTGCTTCTGACACTTAAAAAGGATTTTATTGACAGTTGGAAACACGTTGGGGATTTGAAAAGAGTACTTTTCCATCTGTAATACTTGGTGTGATCAAAGATCACTCAGCAGCCCCAGATTAGTGGGAATGAAGCTGCAGCGAGTGTTTGCCACTCCACACGGGATGAGGGCTTGGTTTTTGATTCACATTAATCCCCATCACGATCTAAGTGGAATTTACGGTAATGTGGATATACTTCTCAGGGCTCCTGCCATCGTATATTTAAAGAGTCCTAAAGTAGATAATAATATGGCAAGATTTTAAATTTCCTTTTAAAGTTAAATCTTACTTTCCTACTCTCCATTCAGACATTGGTTTAATGTTCCTAACATATTATCTTAAACTCTATGCATTTTCTATATGCATTTATAAATGTGTGCATGAGAGATGGTGGTATTTTAGATAATAGGGACCAATCTGCTTCAATTCTCACTGAGCAGTAGCTAGCAAGGTGATGTGAGAAATCATTAGGCTGCAGGTACAACTGAACAATGATAGATATTGGTCTCCGAAGACCCGGTATAATTTACAATTCCTTCCTTCCTTGTGACTGTCAGTTATAGATACATATATACATATATTTATTTGCAAAATGCCAACTAGGTGTCCTCTACCTGGTCTATGACCTTGAGTTATCTAAACCTTAATTTCTACTTCTGTTAAAGGAGAACAATTATACCTCACTCAGTGTATTTAAGAAAGAATCAAAGAGTACACCATAAGCAACAACGCTAAGTATGTGTGTTTGTTATCATAGGTAAAGTAAAAGCCACTGAGAGAAATGAAACACACTTGACCTCTTCTATGAACACTAGATGATGGTGGTTACCCAGAAGTCAGTGGAAAAGAGAGATTTTTCTTAGTAGCACACAGAAGATAGTACCTGACACTCCACAGGGAATTGGCAGGAGAGGAACATTTTCCAGAAGGAGGGGAGGAAACAGTACAGCTTTAAAGAAGACAGGGCCTTCAACCGAATCAGTTTACTGCCGAGAACCAATTCCAGCATGTAATAATTACAAGAGTTTTACCAAAAGGTTGGTGAAGCTTGGGCGGCTCAACATATGAGCCACACATATGTAATTTACCTGTTGGAAATGGCTAAAAGGCACTTCCCCAAACCTGAATAGGATTGTTTGCTGCCAGACAGCTCAGGGCATTTTATTGCCTCCTGTTGGCCAAACACCTGAACAGCTGTAGGCTATTCCCCAAACTGATGATGCTTCTGTATTCTACCCTTTGAAGTGTATATTTCCACTTTGCCTTGGGACAAATTGTATTTAATAAAAGCACAGGTCCTTCCTTGGTCAAGGAAGAGTCTTCTAGCTCCTTCAGCTGAAGCTCCTCTGACCCCCAATGCCTTTCAAAACTATCTTTCTTCCTCGGACTCTTTAATCTATGTGCAGCCCCTTTCTCCAGAATGCTGAACCCTTTGTAAGGCTGAGAAAAGAACACCGGCATTATGGTGCCCTAACGAGGGACACCAACAATTTACTTCCAAGTGGCACTGTATTTTCAAATTAACATTTGATCTAATAACCCCATCCAATCCCCACCATATCATTGCAGCTCAACTCCTACCCTCCAATTTTCTACTCCAGACCAAAACCTTAGCACTAACTTCACCTACAAATTCTAGTCCCAACAACATCCTATCTCTTATACCGAGGATAAGTCTTCTTCCATCAAACATCACCATTATCCAAAACTCACACATATGTATAGTTTTACTTAAGAAATCCACAAACTATGCATATTCATATGTTTATTATATATTTATTTTTTCACATATATTCATTTTATTATGTAGATAGATATTAAGATGTCTATGTTTATTTATTTATTTATATCTTAGAGACTTCCTTAAATATTTTTTAAAATCCATGAGGGAATGGAAAAAAGTCATTTTATGGGAGAACATATTTGCCAATGTTACATCTGATAATGGGTTAATTTCCAAAATATGAAATGTATTTATACAACTCAACACCAAAAAGACAAATAATCCAATTAAAAAATGGGCAAAGGACTGAATAGACACTTCTCTAAAGAAGACATACAAATGGCTAACAGACATATGAAGAGATGTTCAGCATCACTAATCATCAGAGAAATGTAAATAAAACCACAAGAGGTACTACCTCACATATGTCAGAATGGCTATCATCAATAAATCAACAAACAAGTGCTGGTGAGGATGTGAAGAAAAAGGAACCCTACTGCACTATTATTGGTGTGCATGCAGACTGATGCAGCCTGTGGAAAATAATATGGAGTTTCATAAAAAAAATTTGTAATTAAATTGCCTTTTGATCCAGTGATCCCACTTCTGGAAATATATTTTAGGAAACCCAAAACACCAATCAGAAAGAATAAATGCACCTCTATGTTCATAGCAGCATTATTTACAATAGCCAAGATCTGGAAATCCATCAGTAGATGAGTGGATGAAAAAGCTGTGATAAATTTACACAATGGAATACCACTTGGCTGTAAAAAAGAAGGAACTCTTATCTTTTGCAACAGCATGAATGGACCTGGAGATTATTATGCTAAGTGAAATACCAGTAAGCCAGCCAGAGAAAGACAAATACCATATAATCTCATTTATATATGGAATCTAATGAACAAAATGAACCAATGAACAAAATGGAGCCAGAGGCATAGGTACATGGAACCAACTAACAGATGTGAGAAGGGAGTGAGTGGGGGACTGGATGAAAGAAGATAAAGAGATTAGCCAAAGAAGATATGTGCATAGCCCACAGACCCAGACAATAGCGTGGTGATGGTCAGGGGGTTAGCTGGAGATGGGAAAAGGGGGGAAAATGGGGGACATCTGTAATAGTGTCAACAATAAAAATAAAGTAAAAAATGTTATATCTCCCTGGTCTCCGTTTTTACTGAAAAATGAAACAAAACTCTAAAATTAAATGCTTTTATGGTATAAACTTTGGGTTCTATTTTTTTTTTTAAGTTTTGTTGAAGTTTCTGAACTGTTTTCCAATGTAAAACAAATAAACACAAAGAGCTAAATGCTTTTACTTTAAAGAAAAATAATAAAGTGTAATGTTTCTAAAAGGCTGTAAATTCTACACTCACATCCTTTTTCTAGAATTCCCTTAGAGAAGGAGAGTGGTGCCTAATCCAATAAATCCTCATCTCTTCATACCTATGGCTTTACAAGGAGAGACAGGTGCCCCTAGTGGGGAGGGCTTGTTTCAGAGGACCAGGGCCATACTCAGGGAGGGATTTTCCAGATGGAGCTCTGATCATATATGGTTTTCTACTGTACTTATTTCAAAAGGACTTCTCAGAGGAGCTGGTGCTCCTAGGAGATAGTTGCCAGGTCCTGCCTTTACTCCTGACTATTATTCTTAAACTCACTGTCCAAAAATGACAAGGAAATTCCTTTCATTGACATTTGGAATTATAATTACAGAACATTATATCAGGGAATATTTTTTCATGGTCTAAACACACACACATGCACACAAACATTCACACACTTGCACAGACATATACCTCAAGCTTTACATCAGTGAAGTTTCATAGAGATAACAAGGAAAGCGATAGCCAAGAAATTCCTCTGAGGTTTTGAAGGACCCTCAAAGATAGGTAATACCCTGTCTTTCAGAGGACCATCTATTTAATTGGTTTGAGGGTGGGGCAATTATGTGACAGGGCATTGTTGAAAACAGCTGGAAGACACTTTGCAATTAGTGGAGGTTAACCACTTATTATAATACTAAAGGAGGCAGATAAACCAGAAGCTCAGTGAGATATGGGAAAGAGCCACTCAAGAGAGCTTAGCTAAAAGCACAGTTATCCTTGGTGGTGAGGAAAACTTCACATATGTCCAAAATGCATGCTCTGAGGAGCAGCATCAGAAGCTGCAGACTGGGAGCAAGATGCCACTGAATTAGTCCAGCTATCTAAAGGAGAAAGCAAACAACAGCAACAAAGCAAGCCCCAGGGAAGAACCTTTATACAGAGTTGCTACAATAGATTACATAAGAATCCCAGTTTCAACAACAACAACAATTTTATGACATGCAAAGAAACAACAAAATGTGATCTATCTATAATAATAAAAGCGTAATATGCTAATTAGACTGGACGTCTTTCCGGATGAAGCTGGGGCTGTGAGGGAAGCCTGTGCCAGCAGCTGGGGGAAGGAAGGCCTACTCTTGCATGGGTTTCATGCATTGGGCCTCTAGTACACAAAGAAAAATAAGAAAAGAGACAATATAGACTGCCTTTGAGAGGGCCCAGATATTGGACTTAGGAGACAGAGACTTCAATGAAGATGTCAGAAATATGTTTAAAGGAAACAATATTGCCGAAACCGGTTTGGCTCAGTGGATAGAGCGTCGGCCTGCAGACTGAAGGGTCCCAGGTTTGATTCCGGTCAAGGGCATGTACCTTGGTTGCGGGCACATCCCCAGTGCGGGGTGTGCAGGAGGCGGCTGATGGATGTTTCTCTCTCATCGGTGTTTCTAGCTCTCTATCCCTGTCCCTTCCTCTCTGTAAAATATCAATAAAATATATTTTTTAAAAAATAAAAAAATAAAGAAAACAATATTTAAATAATTTGAGAATATTATATTGAAATGTTTTATTAAATAAAGTCATGCAGAAAAAAACTACAATGAAATATCACTTCATACTCTTGTTGATATAATAAATAAGACAAACAATAATATGTTGGTAAGGATATAAAAAGGAAGCTAACCATCATAATTTGAGTGTGGGAATACAAAATAGTGAAGCCACTTATTAAAACAGTTTGCCTCGAAATATTAATCACAGCATTAACATATGACTCAATAATTCTAGGTCTAGGTATTTATCTAAGAGAAATAAAAAGAGATGTACATAAAGAACTTGCACTTAAGTGTTTCTAGAAGTATTATTTATAGTATCCTAAAAGTAGAAACAACACAAGTGTCCATCAACTGGTGAGTGAATAAACAGAAGTGGTACATGCACACAATGGAGTTTTATTTGGATATTCATAGACCAAAGTACTACTACATGCTACAATATTGATGAACCTGGACAATATAATGCCAAGGGAAAACAGAATTGGGTAATGATTACATAATTTTGTGAATATGCTAAAAACCATTGAATTGCACAATTTAAATGAGTGTTTGTGTGATATGCAAATTATATCTCAATGCAACTGTTAGAAAATACCTAGCATTTTGCAAGATATTTAAAGACATGCTTTATAAATCAGGCCAGTTCACAGCTGGGTCACCAAAAAACCAACTTGTGACCTGTAATGAGCACTTTCCAGAAGTGTGCACATATTTACCCAGCATAAATTCAGTCTTTTCTACCTTTTCTGGAACATTTTCCCCCTTATATCTTCTAGTTGTTCTAAAGTCAACCCTCAGAAATGTATCAGAATTGTTCTTGTCTAGTTACATTGCCCTAGTCAAGGTGTTGAAGTGTGGTCTATTAACAAACTTGCCAAAAGTGAGACTCACCAGCTCCTGACTCTTTCCCCTGTGTGGTGACTTATCTCAACACAGGCATAGTGTTCGCTGTTAGTTGTCACTCTCTCCTATCTATATAATAAAAGCCTAAGTGACCGCTAGGGTGAAACGACCAGAACTACCAGAACTACCGGTCACTGTGATGCGCACTGACCACCAGGGGGCAGACGCTCAATGCAAGAGCTGCCCCCTGGTGGTCAGTGTGCTCCTACAGGGGGAGCGCTGCTCAGCCAGAAGCCGGGCTCACGGCTGGCAAGTGCAGAGGCAGTGGCGGGAGCCTCTCCCGCCTCCGAGGCAGCACTAAGGAGCAGCAAGTCGAGCGGTAAGGAGCGAGCACTTGGGCAGAAAAGAGCAAGGTATCCCAGATTGCGAGAGGGATGTCCGACTGCCGGCTTAGGCTTGATCCCCCAAAGCCGGCAGTCGGACATCTCCCAAGGGGTCCCAGACTGCGAGAGGGGACAGGTTGGGCTGAGGAACACCCCCTCTCCGCCAGTGCATGAATCTTGTGCACCGGACCTCTAGTTTATGTATAAGTTCAGTGAATGTAAAAAGCTGTGCTGTCGAAGGCTAAGTGTATCTCACTGACTGTCACACCTTGCAGTTTTTTTAAAAAATTTATCTTTACTATTGAAAGTATTACAGATTTCCCTTATTTTTCCTCATTGACCCCCTCTACTCCACTCTCACACCCTCCCCAGGCCTTCACCACACTATTGTCTGTGTCCATGAGTTATGCATATGTACATGTAAGTTATTTGGTTAACCTCTCCCCACCCCTTCCTTTCCTTCCTCAGATCTGTCAGTCTGTTGCATGCTCTGATTTTATTTTGTTTGTCAGTTTATTTTGTTCATTAGATTCCACATATGAGTGTGATCATGTGACACTTGTCTTTCTCTGACTGGCTTATTTCACTTAGCATAATACTCTTCAGGTTCCTCCATGCTGTCTCAAATTGTAAGAGATCCTTCTTTTTTACAGCTGCATAGTATTCCATGCTGTAAATGTATCTCATCTTTTTTTTTTTATCCACTCATCTATTGATGGACACTTGGCCTGTTTCCAGATCTTAGATATTGTAAATTGCACTGCTATGAACATAGGGGTGCATATATTCTTTCTGATTGGTGTTTCTGGATTTTTAGGATATATTCCTAGACATGGGATCACTGGGTCAAATGGCAGTTCCATTATTAATTTTTCAAAGAAACTCCATACCGTCTGTGGTTTTATATTAGCACTATTTGTCAACAGATTTCATCTACCCCCATTACTTTAACAGACTGCAGCAGAACATCACTCTTCAAATTAGCCAGAATTCACATTCTGTTTCCCAATTCACATTCACATCTCATCTTTGGTCATTTCTGATTGAACTCTGAGTATTTGATATGTGAATCACTCTGTGTGTTCTGAGTCACAAATGCCTTTTTGGGAGAGTGATCTGAAGCACTAAGCAATGGCTCTCCAACACCTCCAAGACCTCCAGAACCAGTATTACTGCTATTTGTATGCACAGTGTTGGGAAAAAAAAGGTGTGTGTTTTGGCTTTGCTGAGCATTGTGATATAAGAGCCATTGTACCTATTATTCTCATTGTTCTGGAAATACTGAATATCAAAGACAATCCAATTGCTAAAATGTTACTTTAGTCCATTTTTTCTAAGATTATATATTTACCAGTGGTTATTTTTCTATTTGTTCATTTAAGTCCTGAACTGACTTACACATATTTTTAAAATTTTTCTCAGGTGGAAATTTTACTACTTATTTACTCATCAAAATGATCACCTGGGCATGATATCCTTCACTATTATTATTTAACATAATTTATAAAATAATTCACACCATTATTATATAAGTAATTTATTTTATAATTATGTATTTATTTTATTTTCCAAATAATTCCTTTATTTTATTTTCCAAATAATTCTTTTAACATAAAATCTTTTATCAACCCAGGTTTCTGCTATAAGCAGTCTTCAGAACTTCTAAAAATTCACCATGGTGACATATTCTTAAACAGATTTCCCTTGTTGCAGACACAGTCGCAATAACCACTGATGAAATCCTGAAGAATGTTGATGTATTGAAATATGTTTTGAGAAGCACATTTTAGATTTCAAATTTTATTGAAGATCTTTTCAAATTTGGTGTTAACCATAAAATTGGTGACAACATGATGGATGTTGTACCCTTATGAAAGTTTCTTTATGGAGTTATTAGAAATCCTTCCCTCATGATATGTCTTGAACTTCTGTGCTTCTCAGTCTTAGGCAAACCGTTTGACAGTGCAAACAACTTCCTGACCAGTCTTGGACTAAGCAAAGGTTGAATATGAATCAATAGCTATTAAAATAAATTTGAATCCTTGTGCTGTTTAGAACAAGCTCAGGCACTCTATCTGCCTCCCATTATTAATTTATATCTGGCAAGTCTTAGGGATTATGAGCTACTCTGAAGGAGGACCATAACCATCTTCCGCATTGAATATGGAGTTACTGGTTCCTGTTCACTCTACCTTTTCTCCTTCAAGCTTCAATAGAGAAGTAAAACATTCTTATTGAATAATAAATATCTTCTAAGGAGTTCTGTACATCTTTTAAGTCTAAGCACTTAGCAAAGTGTAGAGAAAAACAACAACAATAAAAAGTTGTGTTACAAATTACTTATCTCCCACCACCTTGGTCTTCTTGTGGTTCCACTAACATGCCTAGAATGGTCCTACATTGCTGCCTTCACATGTACTCTGTTTTTTATACAATATATTCTTTTTCACAAAACTTTTCATGCATATATCTGCTGGAATGCCACACTATTAGCGTCTCCACCTCCATTTTTTAGTAAATTAATATAAAGCAAAACAAAACAAAACAAAAACTAGGAGTGGTTAAAACCTACTTTTAATGATTCTATTGCACTTTGTGGAGCCTGTGCAGGGAAAGGCCAGCCATCGGACTGGTATTTATGCACGCTTTGGTGGAATGACTGATTAATACCTGGCCTTCCTTCTGCAAGGATGCATGGGCACCCTATTGCCCAGACTGTGCTGGATCCGGTTTTTTTCTGAACACACAGAATATAACTGCTCACAAGACTGAATATTATACCCTAACAGTTTTTTAATCTGGTGAGACTGAGAGGATGGGGACATCAGAATAGCATTTTAGTGATCCAGTGGCATCCCATCCTTCACAACAAACAGCAGGGATTTTCCCTGAAGGATCAGTTATGAATGCTCAGACCTACCTTTGCTGAAGTGTCTCCTAAAGTCCAGGCATTGGCACAGGATGCCGCTGACCTCAGAGGACTTTATCAGGGCCCTGTTAATAGCATAATAGGGTCTACTAATATATCACAAGGGAATTTCAAGCTCTACTTCGATTCCTAACCAAACAGACAGCTTCCCTTAAATGTAATTTAGTTTCTTATTTATCCATTTATTTATCCATTCTTTCATTAATCTATTTATTCATTCTGTAAATATTTATGTTATGTCTATTATGGTTGGGGCAGGAGATACAATGTGAGGGCACACACTAGCCATGGCTTTGTGAAGTGTGCAGTCTACTGGGGTGATATTCCACAAACACACACACAGTTTTTCAACAGTAGTTATGGCAAGTGCTAGAGAAGAATATTCACTTTGTGTGAAATTGTTTAACAGTGTCCTTAAGGGAGACTGGAGGCTTAAGATAGCCAATTTGAGAAAAATGTCACTTACAAGCAGATTTGAAAGCTGTCCTAAGATTGCCTTGCTTTTTTATTACAGCTAAGTCTTGGCCTGATGCTTTGTTATATTTTTTATCTTTTCCACCTGTCATTTACACTCTGATCCCCAACTGGGTTGCCATATGTGGATACTATACCTGTACCAACATTAGCCAAGGCTGTTTTGAAATCTGTGAGACAACCATATAATTTTATAGAAATAACTGAGTTATGTTTTTATAATATTAAATAAAAAATATCAATGAAATGAAGCAAAATTGGAGTAATGAATATAATGTTAAAACACTGGCAGAGTAAGTGATGAAAATTTAAACTATACTAAGAGTCTCGTGGAAAGAGAAAAAGAAACATCAGTGAAAATATAATAATAATAATAATAATAATAATAATAATCATTATTATTATTATTATAATTAATGAATGCCTGAGTTGAAAAAATAAAATTTTGCCCTCTATTAAGAAGCCATTTTAGTTAAAATGGAATATGATAAATAAATACAACACATACATATCCTAAAGTGTGCCTATACTGCAATGTTAAAGATAAAACCTTGCAGGCTTTATTATTGTTACTTCTTAAATAAATAATATATTTTCAAAATGTGTGTGTGTGTGTGTGTGTGTGCACCAAGCAAAATGCATGTGTGGGCACAGTGTCAAGGCAGCCATCTGCAAGACAGAAAGAGAGCTGTGACCAGAAAGCACATCAGCCAGCACCTTGATCTTGGACTTCTAGGCTCCAGAACTGTGAGAAAATAACATTTCTGCTGTTTAAGTCATCCATAGTATTTTGTTATGGCAGCCTGAGCAGACTAATTCACTGGACATTTGTGTGATGCCCTTCCCCCCTATGAAGACTGTACAATGAAGGGATTGTGCTTTCAACATCCTAATTTGTTGGTTAACATGAATATTATGTCCATTGATGTTATTCAACATCCAGAATTCAACATCACCTATGTATTATCCTACAAACACTATTTAATTTTCAGTATTTAGGTATGATTTCCAGTTTATGATAATACAGGGAGTAAAAAAGAAATTAATTGCCTCCAAGAGGAAGCAGAGACAAAGTGTTTACAGGACATCAGGTTGAACGTCTTTAACAATCAGTGAGTGTGTGTTTTTTTACAGTTCTGCTATGTTAACAAAGGTAAAGCTCTTCCTAGATCTTGACAAATTAGATTGAAAGAGTACTTTTAAATGCAATTAGAAAAATTTACATATAATCTGGATTTTGCAATCTAAGGGATTATTTGTAAAAAATAAAACAAGAGTATTAACGATAGCAAGTGCTGTAAGATCTCATTTTGATTAAGACACCTGTGTGCACATAGAAAAATCACTAGACAATTATTTATAAGAAAAAGTACTAAAAGGTTGATGTGCTCTCTGGATGGTGAGGCAATGACTTTTTAATGTGTTTAACTTTCGTTTATCTGTATTATCTAGTTTTCTACTAGAAATGTACAACTCCCTTAATGATAAATACCATTAGAAAATTAAGCTCTTTTAAGACATGCATTCTATCACTAGCTGTCAATGACTTCCCTTTATTTCATTAAAGAATGCAATCCCTAAATAACTGTGTTTCTTTTGACCTTTGCTTCTGACATATTCCTTGATGAATTCAACATTTGTATGAATGGTCCTTGTAATATTGGTGCCTCTGAATTCTGTAATCTCTTATCTTTATTCATTTCACTTTAGCTATAGCCTCTAAGGCTTGTATTCTTGACTTAGTCATTCCTAATAACACCACAACCTCTAAAATTTTTTCCCAATATTTCATTACTGCATGAAATATATTTCCAAGCAAGTTCCATGACAAAAGAAGTTTCCCTATAATTGAGACCTTCTATTGACCCAGTCTGTCCTTCATATCTTCACACTTCATCAAATCCTTGATTTTTTCTTCTCTAGTTTTGATTCCCTAAGGCAGTGGTCGGCAACCTGCGGCTCGCAAGCCGCGGTTTGCTTCTCTGTTGACTAACGAGTTTGCCGAACGCTGACCTAGACTCTTGATTCTAATAATTATAGGCTGTTGTTGTTCCTTGTGATTAAGCCCCTATCCCAGTGGTCGGCAAACTCATTAGTCAACAGAGCGGCAAACCGCGGCTCGTGAGCAGCATGTGGCTCAACAAGCTGTAGTTTGCCGACCACTGCCCTAGCGTATCATTGTAACCAACCTCTTAAAAACATCTTTAATTTTGTTGCAATTTTTGGGAGTCACACTTATGCATTGAAAACTTACACCTAAAAAACACACAACTATTAGCCAATTTCCCTTGTTCAGAAGCAGGTATACGTGGCTAAAGAAAAAGCACTTCACCATGCTTCCTGGTGTTACCTGAAATTCATGACCAAAGTTCTCAAACTGACCCTCAACTCTCTTCTAATTTGGATTACACTTTAATATGTTTACTCTTCTAAACAATAATTTCCCACCTTCTTTATCAAATATCTTATTCTCAGCATATGACCTTTTTGTGTGTGTATTTGAGAACATACGTGCAACCAGATTGACTTGTCTTAGTATTCCAACATCAAATATACCAGTTGACCTGCATCTTAGTATTACTCCATCTTTCAGCCTTCTGTGATGGACAAAGTGTCTCTGTGCCCATCAAAGGCTAATTCCTCCAGTGACTTCCTGTGTTGCTTTAAGAATAACATCCAAACTTGTCACCATGAATTCAAGTTCCTACCCAGTCCAGTCTGCCTCTGGCATATTTTAATGTGTAACTCTTCTCACCAGGCTGTAGTCACGTTCACATCGTTTTTGTTCCTGCCACATGGGCTTTGTGTTTTCTGGTTTTCCAGCTGGAAAGCTCTACTTACAGGTCCTTGCAAGGTTGTTTCCTTCATGGATCATGCAAGACATAGTTCAAATGTCACCATCTCAGAGAGGCCTTTCCTATTAGCACAGACATAATTAGCTGCCTCTGGGGCTTTCACTCACATATTTTATTTCCATCACACTATTTTTTTTTCCTTTCCTCCCTTCATTCCTCCCAATCTTTCATTCCTTCCTTCCTTTTATTGTTCCCCCTTCCTTCTTCATTTTCTCCTCACTACCCCACTCATCCATCTCCTCCTCCTCCTCTCCCTCCTCCTTCTTTCTTCTTTACTTTAACAGCAATTATCATTACAAAAATAGAACCTTTACTGTATTTTCTCTCATTTATAATGTAAGGCCCATGACTGTTCTGTTCATGGTCCTATTCTCCTTGCTTAGAACATTGCCTGCCCACCATCTAATACCCACTCACTGACATTCAATATATAAGTGCATACAGGTTGTAACTGAACCTGAGAGTGACTCCATGATCCCCACCACCTGGTATTCATTCCCTTGTATAATTCCCTTCTTTTTAGTGTGGGCATAGTGATTTAGTGGGAATTACTTCTAACTGATAGAATATGACAAAGGTGAGGAAATGTGTATGATTATGTGCATGATCACATGATTATATCATAATATTTTAGTGGCACTTTGCTTGAGTCTCACTTTCTTTCTATTGCTGGCTTGAAGAAGCAAGCTGCTACGTGGGAGCTCACTTAACAGTGAAGCGAGGCATCCCATGAGAGTTCAGGTTGACCTCCAGATAGCAAACAACCTGAAGCCCTCAGTCCTACAGACAAGAAACCAAATCATACACCTACCTGAGGGAGCTTAGGAGTAGATTCTTTTCCAGCTCAGCCTTTGATAAGATCTTAGACTTGGCCCACACCTGAACTGCAGCCTCTTGAGATCCTGACTCAGGAGACACAGGTAATCTGTACCCAGGATCCTGATCCACAGAAACTACGTGATGATAAATGTGTGTTTCCTTAAGGCACTCTGGTTGAGTTATTATTGTTACGCAGCAATAGATGACCATTGACTTACTGGAGAAGTTGAAGAGATGTTAGCAGCACCTTTGAAGTCCATGTGTGGCAGTTACTGGCTGACAATACCACTTGCTTCCTAGTATAATTTTCTAGACCTTTCACACAGCAAGGGCTTGCTTTATTAGTACAAACATAGTCCATTTAGTTTTATAAGAACTAAGAGTGATGAAGATCAGAGACGGGAGGGGGGTTTTGATATGTCTTTCCATAACTGAACTCTTAAAACACTACCTACTAATTGCTGTGTCAGCAAGGCCATCTCCTGCACCGTCAGCAGAATGAAAAAATCAGGTGTGGTTTTTTTTTTTATCCTCTTTTCATTTATTTTGTTGAAAAGCAACTCTTGATATAACATTGTCATTCAGTTATTTACTATTAATTAAAAAACATTAAATCCAATATAAGGAGCATATTTAAAACTAAATTTTAAATTCTGCTTCATAATTTTTTGTGAACAAACAAATGTATCGTACACATATTCATGGACTCTGCTATGTATGCATAACTCCAAAAGTGATGGGAAGAGATATTCGAAGTACTTCTACCAAACTCCTCCTTTGAGCCAGGATTCTACCTTAGGAGCACAGTTAATTCCATATCTCAGAACCGACATGTTGTCTTTGCTTCTGTGACTATTGTTGACGTGATGTTACCTGGTAGTGAAATGTCACGCTTGCTATTTGATCATCTCCCAAGTAAAAAAGAAAATGCAGTCCACAGCTACTCCTATGATTTCTGGTCTAGACTCAGTTCTGGTGCTTTCCAGGAGATTAAGGCAGGAGAGAATAAGGACTAGGAACTCTTTGCCCATCAACAGTAACAACTCAGGCACAGAATTGGCTATGAGAGCTTACTCACTTTTGAAACCTCTGAGGAAAAGAGCCCCTCCATAAAAACCAAATTGACTGTTATCTTTTCTGAATTTGACTTCAAGTGAATGACAACCTTTGGCAATAAGGTGTTTTTTTTTTTTTGTTTTGTTTGTTTGTTTGTTTTTTTGCCAAAGTATTTCTTTTGGATCTTACTACATTCACTTAATCACTCTTTATTGCATGAGGCTTATGCTTAGACTGTCTGATTTATTTTTGTAAACGCTTCAGTATTCAACTTGTGACATGATATATAGATATAATTTTAATGCTCTAAATGGGAAAAACAGAATAGTAAAAGGAAGGATAAAAGGGGTTGGGGCCGGGGCAGACAGGAGGGTAAAAGGAAGAGAAAGAGAGAAAAATGTTGGCTATTCAATAATTAGAATGAGGGTTTTCTGGAATATTTTTAATACTTAGCAAACCTAAAGCCCAATTTCAGTACTGCCTTTTATTAAACTGTTTCTTTTGCAGGTATCCCTAACTTCACAAAAGTTTGCTTTACAGCACTTTGCTTTTATGAAATTTCTACATTGGTACCTGTTTTTGCTAGCTAAAAAAAAAAAAAAAAATCTGAATAAGATGTTTGCTTTTACAAAAAAAAAAAAAAATGGTGAAAATAGCATTCAGGCTTGTTTTGTAGGAGTTCATATAGTGGCAGCTGACACTGGGAGAAGCAGTGAGGAGGCCCCCACATAGTGGCTTCCCGGGAACCACACTCAGCATCTCAGCATCAAACCACAGTAGTTGTGAACTGTGTCTTAAGCATCTGCGCTTTATCGTTGGTGTATCCATTAGCAAGGTTTATCCAAAGGTGATTGCTTCTTCTCTTTAGATCATTTTGATTTAGAAAAGCTTTCATAGGAATGCTCTCCTCTCAGAGAGCAGCGGACATTTGTAACCCATTTAACCCCCAGGGAGCCCAGATACAATAAAGCACTTCAAAATGTATGAAGAAATAATAATTTTCTGAACTGAACAATTATTAATACAAATATAAAGATGGGGAAGAAGTAAGTAATGCCTTTTTAACTTTTGCAAATGATAGAATAAAAGAACATTTTTATGAAATCCCTATGTAAATGCTGATGCACATGACAAGATCTGTGAATACTCATCTTTTTTATCATTATTAGGATTAAGTGTTTATTTTTGATAGTTCTTAACTCAATTAAGTATAGTTACCATTATTATTGACTATTTAATTTTTTTTCTCATTTTTAGTGTCAGGCCCAAAATTTGGTCTGGAGCCAAGAACAATATAGTATGAAATTTAATTGGCTCCAGAAGCCACATAAATCTGTAATATGGAAGGATTTTATTACATCCAACAAGCACAGCATTTGATGATGTGCAATATTTAGTTAAGTTTAGGGACTGTACATCTCTGGGTCCAACAATCAAGAATGCTTCCCACAGCATCATGCATTTTAGAGTTTGAGAAGCCAATACCACCTTGAAACTGGCTAATAATACACCAAATGATAAGCTGAGTAGAAAATCTTCCATGTAAATTATAATGGGGTCTTTTTTCTCTCCCATTGGTATATATTTGAAAATCTTTAAAAATAACCTAGAAAAAAATGGATGTTACATTCTTTACCATTTGCTTTAAAAAGGATTTTTCCACTTGTTCATCTCCAGAAGGTCATATTTGAGATGTACAAGCCAGCCCTTCATTAGGTCCTCTCTTGCATTCATATTTAACTTTCTTTCATTCGGTGGCCTTTATTAGCTGAGCTCCTGGAGCTTGTAGCACATTTTAAACAGCAACACTGGGAGGATGTAAATGCAGAATAATGTATCAGGACTCAAATTTGCATGGTCAAATGTCAAAAAAATTAGGCCTTCCCCAGAACCATGTCAAGAGAAATAACATAAGTGGGCAAACTCAACAGCAGGCATGCCATTATCACTTAGCCCAAGCTGTCATCACTGCCAGCTAGTGGAAACAGTGGTCATTAGCTGGAACTCTGCCGGGGGACGTTGCAATCCTTCCTTTTCCTTTTTTTAAAGAAGATTTTTATTTTTTCCCCATCATCTGACTGTATTTCACAGAACACCGCGATGCGATGTTACCTCCCTGACAGGAAAGTCATGAGATAGTGGATGATGCCTTTGGAGTGGGGGCAGCTAAAGGACTAGGGAGCAAAATCCATAATCGTCCACTGTCAGCTAGAGGGTGCAGGCGTTGCCTTACCTATCGGATAAATACTCATTAAGAGTAATCACTTTATTTCAGCTCTGTAATGACATTAACAAGCTTGGAATACAGGGAATTACATGAGTCAGAACAAATAATTGAATATTCTACTGTGGAGGGAACACAGCACAAGTCTGCCTTCATGTCATGGCGTTTCTGAAGCTAGCAAAAGCATGCAATTAGATAATAAGCTTAAACAGCATTAAATTGGCACTGCTTGAACCACCACTGAGAAAAAAGAAGTATTAATTGTTCAACTCTCACCTGCTTGTAATTTCATGCAATGCAAATGCGAGTTAGGCTGCTCTATTTGTATTTAAATGGACATATGCCCAGTATTTAAACAAACTAATAGAAATAGAATGTAAAGAGAATCTGAGGAAGAATGCAAGAAAGAAAGTGAAAACAGATTACAAATCATGATAATTGCAGGAGGGAGTTCCTCTTTGAAAAAATGAAGAATAAAATTTTGGCTAAATTTTAAAAATTAAGACCACCATAATGTGAACAAGTATCATATATATATACACTCAGAATTCTGACCAGCACTTTTCTTTCAAATTTACAATAAAATCTCATGAATATGGGCACTGAGGAGTGACTCATGCAGCTCAGTACAATTAGCACATCTGAGTCGATAGGCAGGGTGATTATATATGTAGATACATACAGATATAGCTACAGATACAGATATAGATGCATATATAGATATAGATACACCTATACACATAAACATAGATAGTACATAATTAGTGTTGGAGCATCTTTAATCATGGAAATATTATGTGAATATATAGCTTTCGAACAGAACGAAATAAATGTGTGCTGTGACAAACAAGAAAAGAAGTATTAAAAAGCCAATGAGCAACGTGAGTCACTTTCTTAACTTGTTTGATTTATTAGCAAACTAAGACCCTGAAAGAAGAGGATGCTGCATTTTTGCCACCTCCATCTCAGCACCATCCAAACTGTCATTTGGTGTCCTGGATGGCCTTAAGCATGCGTTACCCTGATGTGATGCATCAAATGACACATACTGTTAGAGAATGCAGAGGAGCAGCCGATAAATATGCTGCCTGCTCTGGCGTCCACGCAGAGAGAATGTGCCTTCCCCTTCCAGGGTGTGCTGCCGAGATCAGAACAGATAGTGATGAGATGTGAGAGCCTGGGTCCTCTGGAGAGAGTGATTTGGGAGGTGTCAGTTTATAGTTGGTTCTTAGGACAACCCCAAATCTGTGAAGTTATTCAGACAAGCCAATCAGCACTGGATATTTGATAGGCAAACTCAATAATCATTTATAATCTTGACAGGTTAAGGGTCTCCAAGGCAAACCTTAATATACACAGTAGGTTTGAAAATAAGAGAAAACAAATAAAGAAATCTCTATATTCCCGAGCAAATGTCTTTTCTTTGTCTAGTCCTACAATGGTCCAATCAGAGTTTTTCTTTATCATTTCCATCCTCACAGGACACACAAAACCATTTTCAATCTATTTTTTAAGTAGACCACCATCCAACCTTCATCTCAGTCCTTGTCTATAACTCATGTAGGTTTTTGAAAGTTATTTTTTAACGAAGGGAAAGGGAAAGGCAAGCTAGATCCCAAACTGGGACACTTTAGAATGTGCCAATAAGATTGAGAACTAAACTAGAAATTGAGTATTTATCATATCTGTCCTATAAAATAACTTGAAATTGTTAGAAGAAAGATTATCTGCTACCCATATTTTTAAGAAATGATATTAAGCATATTGCATTTCTCATGGCAGGTGAACAATTTATCTTTAAGAGGATCCAAGGAAAGGACATTCTGCTGGTAGAAAATTGGAACTAAAATTAGTGGTAGCAGAAATATTCCCTCTCTTCTCTCTTTGTCCTTTCTCATTTTTTCCTCTCTCCCACCCTCTCTTTCTAATGTCCTCTTTCTCTCTGTCATTATCAAATGTTCTAGTTCTAGTCTATTAATAATGAGACACAGTTATAATAGATCTTAGCTTACATAAAATTCTTACTAATTATACAAAGAGTTATCATAATTACTTTTTTTCAAGAATAATGTCTTTATTGAATATTCACTGTCTAACTATCTATGTGTTGGGCACAGAAGAAGGTGTCTTTAAGTATGTATATTTCCATTGGGTTCATGACATGCATGAGACAATTATGAAATAATGAAAACAAAATGAAGAGTTATATTCTATAAAATGATAATCCAACATAGATTCACTAAAAGGAGCTATTTATGTATTCAGTCAATAAATTTTGATGAACACCTACTGAATGCCAGACTCTACATTTTGTATAATACACAAAATATACCTTCCAGGAGCATTATTCACTCGGAGGAAACAACCATGCCCAGTGAGATGAAGGGAATGGTATTCATTGCAACTTGCAAATAAATCTCTTTGGAAGAAGCATTCTTGTCAAGATGAAAGCAACAAAGTCCTCTGGGAGGTTTAGCAATCATGAGATAATGGGACAGGAAGATGAGTCTAGTTAGGGAGATGGAAAAAGGTCAAGTGTCCTCCAAGTGACCATCTCTGTGACCATCCCAGTTAACTTCAGATGCCAGATCTCCAGTAGAGGCATTAAGCTTATTACCCACTGGAGAAGAGAAGGTTGGACAGGTTCTGCTATTATTTTTTTTTATTGACAGACAGAGCAGTAGCATTCTGCCTAGATGAGGAAACTTGGGAGAGAAAAAAAGGCTGACTCTGCAGTGAAACTGTATTTCCACTCAAGCTTGGTTTGATCCTTGTTAGAAATTTTCTGAGCCCTGATTCTGAGAAAGAGGTAAACTGGGATAGACTATTTCATGCAGATAGTTTATGTAAAGCTGTGGGAAGTAAGAGGATTTCTTATCTATACCAGTATATATAAAAGGCTAATATGCAAAGTGTCCCCTCAGGAGTTCTACTTGGAGACCGGGAATTAGATCACTCGCTATGATGTGCACTGACCACCAGGGGGCAGCGCAGAATAAAGGAAGGCCCCTGCTGGCAGCCAGAAGACCCCAATCGGCCCTGATTGCTGGCCAGGCCTAGGGACCATATCCATGCACATATTTTGTGCACCGGGCCTCTAGTTATCCTAATATATAAAAACCCAGCGTTGTAACGACCAATCACAACCGAAGGCTGACCAACCCGGAAGTCCTTCAGTCAGCGCTGGTTGCCATGGCGACCCAGCACTGACTGCCCCTCTGCAGCCTGGCGACCCAGCACTGACTGCCCAGGGGGCTGAGACCCAGAGAGAGAGGCAGGGTCTGATACAGAGCCTCAGTGGCAGCTTTTGATCAGTACTTGCCTCTCTCTTTCTCTCCCTCTTTCTTCTAGGCTTCGCCAGCAGCCAAGCCTTTCTTTCACTCCTGGCCTCTGCGGGGCTGCTGTTCAGGCCCGCCTCTCTGATCAGGCCCAGAGATAGGCCTGAAGATGCTGACTGGCATAGGAACTGACCAATCAGAACCAAATGTGGGTGCTGTGAAAAACCAATGGCTTTCTAGGATGTGGAGCTTCTGACGCTGACTGGCATAGACACCAACCAATCAGAACCAAATGTGGGTGCTGTGGGGAGCCAATGGTTGCCTAGGAGGTGGAGCTTCTGACTCTGACTGGCATAGAAACCAACCAATCAGAACCAAATTGGCCAGCAGAGGAGGACCGTTGAGGGTGAGATCAGGCTAGTAGGGGAGAGCAGTTGGGGGCAACCAGGCTGGGAGAGGAGGGCAGTTAGGAATGATCAGGCAGGCAGGCAGGTGAGCAGTTAGGAGCCAACGGTCCCCAATTGGAGAGGATGCAGGCTGGGCTGAGGGAACCACCCCTCTGTGCACGAATTTTGTGCACTGGGCCTCTGGTATATAATAAGTGGCTTCCAGCTTAGTTCTATAAGATAAAGTTCATTAGATGAAGTACCATGCATGACACTGATCTTTTAGGTCATTAAAGGAGGTTATCATTTTTTTCCCAAAGGTGATAAAGATCCATGATTAGTTTAGAGTCAGGTATTGGGAGTATAGGGGTTATGTTGGTTATATTATCATAGTGTAAATATCACAATGAAGAGAGATTGAAAGGAATGAGACCAGAAACAGTAAGACCAGTAAATAAGATATCTTAATATCCAGGATTGGGTAATTTGATATCAATCACTAAAAGAGTGATTATGAAAGGAGGAAAAGCAGGTTTGGAAGTTTGGAACATGTTAAATTTTAGTTATGTAATGACATCTAATGAGAAAAAAAAATATCTGCATGCATGGGACAGAATATTGGGTCGACAGCAAAACTCACCTAACTTATATTCAGTTTCAGAAAATAGCAGAGCCATTTTTTCAAGCTTTTTCCCATTTTTAAAGGAATGCTTTCAACATTTTGCCATTACAAATGACTTTGGCTTGCATTATGGTAGACATCTGTAGCAGTTAGAATTAAGTGTGGCTGTGAGTGACAGAAAATGCAAAGTAATAGTGATTTAAATAAGATATAAGGTTAAGTCTTTCACAGAAGAAAGAAGTGTGGAGGTGGACATCCAAGATATCCATGATCACTGGGGAGCAAGATGTGTTCTCACTCTGTCTGCTCTGTCATCATTAGCAGAGCCTTCACACTGCGAGATGACTGCTTTAACTTTGAACTTCAACCAAGGGGAAAACTGAAATGTGAAGGAGGTTGTGCTAGCAGCACAACTTTGGGTTACATGTCCTTGTCCAGAAGTTAGATATATGGTCACTTCTGGCTGTGAGGAAGGACAGAACATAAGATTTTTGTGCCATGTGACCATGTGCCAAGCTACAAACTGGAATGTCTATTGAAGAAAAAGGGAGATAATTGATTTGAGAGAAAAACCAACAGTCTGCTCTTCCTCAGGCTGAGGACATTTCCTATTATGCCTTTATGCTGAGAGATTTTCTGTAAAGTATCAAATAATTTAACAGAATTTAGATTATTTTTAATGAAATCAGGAAAATATAAAAAAGATAAAATATTCATCTATAAGTAAATCTTATCAAAATAACTAATAAGAAAGTAAAATAACACAGCAGTGCTCAGCAAAGTTCCAGAACAGCCACATGGTCTATTTTGAATGTCCTCCAGGTCATGCCTCACCACTCCCCCTCTGCCCTTCAACTCTTCCTAGCTCTGTTCCATGCTGACTCCGTCCCCACTCTGCTCAGGCTCTGACCAGATGTACCCTTTATTTTACCCTGCTCTCCTGAAGTTCATGTGTTTGGGTTCTCCAAAGCCATGTTTGAAGGAAAATAAAAATAAAACAGTATTAACTTATATAACCTTTTTGCATTTCTGCACTCAATATAATTTTTCTGGAGGCCACAGGAATGCTTCTGAATGAGCTGAGGAAGGGTCAGGAATTATGAAAAAGAAAGTTGGAAGATTACACTTATAAAAGCTTAAGTTTTCACAAAAACACACGGATGATGAAGATGATCATAAGAATAACCTCATGTGCCAATATAAATCAGACTTATCCTGGTCCTTGTCGAGTAAAATATGTTTTCAGAGCCACTGTTCGTTTCTGACTCTATGACACTAAACACATACGCTGTGACCCTCAATCAGTTACACTGGGAGTTTTTATTTGCCCTTTTCTATTTCTTATTCATCTCTATCTTCCACTTTAATAAAGATCACAGACTAGAAGCCTATGGATTATAGGAGCAAATACTTACATAGGGGAGTAAAGACTCAGAGAGGCCTCACATCTACATCCAGTTTCAACTATTGCATCTATCCAGTAGACCTCTGAATAGATGCCTCCACTGCTCATGGATTTAAAGGGCCAACATAATAACATTTTATTTTCATTAACAGTCAGAAAGTTATGTTTTTGTTGCTCAAGGGCCCTTGTTTGGCACTTAGTGGTCACCTGCTGATTGACTTTATTAACACAACGTTGGTTATTTAGTCTCAAACTATCATCATAACTTCTCCACCAACCCTCTCTATTTTTTGTAGCTACTTTACATAAAATGCACCACATGCTACTCTTTCTATATCTATAGTGTACAGGCAGATTGCTCCTCTCCCAGGAAGTCACATCAGGTCCTGGGTGAGGCTGGCCTTTTCATGTAAATGGCAAGTTTTCTATCAATGTCAGATTAGCAGCAAGGTTGTTTAAACACTGAAACCTTCTGACCAGTTGACAAGACAGGATTCCCATGAAGGTGACATTTCTGAGGCATTCACATCTCTGAGGTTTTGATGTATTAGTTGAACTTTCCCCCGATGGTGAGCGATACAGACACGCTTGTCAGTATTTTACAAATAATAAAAAGGTACCTTTTTGTTCTTGCTCCATACTTTTCTCTTGAAAATTATTGTTACCCTATTAGCTATTCCAATTTTAGCCTTTAGGAGTTAGGCCAATGGAAGTAGAAACCATTGTGACAATGTGCCTCATGCCATAGAAGGGTGACGATGCATTGTACACTTGAAGACCATTGTACACTAGAAACTGCTCTGAGGCAAACAGTGATCCCCTTTTCCTGATAAATATCTATAGGAAAAGGTAACCCAGGATGATGGAAAAGTTTCCAATTTATTCTTGAGAACATGGGGTCTGGGAGGCGGGGAGATGCTGAAGGCAGAAAGAGAAACACTGTTGTACTTTTAGAAAAAGCCATGGATTCTTGATTTTTTTTTTCAGAGACAGAAAAGAAGCATGCTTCATCCTTAGGTCGTTTGGAAAACATATGTCGTACATAGAGCAAAGTAGGTCAACAGCACATACAAAGAAAAAATGTATCCCTGGCATCTCATGTACAATTTTCTTAGTCCCTTAATTCACTCACTTGATAGTGGGAGCAATCCATCTGTATTTCTTTTCTTATATCTTTGTTCATGTCTCTATGCACCCTACTTTTATATATAAAATATCAGCTGAAGTGAGTGAAATTAGTGATTTTTTGCACTTCAAAGAACAGGGATAGCTTAGGTTACTGGTAGAGTGGCCAACTCCTGCCCAATGCCCATCTCCCACTTCTGATGACTCCTCTGGGCTCCAGTGTTACATGTCCATGGCCTGATGGGTATGCTTGCCTGTATGATTCACTGTTACATGTTGTCATTTTTTTTCAAACTTCTGGAAACCATGACTGCATTAATTCTAAGAAAAATAATAATGATAACATTGATAATGACTACTTTCCCAGTTGCACATATTCTCCCGTCTCTTCATTTTGTAGCTCCTCTCTTCACTTTTTAGCAATGGCATTTCTAAAAACATGTCCATACATAAATTAGATGACTGTTATTTTTGAGGGATTAAAGATTATGGAAAGAGAATATCTCTACTGCCTGTCCAAAAGCTGTACTCTTACAAATCTAACCTAATTTAATTCAGGAATCAGATGCCATAATTTCACTTGTGAATTTCTGTTTTGTTTTCAGAGGGTTAACATGCAGATGAGCATTTATACTGAGAGCATTTGAACAGCTCCAATATGGAAAGTGGTTAAAAGGCTTCTAGCTGATGCTGCTGGGTTGACTGTGCATGTCAGATGGGTGAGAATTGTGTTTTAAAACCTAAAAGGTAAGTTTTAAATAAGTTATATAATACATGAGTATATATATACACCAGTAAAACATAGCAGAGTCAGTTTTAGTTGAATTTCATATTAAATTGCCAGAATCAAGTTAGTAATTAGTAGAGAAAACATTTGCGCTCCCCCATATTTTAGCTTGAGTGATCATTCAGGCAAATATTCTGATCCTGCAGTTGAAAGCCACTCTGAATAAATTGTGTTCTGATCAGTATTTGCCTTGAATACCAAGTTTCCTGCCTTAAATCAACACAAAGTGAAGAAGGGAAACTCAAACAAAAAGAGAACACTGATTAACATGGACCTCCCTCCCTAAGCCATCTTATTGTTTACGATATTATTTCCCTACCTTTATGTCAATGTAGTGTGAAAGGAAAAGCCTGACTGAATGGTGAATAAGTCTTAAAAATGTCAAGTTCAGCTTATAAAATACTCAGGGTAGTCTTGTATATTCAAAGGTGCTATTGTAGATTAGATTATAATTTTAATTTAAGAAAAGTTAGAATATATTTCAGAATTAATTTTACAGTTTCTGTAAGGTTGCAAGACTTTTATTTGCCAATATGAAATATTTTTTAATCAATAAATGGTAAGATAAGGAAATGTATCATCGTGATTTTATATCTCATGTGATGGTTAGTGGCCCATACTTCAGTGAAGACCACTGGAAGGAAGCATGGTACCCAAGAGAAAGCAAAACATGCCTAGACTTGAGCATATTTGCACATACAGAAATATTCCTTTGTGTAAGACACTGCATTTCTTAGTCATAGCTGGTTCTTTTTTGGACACCAGGGACAAGATGAGACCAATGTGACATGATTAAGTTAGATTCTAAAATGATTCTTGATCGTGGACTGGTATTTTAATTTCCTTCTTCTCATTGAAATGCCAGACTACCTTCTTTGATAGGTTAGCATTGACAGCTGATGTCTCCAATATGTTATGGATTTTCAAATCAAAAGTGATATTTGTTTCTCTCAATCAAATTAAAAAGAGAAGACTCTCTCAATGGGGATTTGTTTAATCGAAGAGTCATAACATAAATAATCACAAAATTGATTAAATATAATTGTGGGTAATTTTATTAAATTCTGGAAAGTCTGCAAAACATACTGAGTTCCACAGGCTCCATCATCTGTGTCATAGTTGGTTGGCCAAGTTTAAAGTTTAGTTAGTTACAAATTTTAATTATTAAGATTATGGAGGCACTTGTGCAAAACTCTTGCTAATCTATTGTAATTCACTTTTTCTTACTATTGATAATTTATTACAATCTAATATTCTAACCCAACACATTAATATTGAGCATGTATTACACTAATAATCTCAGCCAGACTCTAGGAGTTGTGTGTCACCCAAAGACATGCCCCATTTAGGTAGAGAACAATGAAGTAGAAAAATATGTAACAATAAAGTGAGCACAAGGCGAAATGTGGTGGTGTGGCTAGTAAGGAGACAACTGAAAATCAAACAAAGTCTTAAAATTCCAAAATTCTTTCTTAAAGGTTCTACTTTTTAAATTATCTGCCTCCAAATTGTCCATGAAGATACTTATTGAACCATTTATTAAAGGTTTGTATGGGTGCGGTGGCAGGAGTCTCCATACGTATCATGTGTCCTTTAATGCATAACCTTTGTTCTTTTCTAGTCTGCTCTTTACCACTATGACTGTGTTCATTTCTGAAAGTTCATCATTTTCCACTTTGTTGGCCTGTATGATAGAAACTAGCTAGATGTTCACTAATGCCTTGGACCCACAGGCATGCTTTGTTTCCCAGACACCCTTTCAGTCAGTTTGGGGCCACAGGACAGTCATTGTGCCAATGGGCTGGGGTGGTTTGTGCTACTTGAGCCTGGCCTGTAACAGATCACTCTCTGTCTTCTGATCATATTTTAGAAGAGATACAGTCTGAGATGACAGAATTGACGATGGAAGGATTCCTGAATGTAGAACCACTGCACAAAAGAGATTACTCAGGGGGTCTGCTCAGTATGCCCAGGTTCTAAATGAAAAGCAAGGCTTTTATTTTGTTAAGCTCATTTATTAAGTTAACTGGAGGCCTGGTGCATGACATTTGTGCACTCAGTTGGGGAGGGAGGTTTCAGAGTCCTTGGGGGATGTTCAACTGATGGCTTAGTGGGCCTAAGCCATCAGTCAGACATCCTTAGTGCTGCTGTGGAGGTGGGAGAGGCTCCTGCCACCTATGCTATGCTTACCAGCCATGAGCTTGGCTCAGGGCTTCAGGCTGATCTGTGCTCCCCTTGTGGGAGCTCACTGACCACCAGTGGGCAGCTCCTACATTGAGCGTCTTCCCCCTGGTGATCAGTGTGTGTCATAGAGACCAGTTGTTCCGCCATATGGTCAATTTGCATATTAGCCTTTTATTATATAGGATTGCTATTAGCTGATACAGAAATTGGCATGTCTTGTAGCAAGGCCTGAAACCAAGTGGTATTGGGTTGTAGGACAGGAGACAGAGACTGCAGGCTAGGAGCCTGGGAACTCCTCTCCAGGGATGATGGGATACATAGAGCAATGCCAGGTGTGCTCAAGGTTGTTTCTGTTTGCTTGCTTGTTTGTTCATTGTTCAGTATGTGTAATCCCTCCATTGTTGGCCCAGAATTCTGAAGAGTAAATGGCTTCTCTAACTTCACTCACTTGGTTAGAAAAACCATATTGAAGATAATTAAAAACAAAACATGTTTTCTCTTTCAGCTCCAGCTCCTGAACTGACCTGTGATGGGTTCCTCTTGCAAAAATGTTTCTGCTTCCTCTTGGACCTTATAGTTCAGCATTCCAACATACAAATCCTTCATGCTGGGTGACACAATATACGTACAACCTGAGGTTTAAAATTTGTTCAGGTTAAAGGGATATTTGATTGAGAGGAAAAGTAATCTATGGGCTCTCAGATGCACAAAACCATCTTCTATTCAACTTCAGGGCAAAGACTACTGATGTTTGGTATAGATGGAAGTTTTTGGATTTTTGTGTGCAACCCAATTATTTGGCATGACCAACTTATTTTAGATCTCCCCACCTTAAATTACATTGGGTTAAGCCTTATTCCTACATCTCCCCTTACAATTTTTTTTTTTTTTATAAATTCCCTTAGGCAGATGTAGAGACACATTACTATAGTAAAAAGTAACTCATATTAAAGAATATTTACCTAATAATAGAACCTATGTTTTCATTTTAGGTTAACTGACATTGCAAATTCTCTTTTTCCAAAAATATGGCTTTACTATTTTGTAAAATAAATTCTATGTTCAAATAATTTATTGCATGGGAATCTGAAAAATAAACTAGATAAGAACTGAGCTGTCTCAGTGAAGTTTTGCAGAGGGCCTTGGGAAATTGCAGTGTGAATACCCCTGACCTAAGGTGATCCATTACCCTAAAACAGCTAAAGAAGTCCAAGGCCACTGAGCAGGGCTGGCAGAAGGTAGATCTTCGATCAGGATCAAATGTTAATACTTCTTGATTGCAAATTAACTTGACCGTTCCCATCTTGTACTAAACCTATAGACAGAAGGGGTCACTTCTAGTTTTATACTAATCATTATAATCATCAGTGATGTTTTAACCTGTTGGGATCACATCATCTGGCCAAACATGCTGCTACTTGTGTAAATGCACTGATGAACTCTCTAGCATCGGATTTCTTTATCATAAACTCATGTATAATTCTCTACATGTGTCTGGCTACCAAAATTTAAAGTTATTATTCTATCAAGTCATGTGATAAAACCAAGCTGAAAGTGAACATTTGCATCTACCACAGGGGGATTATGCCAGTCTTCACACATTTCTTAGCCATAACAGTGTAGGTTATAGGGGCTAATGGCACTGTATGTGGTCCACAGTTGCATATGCATATTGTCCAATAACACTCAGAATTGTATCAACAAAGCAATGCAGCATCTATCAGCCATTCAGACTCTCCCCATCATCTGGCATTCACTCAGTGGCTCCCTGTCAATCTCCAGCTCTGCCTTCCCTCAGTGCAGTGTATCTGTATTCCATATGCAAATACTCCAGTGAATGGTTTTCCTGTTTTGTAAGCTAGACTGCACCTGTAACATGTGGGATTGAGTTAAAAATGACAAGCAGACAAGCACAGGCACATTATCTTGACAAACTCAGCCTCCAAAAATTACCCTGAGCCTGAATTATTAAAATAACAAGGAATATTTCACTCAACTGTGCAGAAATGATCCTAATTGTCCACTTTAGCTAAATCCTTTCAGTCTCTGAGATCGGTCAATTTACATCGGTGGCTTGCAAATTCCTCAACTCCCATTAGAGAAAAGCCCAGCAGCAGCCCAATGCACCCTCATTTATTTTAATAACCTGCCAAGCAGACATGAAAATGTTAAAGTTGGAAGGCTATAACATGACAGGATTCTGACTTGTCAGAGCCACATTATAATCTAGTTAAAATACTTTCTTTCTCTCTTTAATGTCTTCTCAGGTAAGTGGGGAACTAATTGTCAAATTACTAATTTTGTTGGCATTAATATCAATACTAAGACAAGAGGAGCGTGAACTGTTGAGCGAGAGGTTTTTCTCCTACACCTTCTGCTGCTGATGGGGAAATTATCCTGGAATCAAGTAAGGAATTAAATTTGTATAATCTACTTTCTATTTGCTGCTAACCCACTCCTGCAAGCACTATTTGCTGACACTGGAAGCTGAATGGAATGCATCAGCATTATCTTACCTGTTTGCAGTTCTTGAGGTGCAGGGTTATCATAATGATAATGAATAATGAATCGATATTAAGAATTTACTCTGTGTTACAGTTTATATAAGGAAACAATCCAGCATGAATGTGAATATGCTTAAGGACTTGCTATTTAACATCCTTATATGTGAAGAACTTTCCATCTTCTCATAGATTTTGTGACCCAAAATTTGGATTTGTGCCTGTTGTCCTGGAAAAATTATCATCCTGATTACTTGGAAAAGTGTCCTATTTTGATGATAAATTATATGATTATACTAGTTACAGATAACAAATCTTAAAATGTGGGTAACTCATATGGCGTTACTTAAAACATGCTTTTTGAATACTTGGTGAAGAGTGTTTACATATGGGGAAGACAGGGTAGAAGGATGGGGTTTGTTTAGCAAGAGGGTGAAATGGTGGAAGTGGCCAGAAGCCAGACTGTAACCACTCTCCTTCGAGATCCAAAGTTAAGGAAAATAGTTTCCAAGCCTTGGGTCCAAGGTCCTGTTCAACTGTTGGGTTTTGCTACAGGCAAAAGGTAGATCCCCCACTATGGAAGCCCTGTCAATTTTCCAACCAGTTTTTACAATGGTTAGAAAGAGGGAAGGGAAGATAGAAAGCATGATAAACAAATGTGTGACTGATTTTAACACTAATGAAATTCACAGAGCACCCCTCTGAATCTCCAGGGGAAGCAAATTATGAACTCTGCTTGTTTGGTGACTTGCTTTTCATCACGACAATTTCCTAGTTCATAAAGGAAAGCCTTTGATTTCCACTATCAGCATCTACATTTGGCAAAGTGAGGGATGCAGCAGCTTATGGAATATGGAAAATGCAAAGAACTGGCTTCACTAATTTATCATATTTGCATATTTCCTATAGTGTATTTATTTTTATTTTTTGCAATTTTAAGTTAACATCAATCAGAACCAGTATAGGTCACAGCATTTTGCTATTTTTCTCTTGAAAGAATCTGATTATTTGTCTGAATGCTTTTGAAGAATCAAATCAAATGAAGTTTTTCTTTACGAAAAAAAATTTCCACACCTGTTTTTAAAAAATTAAACTTCTTGGAATTCAGATAATTATAAGTTTATGTTGAGCCTTATTTTTTACATTCACTGGTGCAGTTTAGCAGCTTAGGTGTTTCAGGTGAGCTTAGACACCTGGGTCAGGTATAAAACAACTGCTTTGCTGTGAATATGCTCAATGTCTCCATTACAGGTAGCAAAACCATTGTTTTTCACCCCCTCTTCCCCCAAAACTGAAAAATTAGAAAGCACAAAATTTGCTCCATAAAGATATTTGTATGTCAAGGAACCCAGTGGAAACTTGTGACATGGGGAGTCTATGGGTCATGAATGTCTTGCAGGGAATAGAAATCCAAAAGGACATGAGTACCTATAAGAGAAGGATAAACTGACAGTCCTGGACATGGTCAATAAGAGTGAAAGGAAACCAATACTGCAGTTGAACATGTAACACAGTCACTGCTTTTTATGGCCCCTAAAACTCAAACTCCAAGGTGGAGCTGCTAAGTGATCTTACCAAATGCCAATTGTGCCCATAGGTTGGGCTGTGGCACCCAGCCTACTTGTTAGGATTGGGGAGCCTCAGCATTTCCTTTTCTGGAGTGTTTACTCAAGTTCACCTGTGTGATATGAATGCTCTGTACTGAGGATGAAGAAGGCCTTTTCCACTAGTTTAAATATGTTGTCCATCTCCCATGCTGAGCAACATTGGTGAGGAGGCATGAAGTTCAGTGAGCCATTTACTGGAGAAAGGGTTCTTTTTCTTGCCTTTTCAGATAACTGAACAAATTGTGGTGATTTTCATCAATTTCAGACTTCATCCTCATGCTCTTTTTGCTTTTAATTGGATGCCATTGAGGCCCACAGACTAAACATTTTTTCTACCCACACCTCCTCATTGGCTGTTATAAGTGACTATAATTTCCACTGGGCAACCCGGCCTTAGTCACCCAGCATCTCATGTGCTACCTTACAAAATCCAACTTGGTCCTCCATGAGTCCTTATTAATTAATAACATTTTCACACCAAGCCAGAAATTCAATTGTTTGAATCAATGTGGCTTCTGACCTGCCTCATAGTACCTCTCTTTTCTTTTCCTATTGCCACTTCCTATTTCTTATGAGCCTCGCCCTGACCCAGTTTTCAATGTGGAAAACATTATTGTCTTGTTTATATCTTGCTTAAAGGAATTCAAGGGCTCTCTGTTATGTGCATCAGTAACTTTGCAATGAGGCCCTAGAAGTAGTGATTCTTCCATGCACTATCTTGATGGATAAGAGACTCAAGAAACATCTAGATACTGATAGAAAGGGTCCTAACTTCAAATCTGCTACATGGTTTGATTTCATAGAATTTAGATACACAAAAGTCCTGTTGATTAAACAAAAAATAGTATTTTCCATGAATTGTGCTGGCACAATGGGACATTAACAGAAAAAAATGAATGTAAATGTAGACCTACACCTTCAAAGAAAGTAACCCAAATTGGATCATAGACTTGGATTTGTAATTCAAAATTATAAAAGATAAAATAGAAAAAAAACCAAATGACTTTGGGTATGCTATTGGCTTTTTAGATATAACATAAAGATCATGATCTAGAAAAGAAATAATTGATAAGCTGGACTTCATTAAAATAAAAAAAATATTTTATTTATTATGAGATCAAGAGAATGAAAAGACAAGCCACAGAGTGGAAAAAAAATATTTGCAAATGGCATATCTGACAAAATGAGGGAGGAAGTGAATTGATAGACTTGATGGTAGAGTTAGCTTGCTCACTCCTGGGAGTAGTCCCTGTATGGGTTTCTCTGGGCAGATTGTTTCAGAGTGAGATGCTGGTGGAATGGAGACACTATCTCTAAAATTGCACCCAAAAGGATGTTTGATGGCACCGTGTGCTGTGTGGACCCAGGACCTGAGGACAGCAGGTTGGATGAAATAGCCAGTTTTCAATCATATCTCTGATAGTAAGAAGAAAAAGTTGAAAAATTATGCTGAGCTTCTTCCTCCCTTAAAAATGTGACTGTGACATGTCCAGTAACCCAGGTTTAGGGATGACACATTTCTACTCCATGCTCATTTTCTCTTTCTGTTTCTTTCTCTCTGTCAGGCCCACCAGACAGTAAGTGCTGAAGCTGGATTGTGAAATTGCTTCTATGCAATCACTCAGCTTTCCTTTAACTACATACGTAGTGAAAGTACTATGTCAAGTTGTGATGCATAAAATTGATCATTTCATGGGATGGCCTTAAGAAGAAGCATCACAACTTTGCTAAGCCATCACCATCTGCAAGTACTATATTTATTCAGCAAATCTTTCCTGAACACCACTGTTCCAAATGCTAAGAATCTGAAACAGAAAAGACAAGCATTTCCTCTCCCCTTTAGTATTTATTCTTAAGTTACAAGTAAAGGGGACTTCTATATAACATCCAAATTTAGATCAAAATTCATTCAAATTAAGACTTATGCTTCCATCCAAGGAGGAGTAAGAGAGATTGGATTTATCTTCTCTTAAAATAACACAATATGGGCAAAGTATCTAAAACTTTGTGTCTTTTTTAAGATATTGGACAGCAGGCTATAAATAATCTTGATTCCTGAAATCTGCAAAACAAAGTGAGTCCTATAACTGGTCCAATGACTTTTTTAAAAGAGTTTCCAGACCACAGTGTAGGGAAGGGTATAGAGCAGGAGGAACATGGTAGACTCACTGAGTTGAACAGACAGGCCTACAAATGTAGCAAAACCAAGACAGATAGAACTTGCATGTCAGAATCCTGGAGAGGTAAAAGCTTCCAGAAAGAGAACTTTGTCAATTTTAAAATGGTTATCAGGACATGTGTGTCTATGAAGAATATGTGCATGGATAGAAAAAGAACCACATGTAAGATTTAGAAGGAAAAATGTCAGACACCCATGCAGGGTGAGTAACAGTACCTGTTCCCACAGATGGACCATGAAATTTCATATTTCAGAGGGCAGCAACCTGAGCACCCAGAGAAGTGTTGCCTTTAGAGGGGAGAAAAATTAGCCCTACACTTAGTACTGCTCTGGCACATACATATAACCCAGTACATCACTACAAATATTGAAAGCAAGACCTGAAAGATTCAAATGATTTACAAGAAATTTGGGTTCATCTTAAGAAAAATAAAATTAAAAAACATTATAAAATACAAAAATATCCAGCACCTAAACAATGCAAGAGTGAGTGATGCATGGTGAGCACCCAGAATTTCACTGTTGGAGGTTACAGATGAGCAAAGAAGGTGGCTAGATGGACTAGAACTGAGAGCATCAGAATGAACTCATAGCTTAATTAGATACAGCTGTTACATATACAAATTTATTGTAAGCACAGGTCACCAAACACAAATATGTATCCTCCCTCTTTTAGTTAAGAGAGTATAGAAACAATACCTACTCTAATAAGGTCTCTAGTGATTCCATTTAGGGCCTATCCACATAATCATGATAATCTTTCCAACACAATATTATTTACTCAATCACATTAACAAAGTTCATTCTGCATACAAATCACTTTCACAAGTTCTAGGGATTAGGTTGTGGCTATCTTTGGGAGACTATAAAAACCTCCCATAATGACCTTGGAGCATCATGTAGCAAGAGAAAAATAATTACTAAAAAAAAAAAGGTGTGGGTGTGTCATAAGGACACAGGAGCCAGGAGCCAACAAATAGAGCTTCTTGTGGGAAAATCTGTGGTATTTAGAAAAATAAAGTAGCATTGTATTATAGACCAGAGTATAAAAGAAATATCTAGAGGTCAATATTGGTATAAAGAAATGATTAAATCTATCTATATATATAAAAAGCCAGCTACTGGAACACTGTAATGACCAGAATGACTGGTCGCTATGATGCCCACTACAGCCAGCAAACCAGCCCAATCTGGGGGTGGGGCCGGCCTGCCAACCTCCTGTAGCCCCTCCCCCTGGCTGGTCCTGCCCCTGATCAGCCTCTCCCACTCCGATCGAGGGCAGGGTGGCCCACTAACCCCACCCCCCTGGGGCCCTTCCCTCCAACTGGCCCTGCCCCTGATTGGCCTGCCCCACCCTGATCAGCCCGCATCCCCTCCTCCCAGCTGGCTCCACCCTTGATCACCCCTCCCACCCCAATAGCTGGCCAACCTCCAGCAGCCTCTCCCCTAGCTGGCCCTGCCCCCAATGGGCCCCCACCACCTCAATCAGCCCACAGGCCCTCCCTCCAGCCAGCTCTGCCCTCGATCGGCACCCCCACTCTGATCACGGGCAGGGCTGGCCGGCCAACCACTCATGGCCCCTTGCCCAGGCTGTTGGCCCCTGATCACCCCCCTACCCCATTTGTGGGTGGGACCGGCCAGCCCACTGCCCACAGCCCCTCCCCACAACCAGCTCTACCCCCAATCAGCCCCCACCACCCTGATTGCACTGTGGCCCCTCCCCCCAGCCAGTTCCACCCCTGATTGGCCCCCTGCACACCAATCAGGGGTGGGGCTGGCCTCATTTGGTGGTGGGGCCAGCCAGCCCACTGCCCATAGCCCCTCCCCATATTATCCTCCCACCCCAATCAGGGGCGGGGCCCACTGGCCAATTGCCCATGGCTCCTCCCCCCAGCTGGCCTGGCCCTGATTGGGCTCTTATCAGGGCAGGCCTGCTGACCAACCTCCCGCCATCTCCTCCTGCCAACAGGCCCGGCTCCAATCTGCCGATTGGGGCTGGGCAGGCCAGACCCCACCCATGCACAAATTCATGCACTGGGTCTCTGGTATATATATAAAAGCCTAAGTGACCATCCGACTGTCCGACTGGTAACTATGATGTGCAATGACCACCAGTGGGCAGATGCTCAACACAGGAGCTGCTGAGCTGTCGTGACTTGGCAGCTGTTTTCTTGGGTGACACACCCAGAACCAGAGAGGAGGGAGCTGATTCCCGGGTGTGTCACCCGAGAACTGCCCTCTCACAATCCAGAACCCCTTGGGGGATGTTGGAGAGCCGGTTTTGGCCTGACCCCCGCAGGCTAGGCCAAGGGACCCCACCTGTGCATGAATCCGTGCACCAGGCCTCTAGTAAGTATATAAATAATTGAAAGAGACTTCCAAATAATTTATATATTTACTCTAACCTGACTCTTAAATATGGGCTGTGATAATAACTTTACAGTGGATAAAGCTGACAAGAACTAAATCCATGAGATCGTCACTATTAATGTCAACAGTTATAAGTCATATTAATAGTATACACCCTTGGTAAAATGTGATGATAATGACACTTTACTTTTGTGGTTTTTCTCATATAGCTCAAGTGAAGAAAAATCAGTTAAATTCTATTTGAGGTACATTATACAAAATACTTGACCTGTATTTCTTAAAACTGTCAAGAACATAAAAAAACAAGAATCTCTGACAAACTGTCAGAGTCAAGAGGGACCTATGAAGACATGATAACTTGATGATTAAATACAACATGGGATCCTGAATGAAATCCTGAAAGAGTAAAAAATGGAGATTAGGTAAAACCAAAGGAATCTGAATAAAGCATGGATTCGAGTTAATAATCATACATCACTATTTGTTCATTAATTGCAAAAACTGCACTATAATAGTATAACATAATAAAATGGAAAACTTATGTGGGCATATGGAAATGCATTGTACTATCTTCACAATGATAAATTTAAAACATTACTGTAGGTCTATTTAATGAAGCTATAAAAAGAACTTAAATCAAGCTTCTGAAGAACCAAACTACATTGTGTGAGACAAAGATACCCTGAGTAGAATAAATATCACATTTAATATTGCAGAATAAAAGATAAGTAAACTCCAAGAGAGAGTAATAAAAACTTAAGCACACAGAGAAAAGAGAATAATAAAAAATGAAGAGAATCAGTGATGTGTGGGACATCGCCAGGTGGCTTGGTATAAATGTAATTTGCATCCTCAAAGGTAAGAGAGAAATGAAAGAAGAAAATATACAAGGTATAATAGCTAATGTGTGTTTTTTTTTTTCAAATTGGATGCAAACTATAAACCAACACATTCAAAAATCACAGTGAATATCAAGTGCAAGAGACATGAGAAACTCTATACCAAAGCACATCATAATCAAATTGTTCCAAACCAGTGATAAAGAGAAAAATTTTACAGGCAGCCTGAGGTGGGAGGGGATGTTACACACATAGGCACAAAGAAAAATGAGAGCAAATTCCTCATCAGATGCAACGCCAGTAAGAAGACAGTGAAGCTCAAACTTTAAAGTGCTAAAAGAAAAAAAAAAGACATTATACAAAAAGTGAGAATACAGACATTTTCAAGCATACAATTGATGAAAGGCTTCAATGCCTGTGAAGGTACTCTATAAGAAGTGTTAAAAGAAGTCTGTCAGGCAGAAAATATTGTGGTTTCTGGTAAAATGAAAACTTATACAAAGGAATGAAGAACACTGGAAATGGAAATCACTACTACATGAGTAAATCTATGAGATTTTAAATAATTAACTTAATTGATTCTTTAAATAAGAAATATAATGTTGGGAGTGTTTCTGACACATGTAAAATTAAATGTGTGACAAAAATAACATGAGGACAAATAGAATAGAAATTGAAGCAAGCTATATAATGTTGCATTCTACACAAATTCATATAGTATTACTTGAAGACAGAGCATTATAAGTTTAAAATGTAAACCATGAACAATAAGGTAACCACTAAAAAAAAAAATAAAGTGCTATTGCTATTAAGTGAAAAAAAATAAAAGATAAGTGGACCCATAAATCACATACCATAAACCAAAAAAAATTACAGAAAAATACAAAAAAATTATAACTAAGAAAATATGGAGCAAGTAGAAAGCAAACAGTAGATAGTAGACTTAAATGTAACCATATTGAAGCATCCATCTTATATAAATACTGCTGTTTGAAATTTTAACCCTGCTATTTGGCTTCTGTAAATTCTTGCTTGCTAAGACTACTCCCACTTCAGAGAGGCCATTAAACCTTCCCCAGATAAGGTTATCAGTGCTGGCGCCAGGCCAGGCCTCTGGTTGAGGTCTCAAGGCCCCAGCACATACGGGCTCTTTAAGAACTTGCAAAAGGGGCCGGAAACACCCCATATTTGGGAGACAAAGAAGGTAAAGACATATAAATAGGGAAAATTCCTGCATGTTGGGGCCCAGAATTTGAGAGACATTTTCCTCTGGACCCGCGTGTAATAAATGTAACTCCATCTCTCTAAGTATTGCTTTGTTCTTCTTCGGTTTTCTGTAACAATATGAATAATCATATTAAGTATAAATGGTCTAAATGTCCTATAAAATGGCGTAGATTGCAATATAAGTAAAAAACAACAACAAGATTCAAATATTTGCAGTCTGCAAGACAAAGACTTTAAATAAATAAAAAGACACACGTAGTTCACCAAAGGACTTGTATGCATGCATATAAGCATAACCAATAGACACAGACCCTAGGGGGAAGAGGGAATGTGCTGGGTGTGGGGGTGGACGGGGGGGGGGGGGGGGGGAGGTCAATGGGGGAAAAAGGAGACATATGTAATACTTTAAACAATAAAATAAAAGACACACATAGTTTAAAAGTAAGAAAAGGAGAAATATATTCCATGTTAACACTATTTTTATAAAGCTGTTCCGAAACAATGTTAATTTCTAATAAAAGTAAATAAAAATTTAAAAAGTCATAATGGCAAAGAGGTCAATTCTTCAAAAAAAGACATAAAAATTCTAAATGTTCATTCACCTAGTAACAGAGCATCCTAAAATATGAAGTGTGAGGGCAGGGTCTAATGCAGCTTAACTCCTCTTCAGTGTTTTCAAGAACAAACTTTTGCTGGGTACACGAAGTTCTGTCAAGTTCAAAAATCACGTTGCATGCAAAAACTTAGAGCACAGTCAATACACCCTGCTCCCTCAGCATTAGGTACACATAAATGTTTTTGGTAAGTGCTTAGCCATATCAATTGGTCTCAGACATGTCCCCAGTTCTTTGTATTTTAGATCTCACTGAGCAAAGGGTTGGGTCCTTTTACTGCAGCATGAAGAGAGGTATGTGCAGACATATTCCAGCATAGACTGCAGAATGAGTCCACTTGCCATGGGGTCCTACATATTGCAAGGGGCTGGGCCTTGTGTAATCTTGTTTCTTTCTTGCATAAGCAAACTCTGTAGCACTTGTGATCCATGTGTGTGTTCTCTGTTCTCCATGACTTTTTGTTATTTACATGACTTTTGACCTCAATCACACTCACATTATATTATATTCAGCAGTACAGCCTGACCACTTATTGAAACATAAATTAACAATTTAAAGACCATCCAGGAGAAATAACAGATACAGAATTTTATTCTGAGGCTTCAATACAATTTTCCAATAAATGAAAAAAACAAATAGATGGAAAATTAATAAATACATAGATGATTTGAAATGTGCTATCAACTAACTTGGCTAATTTCACATTTTGAGAACACTCCATCCAACAACCATAGAATACACATTATTTCAATTGGGCACAGAAGGCTTACCATGACAAATAAGATGCCATAATTGTCAATTGCCCTACCGATCATTGTCCTACAAATAGAGAGATGTGGAAAGGGAATCCGGAAGGCTGGTCAATCTTAAATGCTCTGAAAGGTTGGAGCTAATCACTCATTGTTTAGTTGAGACATTGGTAGTTGAAGCAGCCTCCACCTGTTAGTCTTATGTAAATTCTTGCTGATTGGCTATTATTGGAATTTCCTGCCTAAAGGATATGGGTGTAACCCATAACCTAAATAAAAGGGATGGCAAGGCCAAAGCAAAGAGTAGTCCTCCCCGTAGAGGTGGGCTCCCGCCTGGCCCCCAATATTCCCAAATTAATGCTTTTCTAGTCTCTTTTCATTTGTGTGCGGCCTCTTCCAGAACCCAAACCCTGAACCGGAACCCTGAACCACGCGGGACTTGAAAGGACTTCCCACAGTCAATAAAGAAATTTGATGGAATCTATAAAAAATGACAGAACTAATTAGTGAATTTATAAAAGTAATCACATACAAGAACAATATAAAAAACAAATTATATTTCTATATTCTAGTCACAAGACATCATAAATTATTTTAAAAAATTAAAAATTATAACATTAAAATATGAAATACTTAGAAATAAAACTTATAAGATGTTTATAAATCATGTATACTAAAAACTATAAAATATAGTGAGATAAATACAAAAGATAAAGAATATGTCTTGCTCATAAATTTGGAAGACCTATGCTGTTTTTTAATATTGTTAAAAATGGTGTAAGTCCTATTAAAATGTCAATTCTCCCACAATAATCTATAGATTCAATGTGATTATAATCAGTAATCCAGCATTCAATGTTGTATTTTTGAATGTTAGAATTGAGAAGTGGATTCTAACACTCAATTACAAATTAGCTAAAGCAACTCTGAAATAGAAAAAGTAAGGATACATCCCACCAACATTCAAAACCTATTGCAATGTTACAGTCATCAAGACAATGTTATAGTTGTGGGGTCGAACCCTGGAGTCAGAATAAGACCACCGGAGGCTGCTGATTGATTAAAAAAAAGCAGGCAAGGATTTATTGAGCTGGCCAGGACGGCCTCGAGAGCACTACACGCAGGTGGAGTGCACCCTCACGACCTCGCCGTTTCAGGCGTAGGCAGTCCTTTTAAAGGTCTAAACCACAAAAATTTTCCTTTGTTCTAAACGAGCCCCCAGCCACATCCTGCTGGACATCGGATTGGAATGTGGACCTATCTTGCGAAAGCAGATTGTACAGAAGCAGAATTGAGCAAAGTTAATAATCTCTAAAAGTTGTCTGCAGTTTCAACTCCTGGAGCTACTGAGTCAGTGGGAATCAATCTCCTGTGGTTCTGGTCCACAGGCACAGGAAAATAACCTTTGTGATGTGGGATGGATTTATGTGCTGAGGTAACTACCCTATTGTTTGAGCAAGTAAGTGTGTACAGAAGCCAGAATAGCAGGATTAAAATTCAAACAGCAGTTTTTACCTGGGATGAATGTATGAACGTTCTTAAAGTCTTATTTCATTATATTGGTGTAAAATAAATCAATAGTTCAAGGGAACAGAATGGAGGATTCAGAAATGAGACCACACATACATGGAGCACTGAATTTTTAGGTGAGGTGTATAGTTGATCCCATAAAGAAAGATAATGTCTCAACAAATGATACTGAAACTATTGAATGTTCTTGTGAGGTAAATTGTGTCCTCCTCAAAGTTCATATGCTGACGTTCTAACACTCCTGGTACCTCGGAATGTAACTGCATTTGGAGCTAGGACCTTTAAATATGTATTTAAGGTAAAATGAGGTCATATGGGTGGGCCCCAAATCCCATGAGTAATGCTGCTGTGAGAGGAGACTAGGAAATAGCACGGATAAGAGGACCATATGAGGACACAGAAAGGAGACGGACATCTGCAGGCCAAGGAGAGAGGTCTCAGAAGAAAGCAACTCTGCTGACACTTTGATCTTGGACTTTCCAGCCTCCAGAACTGTGAGAATATAAATTTCTGTTGTTTAAGGCACTCAGTCTATGGTATTTTACTTTAGTAGCCCTAACAAACTAATACAGAGATTAATACACAAAAATTAAAACCAGCCGAAACCGGTTTGGCTCAGTGGATAGAGCGTCGGCCTGCGGACTGAAGGGTCCCGGGTTCGATTCCGGTCAAGGGCACGTACCTTGGTTGCGGGCACATCCCCAGTGGGAGGTGTGCAGGAGGCAGCTAATCGATGTTTCTCTCTCATCGATGTTTCTAACTATCCCTTTCCCTTCCTCTCTGTAAAAAATCAATAAAATATATATATAAAAAATAAATAAATAAAAAAAAATTAAAACCAAAAAATCTTTTAATTCATACCTCATGCCATATAAAAATTAATTCAAAATAAATGAGAGATTTAAAAGTAAAACTATAAAATGTACAGCAGAAAACACAGGGGAAAATGTTTGTTATCTTGAGCTATAATAATTTTTTTAAAGATGGGATATCAAATACCTTTATATAGGATGACATGCTATATATATCAAGACACTTTGGATTTAGAGGTAATGGTCTTGGTATAAATGGATAGCATTTTATTGTATACTAATGCCCAGCAATTAAGGAATATTTTACCTAGGAAATATTATTTGTTTAAAGTAATTTTACATTTTACAATTATTCACATAATTGAGACTTAATGTTTTTAAATTTTTCAATGGGAGCAAATTATGTGATCAATCGAAGTGGTAAAATATAACATTTTAAGTTGTATGGAGACAATTTAAGGTCTTTCTGAAGGTATGTTATCTCTGGAAAATTTTAACTTCAATTTCAATGCTAAGTGTACAAATAAACGTACATTTTATACTTATATTACAGAAAATTTAGAGACTGATTCAAGACATGATATTAAAAAATAGGCGATCATTTCAATAAAGTATCTATTATCAAATATTGCTATGCTATACTATGTATAGTATATGTATTTAGCATACATATAACATTGTGTCTGTACTATAGTACACTGTATATAAACATTATAGAGCAATAAGTAAGCAATGGCTTAGTATTAAAGAATGTGTGGCTTTTAAATATTTATAGTCTAAATAAAGAGGAATAATTTTTATTCATCCCAATATGTAGGAAGGGAATATTGCTACAACCACTTACATTTCAGTTACAATCAGTTGACAGGTTATTTCGAATAAAAATAAATATCTCTCCAAACAGAAAATAAAATAAATACTCATCAAAGTGCTTAATAGATTAAAAAAAATGGGTATGGCCAAATGAATGCATTCTAATCACTCTCCATATGAGTAAATAAATGCTGCTTTAATTCAGAGGCAGTTTGCCTTTGGGCTCCTCCCTCTGTTAACATCACCTGTCAGCAGTAATGCCATGTAAATGAGCAAGGCTGAGCCTTTTCCCTTGCATCTTTGCTAATCCTCTCCCATTCTTCTAATCATGCTACACAGAAGCCAATATCTATTTTCATCAGGCAGATAGAATCTCTTAAGGAATTAAAGTGGGTTTTCCACTTAGTTCTAAGGTGGGCAAGGACAGGGCTGTGATCTGGGGCTTTAGGGATTTCTCATTATGCACTGGCGCTGGCTGGATCGAAGAACTGAGTTCTGGCTACTGGATTTTTAATCCTCTTGTGGTTAGGGTTAGGACTTCCAGTTATTTAAGATCTTTGATTACTCAGCACTTGGCTTTTGATTGAGTGAACTTCTGAAGACACACAGGACTGTGATTTCAAGTTAGCAGTTTTAAAGTAACTACTGGCAAAAATAGATTGGAAAAGCCCTGTGATTAAGCTACACTATCCCCTTTTTAATTGACTTTCTGAAGCTATCTGGTGCTTAACTCTCCACATGCCCAAAGAAAAAGAAAGAAATTGGAGTGAGAGAATTTGATGTTTTCCCCCGAGGGGAAAAGATTCAAGAAAATTTGCAGGGCTCTTGGTAACAGTGAGACTTTAGTCAACAGTAGAGATTGATATAGAGAAGATTTAATATGAAAGAGATAAAGCAGATTTCCACCCCTGGGTAGAAATTCCCTCTGTTGATGATTTAAGTCTTCAGGGGAAAAACAGAAACAAGGCCACCATAATAATGTTGTCTAGAGAGAGCGAGAGTATATACATTTTTGGAATGAAATGTATTATGAATAGAAAAGCTTTTGTCCTGGTTAACATAATTCAGACAAAATAACCTTAAATGTCTCTCCCATTGTAACATGAAGAAGTAATGAGCTCTGGTCTCTTTTGCCTGGTCCTAGAAGGAAGTGACTTGTAAAGTCTGATTTCCCTCAGACTTTGATATAATAGACAACGCTGAAGGAAGCAGAATCAGTGAAAATAAGAGCTCTCCACTTCTGGACACAGATTGCTGAAGAGGCAGAGCAGGAGTCCTAATTGGTCTCAGTGAGTCTTTATGGTCTTTGTCACATCCTGTGATCTTCCCTCCTCCCTTTCTTCTTGCTCTTTCCTATTTGGGAAATATGTACTAGGAGCATCCAAACTACAGTGCATAAGTAACCAGCCACAGCTCCTGTTCTGTGAGTCACCCATCCCGAGTAGGCGAGTGACCAATCTGATGAAGGTCTTTCCAAAAAAGGGAGTACTAAGAGGTTTGGGGTAAATTTATTCTTTCCTTTTTGAATTCATTTCCAATAATGACACTTTTTTTGCCTTTTGGTAAAGCCTGAGGTAAGCAGCATACAATTTCTTAAAAGCTCTCTAGTAGACTAGGGGGAATAGAAACTGGATATATTTTTATTTTTTGTGTCATCTCATTATAACTACCTGCAACAACTAAGAAGCTAAGGAAGCAAATGAAGCCCTGGTTATGGTCAGAAAGCAATGGGGTTGAGGAGGAAAGTGGCTGGAAATAAAATCTAGAAAGCTGGACATTCATATTCTCTAAGACTAAGAGGTACATCTTGAATTCATTGGACATAAATTCTTGGTACCAAACATTGATGAACTCTTAGCTCTATAACATAAATGTTGTTGTGTGCTACATAGCATTTGATGTTTTACTTCTGAAGGACTGAGGAGATGTAGAATAAAAGAAGTCCCACTTTCAGAAATGTAGATTATTTCATGTGGGACAACCCTTCCACGCATAGCAATGGTAAGCTCTGGGCAATGTGTATAACAACTGTCTGAAGTGACTGGAGAGTGATCAAAATCAGGAAGAAACTGCAGTGGCGGTGACACTTGAAAGCAACAATTGGTTGTGGGTTAAATTTTAATTTTTAATAGCTGTTTACTCAAGGATCACATCCAGTTATGGAAACCTTATAGAAAAGCTAGAAATTTGATGGAGACTGGCAATAATATTAGTTTGAAAAATCAATCAACAAAATTCAGGGCTAATACAGCCAGAGGAAAACGATGAGAGATATCCAAAAATGGAAAGAACTGCAAAAGGTGTGGTCCAGATCTTCACATAAAATGTATTCCAAATGTATCTAACTCCTGAGCTACACACGTGTGAAGTGCAATACATACAAGCAGCTCTGCTACGTTTAAAAGAACTGAGCAGAGATAAGAGTCACTAACGATGCAGGGGAGGCAGAGCTTTAAATTTGCTTTCTGCCAAGTTAAATGTTTGCTAATAATAAAAAATAATGCTATCCAGAGGAATATAACACAATCCATATTATATTGTAGATAATATAATGTTACAATGTCTATGATAAAATTAAAAACAGTAGACATGCAAAAAAATAAAATATGATTCACATCCACACAGTGTATAACTCCAAGATGACTCCAATATTGGAATTAGCCAATAATTTCAATGTAGCTAATGTAACTATTATCAAATGTGTAAAATAAAATATGCTCAAATGAATAAAAAATCATGTAATATCAGCAGAGAAACAGGAGCCATAACATAGAATCAACTAAAAATGCATAGACTGAATAATAAGAGTATTTGAAATTTAAAAATGACCACTAGATAAGTCTCATAGCAGCATAAAGACTCCAGAAGAAAATAGTACAACTAAAGTTATATAAATAGAAATTATCCAATTTTAAGAGCACAGATTATACAAACTAAAAAAAAAGCACGGAATCTCAGTGCTCCTGGGGGCAATGCCAGAGGTCTAACATACATGCCATAGGAATCCTGAGGAATAAGGAGCAGAACACATGTTTGAAGACATAATAGCCGACAGTTTCAATCAAGCCTTTGAAACAACAAGTCCCCAAGTTGGGGTGGGTTGCCTTACAATCATGAATAAAAAGCATGCCATCAGCCTTTTATCAGAGACAGAAACCTATTGTCTTCCTTGATATCTGCATCTGTGGCAAGGGCAGATCTCCTGGGCTCCAGTCATTTGTCTATCTGTCTATCTGTCTATCTATCTATCTATCTATCTATCTATCTATCTATCTATTAATATGTAGGTATGTGTGTGTGTGTGTGTGTGTGTTTGTGTGTACATGGGGTGCCTGTGCATGTGTTTGAAAGTCTGGAGCTGTGAATGCCCAGAAGGCAGATAGATATATAAGGATGTAAGTTTGAGAAGGTAATTTAGTGATTGGGGCCCTGATCATGGGAAAATTGAGACTTGCCAATAAGTTTGAATGTCATCCTAATTTCAATGTGAAATATTGACAAATTTTATGAAGATAATGCCAATTAAACATAAATTTTTTAGAACAAAAACATTTCTGGTAGCATTTTAGAAGATGAGTTAAAGTGTGGGGGATTTCTAGGTAGGAAAGCAGTAAAGGGGTGTAGGAATCATATTGGTAAGACATTCTGATCAATGGAAATGAAAGGAGACATATTTCAAGTGGGTTTTGAATTAAAACAGAGTGCAAACCAGATTTCTAGGGGAGTACTAGAAGCAAAGACATCTAGAAGTCATGGGTACCAGATGCTAGGTTTGGGCAGAGGAGAAGTTTATGGGAAATGACAGATGGGAGAAGATGAGATCAGGTGGGGCACTGATTTTGAGGAGTCTGGGAGACATTCAAATGGAGGTGTGCAATAGGCTGCCAGCAAGGTGGGCCTGGAGCTCGGCCTTGGCCCCAGAGTTCTGTGTTACTAATTTTATTTGAAAAGAAGTCACTAGTGACTCCACCTAAATATAGATGTAATCACTCGAACACAGCCTATTGCCAGATAAAATTACTGAAAATAGGTACAGGTTTAAAGGCATTTGAAGGGAATTTCAAGGGCACCTCAAGGAAAGGCAGAATAATAGGAACCCTGAATTATCCTGAGAAAGATCAGAGATATTCAGGAAAGATGAAGAAAGCTGTCTGCCTAGGTAATGTATAGGAAGAACAGGAATCTGTGAATTCTGAGTTTGGAAAGTCAGGAGACCTTGGCTTTGAATCACGCAAATAGCTGCACAAATTTGTATTGGGTGGAAATTTGGGAGAAGTCACATTCTGTCCTGATGTGCCAGTCACAGCACAGTGGCCATGAGTTATTTCCAAACCTCGAATCATTCATTCTGCATAAAATGGTACCAGAAGAACCCTGTTTTGGGGTCTTTCTTCAACTCAGAAATGATTGGATTCAATCAATGAGCAAATGTCTTTTTGTGTCTTTTGAGATTTATAGCCATGTTGCCCTAATCATTTAATCCACCAATATCTAGGGCCAACTGAAAAATGAAATGTAACAGCTTCATCCCAAAGCTGAGTATCCTTTGCACAGGCTGACTGTGGAGGATGGATGGGAGTGTGGTGGATTTGTAGGTAGGTTACTAGTATAGGAGGTGATTGGAATAATGTTTGTGAGATATGCTGATCAATGGAAATGAAAAAGAAGAGACTTAATCACTTCAGCTCTCAACATCTCCTGATAGTGATTAAAGGATAAATGGTTGGTGATTGGAAAGTCAGCAGAGTGGAAGAGGGCAGCAGGAATCTCATAGCTTTTGATAACTAAAGTTCCTCATACTGGTAAGGATTTGGAGGATAGTAGACCACAGAGCATGATCAAACTGCCCCCTCTTTATTTTATGCCCTCCAAGTTAATAAGGATGTTTCTATGGCTTTGGTGATGTTCACTTATGCTCTGCTCAATGGATTCTGTGATAAAGAAAGCACTTCTGAAGCCTCCGTTTTAGGCCTGCTATAAATATCTTCCTCAGTAGACACTGTTAGCTGATTAAAAAATAACTTTCTAAATGCATCTGCACTTTTCTTTATTTAAAAAAAAATACTGAACTTTTAAGTTTTATTTTGGTGCTCTCTATTTTCCCCACAATAAATGAATTCTCCTTATCTCTGTCCTAGAAAAAAAAATCACTAATTGGAACACCTTTGATTTACTTGCTTGTACTCTCCATTCTTTGTGTACTAAAAACATTTTTGCAAGGGCTGCTCTATTCTTGGGGACAAATTGATTCACAAATAGAATTTGGTGGAAATATGCAGTGGGAGAGAATGAGCCAGAGGGAAATCAAAGTAGGAGATAAGAGAATCAGCAAATTAGAAGTGAGTCAAAAATAACTCTGGTATAGATACACTTTAATTAGGAGAGTCAATGTCTTCTGGTAGGTTTATTAGAGTCCTTTATGATTTTTATTATAAAACCAAAGATGCATCTGGAAAAATGGGGTCTTTATAACATGTAATATAGTGCTCAGTTAGGAATTTTCTCTGAAAATGTTCTCATCTTTCACTGGCCAATGCATTTTCCTCTCCATTTTACTACCATCCTGTTAGTTATCACAAGGCAGGACTACTGGAACCAATTTATAAATTTTCTCACTCTCTTCCTCACAAATATACACCCCAACCCACCCATTTTTTCATCTCATTATCAGTATTATTTTCTTAATGTAATTGCCATTACCCTGATTTTAAAAATGAAGTAAATTTAAATATAAAAAATTCTGTGATTGAGGATAAAGTTCATAATCTCCTTTACAGTTTGGCATGTTTCTCTAAGGTAATTAATGTGTTTTTTTTCTTTGCAGCATCATTCCCAGAAAACAAATATTTTTGAATGAATAAAGGGCATTCCTACCTTCACCAACTGTGACTAATCTGTTCTTTCTTCCTCCCTTCAGCTTTATTCATTCAGTCAGTCATCAGTCTCTCCTGGAGCATTAACCATATACTTTACAGCATTATGGGTAATGGAAACTCAGGTAAAACTGATAATTTACCCTCTGACCAAGCTAATGGGACAAACCCCAGGACAACTATGGGGAATTTTGATAAGTCCCAGGTGGAGAATGGTTCACCTGGATTGCCATGGAGAGACCCCACAGATGATGTAGGAGCCCTTATCCCAGAGTGGAAGGAAAGATGCAGATGCACTGGCCTCTGTGTACAGAACAGATAAGGTAGCATGTGCCAGGCAGGGGTGCACCTGGGTCCCAGGACACATTGGGTGATCCCAAGGGGAAGTCTGAGCTGTGCATTGAGGAATGGGAATGGAGAGGGGTGAGGTTGCAGAGATGGATGGGGTGGTGGTCAGAGCATGAAAGGCAGTTGCAGGTCATAGTAAGATACCTCTGATGGGTAGGGAGATTAAATTGCATTCAACAAATTGTTTGATTAAATTGCATTCAACAAATTGTCTCAGGTAAGATTACAAATGGTGGCTGGTTGCAAAGATCATCAGGAGTTCCCGGCAGCTTCTAGAAGATGACTTTTTAGATAGCCCAGACTTCAGTTACTATAATTCATGGAGTAACTACTGTTGCTCAGATAACCTGCTGTTCCCATTTTGAGGAGAAGTGTTTCTTAAGGAGTGTTTCATCAGCCTCCCCCTGCACCAGTCCACACGTCAAGGACAAGCCACTCCACCCACTCTTCTTTGTGGCAATTCTGCCCAGCTGCATCTATCTTTCCCTCTCTAACCCTATCATATCCTACAATAAATGCAGAAAGAAGACAGGGGAGGAGAGTGGGAAATGACTAAAAGCATATAACGCATATATTAGAAACACAAGACATATTTAGGTCTAAAAAGACATGTATGCTAGCTTGTGAAAAGACCACGTGATTATGGTTTTTAAAAGTCAGCGACAAAATTTTGACATCAATGTGAATTCTACAGAAATGCAATGCCAAGATTAGACAAAACTATGATTTACTACAGTCACTTAGAGAAGTTTTAAATTCACAATATATTTTTTTAATTGTTGAGAATACAAATAATCTCTCAGTTAATATACAGGGTGACTAATGAGAGTCATTCACTTCTTAGGTAATTTGAGGTTTGAGTGTAGGCTGATGCCTCAGTATCACAGGCCTATGGAAGTATCCTCTTGGTATTATTTTCTCATAACAAATGATCATTGTCCCCAAATAAATATTGTGATGAGTCTCAAACAGTGCAATTTAACAAATATGTATGAAGCAACAGCTCTGTGATACAATTTAAGGAGTGTGCCTTTTCCCAGTCCTTTCATTGTCTAGGCTTTGTTTTCCTCACAAGCATTTTTATGTAATAAGCCAACAAAAATACTCATTGCAAAGTAAATGAATTAATAAACACATGAGATTTTTAATTTTGAGTTTAGTATTATTAGTGATTAAGATCTTCTAGAATTTAATTATCAGATTTGCTGGATTATAAATGTGTGCTGTGGGGTAAAAGGATATATATCTAGCTCCCCAATCTTATCCAGTACATGACCCCAAAATGCCAGATTTAAGAGAGCAATCCAGTCTACTTTTGATGAGACATTAATGAGGCAATGTCTGCTTTTATTAAATATTATACATTATTCATAAACCATCCATTCTGGAAACTAAAATATAGACATTTTCATATTATAAGCATCAATACTACATGAGATTAGCCTGAGGGTCACCTAGAGGGACTGCAGGGACCAACACAATCCCAGAACAATTTGTGAACAGTTGCTCTAAATGACACCCATTGGTGGATTTACAATAGTTTCTTTTTTTGGGGGAAATATATCTATTTTTTAAAAGTTTGATATCTCTTTGTTCTTCTGGCCTACAAAACAGAACTTTAAAAAAATAACAAATGTGTTAAATAAAAATGATGATTTTTACTTTTCCAAAATAAACATAATTTTACTCAGAACCCTACAATGAATAGCAGTGCAAAAATATTTTGACATAAGAATAAACTTTATTTTTTCAATTTCCAACTAAGGGGGAATACATTTTACTAGTAGATATGACTTTTTTCTTGTGTACATCGATAATATCATACCAAAAATATATTCACTGCCTCATGAATGAAAAGACCATATAAAAAACTCTAAAATACTGTAGGTGCCCTCTGAATAGCAAAGGCATACTTAAGTGCTCTTGTTCTTTGATTAATATAAAAAGTTATTCTGGTGATTTTTATAGCAGCCTGTTTTAATTTAATAGACTATAACTATTTGACCTTTGAACTACTCAACTAAGATTATTTTGTAGACAAATTTCATGTTTTTAAATAAAAAACAGAATGAATATACTATTCTAATTCATACATAATATATGACCTTAACTTTTCTCACTATTATGGGTTGAATCCTGTTTCTCCAAATTCATATGTTAAAGTTCTAAACCCTGGGACTTAGAATATGACTTTCTTTGGAGATGGAGACTTTATAAAGAGAATCAAGTTAAAAGAGGTCATTAGAAAGGGCTCTAATACAATATGATTGGAGTCCTTAAAAAGGGGATGTTTTTAGGGGAAACAGACATGCATATAGGGAGAACACCATGTGAACATGAAGGTAGAGGTTGGGGTGATGCTTCTTTAAGCCAAAGTTGGCAGTAAACCTCCAAAATCTAGGAGAGAGGCTGGGAGCAGCTTTTCCTCACATATTCAGAAGGAACCAATGTAGCTGACCCCTTGATCTTGGACTTCTGGCCTCCACAACTGTGAGAGAATGCATTTCTGTTATATAGGCCTGCTAATCTATGGCGTTTTGCTGCTGAAGCCCTGACAAACATATACACTGCCTGCAACAATAGACCAACAGATGTCCGTTTCACCTCCCCACAGAGCATCCATATTCCTCATCTTTTGAACCTGTGCACGTTTCGAGGGCAGGCACAGTGTCTTACATCCTTCTTTAACTCTAGAACCTCAGCAAATACCTGTGGAGTGTGATGAATTGCAGAGGTTCACTCTGTGCTGCACGATCACATGCTGTTGTCAACCTTGTACACAGATAGTGTTAACTAAAATAATATAAAATAGAAAAACATCAGCAGTTAAGACTTGGCTCAAGGACCAGTGTGCTTGGGCTCAGATGTAAGTTCTGCTACATCCTGTTGACCTGGGAGAACTCTTGTTATCAGTTGAAAGGTTGGAACAATATAATTTACCTCATTTGAGAGATTAAATGAAATAACTCAGAAAAAGCCACTACTTGCAAGAGCCTGGCAAGTGCGAAGCTTTGACTGTGAGCTAGTGGTATTAATGTTGTTGTTGCTGTTTCTCCCCACTAGTGTAGCCTCCACACTGCACCGTTTCAATGGGCTCCATGACAATCCTCTGCTGAAATCCCTTTAATAACTGCCTGTCTCGGGATTGCCTGAGTCCTCAGTATCGTGTTACTATTGTGCTGCCTTTATATGCCCTTTCAGGAAGAGTCAGTAGCCATTAACATAGATGTCTTGCAGCACAGGCCTGCTTATAGTCACTATTTGTCCTGGCCCTGTGTCCTGTCATCATCCCTAAATGGCCTGGAGGAAACTACAACTCAGAGAAATTGATATCCTCCAGGAGAGTTCCTTCCTTGGGGGGCCCGGAGGGGCTCGGTTGGGATGCCGTGCTAACCCAAAGCAGCAGCTGAGAGCTGGGGGATGTGGCAGACGAATGAAGTCCTGTTCCACTTTTTTTAGAATTCACCTCAATCCTTATGCCCTAACCTAAGTAAGGTTTGATTCAGAAGAGAAACTCACCCTATGACTTTTCTCCCCAGAGTCAGTGTAGCTGAGCTTCGGCCTAAGGAAAATAAATGTTAGTGAACATTTCCTTCCAAACACCAGCCAGGAAGAATCCACAGGGTCATGGCACACAATTACACTCTGGTCTATTGAATGGGGTTATCAGAATGGTAGTTATTATTCAATATTTATGAGCATGTTGATTAGATACCTAAGAATCACATGGGAAGCACACTTTCCGTTTTTGTTGATATTCCTCATCTCTCTTTTTTCCTTTCACTCCATTCATTCCTCCCTCCCTCCTCTTCTTCTACCAACCCACATTTCCATAACCTGCCTGGTATAACTATTCTACTGTGATCTTTCCTTTCTCCCAGGGGTTCCTTTGTCTGACCCACCCATTAGAGTTTCTCAATAAAGCAATCAGTTTTCTTATACAAATTTAATCCTCAGGGTGGACCTCATCCTCTAAAGGACTTTCAATTTGGTGCAGAACTCAAAATTTAAACTATTTAATGGACGAAGAACATATCTCATGACATTTTGCACTAAAACCGATGTTGCAGGTGCCCAGTAAAGCTTGGGTGGATAACTGCAGCAGCCAGGGAGACAGACATTCAGCCAGGTCAAAGGAGGAGAACTGTGAGCAGCCAGGAGCAGATGAGATAAGAAGAGGAAACAGGAGGATGGCATCCTCACTGTGACCAGGTTGGAAGTATTAAGGAATGCAGAGGGATGGCTGAGCTGAGACCCTGTTTGGAGGAAGCCTGAAAGACGCTGGTTTTTAACTACATGCATAGTTAAATGTACTCACTAAGGTTGTATGTTTACACCTTAGTTTAACAGATAGTAAATGAATGGTTTGCTGTTTTAGCACGACCTGCTTTTGGAAGAACATGGGCAGGTGTATGAATTTGTCATTCTGAAGCTCACATTCTGACCCAAAAAGCACAGTGGGGGCTCAGGTTAACAGCCAACATATCCAATAGGGAACAAATCCGTTCACTGGCAGCCAAGAGCTCTGATCGAATTGTCAAAATCAGCCTTTTATCAAATCAGTGAGAACTAAAAGAAAAAATGCTTATTTAGCATCATTATGGATAAGATGAACTTGATTCCATATTCTCCATATGGCAATTTTTAATTAGTCAAAATTCTTTTTGGGGGAGAGATCAACCAAAGGACTTGTATGCATGCATATAAGCCTAACCAATGGACACAGACAACAGGGTGGTGAGGGCATGAGTGAGGGATAGGAGGGGTAATGGAGGAATAAGGATACATATGTAACACTTTAATCAATAAATAAGTTAAAAAAATAATTCTTTTTAGGCATCAACATCTTTCTTTTTTGATTCATGATTAACACTTAAAAAGTAAAATGAAGCTGTGATTCCCTTCTCATGGGACTACATGGCATGGGTGTGGAGGATGGGGACATGTGAGAGAAGCTGAATATATTTACCTTCTGAGTGAGACTCAGAGTTAGGAGACCATAATGAAAATGTTTGAGAACAGCCAATAACCTGGAGATCACCACCAGGTTCCCCATCCTGTAGCTTGGGGGTTATTTAACTGAACCTACCCTAAGTTTCCCTCACATCTGTGGGAGGTTATTAAATATACAGCTGTCACATCAAAATGTCTCTTGTCCTATTTCTGCAACTTAGCTGACTATCTAATGCCAATGATTGTGGTTGGACTAACTCTACAATGTTGGGGAGACCAGCTAGTTAATTTAGTTCAGCAGTTCCATATAGTGAAAGTAACACTGAAATTATTAAACTGAACGAAGACATTCATTTGTGTTTTCTTTCATTTGAACAATGACAGATTTGAATAACCTGATTTCTCGGAGTTGCATGGCTGAGACCCTACAACCAGCTATACAAAAATGGTGTTAAGTACTGGGTCATATGGTAACAAATTTACGCTTTGATATTTAAGTCATAACATATATTTAAAGCCATAATTCTCAGTTTCCTTTCTTTAATTCTCTGAAGGGAAAAATGCAGTATGCAGATTCAGACATGGCTGTAACTCTGAAATTCATTGGCATGAACAAATATTTGACATTCCCAAGAAAGAGAGTGAATCCTAGAGATTATGCTGTTAAGCTACAGCTGGATTGCTATTTGTCTGCAATTTTAAGTCCTGGCTGTTAAAATTAATTACATTCAAGGAGAGTTTATCAGAATGAATTTCTCAGACGTGATATTTTTAGTCTCTGGAATTAAAGTGGCACCCGGGAGCCAATAGATCACAGGGAAAACAGCCAGGCTTGCCGTTTCCAGTTCCTTAAACAGACTTATTCTGATTGTAACAAAAACACCCATAAATCTATGCACATATATATTGATCTTGGCTTCCTCTTAAAAATGACTCTGTCCTAGTAAGTTGGCATATTTCATAAACAAACCAACAAATTATTGATCTATCATATACTCTAAAAGTCCTATGAAGAATCTAGGTTGCTTTTAAGTTCATACTGCACCTAAGGGAATGAGAAACTCTGAAATGAAAAATAGATATTTAAAAAGAAGCACGGAAGATATATAGCTGTCTCCTCTACTCCTTTCTTACCTCCTATTGTGATTCAATCTGTGTGTGCCACATCCCACATTGTATGTACTGATGCGGCCATTCCTTCCAAGAGGCTTCAGTAATTAAGTTACTATATTTAATAACTGCTTGGTGAAAAAGCCTGTCTAGATATCCCTTGCTTGAACAAAGGATGTGTAAATTAGTATATGTGTAGGGTATGTTCTATTAAAGTCTCACTGTAAAATTAGATTAAAAATAATTGTTTCTATTCACTTAGTTTAAAAAGAATATTACTGTGAAATAGTTTATTCATAAAATTAAATTGGTAACTGATCCATTAATCATTGTACTGAATCAAAGAGGTGCCTGATATAATATTGTTCACCAGATGTGTTTTTCACATGAGTAAGGCATGCTTTTTCATAGACTCAGGACACCAAGACATCATCAATTACATTGATCCTAAAGATTGCAATTAATATGTGGAAAGTAATTTGGTTCTGGCTAAAAGCTATAACTGTGTAAGGTATAGGACAGTATTATGAATTCACAGTCTTATTTATTTTAAGCCCCAATACTGTCTTCTCTCTTTTGAAGAGGGGGGCAGAAAGTAAACAATATGCAAGATGACTAAAGAGATCTCACCTCACCTTAGAGCATAAGTGAAAGAAGAAAAGGAAGAAACAGCATGTGTCAGGGTGCTCATGAGAACCTGGGGAGGGGCAGGCAGGTCTCAGTTTCCTGTGGTCAGGGTAGGAAGTTTTGGGAGAGAGATATCTGAGCTAAGTCTTCAAGAATGTGAGAGTCAGCCATGCAGATAACATGGGTAGAGAGTTCCAGGAAAAGAGGACCACGGGCACAGCCTGGGGTGGGAACATGTGAATAAAGTCAAGGCCAGCAGGATGCCAGCCTGACAGCTGCCTGGGTGAAGGAGAAAGCAGTAGGAAAGAAGTCAGAATGGAGGCCTGCATTGAGGGCATTCTGGTGGCGCATTGAGGATCATTTTAAGGACATCAACATCTGCAGGGGAGAGTTTGTCTGCTGAGAGTCAAGAATAAAGGCAGAAAGGCCATATGGGAAGCTATTTTAGACACCCAGATGCAGGTAATCAGGCCTCACAGCTTGGGGAAAGTTCTAGGGTGGTGAGTGGGGTCAAATTCTGCAGGTTGTTGAGACAACAAGAATTCTTCACCCACTGGCTGTGCGATGCCAGAAAAAGAGAAGAGTGGAGGATGCCATCAAGCTTTACAGTCTGAATAGCCTGGAGCCATACCATAAACTTGGCATGCCAATGAAATGGCTTGTAAAAAGAAATACACCCCTCCCTCAGTTAAACATAATTAAAATACATATTTCAAAACATCTTAGGAATAACTCTCTCTGGCCATTCCTAGATTTGGCTATATGAATGAATAATGAAAATAGTTAAGGGGACATAATCTCAAAGGTATTAACCTTATGAAGATAAGAAGTAAGGAAGCCCAGTATGTATTAGGGTTGTATAAACACTTTTTTCACCTTTTTGCAAACAGCTCAACTATCTCAACTTGGGGAACTCCCAGGTGTCTTGCTGCTAGGACCCTATTAATACTCACTCTTAAGAAATCTTGGTTTAAAGGCTTAGATTGAAGTTACCAGACAGAATTTTCAGCTATTGGAATAGTTCCAGATGGCTCCAAATGCAATTCTTTGGTATTATCAAGTTATTTGCTTCCATTACCACTAATAATGTGATCACAATCATGTGATCTGGATGTTTATTCAATTTACTTTTTTAAAAAAGAGATTAAAAAACTGCCCCCCCCCCCCTTTTTTTCTTTTGCTTTCAAGGCTACTAGCTTGTTAAATAATACTATTATATTTAGGCTTTCAGGAAGTTTTCTTCATGGCAACTACACATACAAGTTTCCTATGTGATTACTTTACATGATAAATGTGGATTTGAAGCATAAATATTCTATTATTCGCCACATTTACACTTTCTCTTGCATTTGGAGAAATATGTTAGCAATTTGACAAGCACTGGAGCTTTATTCAGTTTTTGAATTTTCAATAAAAGCTCACAGACCTGATGTTGTGGATGCTAAAATGCTACCTGGGAGATCTTCTCATCACTCTGTGTGTGCATGTCTCGGTGCCCAACCTGCCTTCAGAGGGATTTGGTCATAATTGTCATCTCTCTTTACACAGAAATCTTACTATCAGCTAATGGTGAGAAAGGGTGTTAAGAATCATTAAGCCTGTGTCAGCTACAGTGGATCTGGAGACCTAGAAAACAGGAGGAAAGTAGATTATTTCAATTTTCAAGAAGTCTAATATTGCCTGTTAGAGAAAATCCATGGCAAACAAACAGGAAAAGGGACTGATACATTTGTAAAATGAAAATTGTCTTTATGAGCAGAGTGTGGAACAATAGAAGTCATTTTTCCCCTTTTATTAATGTTGAATGAAACAGGCAAGAGCCTCTCGGAATTCTTCTGTTTCCTGCTGCCACAAACACCTGAGAATCTGACAGCATGTGGTGACCCCATATTTCATTCTTTAAAGGTCATAATTTTTTTGAAAACTTGGATACAGACAATGACTACAAAAACCCTAGCAAAAATTTCCCATTAAGTGTTGCACTTTGAAAGGTCAATACCAAAACTCACACGTGTCTTTTAACAGAAGTACTTACCCATAGTGGTCAAAGTACAGATAAAATGAAGTTGTCTGGGACACTGGGGAGTTCTGATAATGATGTCTAAGTTGAGTCCTGTTTGGAATGGTCAATATTTTCACCAACTTTAAGGTTCTTATTATTTTCCTAGACCATACTAGCATGGTTTTCACCACACATCACTCTTCTGGGTAAGTTTTCTTCTGTAAGAAAAATCTCACCCAGCCCTGGGGATTGGCTGTGAATGCTCGTTTCAGTCACCATACTGTAATTTATGTTCCCTGGTCCCATTCCACTTATTTTCCTCTGTAAGACATTGCCAGGTCTTGCTGTTTAGCTTGGGTTTCAGAGCCGAAAAAGAAGGTTAAATCTTGCAATTTGTGTGCTGCACTCTCCAAGGAGAAAGTTCCTCACAGCAAGAAAGAATAAAACTCTTTAAGCTCCCTCTCTACTTCTGGACAAGGACAGATTAATTGAGTATAATGCTGAGTTAGAGGTGGAAATAAGCCTGAAACAATCTCAGAGGCTCCCCAAGACTGACCTCAATGTGCAATTTTTGTTTTCCCTGCTGAGCGCAGCCTTAAAAGCAAGTTTTTTTTTTCTTTTCTTTTCTGATGAATGTTGTCAGTTTCTGCTTCTTTCTAACCTTTTGACTCATCTGTACTTTCAGTCAGGTACCAAAAAACAAACAAACAACAACAAAACACACACACACACACACACACACACATATATTCTTTCTCTTCTGTTCTTTAACACATTTTTATTACCAGTATTTTTACCTGTTTTTAACATAGGTACATTGAGACCTGCTTCTTTGTTTATCTCAGAGGTCATGCCTATGTCTGATGGTGCAAAGGAAAAAAAAAATTGCTGTGCCTTGAAACCTTAGCATGGATTTTAAACTGAAAAGAACCAGGAATGTAAGTGGGAAGATCATCACAATAGTCTTTCATCTGTTACTGGTGTGCTTGTTTTCACTATGGGGTGGGATGTTGGGAGCCTGTCCATTATTTGTTGCAAATGCAGAAGGAAAGCCCAGCTTAAGATCAGTATTTCAGACGTAGGTTCTTAAACACCTGGTCTAAAGCAAAGCCCAGAACAGTGGTCACTTAGGGAGTGCATCTGATTCATCAAACGGTCGTGCCATACTTCACTGTGCATGTGATGGAACCTATAAATTAGATTAACATTCTTCCCTGAGTCTTTCTTCACAATGTCTAGTATATGCAATGTTTGGCATTAGGATTACCACTAAATTGAACATTACGTCCATCTGGGTCAGGTACCCTTCCTTAATATCTAAAAAAGGATCTTTACTCTTAGCTCATTGTAAGAATAAGAAAACAAAGTCCTGAAATGAGTTCAGATTTTGCAATTGATTGCAATCTACTTATTACATATACAAATGCATAGAAACTATAGGAAAATGCAGGATGTTTCCATCCTCAATTCACTTGAGTAGTGTTATTTTGAGTCCTTATGTGAAAAATTAAGTCTCACTTTTTCCATTAGAACATATGATGCCAGGTCGTGCTATGTTAGCTTGGGTTTCAGAGTCAAAAAAGAAGCAAGCAAACAAACAAACAAAACAAACCTAAATATAAACTGTGCAAAAAAAATAAAATATCTTTCTGCATAAATTTAAATAAATAAGCAAGAATAAAGGTGATGTTTGGAATAAAGCATTTCAAATGTGAGGATGCTTTAAGAAGAGCTCTATGAATTTTCTTTGTCAGTAAACAATTGCAAAATTGTTTTTGAAATCAACAAATAAATAAATTCTTAAAGTCATATTTTAGCAAACTATAAACATTATAGCTTTCTTGGCCAGAAAAGGGGAGGCTAATTCAAGAAATATCTGAGTTTTCCAAGACTCTAGAGTTGAAGTCATATCATATTATTTATTTATCCTCGACTCAGTGATTTTACCTTTATTATTATCTATGCTTTAACACAGTTTGTGTTTTAATTAAAAACATTTTCTATAACAAAACAAATTTAGAAAATAGTTCTTTAAACTTTTGAAAAGACTAAAGATTTCCACCACCAGAAAAATGACCAGACCTTTCCTTCCCCAAAGAGAGCTTTCAGCAGGATTTCTCTGAGCCCCAAAAGGTTCACATCATTATCTGCCCCTAAACTTCTTCCAAATAATCACCTATGCCAAAAAGTTTGCGCATGGAAGGCTGCAGGGCCTTTTAAATGGAAGTGTTTGCCTTATTCATACAATCAAAGATGCTTCACATTCTCAGTTCATTCATGGTGTCTTGCCTGTTCAATAGTTTATAAAATCATTTTTCTCTTGTTCTTGTTGCCTAGAATTTCAATCAAACACTTAGATATCCTCTGGGATGTTTCATTTCTCAGTAAAATGTCTTCAAAAGATGGTGGTTTAAAGTCCTAGCTTTGTTGAAGTTAACTATTTATACAGCATTAAAAGCACTGCCTTGGGGATTTTTGGCAGGCACTCATCCACAATGTGTGTGGATGCAGAAGGCAGAGTGGCTGTGGGGTAGGAGGCATCTTTCCTTGTCAAAGCAACAGAACCAAGTGTCTGTCAGGGCACACCAATGCTTCTCCCCCTGGGCTTCCGGTGGCATGACTTCCATTAACTTGATATTTTGCCTCACAAAATAACTTTCCTTAGTTTATACAATATTAATGTGTTTGAACTTTTCAAAATATAATGTGTTTGATGCCATTTGAGTTCCTCTAACAAATGAAAAGCGGGAGTTGGTCCACTAAACCTATGAGTCTTTTCTCTCTGTCGTAACCTGGAGGGAAATGGTATTGCTGTCATTTGTTCTGTGACCTGCTACAAGGAATTTGCTCAGATGTCAGTGATGCTGAAGCTCATTTCATCATTTGACAGAGGTACCCTTTTCTTTGTTCGCTCATTTATTTATTTAAGAAATATTTGCTGAGTGTCTAAGGTTCTAGATACTGGGCCTATAATGATATGGTGAAGAAGAAAACACCTGTTTTGAGTAGCCTTATGGGACATATATTCTGATGAAGGAAGAAAGAATGGAGATCTAAAACTTATAATGCCAGGCTGTCAACAGTGCCACAAAGAAGAATTTAATTAAGCAAAAAGAAAGTGAAAGAGGCAGAGTCTTCTTGGCCATTTTGATATCTTCATTTCTCTTCTTGGCTCTCAGACACAAGCCAGTTTAACTCTTCTGGAACACATGACTACACCAACACCTCAGTAATTAGTCTGGGGTGTTTTGCTGTAGGATGAGCAGCTTTTTAGGATGCCTCATAAATCATTTGAGATTAGAGAAAATTTAGGTTTTAGTGACATATTAACCACTAGAAATTGATTTTGTTCCTCACAAAATTATGCAAACCATCTACTATCTTTATGGGACATGGGGTACTTTTATAGCTAATGTGGATCTAGGCTCCTGTTAGCAAGTACATTGCAACAGAAACACCAATCTCCTCTACCCCATCACAAAGGAGAAGGAGAGTAATATGAAAAGACACATAGGCATTATTATATTTACATATCAACTCTATGCCTTGGATATAGTCTAAGCTAAAGTAATAATCATGCTCACGATAACAATAAATATACCAATGCCTGGATAAGATGAGCATGAGTTATTCAGTGGCTGATGAAGCTGGAAAAATTCATAGTTCTTACTCTAGTTCATAATTCTGGATCTTCTGTTCAAGGAGGGCATTGGTGGTTATCTTTCCTTTCTGGAACAATGAACTTATTCCAGACGGACTTATCCATATGGCTTACACTTACTTCTTGATTTGATCAATCCTTGTTGTATGGAGTATACAATATTACTCAGCACTATATTAGGCAAGGAAAGTATAATGAAAACTAAAACAACTCTGTGTAAAATATGACCCTGCTTTTATAAAATGAACAATGGCACAAATATACCTTTTCTTCTATCTATCTATCTATCTATCTATCTATCTATCTATCTATCTATCATCTTTCACCTATCTACCTGTCTATGTAACATATATGTCCATGCATTTAATGAGTATGGAAAAAAGTCAAGAAGAAAAAGAAATGCCCAGTTTGATTAGTTTTCAGATTAGGGGTCACCAATCACATGATAGTTATGAGAGAGTCTATGAAAAACAGTGCCCACTGGAATCTTTAAAGTTGGAAGTGCATTCCTATTGTTGCCTTTTGACATTTTGCTCAGGAAAATAGTAAACTGCAGAGTGATGCCATCAGTATGTCTTTACTTAAAAGAAAACAAAGAACTAAACTAAAATAGCTAGTCTCCCTCCCTTTCAAAGTAAAGAGTGACATAAAATAATAATTTTTGACACTCAGGGATTCACAGAAGCATTTAGATGTGGCCAAGGTGGATGGCTTATCTCCATTTTATTGTGATCAGAGTCTCAACTGGAGACTTGGAGGCCGAGTCTAGACAGCCGTGGGCAAACTACAGCCCGCAGGCCGGATCGGCCCGTTCGGCTGTTCTATCCGGCCAGCGGAGCTGAAAGAGCGGAGGGTTCTCTTGCTCTCCCCTCCGCTCCTTTACTTTGAATTTATATTAGTTCACACAAACACTCCATCCATGCTTTTGTTCCAGCCCTCTGGTCCAGTTTAAGAACCCATTGTGGCCCTAGAGTCAAAAAGTTTGCCCACCCCTGGTAGAATCATCTGAAGACTCATTTGTTCACATGACTGGAGGTCATGCTAGCTTCTGGGGGGTCTCATTTCTTACTTTTTGTCTATGTGGCTGGGATCCAAAGACAGATGAGAGAGAGAGAGAGAGAGAGAGAGAGAGAGAGAGAGAGAGAGAGAGAGAGAGAAAGAGAGCGCTATTTAGAAATCATATTGACGTGATCTGACCTTGGAAGTCAAGTTGCATTACTTCTGCCACATTCTATTAATTAAAGCAATCACAAACACTTGTCAAGTTTAAGGAAACAGTAAACTGGAAGCCACCACTTGCAGAGATTAAGAAAGTTCTGGAAGAGCATATAGGACCAGATATATTGCTGTAATTACTTGAGGGAAAAATACAATATGCTACAAATAAAGATACCAGGTAGTTAATCTGATTTACCTTAGATGGGGATGAAACATAAAATTAATTTTTCCTTTTACTTCTTGTATTATCTCATATGTATAACAAACATAACTTAATTCTTTAAAGTAAAAAGAGTGACTTTTTTGAAAAAAACTGAACTGGAAACATAAGAAACTAGGAAATACATAGAAATATTGGCTCAATGAATAACAAACAGAAGACCAAGAGTAAAGTCTCCTAACTGAATAGAATGCAAGAATCACCGAGGAACTGGAAGCGATATGAGTCTGAGAAGAGATTAATGTCCACTGATAAAATGAAAATAACTTAATAGTTATAGTGAAGAGTAGAATTTACATTTTAGAACATTGAAACAGTGATGTGCAAAGTATTGAAAACAATGAAAGTGATAGTAAAGTATCGAAGACAAAAAAAAAGTAGTTTTGGAGCTGGAACATAGACAATGTAGATTCATAAATGAAAAATTGGTTGCTCTATAGAAGATATTCAAATACAGTTAAAAACTGAAAGTTATATAAGATTGTTTCTCCATTTGAAAACAGAGCTGAACTGTGGATAAAAAGCCCTTATCAAATATCCAGAAAAAGGAAGAATTTTAAAAATTCTAACATGCATGTGTTGTTACCCTTTTAGCAATGGTTGTGTATGTTATTATGTACATTTTCAAAGGCAAATAAATAATTTCTGATGTATATGTGTAATTGCTATTATAGACCAGGCAGAAAATTATTATAGAAAGGACAGTAAAGACATCAGAATAATTGTTAAATTTATGAGAAACCAGGAAGCTCACTGTGATTGTAGAGTTAGGCAGGAAAGAGCAAGAGTGTGAACTGATTTGCATTATTTCAACCATAAAAACAAGGGATCCCTAAAAGTCTAAAAACAAAATAATAATAAAAGTCAGAGAAAATTTAATATAGTCCTTTTTTTGAATTAAGCACTCTTCTAAAAAACTGTAACCCCTGGAACCATCAGCCTTAGTCAAATGGATGCAGGAGACTCTCATCAGCCACTTGAGAACATGTGACACTAGTCACTCTTTCTAGTCTTACCAAACACAGTGTCCACTCAACCTAAAGAAACTAGAAATTGGAAAAAGAAGAGCACATTAAAGACAACAAGCAAAAAAAGAGAAAAAAATAAAAATGAAAACTAAATTCAATTAAATTGAAAATAGAAAAGAAATAGAGACAATCAATGAAACAAAAACCTGGTTCTTTGATAACTAGTTAGACTGATCAGGGAAAAAAAGAAAAAGCCACATATTACCAATATCAAGAATAAAGGAGTAAAGGTCATTATACACTCTGTAGACATTAGGATGATAAACATATTACAAACATTTTTATGCTTAAGAATTTGCCAACTTAAATAGACAAATTATTTTAAAGAAATAAACTACTGAGCTCATTCAAGAATAAATAAATAAACTGTAGTCAGCAATCTTTTAAAGAAATTGAATTTGCAATTTAAATACTTCTAACAAGAGAACTTCAGGGTCAGCTGGCTGCAACAGAAAAGTATACAATTTAATAAAGAAATAATATTAATATTACACAAACTCTCCCAGAAAAATAGAAGAGGGGGTGAAGGAAGGGTGTTGTTTGGGACAAGGAGGCACAAAAAATGGGAGTTCATATTCTCAGTTGTGATTACGGCTTTGTTGTTGCATTCATATGCCAAAGCTTATTAAATTATGTACTTTACATGCAGTTTATTGTGTTAACATATGCAAAATATACTATAAACTAAGGAAGGTGTAGGAAGAATTGTGTCCCTTAGCGTACATGATTGGATTCATAACAATTCTAAGTTTTAACTGTCTTAGCCTAGTTAGTACCAAAGTCATAATGTAAAAGAAGAGTTTGTGTGCTTGGGGACCAACAAGCAAGAAGCAAGGGAAGTTAACTCAAGGGTGTATTAGTGATCTGACCACCTCTGTGAGCAAGCCAAGCTCACCTACAATGTGAGTGCCAGAGCCATGGGAAATGGGGAAGCAGATTATTAGTTCACTGGCTTCCACTCTGCTTTATTCCAGGGATGCTCCATGAGGTGCTACTTCTCATGCATTTGAGGTTTGTGCCTGGTTCAATGGCTGAGGGAGATGCACAGAGTTCAGGGTCAGGATGGCAGACATGCTCCTGTGGAAAGCGAGAGACCATTGAGTGCAACCAGTGGCTGCAAGAGCAAATGCCTTTTGTTTCCCTTGCCCTAGAAGACATATCAGCAAAAAAATATTGCTAGAGAGCTGACTGAGATTTTACTGCCTATGTTATCTTCTAGGATTTTTATGGTTCTGTGACTTACATTTAAGTCTTGTATACATTTTAAGCTTATTCTTATGTGCAATGCTAGTTAGTGGTCTAGTTTCATCTTTTGCATGTACCTGTCCAATTTTCCCAACACCATTTATTGAAGAGACTATCTTTATTCCAGTGTCTGCTCTTATCTCTTTTGTCAATAGTAATTGATCATAAAGGAAAAAAATAAACAAATGAGACTACATCAAACTAAATAGCTTTTGTCAGCAAAAGAAACCATCAATAAAATGAAAAGGGAACCCACTCTATGGAGGAACATATTTGACAATGATACATCTGATAAAGGGGATAAATTCCAAAATATATAAAAAATTATACAACTTAACACCAAGAAGACAAACAATCCAATTTAAAAAATGAGCAAAGGACCTGAATAGACTCTTTTCAAAAGAGTACATACATGTGGCCAAGAAACATATAAAAAAAGTGCTCAATATCACTAGTCATCAGCTAGATGAAAATTAAAACCACAATGAGATATCACTTCACATAATTTGAATCTATCAAATTATAAGACACACTTAAAGGAATCATAAGATTTAATGGTGACATCTGCAAAAAGAAAGTGCAGTAGAAGATTTTTTATACATATATAAAAATCAATTAAAATTAGTTAAAAATTAAATTAAAGTTTAACCCCCCAAAAACACTTAATATAAATTAAAACAACAGGTAAAGTCAACAAATTAAAACACATATATAAAGAAGAAAAGAAGACTGTTCTCAAATTGGGGATGCAGTAATAGCCATATAAGATCAGTGACTATTCAAAAAACCCCTCACATGACTGACATATTCATATGTTACAATATCAGTAGAGCTCAAAATACATTTGATCATACTCAATATTCCTTAATTTTTAAAACAAGCAAACAGACAAATAAAACCCACTTAGAAAGCTGGAAGTGGAACGTTCCTTCACACTATAATCATATGTTTATGCAAAGAACCAACACCTTACCTAAGAATTCAGTTATAATTATTAATATTAAAGCAAAAATAAGGAAGAATGTTGAATGTCCTCTCTATTATTTATCATTTTATAATTGTTTAGATAATCATATAAAGCAAAAACAAAATGAAGTGTGACTTTATGTAAAGATGAAAATGACATGTCAGTACTTGCAGATGCTCTGAGATTCCCACTGAACTACAAAAAACCCCACACTAGTGGGGTGAGGGCATGAGAGGGGGTTGGGTGGGCAATGGAAGATAAGGACACATGTGTAATACCTTAGTCAATAAAGAAAACCCCCCACAAAAACTAAATATAATTGAAAATAATGTAAAACTCAATTAGATGCTCCATTATACAAAATAAGCACACAGAATTAAAAGCATTCTTATAGTAGTAGATATGACCACTTATGCAAATATAATTGGTTGCCAGCATTCCATTCATAAAGCCAACAAAGTAGAAAATGTCTACAAATATATTTAGTAAAAAGTGAATTAGGTCAATATAAAAAAATTTTAAATCTTATCTGAAACTTAAATATGCATTAAATAAATAGACATACAGTAGGTCCTCGGGTTAGGTCGGAGATCCGTTCCTATGGCGCGATGTAATGCAATTCGGAACCCGCCTGCATAAGCACCTACGTCACTCACATGGAGCACATACACAGCAGCAATGAAATAAAAGCGTAAAAAAAAAAATAAAAAGATAACAATTCCTGACCTTTACTTATGGTAAATACAGTAAATAATAAAAAACATAAAGCACATATGTACATACGTCGAAATGACGGAACTTTTTTTTTTTATAAATAAATGGGAGATGGCGACTTAGCCACGAAATGACGTACATCGAGTCCTACGTAACCTGAGGATTGTCTATAACATCTTTTAAAATATTAAAAATATGCCTCAAAATATTAAAAGATTTATGTACATATACAATTAAAAATTTTAAAGTAGAGTTTAATTTTAATCAAAACTTCTTTTTATCAGTACCCATTCAAGTGTGATTAGACAAGGCATCTATATAATATTTATAAAACAATATTTCAAAAATAAGGATCAATAGATCCTGGCATTATATTAGTTTTTAGATAGCATGTAACTGACATGGGAAATGACAGTAGATGCAGCAGAATTAATGGAACAAAACAAAAATTGTTTTCTTACCAATTTAACAATTTTAAATTAATTTATATGCATTTATAATTTTCCAAGAAGTCGCATTGGAAAACAGTTTAACTACTTAAAAAATAATGATTAGTTTTTATAGTCCTCCAAAATAAATTCAGCTAGAATATATATTTAATAAAACTATTAAGAAACCACACAGATGAGATTAAGAAATATAAATAGATATCAGTGTCAGGAGGAAATCGTTAATCCTAAAAACTAGAGAAAAAAAATCTGTGAACATATTTTGATAGATTTGTCAAGAAAATTTTAACTTTCTGAGCCTCAAAAAGGACACCATAATAAAAAAAAAGTCATTGTTAATATTTTCAGAAAGGAATAAATGAAAGATTAGCAAATTCAATATTTAGATAAAACATTGTGCAAACTAAAAAGTAAAACACAATATCCTACTGCAGTAAATATTGACTACAGGGGTCTGAGTCTACCCCAACACCCACGCACTCATGCACAGGTGTAGGCATACACGCATACACCTTTCTCAGCCAAAGATCTCTCTTGCTCTTGGGATTATTGGTACAAAGAAAAGAGCCCCTGAGAATCTCAGAAGCTTCATATTGACAGGCTGCCCTTACTCACAACTCTTTTGTTGGGAAATTGTGTATGTTCACTTTTGATCATTCTATATGAAAATAGGGAAAACTCTGAAATAGTTTCAGAAGTGACCATGAACTTAATTAATTTACTATAAGAAAAGCAATATGGACAATATGGAGAGAAAGAGAGAGAGAGAGAGAGAGAGAGAGGAAATTATTCCAAAATTCTCATTATGGTTTGAATATGCTCAATAACAACATTATAGATTGCTTTCATTATATTTTTTGCTTTTAATAATACTGAGTAGAATTATAATGAATAGATACTGATATTATCATGAGGACTGCAATCAAATAATGATTCATCTTAATGTACTTTATTATGGTTTTTCTGTGGATATCTGTAATTCCTTTCGTTGTAACAGTGCTAAACCACAAAGTGCCAGGACTTTTAAATCCATCAGACAGAGACAAGAAGTCAATGGCATTTTCAAAGATTTTAGAAAAGTATCATTTCTGCAGTAATGGAAAAAAAGGCCATTATAAATTCTAAAACTAAATTTTATAACTCAAAATACATTATTTGCTTCTGAATTCAACTGAAGATCAATTTTCTCCAAAAAAATCTTACAAAATATATGTTTTCTCTTACTACATATTATAATATGCTCATGCATATGGCAGCATAAATATTAATATTCAGTTGAGAGGAGTGTAGTGAAGGGGAAAAGACCACTCAACTGAGAATCAAGGGAAATCGTCTCTCTTCTCAGTCCTATGGCTAACCAGCTGTATAATCTGTCTGGATAAGACATTTAACTCATCTGAGTTGCAGCTTTAAATACAAAGTATGGAAGCAAGGTTTAGGGCTTTCCAAACTCATATTTTGGGACCAGGCACACACAGGTTAAGTTTAAGTTAAGTTCTTTCACTAATGCAGTTGTATGAGGCAGCTGAACAAAGGGCAACATTTTCCCCTCCAATTTAAACTAAACATTAGGCTGGGTTTGTTTCCCTTCTGTATTGCAAGAAGATGGAAATGAAACTCTACAGTTAAAATGTAACTTGGAAGAATTTATGTGGTTCACTGGGCAATAATTGCAACATTTTCTATGGCCTATTAAAGAGCAATTTCTTTGGTTTTATAGGGCGTTTCAGAATATTTTTGAGGGCTTTTCCTAGTGTATCTTTTTTTTTAATTCTCCTTTGAGCGGCACGATATGCCTATATTTCAATGGGGGAAAGTGGAACTAACATGATAAAATGAAAATTTCCCCACTATAATTGAAGAAAAAGCTAATTCTCTAATATTCATATGGTTTACTACTTCCTTGTAACACGTTGATTTACACTTACTCTTCTTGATGCATAGAAAAGGGAAAAAGCTGGTTATCTCTTCACTGCTCAGGGGTTTAATTAAAACGTATCTTCTGAAATGTACCTAATAATAATATATACATAAACGCAGAAGATTTCATTTCTTTTTCTTGCCTGTTTTAGCATTGCACATCTAACGTGGCTCCTCACCAGAGCCTTTAAGAACCATTATGTCTTTTTAGAGAAATCGTTTTCCCTCTGCGATCTGCATGAATTTCACAGTAGGCGATAAGCTAAGTGGGAGTGAATCTGGTTGAGATGTTGAGTCTTCACACAGCTGCACAGCGCTGGGCTCCCCACACTCGGCCAGTGGGTGGCAGTAGAAGACAACATTTGCACTGAGATGGTGTGGGTAGTTGCTTGTGTGAATCAAATCTTCCTGAACAACTGCAACCTATAAAAATCAGCTTTCCCTCTTAATTACTGCTAAGTGAATACTTTCTGATCTAGAAGTCCGATCGTCAGGCTGATTATTGAGTGGCAGCTAACACTCCTTGAGAGCCAGGAGTTGCCTGGGTGCTGAGCAGAATCTTTGCACGTACACGAGGCCTCACCTGAGCATCCCGGCAATACCAGGGCACCAATGCCCACCGTTTTACAGGTGAGGACACTGGAACTCAGACCGTTTGAACATCCTCTTATTGAAGAGTCTGCCATGACTCCCAGACCCACATCTTGATGTGGGTGCAGGGGAGGTAATAACACATTCGCACATACAAATACTTCATTTTTTTCAGTTAATCTCTGTACCTGCGCTGCCAACTATGAATAGGGTTCCTCCGACCTCACCACAATGTCAAGAAACAATTGCGTGCCCATCACACAGAAGGAGCTGACATTTAGAGCAAGAGGCTCCCGGTGCTGAAGGGTTACACCTGAGTGCAATTAGCTGGGCTGGGGACATGGCTGTCCACAGGGTGAGGAGATGGAGGCGGGCAGCAGACCACCCACCATAACTAAGAAAACAGATGCCAAGGTTCCTTCCAAGGCAGAAACATTCAAGCAAATATAGAAGTGATTTGAGTTTTGAATGAAACTCAAAGGACTGAAAAGACAAAAAACAAAACAAAACACCCACGGAAGCACTTTCTGTCTTCTTTGCAGTTTCCTAAGTAAAGTGCTTTGTCACCACACACCCACTCTGAGAAATGCTGCCCTAGATTTCTTCTGAGGTCGAAATCTCTATACTATCGCCAGCATCTTTCCCTTTGTTACTCAAATCACACACACACATACACACACACACACAGACACACACACACATGCACACACACACATGTTTAAGTAGCAGGCACATTGCTCTGACACTTGCCCATATACAATGTGCAGATGCCCCAGATTCTGCTCCCACCTTCACATCAAGTATGAGCTGTCAACAGTGTCCGCTGTGTCTGTGGAAACACTGCTCAGGATGGGCTTCACTTTGCCAGTAGGAGAGAAAGAATGAAATTGTGTCAAAAACTGATTCAGGAGCCTCCAGCAGACTTTCATGCTGGAGGGAATGAAAGTGTGTGTGTGTGTTTAAATGTGAAAATTGAAATGGATAGTAGACTCACTGATGTGATGGTCCTAATATGACTTTTAACAAAATCATCTTTATTGAGGTATATTTGACATACAATCAGCTGCACATACTTGAAGTATTCAGTTTTATACATTTTGACATATAAATGCTTATCTATGAAACCATCACTACAGTCAACATGTTGAATTTATTGGTCATCCCACAACTTTCATCCTAATCCCTCCCTCCCACTCCTCCTTGTCCCTCTGCCTCAGTCAATCACTGATCTGCTTTCTAACACTACAGATGGGATTGCAATTTATAGAAATGTATATAATATGAATCATATAACATGTATTCTGTCTCTGACACCTTTCAATCAGAAGAATTATTTTGATAGCCATCCATGTTGTAGCATGCATTAACAGTTCATTCTTTATAATTGCCAAGTAGTACTCAGTTGTATGGATGGACCGTGGTTTGTTTATCCACTCCCATCTTGATTAACATTTGAGTTGTTTCTAGTTGTTGGCTAATCCTAATGAAGCTGTTATGAACATTAGTGATATGTGTGTGTGTGTTTGGTGGACATATGTTTTTATTTCTGTAGGGTATATATCTAGGAATGGGATAGCTATAGATTATGAAAGGAGTATATTAACTTTTGAAAAAAAGAAACCCAAACTGTTCTCCAAAGTTATTATATCATTTTTACATTGAGCATGTTTCTGAGTGTTCATTGGAGACTCAAGTTCCTTCTTGTGTGAAGGAACATCTCTGCTTTGTCACATGCTCTACTGCTATATCTATCCACAAATACGTACTCTTTCATTACTATCATTCACCTCGAATTCTGATTAGGTGGAAATGCTTCTCTTGGCTTACTTTGCTTTATTTTTCCATAGTCAACTTGTCAACTTTCATCTAATTTTATAGAATTGCATAAAGCTTAAAAATTAGAAATTTATTGCATTTATGGACCAATTGAACAAAAATTAACAGCTTTTCTTCCCATAAATGAGCCATGGTAGGGTTCTCATTTTATTTGAGCTTATTTTTATGTCTTATGCTAATATACTTTGTTGGTCATTTTTCTAAATAGCTCAATAGTTTTTATTTCTACTGTAAATGAGATCTTGCTTTATTCTATTATATTTCACAATTATTACTATTTCACAGTATTATTAATATACTTACCTTATATAATACTACCATATCATGCCATATTGTATTATGTTTAATACTATGTAACATAATATATGTTTGTATATGTAAATGTATGTATATATGTATATAGCCTTTTATATAGATAACTGTGTTTCTTTCTTTATAATCCTTATAAATTATTTCCTGACTTTCTGCATGATTAGGACCTTCAGCACAAAGTAGAAAAGAAATGCTTATAATTGACATTATTGTCTTTTTCCTGAACTTTAGGGAAATGCTTTTGATATTTTATCAAATTATAGGTTTATTCTATAGTTTTATAAAATAAACTAGAAGCCCAATGCATGAAATTCATACAAGAGTAGGCTTTCCTTCCCCCAGCTGCCAGCACCATCTTCCCTCTGGCACCCGGCTTTGTCCAGGAGGTCATCTGGTCTAATTAGCATATTATGCTTTTATTATTATAGATATTTATAATGTTAAGGAAAATGCTTTTTAGATCAAACTTAAAACATCATGTAATTCTTTATGAGGATTGAAAGTTGATTGAAATTTACCAAATACTTTTTCTGAATTGAGATACTTTTTTTATCATCTTCATTCAATAAGTTCCATTAATTCTTGTTCCAATTTACAGTACTATTTGGTAATAATGTATGCTTTTTTTACATTGAGAAATTTGCTTTGTGACTATTTCATTCAGTATTGGTGGCAAGTGAGAGTTTTTCTTTTTAATATTTTCCCAGTATAGTTTGTTATATTAACCCTATAAATAAGTTATGGAGATCTCCTTCTTACTTTGTTCTCTGAAAGCATATATAACATACAGATAACACACTTCTTGCTATTTTACTAAATCCATTTGTAAAACAGTCTGTACCCCTTTTATTTGGGGGGGGAGAAAAGAGAATATAAATGTATTAATAATTTCATTTATTTAATGGTTTCAGGTTTATGAAATTTTCTGGGATTTCTTAACTTAGTTTTAATACATTTTATTTTTATAGAAATTGTACAGTTGTCTAAATTTTCCAACTTGTCAGCATAAAATAGTATGTAATGTCTCATAATTTTTACATGTTGTTTTTATTATTGTCATGTCACAATTTTCATATCTAATAATTTTTTATTTTTGCCTTCACAATTTTCTTAATAGATTTTGGAAAGGGTTGCTTATTTAAAGCTTTTACTTAACAGGAGAAACCAAGATGGCGGCATAGGTAAGCACCTAAACTGCTGCCTCGCACAACAATTTCAAAACTACAACTAAAAGACAGAACAGAGACCATCCAGAACCACAGGAAAGCTGGCTGAGTGGAAATTCTACAACTAGAAGGAAAGAGAAAAGCTCACAGAGAATTGGAGGTATGGCAAAGGGTCTTTGTGCGTGCAGAGAGGAAGGGCGGTTGAGAGCCTGGCTGACTTTCTCTGGCGGGAGGGGGAAGGAAACCCCCGACTGCACTGAACCCCAGTTCTGATTGCACTGAACCCCAGTTCCGGGTGAAACCCCGTGGACCCAGGCTCATACAGGGGGAGTCTGGACTGTCAGATAGAGAGAAAGGCACCCGGAGACTCGGAGACCCGGGGGAGCCCCGGCGGGCAGGGGTCTGGAGGCGTGCGCACCAGTGTGCACAAAGGCTGTGGAGGTTGCCACAGGCTTTCCCTAGCAGAAGGGAGTCGGAAGCTCCTGACTGCACTGAACCCCAGTTCAAGGCGAGCCCCTGGAGTCCCACACTCTTATGGGGGGAATCTGGACTCTCAGGCGGAGACTCGGGAGCTGGGGAAAGCAGAGGTCTGGAGGCGCGTGCGTGCCAGTGCACACAAAGGCTGTGGAGGTTGCCACAGGCTTTCCCTAGTGGAAGGGAGTAGGAAGCTCCTGATTGCACTGAGCCCCAGTTCAGACTGCACTGAACCCCAGTTCCAGGCGAGCCCCTGGGGACCCATGCTCTTGTGGGGGGAATCTGGACTCTCGGGCGGAGACTCAGGAGCCAGGGAAGGCAGAGGTCTGGAGGCACGCGCGCGCATGGGCAAGGCTGACTGGAAGCCAAGACTGTCTGCTCCGCCCTGAGACTCCATCCCATCCAAGCTGAGCACAGAGACTTTTGCAATTTGGCAAGTCTAATCCTATAAGGCTGTCTCCAGCACCGAACTTCTCCCAGTGTAGACACAGCTGATCCTTACAGCCAACTGGCCTGGAGGTCAATTCCTCCCAGTGATACCAACAACAATCAAGACTTAACTACAACAAGGCTGTACACACAGTCCACAAAGGGGTGCACCAAGAGTATCCACCTCAGGTTAACTGGGGAGGCCGACCCACTGGGCCATATAGGAAACCTAGCACACAAATCTACCCTACCCACTCAGGGAAGCAGTGAAAATGCGGAGCCAAAGAAACAGATCACAAACGAAAGAAATGGAGGAAAACAAATGACTAGATATAGAATTCAAAACCACGGTTATAAGGCTTTTCAAGAATATCCTAGAAAAGGCCGATAAATATAACAAGATCCTCGAAGATATGAAAAAGGACCAACTAGAAATTAAACATACACTGACTGAAATAAAAAATATTATACAGAGACCCAACAATAGACTAGAGGAACACAAGAATCAAGTCAAAGAATTGAAATACAAAGAAGCAAAAAACACTCAATAGGGAAAGCAAAAAGAAAAAAGAATCCAAAAAGTTGAAGATAGTGTAAGAAGCCTCTGGGACAACTTCAAGCGTACCAACATCAGAATTATGGGGGTGCCAGAAGAAGAGAGAGCAAGATACTGAAAACCTATTTGAAGAAATAATGACTGAAAACTCTTAAGAAAAATATTGGTTCTAACGTATGAGCAGTATTATATATTTTGCTTACTGTAATTTAACTTCTAAACATTACATCATTGTTATTGTTTAAATATATTTTTATTTCTGTTTTTGAGTCTTAAAATTTTTTAATTATTTAAAGGCTCTATCCAATTCTTCTATCCTTTCAAATGCTTGTGGTTCTAAATTGAAAGGGGTGTGTGTGTGTGTGTGTGTGTGTGTGTGTGCATTTAAGTTGTAGGAGAGACCAGAAATGAATAGTTGCAGTTATTTGGGTTTTAGAATAATGTACAATGTATTAATTTTCAAACTCCATAACTTGAGATTTTAAATTTAATTTATAAATCTTAAGGTGTTTGACCTACCATTTAAATAATAATATTTAATGAAAAGTTAATATTTTATCAAATGGACTGATAAAACTTATTTTAAGACAATCAGTACCATTGATTACATATTTGAATAAATTATGTTAAATATTTAAACTTTATTTTGAGTTTATTATGTTATATTACCTCTTTGAACACTTCACATTCCTGACAGGGCAAACTTACAACCCCAAAAATATTAGTTTAAAGAGTAAGGTCTTATACATTTAAAAAATATCAAGTTCTTACAAATATTTTAAGATTGCCTAAAATCACATTTAAAATATCTTAATACTCTCAATAAAAATGAATGCTTGCAGCATTTAAACAGAAACCTCAGAGGAGAAAACCCAGAGATGTATGGATCTGTAGTTTCTTTGACCCCAGACCACCACTGCCTGTGAAGTCAAGGGAGCCACATTTCCCAGGAGGCCCCTGTCTCCATTGTTCCAGGTTAGTCTACCTGTGAGGCCCTGGCTTTTAAGGACCCTGTGGGATGACACAGGAAGTCCCCATAAAGCATTTCTGCTGCACACTGGAGCATGGCAAATGCCCTTGTGTGACTGGGCTAAAAGCTGAATTAGCTGTGTCCTTCATTGAACACCATATTTAATTGAAACAACAACTGACAGACAGACTATAATTATACAGACTTAGGTAAACATTTTGTAGACATTTTCTCAGAAAGAAACCAAGCGAGCCTGACACTTCAAGGAAAACAACTGACAGTATTTGTTACTGAGGATAAAATTTGAGATTTTAGGCATGAGCTTGACAGCTTCTCAATACTTAAAGGCTTTTCTGATGAGATTGGTAGTGTTATTAATAAAGGCAAATTTTTGACATTTTAAAATGAAATGTGTCAAGATTTGAAAAATTTGCAAAACTGAAGGAATGTTTTTCAAATGGCCAAGGAAGAATTCTACAATATCACAAATGGGTAGGAGACCAGTCTTTCAAAGTGTCATAAAGGCCAGTGGATTTTAATGTAAAATAACATGAAAAATTGATTTATTGTTTCAGATTTCATCTTGCAAGAAACTATACACTCCTGGTATCATTAGTATCATAGAAGAATATCCACAATTATAAAAATAAAACACATTGTTCAGGTTTCCTTCCATTTCAGTTTTTATCTCATTTTGGTCTGTCTCATGGTGGAAGTTTCTCTCAAATATCTGATAGAGCTTAGTTGTTTATGGATTGATGGTGTGGTTTATTTTTCTCCTTCATGAAAGTCAAAACTACAGGAAAGGAATAAAAATTTGTAAGCCCCTTAAAAACAAAGGGAATCGAGAATCATGTACATGAGCTCTCAGCATACCTGTGAACTGCAGCACTGAGGATGGTGTGGCCACAGACATGGTGCTGAGCTGGGAAAGAGAAGATACTTTGAAGTCTTCAGGATATATGATGCCCACCCTGGGACACCCATCAACTGATCCCACACTGCTCTTCCATGTCCCAAGGGTTTATTCTATTTAAAGAGTTGGGCTCCAGGCTTGTCAATGATAAACACAATGGATAGTGAGGATGAATCTTGGAAGAAAAAAGGGTAATTGAGCAAAAGTTTGCATCTCCACCACACTCCTAAATAAAAGTACATGCTTTGAGGCAGGGGATTAGAGGGTACTAATCAGGAAAATATAATCAATGAATCAATCAATAAGTAAGTAAATAAATAGATAAGCAATCCCAGGGGGAAATCCCTCCACTTTTCTTTGTCTACATGTATATCATTGTTTATATTGACTAATATTTAAAACTTCCATTGCTTTTGACTTCATTGTAATTTACTTCAGCTATTTTTTTATACTTCTCTCACAATATTTTGATATTCAAAATTAATTCTGGAATTACTAAAATCAACTAAATTTTTATTATTAGTTAAAATGTTTAGTGTAAACTAGCATATACAGATATAAGCAGGCAAATAAATAAATAAAATAAATAAATAAGAAGCAAGTTTTGATTCTGCTTACTAGTACAAGCCCTTTTCTAGCAAAACCAACCACACATGCTGAACTGTGTGAATTTATAAATGGAGTTTGCACAGTGAGGCTGCAATTTAGGCCACTAAAAAATGTCCATTGATGCATATGCCCCATCATTTCCTCCCTGGTTTGCCTGGTGACCCAGACCACATCAGTAGTCAAGATCATGTCCTGGGACATTTTGCCACCAGGAGGGTTGGACTCTGGTTGAAATTCTGGTTAAACTTATATCAAGAGCATGGTCTTCATCCTAGGGAAGGAAAGGAAGGAGGATGTGTTGCAACTGCATTAATATATACAAAAAGCTTCCTGCCCAGTTCTGTTTTCTTGCCTACAGATCACTGCCAGACAGACCTGTGGTGCTGCTGGTCTGAGTGAGAAATCAGCCAGGGACCTGGGGGAATGAAGGATGCAGCAGAGCAGCCTCTTTACAGGAAACATAAATAGCTGGGGTTTTTTGCCTTCTTATAGAAAGAAGGTCACTCTTGATGGTAGGCAGCAAGGGGAGTATTTATTTAGTAACTGTACATTAACATGCTGGCAACTTAAGTGCCTGTATTTATGTGTTGTTGCTGTTGACAAGTGTTACGACCAGTTTTTCTTATTCTCTAAATGTCAATCTTTCTTTTAAACCCCAGAAAGAGAATGACATCATTCTTAGATTCTTGCTGAATTCTTTTAATTAGTACGTTTAAATAACTGTGTCTTTTTCTTTTCATAATATTTAAGCACTGATAAAGTATAGGTATGAGAATTGTGGTTTATTGTAAGTCAGTATTGATCAACATGACTGAATCATGAAAATTACTTTTCCTAAGCTACGGTACCTTAAGAGGTGGTTGCCATCGTTGCTTGATTACCACTTTCCTTGGGCACTTAGGGGAAGTCAGTACCACGGTTGTAGCATGCTGTCTTTTTCTCCTCTCTTCCTGCCCCTACCTTGTTGCATAAACTTGCATTTGGGTGGTCACCCATCTTACTGACATCTGCTTTTGTCTACTGAGTATGATACGTGCTAGAAATATCAAAGAAAGGGACTTTGTCCTATAAGATTATATTACTTATCTGATATGTCTGGCACTGAACACAGACTTTGCCCATAGCTTTGAACAAAATACCTTATTTTATTATTATTTTTTCCAAATTATTATTTTTGCAAAGTAATTATTATTCTTCCAAATATTTCAAAGTAACTCTCAACCCTCTTTCTAATAGTCCCTCTATTTCTGTTCCATGTAAGGCGGGGTTTGTCCACCTCAGCACTGTTGGCATTTTGGATCAGGTGACTCTGGGCTGTGGGGATCTTGAGCAGCATCCCTAGTTCCTCTTCATCAGATGCCAGGTGCATGCTTTCTCCCCAAGTGTGACAACCAAAAATGCCTCCATATTTTGCCATATTCCCCAGCAGTGAGGGAAGGAGTGTCAAATTGCCCCAGTTGAGAACTATTGACAAAACTTATCTAAAAATTTTACAAGATCCCAAAACGGAGGCATGGTGAGGTTAATTACCTGGGTTTCCAGTGTTACCTAAGTTCTATGCACTTTCCTGTTGCTACTATTGTGACTTCTCATTGGCCTCATAAAGTAGCAATTCACACCATTTATGAATACTGTGCTTGATATTTACCAATGTCCATTTGAATTATCGAAAACACATTTAAAATAAGGTGCAGTTTCCCTTTAACTTATTTTCCCATTGTCCTTTGTATCGAGAAGTGATCTTTCACAATCCTTAAAGAATTTTTTAAAGCAATTAGTGATTACGAACCAGCAATTACTGAGTGATACGTTGAGAGGAAGAACTTAAGACCTTCCTGGACCTCTGAGATGACAAATGGCTCTTTAGATGTTGAGGGCCAGACTCCCTGGCAGAAGTTGTGCATAGGACAGAGTGGATGTGGGCCTAGAAGCCACATAAAAGAACATGATACAAATGAGTGATGAATGAATGAACTTCAGTGAGTTGGCCACAATAAAATCAAAAGACAAAATGAACTCACTTCTGAATTAATTAAATTATAGTAAATTCATGTCAAATATTTAACACATATAGAGGAAAACTCTCAGCATAATGAAAGGAGGCTCTGCCCAGGATGCATGCATTTTATGGTGGGAATATGTGAGTGTCTTATCACAATTTTTTTGTAATGACCTTTGGATGTATAAAAATGACATGTTTTAACATAAATACTGTTTGTATCATTTCTTAAGCAGATGACTTAAAAGGAATGACATATTTAAAGTCACATTTATCTCCCCTCTTACTAATTTTATAGCAAAACTGAATGTCTTCATTTTGTGTGATAATATCATTATTAAGCTCATTTTATTCTGTGCAGTAGAATCTCCCCTGGGTCTTGAATTATATTCTTGATGCTGTTAGGAAACATCTTGGCATGCCTAGAAGGCTCATCAGGGAGTGGGGTATGGTGAGGATTCTGCATAAATGAGATCTGGTAATATAACCATCTAGAAAATAACTCATGCTCAGGAGGACAAGGGCATCTGGGGCTTTGTTCAAGGGACATACCCTGTTGTAGACACACCTTAAAGTGTCTAAAGTGAATCCCAATGAATCAGGCCCTGTTGTAATTCTCTCCTTGAGTGTGAGCAGAACATATTACTTACTTCTCATCAATATGATTTGGCAAAAGTGATTGGATGCCACATGCTCCATGACTATTCCATCTCAGGAAATTGAAGAGAAACAGTTTTCCCTTGTTGACTGTGAAGAAGCAAGCTGCCATGTTGTGACAAGGCCCTGTGGCAAGGAAGTGCAGGGGTCCCATTGGAGCTGAATTCTACCCTTGCCAACAGCCCCACAACCAAGAGAAGATGGGAATTATCCCTTGTGGTCATTGCCAATACACGTTGAGAACCAGGTGGGCATGGAATATGGAAAACAAGTTACATAACCATTTCTAAAAAGAAGGCATATCGAAATCAATTTGTTACAATGGCTCACATCAAGATCTCATGATCAGAGCAAGTATTCTGAATTATGAGCTTCATGAGTGCACAGCTATGGTCTAGTTCATACCTATAACCATTTTCACTTATGTACTAATATCTCTATACTTGGCACAGACTAGCTGCATGGATAAGACAGCTGTTTCCTCAACATATGCCTTTGTCAGAGGGCAAATGCATGTCCATTCAGGGTCAGGCTTACACTAAAGTAGCACAGCTTCTGGAAAACTAGACTCATTGGAAAAACATACACATTCTAGAATTTAGATCTATATTTAGAAGTCAAAAGATTTAATTATATCATCTTTTTTTTCCCCATTAGAGTCTGTCTTTTGGAAAAGTTATTTGTATTCATGATGTATTTATATGTCTTTGAAACTGTAAAACTCTATGAAAATTTTTTTAAAAAAGTCTATTATTTTACATTTGCTGTTAGTATCAGTACAAAGCCTGAAAGTTGGATAGTTTTCAAAAAGTCTTCTGGTGATGAGGGGTGTGTATTCTAGATTGTGTCAGTCTATTTGGTTTGATTCCAAAAATTGTTTAATATTCTTCATCTAAATGAGGTTTTAGGATAAGAACAAATTTACTTTGAAGGAAACGGAGTTGCACCACCACCACCACCACCACTACCACCACTCCTCGCCATGCCCTCTCTGCTGCCCCTGCACGATCTCAGTCCTTCTCCATCCATGCTCCATAATCCAGCAGGATTCATATTCATTTCAAATATGAATATGCACATAAATATCCCTTTCCCCCCACTCACAGGTTAACCCTTCAAGAACTTCCCATTACTCTGAGACAGACTATCTGGCCTATACACACCTTCACAGTCCGGCTCCCTCCAGCTTCCTCATTGGCTCCATATTCCTTTTTTGCTGCATTTCATCACCATTGCACTTCCTTGTACCCTTCATGGTTGCTGTCTTCCAAGGCTCTCGGCACAGGTTAGTCCCTCTTGCTGGAATGTGCTTCTTTCTGAGACTGGCCTTAGTGACCCACATACTTATTGAAACCTCAGTGCAGAGCTGCTTGCCCACATATCCTCATGGTCCAATCTCAAACACTGGCCTTCTATGCAGCACTCATCACATCTGAGATTTCCACTTATGGCTGTGATGTTTAAGTTATTTCTCTACCATGAATGTAGGTACTGAGGCTCTTTGTGCTTCATATACTGCCCCTGTGCCTGGCACAGAACAGGCATGGGTGCCAGTGGAATGAGTGAGGACAGTAAAGAAATTAGGACACTCAGTGTCAAGGGGTCAAGCAATAGTGGCTTCTGTCCCTGGTATTTCCTATGCATCAAATATCCATCAGTTATAACCCAATCTAACTCAATAAAAATATTAACAGACAAGAAAGCAAACTCTTGCATGTTCCGTAGTCTTAATTTTAAGTAGCCCATTAAACAGTGCTAATTGCTTATAAAATTTGGACAGGTTGTGCATGTAGCCATCTGAAAAATAAATGTTATCAGAAAAGAGATAAATATCCATTACTAAGAAATGATGATTTGCTCTATTTCCTCAGTCAAGCAATATTTATCAGGAGCATTGATTTAACTAGAGGCTATCGGCAGATACAAATGGATGATGACAAGAAACAAAAAAACCACCTTCAATTGCCATCAGGGGCTTTCCATTTTAATGTAATGCCTTTCGGAATTACTGATGCTCCTGCTCTACCTCTGAGATGAATGAGTGGCTCCTGCCAGGTTCAATACATCACGTTCGGGAAGTTACTTAGCCTGTGTGCTGCAGTCATTGCTTCACAGAGTTCAAAAACACCTTAAGCATTTACTGGAAGTTTTAGAAAAACAATCTGAATCTACTAAGAGAATAAAAACACACTTCAATATGTTTTAAGGTTTTAAAGAATCCCCCACTTGAAAGATTGTAACTTTAAAAGATTATTAGTTCCCATTTAAAAGAAAAGGACACAATTATTGAGGACTTGCATAGAAGCCACTGCTGTCAAGCTATGCTGTGTTTTAAGAGACTAAATACAGCAGAGTCATTTCTGTTTCACTTGGCTTGATTAACAGACATTTTAAGAGATATAATGAAAAAATATGCTAGAATGGGACAAGAGATGAGGTAACAAGATAAGACTGACAAGGTATTTTTTTTCCCTCCCAAAATGGAAGTAATAGAATTTGCACAGTATAAAGTCAGGATAAAGGGACATCAAATGGGCATATTGGAATCCTGAATGTGAACCCCACCACAGAAGATCTTAGGTGAATTGCCTACCGCTCTCATTTGGGTTTTCTTTTCTGTCACAATCAGCAATGATGTCTCAGATCCCGTTCTAGTCACACATTTGGGATTCTCCAACAGAAAAACAAAACAAAACTAAGAAGCAGCAAGGCTAATTGGGGAACTCAGGTCACCGTCAAGCCGTCCCAGGGAGCAAATGGCTTGGTTTAGCCATGGAAATTTTCCTGAGTTTCTCAGAGGAGCCTGGGATCCATGTGCCAGGTGAGGCAGTGTCCTCAACATGCACAGGTGTGCTCGGGCATGGAGAGCCTGGACTCAGCTGGCAGAATCTGGTTCCCTCATCCATCCTGGGCTGTTACATTAAAAATCCATCTTGGTGTCAGTCCACCCCTTGCTGGAATTAATAATGAGCCTCCAGGGAAAGAGGCTCTTTTCAAGCTAGTATTGCTCCAACCCATGCCAGCAACAAGATTTCTGTGCCTGGCTCCAGGGGCAATGCTTTCTTAAGGAGTGGAAGAAGCTCAGTACTGAGTGGTTAATAACCCAGGCTTGGGCAGATAGATGGTCTGGGTTCAAAATCTGCCACACTACTAGTTTTGTTATTACATGGAAGTTATTTATCTCTTCTGAATTTCTATTTCCTCTCTGTAAAATGGAATCATCAGGAATACCTATCCCATGGGGTATTTTAAAGCATTGGATGCAATTGTTCATGGAAAAAATCTTTAGCCCAAAGCCTGCACCTTTTGAAATCTCAGTCAGCATCACTTAGTGAGGCTGCCATGATTATTATACTGATTTAAAAAATAAAACAATGACAATAATGCTATCATTATCTCAAGGACTCAGGGAAAAGCAGAGGGATGGCTTTCTCTAAAATTAGACAAGGTCAAGATTAAGGAATAACAATTCATACCTGCTCTTTGTCTTGAAATAACACAAGACAACAGTTCTCACGGTGCATTTAACCTTCCTGAAGGCCAAGGCAGCAATATGCTTAACTGCCATCACTTAATGCCTGTGGGTAAATGCTCCCCAGGGTTGATTCCGCCTTCTGAGGAAAGTGTGCAGCCTTCTGAGTGAATTAATATTGCACACTGGTCAAGGTCTGTGATGACACTTTTTCATTCTATCGCATGGATTTCTCTAAGGATATTGATCAGAATGTCATAATACTTAATAGCTGATGACACCAACGTATGCTACATTAAATAAATACTAAAAAAGACAAAAAGGCCCTATGGTAGGAGAAAATACAACAATAACAACAACAACAAAAAACAAACTTAAAGAATACTCAACTTGTAAAAATAAATAATGTCTCTAAATGTCAATGGTGAAACAATTTAACCCCTTTAAACATAAATATGCTACCTTTCAAATAAAAATAACCCTTTTCTGCTTTGCCTTCACTCTCCCCTCTTTTTCATGCTAGCTTACATACCTGGAGTGGATTAATTTGCTTTGTGCTTAGCAGGGCTGGTTGCACCTAATTTCTGAAGTGTAAAGTATCTCTTTAAAGCTACAGTGCATGTATCCTTCTCCTCTCTGCATAATCTGAGATCATGTACCCAAATGCAGAAGTTATTTTCTCTCATATCTTATTGATCACTTCTGAAAGATCAATTCCAGTCATTTGGAAGTTTGTATACAAAGTCAGATTTTATTAATCAACCTGAATTTCCTTTCATTTGTTGCTAAATGCACAGATTAATTCTTTTCTCCCTATTCCCTCAAACAGACTTTGTATTCCTCCCTAAGATAGGTGTTAATCTCAAATCTATAAATAAATGAAAAGGTGTTTTATTTACATAGTACTTAAGTTAACAAGAGATTCCTAGAAGTATGGCCTTCTGAGATTGTCAAAACAGGAGCAGCTATGGCATTTTGGGGGACCAACTCCTCCCCCAAGAAAACGTGCTGCCCCTCCCAATTGGGAAGCAGAAGCTTTAGGACTAAGATAAGTAAGCTTTTGAGGAATAAGGCACATCTCATTTGTACTTTTTTTCAAATTGGCTTTTTGTTTTCAAAATATATTTGTATACATTTTTATAAACATTTACAAGAAAAGTAAGAATCTCTGAGACACACACACACACACACACACACACACACACACACACACGTCTTCTCTGAGCTTTGTTCACACATTCTGAGGAACAAAGTGTCCAGTGGCCCTAAACATCCCTTTCTCACTTTTTCCATTTCATTATTTTTCTTAATTGTTTAACCAGAGAAGTGAAACTTCTGCTATAAAGGATCTGGGAAGATTGGGAGGATGGGTCATGTAACCAAACAAACAGCTAACTAAAGGCACATTGGAGCCTGACAAGTCAGTGAGCCATATTAAAAATAGCCCTGTATTCATCCTCAGTAGAGACAGCTCATTCACATGAGGCATTCACAAAATCACGTACTGCACTGTTGAATATTTTGTCATCAGGACACAATCCCTCCTTGAGTGAAATGCCATGACTGCCTCCCTTGGATGTGTTCAGAAGTGCTGTTATGATCCTCATGCATTTTCTGTTAATCCTCCCAGGGTGTAATTAGCACCATGTTTCCAAAGATCAAGCTATTACAATTTTTCCTTCTGCTCCTTGATGCTTAAAACCCCTTTACAGAGCACAGAGCTTTTCATTCAATGAGCAGAGATACTGTGTAAAATGAAAATATCTTTGGAAGAGGCAATACAATGACTTAAAAGTATTATTGAAGCATAATTTACTAACATCACATTTCTCTGGTGTTCAGGTTTTGTGTCAGAAGATGAGCAAAGATGACCCTGAGGATTCAATTTGCGGATGAAATGAGTTAATACCCATAAAGGGCTTAGTACAGTGCCTGGTGCAGTGTCCTTTAACTAAAGGGTTTGCTATTATCTCCATTTCACAAATGAAGAATTGGTTCGTGCAGGTTAAAGCTGTGGTTCAGACTGAAACTGGCTCCATGCCCATGCTCCTTCTGCAGCAACAAGCCATAATAGAGGACACCTCCAGTGGAAGGAAGAACAACTTATTTCCTTTCAACACAGCTATAAGAGAAACCACCAGGTGTGTTGTCTTGTTAGCTTTCTTGGCCTCATTATGCCCTGATCAGCAAAGATTTCAGCAAGGGGATGGGCCACTTGAACACCTCCAGTGTTTTGATCCTTTGGCTGACAGCCTCAGGCTGAACATATCTCCAGACCTGATATTCTTTCTGGAACTAATGCCAGTAGGGCCACAAAGGTGTTGGGGAGCCACCCAAACTCCTAAATGGCATAAATCCTTTCTTGCTTTCTTCCCTGTCCTTTCTTGTGACCACCAAAATTAGTGAATAATAATAATGATTTATCTAATTGTGAAAAACTGGTCAAGTTCCCCCTACCTTACAAAAGTAAGGTAACAAGTAATGATGATTTGCTCTGTTTCCTCAGTCAAGCAATATTTATCAGGAGCATTGATTTAACTAGGGTACAGTATCCAGTTACATAGATTTGTGACCATTGGAGCAACACAGGTCTTTCTTTTTATTTTTAATGTATTTGTTACTTACTTATTTGTTTGTTTATTTATAATTGAATTTATTTGAGTGATATTGGTTAATAAAATTGTATAGGGTTTGGGTATACACGTGTACAATACATCATCTGTAGGTTTTCTTTTTAAATATCTTCAACTATTTGAGGGTATGTATGTAACAGGGACATTCCACCCTGGGTCCTGTGCCATTCTATGGATTCGTATTTTAGTATTTGAAGCAGTCCCATTTGTTCCTACAATACTGCCTTCCCAAATTCACTCAGCACATTGCCCATCCAAGTGGAGCAAATTGATGTGGGGGAAAAAAACCCACACACCACAAAACACAACAACTTAGAAATTAAATCTCCCCTGGAATAGAATGCCACATAATTGAGTTTCTGTATATGTTGTTTGGAGATAGTAACAAAGAAATGTAAAACAGGATCCCTGAAGCTGGAACAGCTTGTAAAATCTGGTTAAGCCATGTTGAAAAATACTTGAATGCCCCCATTAGAAAACACAGACTATTTATTACTTCCTTTTCTTTAGCCCTACAAGGCATAAGCTCCCTTTTTTTATATTCCTTTCTCCCCCTTTCAAAGTGCACTCATTGAACTCTTGGCAATTAGTGTAATTGAAATTTATTGACAATGTGGCCAATGTGGCCGCCCATTGTCCCCGAGCATGTGTGGCTGTGAGCAGCTCCACAGCAGCTTCGGGCAGCCTGGGCCTTGCTCAATCACATCAATGGGCCACCGGCTGCCAAGGGTTCCTTTGGGGGTATGAATGTTACTTAGTGATAAGAGCCTTTCGAAACAGGATCCCTGGACCCCATCTCTTGTGGGAGATGGAAATGAAATATGTATTTGGCTGCTGTGGAAAATTAATGTAATTGGCTTCCACATAAAGCTTTGACAAGTTGACCTGTTTGAAATCCAAGGAGGACTTCCAGCCTCGTATCACATTATCTCCAACTAACCCAACCCCACTTAGTGCTCCCTCCCCCAAACCCACTGGAGGTGAAATGAAATGGAATTTGGGTGCCAGTGTTTAACAGCACTTCCGTTGAACACAGTTATTATTTCTGCATGTGTAACTTCAAGATGAAGGGGTGAGGATGATTGGATTTCCATGTGCATGTGTCTGTGTTGATAGCTCTCAGTTTGGGTTTTCTTTTCATTGGCAGGCAAGGGTTGAAATGTTTAGAAATGTACATGGGCACATTTATCTTTAGAGCTGTTTTCTCTCTCAAATATTTAACGTGATTCTAAAATATAGATGTGTAACTTGATTACCTTTAATTGGACTCATTTAGAGAGTAGTGCCGACTTCTAGGTTTCCCTTCTGAGAGGGTAGGTACATTTTTATTTTAATGCATAGGGATTTAGGTATGTAATGCTAACAGGAGAGATATATTTAAAGTTCTGCCTATGGAAATGGGCATAGAATGTTTTCCCTCAGGGAGTTTCTTAGGAGGAAATTACTATGGTGAATTAATTTTAGCTGCTGTCCTGTCTGGTTCCTAATTTCAGATAATATGCTGTTTTGATTTATTTAATAGGACCCTAAAATGCAACACACCAGAGTTTAGGAGAATACAATGATAAATTGGAGAGCATACGAGAAAGCATGTGTATATGTTTCTTCCTTTGAGAAAATCTTCATGCTGTTGTTAAATGCTGATTTATTTGCATGCATTAATGTACACAGACCCTTCCCTCAGAACCATTTTATAGGTAACCCAGAAACAATAAGCTAGTAGGTTTTATTGATTCCACATTTAAAAATGAAATGGGTAAGCATCTTATTATTTTTCTCCCTCTTTTCTGTGGAAGAATTTGTTTCTCTGGTAAATATTTATTGCAGCTAAGAGAGATTTAAAAGTTAGTCTTTCTCAATGACTTTTAAAACTCTAAATCATTTTATTGATGAGGGTTTTATACTACAGTGGTCAAGCATTAGAGAATCATGCTGAACTTTTGGAATAGCACAGGAAAAAGGGGCAGAGAAGAGGCAAAGCATGCAGAGGAATTGGATTCTGCATAGGTACTCAAATGTAATAGGTTTTGCTGAAGAAGATGCTAAGGGTGGAGCTGGGGGTGGGGTTGGGGGCCTTGGCTGGAACATAGCTGGGGTCTTTTCAGTCACTAGTTGGGAGACACTGGAAGTTGTGAGACAAAGGGTGTTGTGACAAATAGAAAATTTTGATAAACAGGAACTTGTGAGAAACAAGAAGGGAATGAACATGATGATCAGCTATAGTATGCAGAAAAATTTCAATGCTAGTAAGTGAAAACTAGAGTTAGGTCACTGTTTCATTCTTTGTGTTTCTGTAGGATTTTTATTGAAATGTTGAGTCATCAATGATCATAAATTACACTTGAAAGTGAGCAGATGTGATCAAGGATGTCTTTCCATCTGCACTGGTAATGGCCTTTAAGAGCCCTGCTCAGTGAGAACTGAACACAGCAAGTGTAATGTGCATGGAGAAAGATTTTCTGTGCCAGACACCATTTCTATGTCATAACTATTTAACAGATGGAGTTATGGCATGATGAGTGGAAAGTTGAGTTTTTCAGGCATGGCATGAATTTAGTTGTTTTACTTTAAATAAGGTATTTTTGTCAATAGAACCAATAGTACATATGTGTGTTTATGGTAAGAAATTGGCTCACATGACTATGGAAGCTGAGAAATTCAGACCGAGGACTGCCAATGGCATAGTTTCAGTCCAAGTCCCAGTGTGAAGGCAGGGGAAGCCTGATGATGCAGCTTGAGGGTAGGCTAAGAGAGATAATTCTTTCTCACTCAGTCTTGTATTTCCTTTAGGCCTTTACTGAATTGGATGAGACTCATTCGCATTGGTGAGGGCAATCTGCTTTGCTTGGTCTACTGAATCAAATATGTATCCCACCCAGAATTATACTCAAGAACACACCAGGAATAGTGCTCCATGGCCCACTGAGGATGACATACAATTAACAAACACATAGGTGCTCGTATCCTGTCCAACCTTTAAGATATTCAGTGACCCCTGAAAGTTTTCTTCACATTTTCACTTTCTCCTGGGGTTAGAGTGCATAGGTCTTTTCTAAGCATCCGGGTCCTCTTCTTCCTTATGCCTCCTGAATGTCTTTTATGGTCTCTATTCTCTTCTCACCTCCATGCTTTCCAGTGACTCCTTTGTCATTTGCAAGTTTTTACCAACATCAGATTCCACACTGGTGCAGCTTCATAGTCATTCATACCAAAGACATGTCAGACTCTATGACCAAACCAACTCCTGACCTCACTTCCAAATCTGCCCCTCCTTTTTGGCCAGTAGTACCATGTCCATGCAGCTTTCCAAGACAGGAATCTGAGCAGGGCCAACCTCTCCCACTCTCCTCTTTACTCCCATACCATGTCAGACCTCCAGCTGCAGAACTATTAGATGATAAATTTGTGTTTTCTTAAGCCACTCGGTTTGTGGTAATCTGTTACAGAAGCAATAAGAAACAACTAAATGCAGGAAGTGATTAATTTATGTGTTCTTGGAAATGTTACCTGGCCTATTTGCACTAGAAATTTAGGTTCAGAACTGTATAGTCAAGGCTCCAAGTATTTTATAGAATAGCCCAAATACATATGTTTTCAATAGAAGTTGTAATGTGTGAGAAGCTATGATTTTCACTCATTAGTGAAGATATTACCCTACACCAAAATTCCAATATATACTCTTATACATTTATTTGAAATGGTAACTTGTTTCTAATGTAAACTAATTGGAATCAAATAACTTAAGTACTAGTTAACTATACAAATATGTACATACATCAAATAAACGTGATGTTCTTTAAATTTACTCTTAGTGACTACTGTAATATTTTACAGTCTCTGAAATGGAGCACAAAACATCAAATATGCAACCTAAAATGACTACAATTATAAAAATGTAGACACTCAAACCAAGATAACAAAATATGCACACAGGAAAGTATACTCTTGTCATCAAGTGGAAATTCAGTTGCCAAATAGGGAATAGTAGCTAAACCCAGGAGATACCATGAAACCCTTAGATTGAATAGAATAACTTTAACATAGTATTATGATCCATTGTCATAGGAAATTGGTTATTCAGTCAAGAAGCAAACTACCTTCCTTTCATTTGAAGCAAGCATAACATTTCAGTGACTAATTTTGTTAACTGGAGACCATGGGAGGACTATTTGTGTAAGAACCCTCTGAAATGTGTTTATATGCATGAAGAACACTTTCAAAGCCCAGTGCTCAGTGCCTACGTCTGTTGGAAGCCTCATAAAATAGCACCTTGTGGTTCAGTGGGTGGCATTTTGACAGAACACCAAGTAGACCTTCATCCTGCTAAATCAATTATGCTGTCAGTTGTTTTGATTAGTGTGAACTTGACAAAGCATGTCTAAATTGAAATTTTAAGTCAAGATCAAAGCTGGAGAAAAGTTTGATGAATCAGAATGAGCAAAAAATTGAAAAAGAGACAGCATTCTGTAAGTCATTGCTTAAAGCAGTTTGGTAATCATGAAACATACATTTTTATTAAATAACTAGAAGCCCAGTGCACAGATTCATGCACGTTGAAAGAAAATTAATTAGAAGGTGGCCAGCGGGGTGGGACTGGGCAAGACAGGCCAGACATGCCCTGGAGCCAACCTCCCGTGGTCACTCTCTGGCTGGGGTGGCAACGGGGCTCAAAGGGCATCTGTGGAGTGAGCGGGGTCCCTCTGGCAGGTGGGGTCCCTTGGCTTGGCCTGCGGGGATCCAGCCGAAACCAGCAGTCCAACTTCCCCCAGGAGTCCCAGAGTGCAAGAGGGCACTCTGCAAAGTTTCTGTCGCTGGGCAGCTTCTGCATTGAGCGTCTGCTCCCTGGTGGTGAGTATGCATCATACCTACTGGCCAGTCTGCCGGTTTGCCAGTTGGCTGGTCACTTAGCCTCTAATATATATATATATATATATATATATATATATATATATATATATATATATATATGTATGTATTTATACTACAATATATGGAAAAAGTCACAGTCACTTGAAAATCACATTGAGAATAATTAAAAACATTATATGAGAGGTTTGGATTACTGTCAAATCACGCCCGAGATTTTGTGCCACATGGTCAGGGAAACAGAGACCCCACGGTCTTCAACTTGTGTGTAGCGAGATGATGTACACAGTAGGCTGTTAAGAAGCTCAGGGATGTCACCTGAGAATAGATGGAGGAGGGAGGGGGAGCAATATGGACATAGACATTATATGCAGAAGCTTTCTTTTGGAGAATTGTTTACCTTCTGTAAGACAGAAAGGGGACTGGGCCTCACTAGGTGTATTTACTTCCATCCTGAGGGACTCTGTGGCTGTCATTCTCTCATGCATGTTTGATTCTCTCATGGACACAAAACTAGATGTCTCTAACCTCTTGACTTGGATCCTAAAAGCCATTCACCAAACCCCACCTCTCTTTGGCATGGAAAATCAGCAAGCACTTCACAAAATGCTGGTGACCTCTCTGTTTGTTGGGCTTCTTGTAGGTCCCCAGAGTTGAATTTGAGGGCATCTCTGAGAGGTGGATTAGGCACCGTGGATCTGTCTCTGGGTCCTGGTTTACTAAGGAAGGAGGTACAACAATCAGAAGGAGCATCAGTATAAAGAGCTAGAAATGTCTTGTTTAGAAGCTTGGGTTTTCAGTTTATTGGTATTTGTCCAACACAAAATAGTTTATCTCCTAGCTTCTTTGCCCTGTATCATCAAGGCCTGAATTGGCAAAGGAACAACAAAGAATCTTGGGCTTCATGCGCATTCTCCTAGTTTTGCTGCTAGACTTAAAGGGGGAAAGCCCCACCAGGGAGTGGTAATGCAGATGCAAGTGAAGCTTTGTTTATTCTTGCTTGGAGTCAGAGCTGATGATTGCCTCCATTATAAGACAGATGATTGACATTTAGAAAAGTAGAAAATTCAACCTGCCTTGCTTTCATTTCACAGCCAAAAAACTAGAGAAGCCATCGAACAAGCAGACAATAACACACAACCAGCAGCAACAACAAACCACAGGGAAGGACTTCCAGACTTCCAGACTGGCTACATTATAAGATTCAAAATTTCCAGTTTTTCAAATTGAGGTATACAATGAAATGAGAAAGTATGGCCCAATCATAAGAAAGAAGAAATGAATAGAAACTGCCAATGAGGAAGCTCTACCAGACCTTAAATCAGCTGTCCCAATCATGCTCTCAGAGCTGAAGTAAACCTTGGACAAAGGGCTAAGTTGGCAAAAGGAGAGTGAGGGTTTGCCTATCCACATGAACTTGCTTCCATGACCTGCAACCCTGCTTTCTACTTTCTGGGGCCAGGGCTCAGCATTTCTCCATGACTTGCTATAAAGTTTTGAATTTCAGTCATGATATAAGCATGCATGTTTACACTCTGACATCCTAGATTTATCAGGTACCAGGACCATAGTCATTCATAGTTATTGAACAAGAAGAGTTGCCTCTGAAAGTCTGCCATAGAGAAAATCCAAAGGAGTCAGGTTAAAACTCAACCCATCTAAAATAATTCCTCTGTTCTTTGATGTAAGCCAAAAAATAAGGAAAGATAAAAACTTCGAAGAGGGATAAATTGGCCTTCCAGCCAGGAATACAAGGGAATTCCACCACCCAAAGACTTCCCAGATCAATTAAAAGGGATGGAGTTTCTAATATTTTATTTTATTTTATTTTTTTAATTTAATAAATCTTTATTGTTCAGATTATTACAATTGTTTCTCCTTTTCCCCCTCATAGCTCCCCTCCACTCAGTCCCCATCCCACCCTCTGCCCTTACCTCCCCCCCACTGTCCTCATCCGTAGGTGTACGATTTTTGTCCAGTCTCTTCCTGCACCCCCCCATACGCTTTCCCCCTGAGAATTATCAGTCCACTCCCTTTCTATGCCCCTAATTCTATTATATTCACCAGTTTATTTTGTTCCTGAGATTTTTAATTCACTTGATTTTTAGGTTCACTTCTTGATAGATATGTATTTGTTGTTCATAATTTTTTTAAAAAAATATATTTTATTGATTTTTTACAGAGAGGAAGGGAGAGGATAGAGAGTTAGAAACATCGATGAGAGAGAAACATCTATCAGCTGCCTCCTGCACGCCCCCTACTGGGGATGTGCCCGCAACCAAGGTACATGCCCTTGACCGGAATCGAACCCGGGACCCTTCAGTCCGCAGGCCGACGCTCTATCCACTGAGCCAAACCGGTCAGGGCTTGTTGTTCATAATTTTTATCTTTACTTTTTTCTTCTTCCTCTTCTTAAAGAATACCTTTCAGCATTTCATATAATACTGGTTTGGTGGTGATGAACTCCTTTAGCTTTTTCTTATCTGTGAAGATCTTTATCTGACCTTCCATTCTGAATGATAACTTTACTGGGTAGAGTAATCTTGGTTGTAGGTTCTTGCTTTTCATCACTTTGAATATTTCTTGCCACTCCCATCTGGCCTGCATAGTTTCTGTTGAGAAATCAGCTGACAATCATATGGGTGCTCCCTTGTAGGTAATTGACTGTTTTTCTCTTGCTGCTTTTAATATTCTCTCTTTGTCTTTTGCCCTTGGCATTTTAATTATGATGTGTCTTGGTGTGGTCCTCTTTGGATTCCTCTTGTTTGGGGTTCTCTGCGCTTCCTGGACTTGTAAGTCTATTTCTTTCACCAGGTAGGGGAAGTTTTCATTCATTATTTCTTCAAATAGGTTTTCAGTATCTTGCTCTCTGTCTTCTTCTGGCACTCCCATAATTCTGATGTTGGTACGCTTGAAGTTGGCCCAGAGGCTTCTTACACTATCTACAACTTTTTGGATTCTTTTTTCTTTTTGCTTTCCCTATTGAGTGTTTTTTGCTTCTTTGTTTTTCAAATCTTTGACTTAATTCTTGCATTCCTCTAATCTGCTGTTGGGTTTCTGTATAATATTTTTTATTTCAGTCAGTGTATGTTTAATTTCTAGTTGGTCCTTTTTCATATCCTCGAGGGTCTCGTTATATTTATCGGCTTTTTCTAGGATATTCTTGAAAAGCCTTATAACCGTGGTTTTGAATTCTATATCCAGTCTTTTGTTTTCCTCCATTTCTTTCGTTTGTGATCTGTTTCTTTGCCTCTGCATTTCGTTGCTTCCCTGAGTTGGTAGGGTAGCTTTGTGTGCTAGGTTTCCTATATGGCCCAGTGGGTCGGCCTCCCCAGTTAACCTGACGTGGACACTCTTGGTGTACCCCTTTGTGGACTGTGTGTACAGCCTTGTTGTAGTTAAGTCTTGATTGTTGTTGGTATCACTGGGAGGAATTGACCTCCAGGCCAGTTGGCTGTGAGGATCAGCTGTGTCTACACTGGGAGAAGTTTGGTGCTGGAGACAGCCTTATAGGATTAGTTTTGCAAAATTCAAAAGCCTCTGTGCTCAGCTTGGATGGGGCGGAGTCTCAGGGCGGAGCAGACAGTCTTGGCTTCCCGTCAGCCCTGCCCTTGCGTGCGTGCCTCCAGACCGCTGCCTTCCGCGACTCCCCTGAGTTTCCGCCTGACAGTCCAGATTCCCCCTGTAAGAGTGTGGGTCCCCAGGGGCTCGCCTGGAACTGGGGTTGAGTGCAGTCAGAACTAGGGTTCAGTGCAGTCAGGAGCTTCCGACTCCTTTCCGCTAGGGAATGCCTGTGGCAACCTCCGCATTCAGCTTTCTCTGCAAGCACTTGCGTGCGTGCGTGCCTCCAGACCCGCCACGGCTCCCCTGGGGTCTCCGAGTCTCCGTGTGCCTTTCTCTCTACCTGACAGCCCAGACTCCCCCTGTATAGCCTGGGTCCACATGGTTTCACCCAGAACTGGGTTTCAGTGCAGTCGGAACTGGGGTTCAGTGCAATCGGGGGCTTCCTTCCCCCTCCCGCCAGAGAAAGTCAGCCAGGCACTCAGTCACCCTTCCTCTCTGCGTGCGTCTTCGTACCTCAGCCCTCCTTTGCCGCTCCTCTGATTCTCCGTGAGCTTTCCTCTTTCCTTCTAGTTGTAGAATTTCCACTCAGCCAGCCTTCCTGTGGTTCTGGATGATGTCCATTCTGTCTTTTAGTAGTAGTTTTGAAATTGTTGTGCAAGGCAGCAGTTTAGGTGCTTACCTATGCCGCCATCTTGGTTTCTCCCTAGTTTCTAATATTTTAAAAGGCATTAAATAATCCTGTCATTTGACAGCTACTGACCACTAACTTGTGTCAGCCACAGTGCCAAAGGACAGAGTAGATAGATGAATGAACACAGACTCAGCCGAGGAAGTCTTTGTTTGTCTTTCCATTGATGAACGGAGCCAAAGTATGACATTTTGGTTTCACAAACTTATCATAAGCATGCCATTTTGGTTTCACAAACTTATCATTACAAGGATTTCAAAGCTGTGCTATACGTCCTTATTTCCTATCTTCCTAGGTATAGAATTTTCACTTTGGTGTAGAGATTCACGATCACCACTCTATTATAATAGTAATATAAATGACAACCATATAATTAAAAAAAGAAATAATCATAAATTGAGCATCTAATCTGTGACAAGTATTTGACTTTGTGCTTTTGCAATTATTTTTTGTTAAGTCTTTGTGAGATGAGTGTTACATATATTTACAAATAAGGAAAACAAGGCTCAGAATGATTGTCCCTAGCTCAAGGCTGATAACTAGTGGAGGGTACCTCTCAGTCCAACTCCAAGAGGTTGTATTGCCTCAGGGACAATCTTCCCATCTCCTTCCTTACAGGTCATGAAATAATCTTCTAGCAAGGAAGTGACTTGTGCAAGATCAAATGAAGCTAATTTATAATCGCTGATGGATGAAATCCATGTACCAATGTCATGAATATTTGTTGTATACACTACACCAGTAAGAGAAAGAAAACCCCACTGAACCAGTGTTTCAAAATGTATCTTAAAATCTTCTTTGTTATATTACTGAAATACAGAAACATTTCCCCCAAAAAACAAACTGATATATACCCATTATCCCATTCCTATTTTAGGATTGGTATAAAGAGGAATTATAGGAAATACAAAATAGGAAAGGGTTACTGATTTTCTATCATACACAGATGTTCCCACTGGAAGCCAGGTGCTGGGGATTACACACGTGAAGCCTACTTAGTATTCTTTACACCATCTCTACAGACAACAGGTGGGACTGGTACACAGAGCTGCTAAGTTAGTATTTGTTTGAAGAAAAGCTTGTCTTTTCTTTTTTATTGTCTCTGTAAACTAATCTCCAAGTTAATTCCTAATACTTCTGCTGCATTCTGTTTGCCAGAGCGAGTCACTAGGTTCAGCCCACTCTCAAGGTGGGGCTTATACACAGGTGTGAACACCAGGAAACAGGGATCCTGACAGTCCAGCTTAGAAGCTGCCCACTCCACTGATTATCTCATTTCTCATGTGGGCATTTCAGATTTATTTTGGTCTGTATTCATCTTTTGCCGCATGTAAACTTGCATGCATCTCTGTCCTAGGGGAACATAGATCAAAGATGGGCCTGCTAACTTGAACAGCGAATCATGTCATTGATGAACCCGTCTATTGTAATCACTGTGATATTTTTCTTGATGTGTGAAGTTTCACTTCAGATATTCCTCATCCTGGATGTGACATACCCACTTTCCTTTTGCAAATGCATAGGAGGATATGTTATAAAACACATTTTCTTATCTTACTTCACATTCTCCTAAGTTTTATCTGGGTCACCAATTTTCTTTTACTGGGTCAATAGGTTCTCTACTTTAGGTGAGTTGTACTATCCTATCTAATAAAGACGGAATATACAAATTGACTGTAACTCTGTGACAAAGATGGTGGCACCCACAGCCAATAAGGAGGGAATATACAAATTGACATGACAAGGTGAGAGGTGGAAGGCGGCTCTGGCTGGAGCGAAGGAGGTGCTGGCAGCCAGGGGAAGAAAGGCCTATTCTTGCATGAATCTTCGTGCATCAGGCCTCTAGTTTAACAGAACCAGAAATTACTGTTTGAGATACAGATTCCTATAAGATCTCTATCCAGAATTCCCTTTTAATACAAAGATCTGTTTAAAAATCATGATTTTCTGATACTTTCAAAATAATCTTATTTTAAAGGTAGTTTAGCCTAGTGGATGTGAGCTCAGTTTCTGTAGAACTACACAACTGTGGATAAGTTACTTGGTCACCCATGCCTCAGTTTCCTCATTTATACAATGGAAACATAATGATGCCTTCCTCATTAGGGGTGTTGTAGGTATTAAATGACTTAATAGTTGGAAACTACTCAGAACAATGCCTGTCTTTTAGTGAGTACTTTATAAGTGTTTGTTAAATAAAATAAATGGCTTTGCAGAAAGGATTTAACATTTTCTTGGCAGTACTTAATATTATTTCAGTGGCTCTTATGAATCTTAACGAATTCTGGTATCCCCGGGAGTAACCACTTAGAATAAATAATTTGTCCTTCCTTTGTATATCAACCAACACTGGTCTATGTTCCCCCCTCAGGGACAGGGACAGTACCTTGCTTCACCCTTTACATCCCGGGTTTCACATTGTGCCTAACACATGGAAGGCATTACATGAACAGTTGCTTAATTAATTTCATATTGTTTGGGGGTGACAATTTGCAAAAAAAAAAAAGGAGAGCTTGTCCTTTAAATAGAGTTTGTTTTGGCCACAGTTGCCTGCAGCTTAGCAAAGCTAGGTATCTTCCTGTTCCATTACATAACCCAGCCAATTAATCAACACTCCAATGACTCCCAAGACGGACCTTCATTCTGTCTACTTATTAACTTTCATTATGTGCAATCACTACAGTGTAATTGTGAACAGGATGGATTATGCTGTAAACTTTTTTCCTATTACACCATTCCTTCACAAATCCCCTTATTAAAGTGTACCAAGGGTGATATATTATGTTAAGAAGGTTTAAAACATAAGGTGACAATGACCTTCCCTTTAATTAACTATGATGGAAACAAAGGTGAGAACAATGATGATGAAGCTGGGCAGAAAACCATAAATCATCCTCCACACTGGAAGGCAGGACACAGCTACAAAAATAACCTTGTGATTCACAGGTTAAGTGAGTGCTCCAATGTGTGGCTCCACCACTATTTATTTACTCATAACTCCACTGTATTGTGGGCACGAGAGGATGCTCAAGAACCTGGAATTGAAAGCCAGCTGCTGCCTGCTGAGGTCAGATTTCAAAACTCCCTAGGTTGTTTTGCTTAAAAATATCAAAATTATCAAGCATTAATCTGGTAATAAAGTAGATAAAGAAAGCATTGTTTTAATTATTATTATTGAGACATAAATTACACACGGTAAAATACACTAATCTTAGCATTTGGGGTCAATGAGTTTTGACAATTGCATACATTTAAGTAATTGCCACCAAAATAAGACACGTGATTTTTTCATCACCCAGAATTCTCTGGTGCCCTTTACATTAATCTCCCTATTCCAGTATCACTATTCTGACTTTTACTAATAGATGTTTGTTTTGATCATTACTTGATTTCATATAGATTGAATCATACAGTATTCATTTTGTTACTATGTAAAGCTTTTCTTCCTGTAGGGCACATTATAGTTTAATTTCTAAGTAAGTTTTTTCTTTGTCTTCTTTTTTTCCTCTTCTTCTTGGACCGTACACAATTTATCAGAGGAATCTATCCAGAGTAACTTCATTGAATGTCTCACCTTCCTGCCCCTACCCACCATCTTCCATCCCACAGGCTGGCCCTACATTTTCCTCTGCATGAACAGTGACAGAAGTTTATCTTAACTGAATATGCATCTCCATTCTTAGGCAAGGAGATTTCTTTCATTAATGTGTTGGGAATGAGTTAGAGTTTTTCATAATACAAATAGGCTAATAAAAAAGCAATGCAAGGGACTTATCCTAAATATTGGGCCTTGCTTCCTTAAGGTAATTCAGCATGAAGTGAAATATGATTCTAGAGGAGATGGACTTCAGGTATCATACAAGTCTAAAAAGATTACAGTAACTATTATGGACTGAATATTTGTGTTCTCTCAAAATTCATATGTTGAAGCTCTTCTAGCCTCTAATATGATGGTATTTAGAGGTGGGGCCTTTGGGAGGTGATTAGGTTTAGATGAGATCAGGAGGGCAGGACCCCCTAGATGGGTTAGTGCCCTTATAAGAGGAAGGGAGTCAGATCTCTATCTCCTGGAGCACTTACCAAGGGAAGACCATGTGAGGTCATAGGAAGAAGGCAACAGTCTCCAAGCCAGGAAGCAGTCCCTCTCCAGACACAGAATCTGCTGGCACCTTGATCTTGAACTTCCAGTCTCTAGAACTGTGAGAATATATTTATATATTTATCTTGTTTAAGCCCCCAGTCTGCTGTATTTTTCTGTACTAGTCCAAGTTGACTAACAGCATTTGTTTAAAGAAACTGGATGGTTTAGGGACCAGGTAATATGAAACTTTGCCTTCATCTCTCAGTTATTAGGATTGATCTGGTATAAAAACTAGAGGTCCAATAATTAGTGACCTATAAGAACATCCATTTTTCAACTATTATTTGATGGGCATTTCCCATATACAGTGGGCTGGCAATGGGCATGATGAAAATTTCTGGGTGGCAGGATGGGGATGAAGCCTTTCAAAGTTCTGCTTTCATTTGCCAGGTTTGGGCATGGAGATCCCTTGTAGATTAAAAAAAAATCTGCCTGGAAGACTATTGTCTTCATGGGCACAAACAATGCACTGTATCAGTCTTGCAGAGTTAGCCACAATTTATGCTGAGTGAGTAGTAAAAAAAAAAGCTGATTTAATTATATTTTCTATCAATGTACATTCAGAGGATGGGTGCTAATAAATTCATATTCTTCATAAGGCTGTTTCTTTGTTAGTAATGTATAGATTCTACTTATTTTTGCTTTAATTTGATAAATGACTATCACATGGACTGTGCATGTGTGTATATGTGTATGTGCATAGGGAAGAGAAAAATGAGAGGAATATATTATTGGAAAGAGTAGGCTTTTATCTTGGAATAACAATTATATGTCTTAAGTGCAAAAGCCCATACTCCCTAAATATGCACATGAAGACATTAGACTATTGAAATATATATATTATTCAAGGCCATGGCTGGCTTGTAAAGGTGAATGAAGCCATAGTTCTGGGATTGTGCCTCTGTGAGAGTCCACACCTCATTTCTCTCACTTATGGTGGTAACTCTGCTAGCTCTCTCCTCCCTGGTGTCAGCACTCAGCAGAGGGGCACTTCTGAAACCCATTGCTTCCTGAAACCACAGTGAGTCCTCAGCAGTCTTATGTAAATGAGTGGACAGGTGAATTGAATGAATACCACATTTGTATCAGGAAAATGGCTCAAAGTAAAAGTTAAAGCACATTGAGGTGACTTAGTAGCATGTTATATTAGGGTCAAAGGATTTCAAATGGTCAATATGGTTTTAACTAGTAATGATCACATGTCTAATAATTTTCCTGAGATTTGAATCTCTAAATTAGGTAGCATGTCATAAATTAGCATAAGTTTTAAAAATTTTTGGGTAAACATGATGGTAAATTTTGGATAATTAAAAATATATATTTATATATATTTTTATTTATGATAATAAAGACAAACAATAGTGTGGAGAAGGCCTGAAAAGGGGATGTGAGAGAGGGGGATGGTGTCAACGGGGGGGGAAAGGGGACATCTGTAATACTTTCAACAATAAAAATCCTATATAATAAAAGCCTAATATGTTAAGTGTCCCATTGTCCAGTCGGCCGTTCAACCAATCAAAGTGTAATATGCTAATGATATGCTAGGGCCACTCAACTGCTTGCTATGACATGCACTGACCACCAGGGGCAGACACTCTGACTGCTAGTTTAGCTTGCTGCTGGGGTCCAGCTAATCAGGACTGAACGAGGTGGGCCAGACATGCTCTGGATCCCTCCTGCAGTTCCTCCCCAGCTGGCCAACCTCCTGCATCCCTCCCTGGCCCCGATGTGCACCAGTGAGGTCCCTAGGCCTGGCCTGTGCCCTCTCACAATCCAGGACCCTTTGGGGAATGTCAGAGAGCCAGTTTCGGCCCAACAGCGGATCGACTGGTCGCTATGACATACACTGACCACTAAGGCAGATACAATGCAGGAGCTGCCCCCTGGTGGTCAAGTGCACTCCCTCAGTGGGAGTGCTGCTCAACCAGAAGCTGGACTTACGGCTGGCGAGCGCAGCGGCGGGGGTGGGAGCCTCTCCCGCCTCTGTGGCAGTGCTAAGGATGTCTGACTGCCGCTTCCTGCAGGGAGCAGGCCTAAGCCATCAGGTGGACATCCCCCGAGGGCTCCTGGACTGTGAGTGGGTGCAGGCTGGGCTGAGGGACCCCTCCCTGAGTGCACAGATTTCATGCACCAGCCTCTAGTTATATATATTTGTATATATAAATATAGTAAATCTAATTATTTAAGATATTTATGTGTGTGTATTCTACTTCATGAACATGAGTGTCTACATACAGCTAAAACTTTTATGCTGTGTGTTTCAATCCACATGTTTGAAAGTTAAAACCAAACTGTTTTCCATGCCAACACCCCAAACTAGTCCTGCAATTAAAAGATTGCCTGATTTAGGTATATTCCTTAGGAGTAAATAGTGTTAATTCAAGAAGGCATCCAAAGTATTAAGGTTTCACACATTGCCCTGTTACTTCCTGGCCTGGACTGGCAGACCCTCCCAAAGCCTGGTCACTTTCAAACAGGAAGGAGCTGGTTTGTGGAGGGGAACATGGAAAAGTCAAATTGATTTGGCAGAATCTGGGGGGGGGGGGGGGGAGGTTAAGTTTATTACTATTTTAATATTTTCCCATGCTTTTGCTAACAAGGCATGACAAATGAAGTCACCTTTAATGCTCCATGCACTAATAACACCATAAAATAACTCACTTTAATTGTTACCTCCGGCCAGTCATCAAGTCGACTAATGAAGAGAAACTTGTGACAGGTTTCACCTGGGCAGTGTTTATGGGAGGGTTTCCGCAGATTTCTGCCTGGCCTGTACTGACACGGCTGTTTTACAGCAGGGAACTATGGGAGTGTCTTTCAGAGCCCGGTGCACACGCCTCTGTGCAGGGCTGTGCTGATACTTCCCCCTCGGAGGGAGTAGAGGGAGCTGTTGGACCACTGCAGACCACTCTTGCACAAAAGGGGCCTTTCCAAATTTTACACCTACGGTCACTATGCTAAATCACCCTTTCTACTAACAGTTTTTCTCTTCTCTTTATCATCTTTTATGAATTTCTGGCAGAAGTTTGGCAGAACAGCCCCCACTTAATATTTCAGATTAGAGTTATGGATTATATTGATGGTCTTCACAGAATGAAAAGAGAAATAAAAAACGGCATCAAGTGAAGAGAAACAATTTGGTCAAATCACTAATAATGCCATTGTTTAGATGCATGAATCCCTTATTCAGTATCTGCTTGAATTTCTGAACTCTATTCAATAATGTTCAGATGCTCAGATAATTCAAATAGTGGTTTAGGAGCTGTCTAATGCAAAATATCAAATCTTACTTCAGAATCAGTATCTCGTGAAAAATTGCATATAGTTAGCATCATTCTCTTTTGTTCTCTGCTTTTTGAAGACAATAAACTATTTGACTATCCAATTTCAGTAGAAATTTAATGATAATGATTAACCTTTTCTTCATTAACATCTAATGAAACAATGAAGAACTGAATCCACTTATCAGGCTTCAGAGGAGAACATCAAAGCTCTAAACTGTGCATGTGAGGTGGCTCCTGCTCCTTTATTATCCTCACAGGCAGCAGTTTTAGTATCAACGTGATCATCCAACCAAACGGATATCATCACTTCTCATCAGAGTTGCATTGTCTCAACTTGTTGAACGTGAACCAAAGGAATCTCTGTCAAGATGAGTAGTGATTTGCATAAAGAAAACAAAAGAGGGTCTCAAGCAAAGGAAAATAGCAACAATAAACTCTCACTGGGCCCTTGGTCAACTAAGTGTGATTACCTTCACACAGCAAAGATAGGAAGCAAAATTTAACCCCCAAAGTGGAAAATCCTAAATCTGTTTGTTTTGGTCCAAGTCTCCTGCACTGTGGGGCTCCGTCTGCAGAATTTTCCCAGCATGCTTCTGAGGAACAGTCTTGGCTCTTTCTGAGGGACATTAATTATTTTAGGTCACTGGGATTCCCATCGAGTACGCTGTGGTAGTTATTAAAATTCACTACCAGGAAGTAACATGAGTCTGGTCTTTAAAAGAAGATTGATGGTAATAATTACAGTGTTAAGATACTTGAATATGGAAAACAATTATTTTAGGAGACAAAGAAGAAATTTGAAAACCATGCAGCAAATTTATAGATTTCTAGATTTTCACAGTTTTTCAACTATTATTTGAAAATCAGATGAACTAGTTTGAACAAATAAAAAATACTCTAACTCAGAGAAACCAATTCTCCAGAGTCCCCTTTCCTTCTGAGGTTAATATGCAAAAACACTATATACATACATGAGAGAGGGTGCAATGTTAAGCCATTTTTAAATTTCAAAGGAAAAAGAGAGAGAAAAAGCAAGAATATCTCTTGTCCAGAATTATTTAGTTAATGCATTTGTGGGTTATTTCATGATGTATTAGTCAATTCTGAAATTACCCATGCAAAGGAACAGAGTCTGAGCATTATATTAGGTACTATTTGTTTTTTCTAAACTTAAGCAAGTTAAAGGTAAAAAGTAGACTGTATTTAGCTAGCCAAGTTATTTCAGTTTTCATTAGAAATGTACTTATTCTACCTTCCATTTGGAAGAAACTAATCTGTGACGATCATTTCTTTTTATTTGGAAGTAGAATTGTCCATATGCTTCTGTAGATTGCCTATTGGGGGTTACATTTGTTCAGGCTGAACACACTTCTGGCTATGGAATCATTCTTCTTATGTCAAAAGCTGAGGCTTAAATAGTGAATGCTTAATGATAAACGTTATATCTTCACATTGGTTTTGTCAACTTTAGTCATATCGAAGATCAGAAATAAATATAGGACTGCCTTTTTGTCTTTGGAGACTGTGTTAATTGCATGTGTTAGTGACTGAAATAAAAATAATCAGACATAATGATATTGTAATAAACATGCTGAATCATATTCTCACATTAGCGGTTGGTATTTTTCCACTTTTGGATGCAATGGGAACAATGGATAGCCTGGTGTGCTTTGTGTATCATTTCCCCCCGACATGATGAACTATCAGGAACCTACTTAGCACAGTAGTTAGTAGATGCAGGGACAGTGTCGGTGGCATGGCCCAGCAGGCTCTCCCACAAGGATTTTTCTAAAAAAACCATCTTAAAGAATTGCAGCAAATGCAGTTCTGCTAGGAAGAAGCAGTTGGCATTTTTTTTCCCCAGAATTTAGAGACAGCATGCATAAAGGGAATACTGCAAATGATGGCTTTACTTAATAGAGTATTTCATTTTTAATTGCTGAATATATTTTTCCAGGGAGAATGCAAAGAACATAATTTGCAATGCTTACATAAAAACTCCTTATGCCCAAGGATAAACTGCACTATAGAGAAATAAAGGAGTTAATAGGTCATTATCTTTATTAACATTACAGAGAGTGGAGTTTGTAAGATTGTATTCGGGGATTGCCTAAATTACACAGCAGATTTTATCATTTTTCTCAAGAGGATATGGGGGGAAATCTTGAGGATGTGAAAAATAAGGGAGAAACAATTCCAATATTAGAGATGACACTTTTATTTTCTCCTCTTTATATGTAGAGGTGAGGAAAGTTTGTTCTTTCAGCTGGAAAGATGGAAGAGAATGACTCAAACTAGTGTGTGTGTGTGTGTGTGTGAACATTGCATACATAAATGTGGATAAATGGGTACAGTTTCCTCCTATAAAAATTTAGAAATGTATGTGTAATGTGTAATCTGCTTGCTTTGCTAGCAGTAATGGGGGGTGGAGTGTAGTTTCTTCTTATTGTGATTTATTCTTTTGAAAAGCAACTGTGATAAAAGGCTAATCAGAAATGTGTTGCTTTGTATACAATGAGATAATGAATTCCTATTATAAGGAACGATAATTGAAAGGTGGTACACCATCTTCCTCATCGGGCTTCCTCTATAAATGCAAGATGCTCTGAAATTTCTAACAGGTTTTGAGTGCATGTGTTTGTGTGCGTGTGTGAGCCATCCACTAAATCATTTTTAGTTTTCAGGTAATTCTCTGACTCTTTTTTTCCTTTCCCGGCAGGTGGAAATTGTGTAGCAAAGTGCATGGACTGAAATAAATCTGATATGTGGCAAGAGATTATAATGAGACACTAATGAGGACCTGGAGTCCAAAGAAAGAATGTCACCTGGAAATTGTGATCAGGGTGAGGGAGCTAATGAGAAATCAGTGCGGTACACAGGCCCAGTGGTCCCCTCGGTGCCCGCCTGTCCTCTGCCCCCTCCTTGCTGATTCCCACAGGGCAGCTCCAGGGAAGGAAGAAAGGAGATGTCCAGCGAAAACGTTGTGAACCGCAGGGTGTACAGGCTGCAGGCGGGAGCGTGCCCCACCCCCACCCTGACCCCCATCTCCACCCCCACAGTAAAGCAGCACAAGCCAGACAGACTTCATCTCCACGGGATGCGGTGCAGGCATTTTAAAAATTAGCTTCTTAAACCTTTGTGGCTCTTAAACTCTAATGTCCTTATACTGTTATCCTTAAAACTGGTGCAAACTTTTTAGCTTTCAAAAATCACACTTTAACTATACTTGCTTATTGGGTAGATTAAAATTTCTTAGTGGTCTAGGATATCCATCAGCACTGAAAATGTTCCTTTATCTACTTATTTTAGTAGATCCTGTGAATCCATGTTTAATTTCTCCTGTTGAAAATGGAGCACTTCTCTGAGCAACCATTAAGACAAAAGCATTTCATTCCAGGGCGGCATGGTTTTCCTCATTCCATGCTCTGCTGTTCATTTGAAAGTAATCACCCCTTTATTTAAAGGATTACATTGCATCAATTGGTAACTTAAAAGATTACACCATTGAATGGAGGAAGGAAACATGAAATCCCAAGGCCATGTAAAAAATACATTTATTCTCTCGTTTCTTCTTTCAGTGTCTCCTTCAAGTGTCACCAACATTACACTGTGTCAATGAACATATGCTCCTGGTAGTTAAAACAAGATTGTGTTTTGTGACATTGGTTAGCCTGGCTAGTGCTCGCATTTGAATCGTCCTGAGTGACTGCCCCCCTTCCAGCAAGCACAAGAAAGGCCAGGCCCGCTTCACCCCGATTCAATGAGTCCCTCTCACAGTCATTCCCAGTTGAGAACGCTCAGTTCTCCCTCCATTGTCCTCCTGACAAATGGTGAATGTCCTCCATTTGCCATGTCTGACCTTGACTAATTATGCACAATTGGTGCAGCTGTCCCTTGCTTTACCAAGTGCTGTAACCCCAGAACACGCAAGCAACTTCTGGCCGCCACCATAGAACTTCGATTTGAGAACTTCATCACGGGGAACAATGACGGCTCTTTGTGCTCACTTTCAGGTCGGCGACGCCCTCTGTCCCCATATGTTGACAAATAATTTATATTCATACTGTGCTTTGTCCCTACATTTTTAAGTCGACTATATTAAAGCAGGTTAGAAAAGTTTTCTGTAAGTAATCTATCAAAATATCTCTGCTAAAATGTGAAAGAAAAAACAAGACTGATAGAGAAGATACACAAAACACACAAAACACACTTGATGTTACTAGTATTTGTTTTTCTGGTCATATTTCATGATTCACTGTGCATTTTGCATGAGTGATTTTTAAGTAGGTATTTTTAACCATAGGCCGGGTGATCACAAACAAAGGTTGCCTCTGTCATTAATGCTACCTATAGGCTTTGCAGAAACAGAATGGAGATGCTGTTCACTTGTTTATTTTATTATATAAAAATAAATACCAATTATTGTTTTATTGATTAAAATGCAAAAAAATATTTTAATTCTGTAAGCATGTTTCTAACAAAAGAACCATTTGGAGGCTATCGTATTATAGGGTGTCTTTTCTTTCACATTATTATCTTCTGAGTGTTTCTCTACATTAAGCATGTTATAGTGGTCAGTTTTTAAATAAGACAATTTTTAAGGAAAAGTGGAAGCTTTAAAAAGTTTCTTTTAAAAAGAAACTAATGGGGAAAGATAGTGTTTAAAAATATGAAATTCAAACAATAAACATTTACAATATAAAAATATAGAACATAAAAAGTATACAATAACTCTAATATGATATTTTAAAACTCAATGCATAGCTTATTATGAAATAAACTAGGTATTGTAAGTTGACTGAGGATACTTTCTTTATAGGGCTGAGAAGGATCCTATATCGTGTTCTAATCAAGACACCATTTCCATACCACCTTCTGTTCTGAAGGTCTAACATAACATCCTTTAGCAAGCACATATGGCTATGTCTATATTTGCATATTTATATATGCAGGTGAAGCCCAAGGTATTTTCTATACAAAATGTATATTCACTGCAGCTCTGGCTGCCACATGTGCCAAAAGCAAGCTTCCCCTGTAAATACAGTATAGAAGCAATTTTAATCCTTCTGCTTTTCCCTGGAAGAACGTAGAAGGAAAAACTTAATTAAGAAAGTACAAATTTTGAAAAATAAAGGCATTTTTAATAAAAAATGTTTTAAAGGAATTATATCTTCAATTTCAAATAAGATTGAACAATGAAATAGAAGTCTGGGGTTCCAAAGAAAGTGGGAAACTTTTTATTTCTTATATTTTAATATATTATTGATTGTAATTGGTTTCCTTTAGTATAGAACCATGAAGTAAAGTGAACTCCTTTACAGTATATCTATGCATGATATTAAGGAAAAAACAATTGCCACTGCTCCAAAAGAAGAAGGAAGAATATAGCAGGAAAAAAACACTCAACTTTGTTGAAAGAATAAAGTGTTTTTTAAGACTTTTATCATCAAATCACACAAACTAAAAATAAAAATTTCAAATTAGACATACTAAAAATCCTGTCAAAGCATTTACAAACTAACATATTGCTGGAAGTATTAAAATATATTTTTTTCCAAACCTGTCCACAGAGTAGGCCTTTCACAGATGGAGTCAGAGTGCCCATGACTAGACCTGCCTGATTGATCAGAAGCCTTATTTAGGCTCTGCTGGGTTTGTTGGTGGTGGTGGTGTTATTTGTTTTGTGTTGTTTTAACAAGAAAAGATTAAAAAAATTTTTTTTGCTAGTCAGAAGTGACATGCACTGGTTTCTATTGTATAGATGCAATAATCCCATACTTTTCTGTCTTCTGGAGATACTGTTTCTTCTGTTGTACATTGAGCTCTATGTTATATATTATTGACTTTGTACCAGCAGTAGAAAGATCAACTTGGTGTTTTCTCCCTCCTTAGAACAATGTTTGATTAAGAACCATGTCTGGCCTGGCCAGTGTCTCTCAGTGGTTGAACATCAACCTATGAACCAGGAGGTCAGGGTTTGATTTCTGGTCAGGGCACATGCCAGGGTTTCGAGATCAATCCCCAGTAGGGGGCGTGCAGGAGGCAGCCGATGGATAATTCTCATCATCGATGTGTTTTTTTTTTTTCTCTCTCCCACTCCCTTCCTCTCTCTGAAATAAAAACATATTTAAAAAGAACACACATGTCTGCCCTGATGTCATCAAAGGCATGGAGGAATGCAAGTTTCTTCTTAGCTGCATGGGATACACACTGTGTCTCCTCCACAATTTAAGGGTATTGGTTATCATAAACCTCTGCTGCAGCCCTGATATCTTCTGAGAGAAGACTCTAATGCCTTATTCTAAAGTGAAATAATGATAGAGATAATTCTGAAGGCTGGTCACAATAACACATGTTTGAGATCATATAAATACAATCCCATGAGAAAACAAAAACCATGGAAGCATTTTTTCAGGATTAGTCAGAGTTTCAATATCAAGTTAATGGGCAAAAAAGTTGGGGGCAAAATTTTCAGTTTTTTTTCTTATATCATAATCTGACATTTCTTATTTTAGTGTATTATAGGGAGTCCCCATTTGAAATACACGTTTGCAGTGAAAAATGGTGCACCTCCTCCAAAAGCTGTAAGAAACTGAAATTAAACATTTATGATTCTCCACTTACCCAGCTTTTTGACTACAAATAACCTGAAACAACCTTAAAGGGAAAAATAGAAAAAAAAATGCCTGACTTGCGTGTCAAAAACTAATTTTTGTCCATAACTTGAAACCTTTGTAAATCTTGAAATAATAACCATACACAGTTGTATATTTAAAAAGAAGCCACATTTTCTAAGAAATTTATAATCCAAAATGCTCAGTTTTAAGCAGCTAAATAAAACTTCACATGTAAAATAATGTGTTTACATATGACATTTATCTTCTATAATTATTGCTTAGCATTTTCCACCATGGAAAAAATGAAAAATATTCCATAAATAGAAATTAGAGCTGCCTGGTTGCTAGAGCTGGGAAGGCACCAACCAGCAAAGACTGCAGGTGGGGATGAGGATCACTTAAAAAGAGACTTTTTAAAAAATATATATTTTATTGATTTTTTTATGGAGAGGAAGGGAGAAGGATAGAGAGTTAGAAACATCAATGAGAGAGAAACTTCGATCAGCTGCCTCCTACACACCTCCCACTGGGGATGTGCCTGCAACCCAGGTACATGCCCTTGACCGGAATCGAACCTGGGACTTTTCAGTCAAACAGGTGAGGGTAACAAGAGACTTTTAAAGATGAATTAAACAGACTGTTCTAGTAGATGACAAATTCAATGGACTAAGGACATGCTAAGTCCATTTCCAGTTCAAATGAAAGAAAGAAAATGCTGATGTGTTTAGTTGAATGATGTCTGAGCAATCTTCTTTCACATCTGCAATTTCTCAGACTAGAAGACGATTTTATCAGAGTCTGTGTTTTGGGAAGCAACAAATAAAACTGCCAGCAGTTTACAGAAGACTTTGTCCAGGAGCAGGGAGGGAAGAGGGCCACTGCCTGTGGAGGAAGCCCACTGCCCCAGAGAGAAGTGACTGCTCCTTTTCACAGGGTGAGTGATCTACCCGTGTCTCTCAAGTGTGTCCCTCAGACACTTTTGACTTCAGTTGGAACAGACTTCTCCCCATTTCATATCTTCTCAACATCCCACTGGGATTCTCTCCATACACCTCGAACTCTCCAGTGCATCTTCCTTTCTTGACTTGTCTGTTCCACAAGCCTAGGATCCTTGAGGGCAGCTTTCATGTATAACTCTCTCTAGCTCATACCCAGTGTTTGGTACCATGTGAATAGGATGAAGATTGAGTAAATAGATGAACTAAATATGGATGGAAGTGTTTGTATTTCTATGTCAGTGTTCATGCCCTGGTTAATTAGCACAATACAGCAAGAAAACCAGTCAAAGAGATTACCTAAACAGTTTCCTATTTAAAGTGCAAATCAACAAATTAATCTTTGCAAGTACGAAAGAATCCTTTTGAATTGTTACCTTAAATTTTAATTGTTTTTAATCCTCTCCTGAGGATGTGTTTTCATTGATTTGAGAGAGAAAGGAAGGGAGAGAGAAAGTGAGAGAGGAAGAGAGACATCAATATAAGAGAGAAACATTGCCTCCTATACATGCCCCACCAGGGATCCAACCTGGGAATGCTCCAACCAATTCAGCTACCCGGCCAGAGTCTTAAATTTTAATATTTAAAGTTTTTGAGTTAAAGTAATGTGTTTCTTATAGAAAAAAATATAGCCATTATCACCATGCATTTTTTTCAGGATTTTGAGAGGGGAACAAAATATAAAATAAGCAGAAAGCAACAGCAGATCTTGGTTCATTCATCTGTAAAATGAAAACAACAGTGCCTTCCTCTGAGGGTTGTTTTGAGTATTAATATTTGATAACTGTTTAGTGTAATACATGGCACAAGGGAAGTGTTTTAAAAAAATAAGAAACAATAAAATCTCCAAATTGTTCAAGAATAAATCTCTCTCTCAGACTCAAGCGGAATTGGAGACTGAGCAGTGAGAGGAACTGCCACCAAGCTGCCTGTGACTCAGGGAATCTGAACCTCAGCTGAGACTCTCAGAGCTCAGAATGCCCTGGAACATTGACAGCTGGGCCAGCAATGGTTCACCAGACTCCCTCCTGGATGGCCCCAATGCCCGTCTCCAGGCCTCTCCCTCTGGTACACCTCTTCCCAAATCCCAGCCTACTCTTTCCAATTAGCTCATTGTTTGGGAACCAAAATTGCTCCCTTAAGCCAGAAAGTTAAGTATCAGGTATACGCTCTGCATCACTCAAGGCATAGACAACCATGGTGCTACCTCTGGAGAACTTACGTCCTTATCCTCAGGGAAAGCAGACTGTCTTTCTGTTTAGCACCTGCCCATGGACCCCAGACTCTGGCCTTGCTTAAACTGCACAAAGTGCAAGGATCCTTTCTCTCACATTCACTCATTCTGCTTTAGTGAAGCTGATGTTCTTGCTACAGGCTATAGGAAGTAAGATAATTAAAGATGCTTTCCTTTGAATTTTACTAGAAAATAGAATTTGATTGTTTCCTATAATTGAACCGGATCAAAATAATACACTAAACCAAATAGCCTGGGCAAGAAATAATCGGGACATATTACCTCAAGACTCTGTATCTTTCTTCTTAGCATCTTTACAATCATCACATGGAATCTAGAAAGAATTAATGAATAAATGAATGCATGAATGAATCCTATAAGTACCTTTATTGTTAAGCATCTCTATTTATTTCTGTGAAAGTAGTCACTATTTTTCCCCCAAAAAAGCAAATGCTGTATTTTAACATAGAATTTTCACATTTAAAAATGCTATAGGCTTTCTCACTGACCCCCCTTCTCTGCCTCATTTCCAGGCTTCTAGAGCCCAACCCACTGCCTGGTGTCCCACCAAAGCCTGTGGGAACCTCACCCAATGTGGAGATGTGGCTTTCCAGGGCCTCAGGAGTTTCCACGCTGTTCCATATTGCTCCGGAGATTTAAATAACCTGTTCTCAGGCACTGAGAACACCCAGGTCAGGGAATGCATAACCCTTTAAAGGAACTCACTTTCTGTGGCCACTCCAAGTTATATACCTAAATATCGTCCATGTGACCCTCTGCTGGACATACCACTTTGTTGCTGTATCAGAAGCATAAGAGCCTAACTTTCCAGGCTCTAAATTTTTCCAAGTTAGAAGTCATTCCAGGTCAAAATTATTTATGCAAATGCTTTTCTGGGATGAATCTGGTAAATTTGGAGCAGAAACTCATTTTTTGGGGAGTGGGACTTGACCCAGGGCCTTCAGGTCACAAGAGGCCAAGAGAAGGTTTCCTGAAAAGCAGGCAAGGGTTCCACAGAGTAAGCATTGCTAAGGCCTCAGAATGGATGAGCGCCATCCTGATGTTCCACTTCCCTTTCACTTGGTGCACCAAATGTCCTACAGCTGTGGACCTTGTCCTCCTTTAGTGAAAGCAAGGTGCACCCAGAACGGGGATGCACTGGTGTGTGTTAAGCTATCAGCCAGCTCTTAGGGGCTGAGAGGAAGGGTTTGGCAGATAGCTCTGCCAAGTTCCATGGTGTAAGTACTCCTACCATGGTCAATTTCAAACCTGCCCACCTGACCTCACAGAACACAGGGTGGGGAAAAGATGAACAGCAGCCACCATTGTACAGCATTTCTGACATACAGAAGAAATCAACCTAATAACACAACCACGAAAAATAGTTAGATGTAATAAAACAATTGAAATGTGATATGCATTTTATTACTTGTGTCTATTATAATTTGTTAAATTGTAAGTCTATGTAATTTATTTTTTTTTTAACAATGTCTATATTCAACCACCATCTCATTGGTGCTGCCTGGCTCCAGCATACCATTGGAAACTGACTTTTCTGTCATTATTCATTAGTCATAATATTGTTTTAATTGAAAATGCTCTCAAATTTAGCAAACAACTACAACCAAGAACTCTCAACATGGTTTTATTGTTTTCCCTGCCCTCCGATAAATATACTGCTTCCTGCAGCCCGTACCCTGCTTTGTCTGTTGTTCCATTGCCTTTTGAACATCCTACAGATTTACTCAGTTACTGTTCTACACTTAGTGTTTCCCTTCACTAGAATATAGGTGCCAGCAGGACAGCAATTTCTATTCTTGGTCATTGAAGCAACACCGGTGCATGCAACTGGGCACATAGTAGGCCCTCGATAAATACTTACAGATGAAAGAGCGTTTCACCATTATTATCACTTTGACTTTTCTGCACTAGCAACATGAAGATAGGAAATAATACAAATAACTGCTACTTCCCAAACAGTATGAAACTTAAGGTTATTTACAGAGATGAGGGTAAAGGATGGTGGTCTTTCCATTTCAGAATACAATTTTTAAAAAAATCTTGTGATCTTCAGTGACATAGGCATTTATTTCACATCTATGTACACACTAGAAACTAGTTATAGCTCCCATGGCTTCCTTGGGAGAAGGAACTGTCTAATGTTGTTGTATGTACATGCTATTGGAACAAAGTGCTTCTATTGGCATGCTGAGAGAAAGGCCGGGAGGAAAAAGGAGCTGTTCAGTGCCAGGGAGTCCCATGCTTAGATTCAGACCTCAGCCCCCACTGAAGTTGGTGCAATTTGTCCAGGACTGAGGGTTCCTGGAGGAGGGAGAAGCCTTATCTAGGGAGATGTCTGTCTGGATTTCACCAGTCATGTTCAGCTTGGAATTAGGGAGTTGGCCTTTGAGGAGAAGGAATGGTGATTTTAGGCAAACTTTAAGTAAGCCAGCATCAGTTAAAGGTTGTCCAGTGTGTTTCACTTTTCAGTTTCAATCTAAATGAATGGAGTACAAAGTTCTCAATCAAGCTTTATTTCCTGGTTCTTTCTGCATAGCCGCCACTTTGGGTGCCCCTTTCACACAGTAAGCATGGATATCTGGGGAAGAAATACTGCAAAGGACTGAAGCTGCGGATTAAGCACTTTGATTTGCATGAAGGCAGCTATCATTCCCTGTTCCTGCCTATTATTTTGATACACCTCTCAAAAATTTTTATTTTGACAGAAAAATCCAAGTGCATGTGAACAAGCACTACATCACTTTGGAAAGCGGGATCACATCTATTGCCCAGTGACCCTTTCCTGGACAGGCGTCCAAATTCTCTGGTCATTCCATCCTGTGCACGGGGCATGCGGACAAATGAAAGAAAGCCTGGCACAGGGAGGACGGCTACACAGCATCTAGAAAATTAATCCTGGTTCCTAGAAAGCTCACAAGCAGAAAAAGCCACACAAGGGTTAACGCAATTTCCATCCCTGCGAGTTTTGCTTGCCATTATTTTCTTTTTCTTTTCTCCCTTTTAACTGATTCGTAGCATAAAATCTTCCTGGACACCTAATTATCAAGCCAGCTCCCAGTCACAGCTGTCTGCTTGGAGAAGCCATTACATGCAGCAGTTGAAGCCTCCATAATTCCCCAAACTTCCCGGTTGTGAATATTAAGAAAAGATTTTTACATGTCATATGCAATTCGAAGGTGGAGTGAATGGCCTCCGAGATGACGAGCCCTGAATGCTTGTCCATCACTCCATTCACTGGTTACAGGTGGTCTCATTTTCCACTTTCAGATATCGGCCAGCTATGACAGCAGGCACTTAATTTGCATGTTCGACAGACAACAAACGGCCCCGTGCATGTCAAAATAGGTGGTGATGCGTGACAGTTTCTACACAATACTGTCTCCTCTTTGTGTGACCTTTGACCTCCCTGCATGTCTTTTTTTTTTTTTTTTCTACCATCAGAAAAAAAATTATATATGCACTTCTCTGCTTTGGAATAAATTTGATACCAAATTGATTACTTTCCTTTCTTCTCCCTCTTCCTCCTCCTCCTCTTTTTGCTCCTCCTTTTAAAGGGTGTTATGCATCCGGATTTTCATCCTAACTGCTACAAAACTCTGCCAGAGGAGCCTCATAAAATTTAAAAACAGAGAGGCTGTGCAGACGGGAAGCTGTCATGTCGAAACCCATTGTAGTTAAATTGCTTGGAACTTTTTAATAAATGTAACCTTTAAGAGAGAACTCTAATCAGGTTAATTTTTATTTAAGAAGATCATAAAATTAGAATCTTTAAGGCTTTTCCTTAACTTGTGTTAATTAGATTTCTGTCCTTGAAACACTTTTAATATTAATATTTCACCACGGTTTAAAATTACTTTCTTTAATTGCAGGTTTGGCCAGCCTGTATTAAATACAACACCGGTTATTCCAATTTTCTGTAATGAGCCCCAGCCCCTCCCTTTTACTCACCACAGAAACCTGCTAATGAGAACACAGCTCACAATTCTGCTTAAAAGGTTAAAAGAGTATGAACCTGAAAGTGCCCTGGAGTGCTGTTGACATCAGAAAGTCCCAGGACCTCTGCTTTTTGGGGAAATCCTAGGTGAAATACGCAGTGCCAAGATTTCAGCCAGAGTGACTCTGTGCTCTGTACGGGCTGGGGGCCTGACCCCAGCTCTCAGGGAGCCCACACACCCCTTGTCTCACCAGAGCGGAGCATAATCCCATCCCCAATCCTATTTTAGTGCTGGGTCTTGTTTTAATTAAGAATTAAAGCATGACAGGAGATAATCGCTCCTCCAGGGTGTTATAAGGTTGAGCTGCAGCTGTGAGCCCAACACACAGGCGGGTGATTACCTCATGATCACTACACTGAGGCCCCTAGCAAGCTGTGCAGGGCACAGTGGCTGCTGGGCCTGAAGATTAGGGTGCAGGGGTGCCTCCCCCTGGAATGAGCTCACACAGGCAGAGAGGGATCAGCAGAGAGAATGGCTTGGGATCCAATCCCCCCTTTCCTGGGCCGGGCCCTCGGTTCTACAGATGCAGAAACTGAGGAGATCAGGTCACCAGAGCCCCAGGGTGCTGAGGAAAGCACGTTGCCAGAGCCCTAGCATGCTGAGGAGAGCAGATCTCCAGGGCCCCAGGGTGCTGATGGAGGTTGAGCCCAGCCTAAAGGCAATGCTCTCTCCCTGGTTCCAACATCCCCAATCTTTTCGGACTTGGGGATGCTAGTCAGGGAGGATGTGGGTCAAGTTCAAAACAACAGTTAGAAAACACATCATTTCCAAGAAGATAATGGCCAGTGTATTTTGCACATTTCCCTTGAAAAGTAAGTGGCTCTTTTCCCTCTTGGTTTCTGTGCCACAGGTGATTCCAAAACGATTTAAGGATGGGTCCAGTCACAGCCCCCCTGGCTTCATTGCCACCCTGACCAACTGTGGCACCTCTCCGGGTGCTCACATATGTAATTGCACTGGTCACTTAAAAGCTCAGCCTTTAATTTGGAAAACCACAGCTGTGCTGGGTTCATGTGTGTAACAGCGGAGCGTTTATGTGAGAGTCTAGGTGAGGAGTGGTGAAAGGGGTGTCTTTGCCGATGCACAGGTAGTCATCAGCCCATTTCTATGTTTAAAAATTTGCTTTTCACTATACAAATATAAGTTACATAATCTTTTGGAGTTAACTCTTATGTATATGTGCAGTATCATTCTTTTTAAAATTAAAAACTAGTCATGGTAGTTTATTTATTAAAATGTCCTTTCCTTGTAGAGCTATATGTTATGTCTGTCATCTATCAATTTCCCATAATATGTGAACCTCAATCTAGGCTTTCTGCTCTAATTTATTTTACTTCATTTATTTATTTATTTATTTTTTGCAGTAATACCACTGGCTTTGTAATAAGTCTTGATAAGGTAAATGAAATTCCCTTATCTTATTCTTTAAAATGTCTTGGCTATTTGCAGTGCTTTATTCTTTGAAAATCAGCTGAACAATTTTAATGGTGAAAATGTTTTGGAATTTTAGTTGTAATTGTGGGAAACATATAATCAGTGATCATTGACATTTATAAATTATATATTTATTTCAATTCATTTGGGCCTCTATCAATGCCTTTTAATCAAGCATTAGCATTTTCTTCCTTAAATTCTTACATCATCATTTGCTAGATTTATTTTTAGGGAACTTAAACTTTGTTCTTATTGTAAATCTTGCTTATAATTAGACTTTCTAACTGTGCAAAAGTGACTAATAGAAATGTTCTTTATTTTGTATATTTATTTTATATTCAACAGTTTGAACTAAATCTCTCATCTACACTAATAAAAGAGAAAAATGCTAATTGTCCTTACCTCCACTACACCCACAGCCAATCAGAAGTGATATGCAAATTAAGCCAACAAAGATGGAGGGTAAATTTGCATATGCAGGAGGGGCAGGCTGCGCCTGACGCTGACCATGGGGTCCAGTCCACCATGGGGGACTGGGCAGGCCAGGCGGGCAGCGCCTGACACCACCCGCGGGGTCCAGGCCACCATCGGGGACCTGGCAGGCCTGGCAGTCAGTGCCTGACACTGCCCATGGGGTCCAGTTCACCATGGGGGACCGGGCAGGCCTGGCGGGCAGCGCCTGATGCCTCCAGCCGCCATCGGGGACCTGGGTAGGTGGGGCTGGCCAGGCTCTCTGGGATCACTGTATGTCCCTGGGCCACCTGTGGACACCAGTGGAGCAGGCTGGGGTTGAACATTTTAATGAAAATGGGTTGCCTGTGCCCTGGCCCACTGCGCCCCATCCCTGGCGAGGAGAGAGCAGTGGGCAGTTAGCAGGCACCAGGGCTTGGAAGGGACTGGGAGCAACCTGCGGGCATGCTACCAGGAAGAGGTGCTGAACCATGATGACGCAGAGGGCTGGCTGATGGAGGCGCGCAAAGGTGCAGATGAGGCGGCTCTCACTGGCACTGAAGCTTGAAAAGCGCATGGACAGCCTGATGGACTAAATCGCCTTTCTGAAGAAGGTGCATGAAGAGGAGATTGCCAAGCTGCAGGCGCAGATCCAGTATGCTCAGTTCTCCATGGAGATGGACATGTTCTCCAAGTCTGACCTCTCTGCTGCGCTCAAGGACATCAGCTCGCAGTACGAGAAGCTGGCTGCCAAGAACATGCAGAATGCAGAAGAATGGTACAAGAGCTGCTTCACCATGCTGACCGAGAGCACTGCCAAGAACACCTACGGGGTGTGTGCCGCCAAGGAGGAGGTGTCTGAAAGCTGCCACCTGCTCAAGGCCAAGACCCTGGAGATCAAAGCATGCTGGGGCATGAACTGGGAAAGCACCTGCGAGAGCTTGAGGATAAGCAGAACTCCGATGGTAGTGCTATGCGGGACACAATCAACAAATTAGAAAATGAGTTGAGAACTACAGAGAGTGAAATGGCATGATATTTAAAAGAATACCAGGACCTCCTCAATGTGGCTTTGGACATTGACATTGCAGCTTACAGGAAACTCTTGGAAAGTGAGGAGACCCAGCTCAGTTTCACCAGCATGGGAAGCATAGACAGTGGCTACTCCCAGAGTTCCCAGGTCTTTGGTTGATCTGCCTAAGGTGGTTTACAGACTAGCTCCTACTTGATGTCTGCTCGCTCCTTCCCTTCTTCGTACACCAGCCACGTCCAGGAGGAGCAGATCGAGGTGGAGGAAGACATTGAGGCCGCAAAAGCCGAGGAAGCTAAGGATGAACCCCCCTCTGAAGGAGAAGCTGAAGAGGAGAAGAAGGAGAAGGAAGTGGCTGATGAAGAGGGAGGAGAGGAAGAGGAAGAAGGTGCAAAGGAGGAAGAATTTGAGGATGCAAAGGAGGAAGAAGAAGGCGGTGAAGGTGAAGAAGATGCCCAAGAAGTTGAGGATGAGAAGAAAGATGAAGGTGCTTGGGAGGAGCAAGAAACCAAGAAAAGATTGAGCCCCCCTTTCCTTAATTATTTCTGGAATAATCCTCCTGAAACCAGGTCAACCCCATCACCAACCAAGCAGTTGAGTTCCCGATACTATATGAATTAAGAAGTCAATATATATTGCATTCTGAGGTGACTAAGGTTGGACATTAAATGTTGTGCTATGACTTTTCTCCTTATGCAGAATATCTGTTTGCTTGCAGAGTGGCTTCCTGGCTTGCTGCCAGCCTGTGCATAGTCCATGCTTATGAGTTCAGGATCTATGACAATGTAAATAATTCAGATGTTTACAATAAAAACACATGAATACATGAATTCACTGATGTTAATGTTAAACTTCATAGAAAAAATAGTCCTTTGAATCTTTGGTGGTTAGAAATTAAAGTCCTCAAATCATGTGCAATAAACAGTAAATAAAGTTACATTGAATGACAAAAAATATATATATTAGGGGCCAGGAAACATTCAAAGAACTAGGGAACCATTCCCAAATCAGGAAGGGAAGTCACAGGGTATATATTATTGCTATGAATACAGTATTTCCTACTACTTACAACATATACAATGTAATGTATTAGATGCCTTCCTATTGTATGAAGTATGTATTCTCATAGAGTAATACTGATATATATGTTATAGTTATGGCAGTATGTCATATCCTATCTATAGTAATAAAAGGGTAATATGCTAATTAGACCATGAGGCCTTCCAGAAGTCCTTCCGGACAAAGCCATGGTGGTGGGCCAAGGCAGAGGCAGTTAGGGGTGATCAGGCCAGGAGGGGAAGGTAGTTGGGGATGATCAGGCCAGGTGGGTAGGGCAGTTGGGGGTGATCAGGCTGGCGGGGGGGGGGTGCAATTGGGGGCGAGCATGCCGGCAGAGGGGACCAGTTGGGGGTGAGCAGGCTGGCAGGGGGGTGCAGTTGGGGGCAATCAGGCCAGCAGGCAGAGTGTTTAGGGGTGATCAAGCAGGCAAGCAGGTGAGCGGTTAGGAGCCAGCAGTCCCAGATTGCGAGGGGGTTGTTCAACTGCCAGTTTAGGCCCGATCCCAAAGGGGTCTCAGATTGGAGAGGATGCAGGCCAGGCTGAGAGACACCCCATCCCCCATGCACAAATTTTGTGCACCAGGCCACTAGTTAGTTATAATAAACTCTCTGCAGGAGGTGACCGGCGGGGCGATCGGGGTGGGGGGGTGGACACTGGCACTCGCCTTGGCTGGCCTGAGGCCTGTGGGCTGGGGGCAGCTCCTGCACTGAGTGTCTGCCCCCTGGTGGTCAGTTCACATCATAGCGACCCGTCGTTGTGCTGTTTGGTCGATTTGCATATTAGGGTTTTGAATTGATAGATGACCAAAACATTTTCCAAAATGCTTTAACCATTTTACATTTCACCAGCTATGTGTGAGAGTTCCGGTTTCTCCACATCCTACCAACATCTGTTGCTGTAAGTTTGTTTATTGTATCCATTCTAGTGGTTGCATGTCTCCATATTCTGGATGAAAGCCTGTCAGCTGACAAGGGCCATAAATGAGGGTCACATCTCAGGTATCCATAAACAGGACATTGGATAAGCAAATTGAGATCTATTCATAAAAATAAAACGACACTCAGCTTTAGAAACAAAGAGACTACCTATCCATATAGCAACAGGAAAGAACCTTATAAACATTTTCTTGAGCAAAAGGGGTACATATTGTCTGATTCCAATTATATGTAACACAAAAACAGGCAGGGATAGTGAATCCTAACTCTGAAACATGTCTGCAGAAATGGAGTCTTTCTTTTTGTTGTTGTTAATCCTCACCTGAGGATATTTTTCCATTGATTTTTAGAGAAAGTGGGGAGGAGGACAGACACAGAGTGAGAAACATTGATGTGAGAGAGACACATCAATAGGTTGCCTCTTATATGGATCCTAACCAGGACTGGGAATCAAACCTGCATCTGAGGTATGTGCCCTTGACTGACTGAACCAAACCCAGGACCCTTCAATCCACAGGCTAACACTCTATCCTCTTAGCCCAATGGTCGGCAAACTCATTAGTCAACAGAGCTAAATATCAACAGTACAACGATTAAAATTTCTTTTGAGAGCCAAATTTTTTAAACTTAAACTATATAGGCAGGTACATTGTTATTAACTTAATTAGGGTACTCCTAAGCTGGCCTTTGATAAAAACTCAAGGGGCCAAAGAGCCGCATGTGGCTCGCGAGCCACAGTTTGCCGACCACTGTCTGAGCCAAAATGGCTAGGGCAAAATGGAGTATTTCTTCCAGGGGTGTGCCCATCTGGGATCCAGGACTCTAGTCCTAAGACATTACGGCAAAGAAAGACACTCATGCCTGTGGATAGCCCACAAGGTTACCACAGACCACTGGTGATATTCTTGCTTAGGTAGGATGTTTATTTTGTCTGTGGGAAAATTTATATGGCCTTCCTGGCTGGATATAGAATTCTAGTGTCTCTGATTTCACACTGGCTATGGACACAGAGGATTATAAGAACAGCCTGACTTTTTCACTGTAATGGTGACTTGATCATTTGGTTTTAATATCAAATAGATTTTTTATGGGAAGTTTATCAAATGTGCTAGAAAATGCATAGATGTTGCTTCTTTTATGGGATATTGTATGCCTTTTCAAGCTGAAGGTTGAGTTTTGTTTTATTTCTGGCAACTTCTTGGGAATGATATCTTTACAGAATTGGGTTGCTATCATTTGTTATTTCTTCTTCTTCTTCTTTCTTTCTTTTTTTTTTTAAGGGATGGTTCCTCTTTTTTCTACTTTGCTATCTCTTTCTCTCCAATCTTTTTAAAACTTTTTGTCCATTTCTAGTATTTTGATTGCTTTTAATTTTCACAATGTTTCTTTGTTTTCAACAATGATAGTGTTATTCTTCTCTAAGGTATTTTCCATTTGCTTTTCAATTGTTTGATAGATTTATTTTTGTTTGTTTGTTGATTGGTTGGTTTGTTTATTATTTCTATTCTATGCTTCCTGGCTTTGGTTTTGTTTCACTTCCTTGTTGATCTACATATTTTGAGATTCCACTCATTTTTGTTAAGGCAACTGTCTTATAATGTTATAATTGATGTTGATGTTGTTAAATTCATGGCTTTTTTGCTATAATTTACTGTGATTAAGATTATAGTGTGGAGAATAACGGTCTGTGTTTAAGTTCTTTGCCACTTACAATCTTTACAATCTTGTGAGTAAGTTAGTTAACTCTTTTGTTGTGAAAAGAGACAGAGGAAGAGGGAGAGGGAGAGAGAGAGAGAGAGAGAGAGAGAGAGAGAGAGAGAGAGAGAGAGAGAGAATCAAATCCATACCAGGAATATGATGAGCATTGGTGATGTGCTGATAAATGTTTAGTGATCAGCTTTCCAAAGGGGGGAAAAAAAAATCAAATACCCTGATTTGTACCATTTGCTAGTTTTCATACTGTAAACCACCACCAGGACCAATTTCAAGCCACAACTACAATGTCACTGAACTTGGAGTTGGGAAGAAATGTGAGTTACTGCTCTTGCAAGTGGTAAAGCTACCCCAGCACACCACTGGCTAAAAATTATACATGCCAAAAGTCAATATATCTGATCTAAATTTCCTTTGTCCAGTGGTGACATCTTGATGGTGGGAGATCTTTGCCTGCCATTTGATGTCCTACCCATTCCTCCTTTTCTTCCCAGTGGCTGGTATGATGACAGTTCCTCTTTACATATACCCAAATTTGATTTAGGCTAGTTTTCCTGCACTAACGCTATGCTGAGAAATTCTCTGGGAGAAGTCAGGACCACGATTTTGAGTTATTCACGTAGTGGCACAGAGATGTGCATGTAGGAAAGCATTCTTCCACCCTTTCTCCTCCCCCAAGCCTGCATCAATGTGGCATAGCTTTTCACCATGCAGATGAGCTCAGTTCATCCTCTCACCCATGCAAGGCAGCTACCTGCAAAACGATCAAGCCCTGTGCTTCCATGTTTATTCCCATCTTCCATTTCCTGAAACCACATCAAGATCCAGTCACTGATTCTCCTTCTAAATCCTTAGGTACACTTTCCCATTTAACAGAAAAAGAATTGTGGGATTTTCCCTGCAGAGTGCAACTGACTTTGAATGGCTCTGTGCCAGCCACGTGAGCTTTGCTGTCTCCAGTCCCGCCCTCAGCACCTTCTGCAGCCTTTGCCTGCTCCGCACTTGGCATCCTTTCCCACATCCCGTGGTTCATGCTTGCAGATGTCTCCCTGGTTCATCAAATATGGAGTTTGCATATGTGTTTCCTGTGACCCTGTTGCTCTTGGGTGTTTTCCCAGAAGAGAAGGAGAAACTGCCCTCTTTATTTTAAAGCAAGAATCAAGCAAGAAAGGAAATTTTCCTATTCCCACCTACCTTCTCATCCTTCTGTCTCAGTCTCTCTCTGGACATTGCCCCTTTGGTATTCTCTCTCTCCAACACCTTCATTCTCCCTCTTTCTTTCCTTTTATCCCATTGTGATGGTTTAACATATATCTGTTTTATCTACTAAAAGAAAAAAAAAGCTGAAGGCAGCAGAAGGGACAAAAAAAATCACCTTCTCTCACCTGACACACCTTTGTTTGCACTGCTGTTATTAGGGTGGTTTTACTGTGAAGTATGGAAAGTATAGAGGGTAATGTAATGAACAGCATGCGTTTTTCACCCATATATTTGCACTTTTATCCATAAGCAAGATTAGTTCATGATAATCTTTTTGAATGTTGTTATGTATAGTTTTAGGTCATTGACCTTAAAATAATAGTTGAGTAGCTTTCTTTTTTTTTTTCTTCTAGATTTTGAATATTTTTTTAATGAAATAGAGATTATTTTTCTTAGGTAGATTAAACATTTTTTTTACTGTAAAACTATATGGGCCCAATTTTTGTGGTGAGAGTTAGTGGGGCCAGAGAGAGTGGGAACATTGTTTTTATTGATTTAATTTTTAATGGTTGGAGTAGACTGAATAATGATCCCCCAGAGAGCCACATCTTAGTCCTTGAACCTGTGAATATTGCCTTTTATGGCAAAAAGGTCATAGAAGATATGGTGTACTTAGGGATCTTAAGATGGGATGATTACCCTAGATTATGCAGGTACATACTACATGTGACACACGTATTCTCGCAGGAAGTAGGCAAAGGGAGAAGTAACTACAGGCAAGACAGGATGTGATAGTGGAAGCAAGAGGCTGCAGTGATGCAAGGGATGGCTCATAAGCCAAAGAACACAGGCAGCCTCCAGAGCTAGGAAAATGCTAGAAAAGAATTCTCCTTTAGAGCCTCCAGGAGGAACCAATCTTTCCGACACCTTGATGTTAGCCCAGTGAAAGATGCTTTCAGACTTCTGGGCTCCAGAAATGGAAGAGGTTACCAGTGTGTTGTTTTAACCCACCAAGCTTGTGTTGATTTATTAGTGTGGCAATAGAAAATGAACAAAGTAATAATTGGGTTATTGTTTTATCTGGGTGTCCTATTTATTCACTCTTGCTCAATTACATTTAGTTATCTCTGCTTTGTGTTTATTTACTGGTATTAGGCTTTCCTAGAGAAATGTTTTGTGGTTTTCACATGTCCCTTGTAAATGCACATGGAATTGAAGAAATGGGTGTTAGAGATCATGGACTCACCTGTGCAATGTCTGGGAAGACAGAGGGTGATGCATTCAAGGAATCAAGTGAACTTCAGCAAGGCTCTGGCCACATTGTGGGAGTGAACCAGGACATATGAGCCTGCTTTATCTGGGGGGATTTTGTATTTGATGTCTGTTATTCTCTTAGTCACACCTCCATACCACCCTCAGCAATCACAACATACCATCTTCCCAAGGTAGTGGATTCTTTGTTCTTAAATACAAATCTTGCTCATAATTGGCAACACTCACCCCAGTCTCTAGCCTGGAGTGGCAACACATGTTAAATGTCCTGTGCTTTTTTAATAAATATCTCCATGGGCAAGGAGTGACAAACATGGAAAGGGATCATGGGATTGCCATTAAAGAACAGAGACCTGAAGACGTCATCAGTTCCGAAAGTAGCTTGGTATGCAGGGGTAAGAGTGGTGGGGGCCATTTTTAGAACGAAGTGAATTTTATGGACATTACCCCAGAACACGTTTGTGTGCGTGTATGCACGCACATGTGCATGCGTGCGCGCGCGCGCGCACACACACACACACACACACACACACACTTTACTTTGAATTATAGAGGATATATATTCTCCCCGAAGGCCAGGTTCAAAATCCCAAATGAGATAAAATTACTTCAAGCTCTACAATTGCATTAGTGATCTACCATACCCAATCCGAACAACACAGAGAAAAAAAGCCTGAAAAATTAGAATAGTGCCTCAGGGAACAGTAAAACTATAACAAAGGATATGACATTTGTGTCAGAGCCCTGGAAGAAGATATGTAAGAAGGGCATGAAAAACCCTCAAAGGAAAAAAAGGCTGAAAACTTCCCACATTTGGGAAGAGACACAAACCTACAGATTTAAGAAGCCACATGAACTACAAATAGGATGAACCTAAAAGAGTTCATGCCAAGATACATTATAATTAAACACATGAAACCCAAAGGCAAAAAAAATCTTGAAAACAGTAGTAGAGATATGGCACCTTACCTATAGTGACATACACAACAACCTGGCTGGATCTCCAGAGAACTATGCTCATTAAAAAGTGTCAATTCCCAAAGGTACATACTGTATGATTCCATTTTATCACATTCTTGATCTTAGAAAATTATAGACAAAGAGAACAGGTTAGTTGCTAATAATAGTTAAGGAGGATGAAGGGGTTGGGAAAAGTAGCTATAGCTATAAAAAGACAAGGTGAGGGATCATGATGCTGATTGAAGTGTTTTGTATTTTGACTATCAATGTCAATATTCTGGTTGCATATTTACTGTAATTTTGCAGATGTTACTATTGGAGGAAACTGGGTAAAGAGTATTTCTCTGTATTAGTTCTTATAAGTGCATATGAATCCACATTTATCCCTAAATAAAATGATCATTTTACAAAAGATAAATGTCTGTTAGACATTATCAGTTTGACCAGATTAAATAGTTTTTACTCTTAGAAGAGTTTTCCTTGTTAAAATCAATTTTAATGTTTTTCTTTCTTCTTTTTCTTTAAGTGTTATGTTAAAGACAAAGTTTATTAGAACCTTGGAGGAAAACAGCATTTTGCTGTTGAGATAAAGTCATATCCAAACTGCCCTCTATAATGGCTTTAGACACACATAAGCTCTTTTGTGGCCATTTATTTTTCTTATATTGATTTTTATCTGTTTTGCACAACAATCTAATAAATCAAACAGCACTTAAAATAAATCCATATCACTGAGAATTATAAGTAAAAGGGTAGTAAAGGGTACTTTTACACACTCTATTTGCATTTGTTCAGGGACAGCCATACCCAAATTACACTGGGTTCACTGAAAAAAACAGCAACAACACATCTGGGAACATCACAGTTTAAACTTTAGCTAAAAATAGAAGACTACATGTTGTTACATGTGGTTTCTTCTTCACTCATGGACTGTTTGGATTTACTCCATGGTTTGGAATTAGGCTCAGTCCTTGAAACATGGTCTCATTTGATCAACATATCTAATATCTAGAGGTGGGCCTTTCCAGCCAGGAGCTGAACGAACAGTGGCTTCTTTATCACAGAACCAGTGGGGGATGTTCAGGGTTTGGAAATCACACAACTATTTTACTTAGGCCGAAATTTACTGGAGGCCATTTGTGGCTAAATCATAAAATAAAAATACTTAATGGCCAATTTGATCATTTTCATTTACTATACAACTGGGACACTAGACTTTAAAATCCAATTACTGTGTCTTAATTATAACTCTTCCACCTCCTTTTCATTACATTCTCCAAAAATAGTTTGAGGGGTATTTTGGAGCCTACAGGTTGTAAATGTGAGTCCACCATGTACTATTCATTTTACAAGTAAAATGTGAGTTTATGATTAAATGTTTTTATTTTGAAAATGTGAGCCATATCTAATTAACACTTACAATATTTTTCCAACATATCTTCCCCATCATTTATGTATTATATCCTTAAATTTATATATTTCTGCTCTGACTATCACCATAAATAATAGCATTTCAGGAAGAGCTTGGGTTTTATTTAATTTCTTTAAAGATCCATCTATCTTCCAACTGAGAACTTTGTTGTAAAAATATATTATTATTGCTCTTTGGAAGTTCAGTTAGCTGTTGGGCTGTGTTGGTTTTGCTTATATCTAAGTCATCCATGCTGTTTACATTGCTATTATTATTTTCTGGAATTACTGTTATTTGCATGTTTTCTCTTGTGCTATTTCTTGAAAGGTGAAAATTCTGGGTAATTTCCAGTGTGCCTCTTCCCATCAGCATTAAACCCAGTGTTACTGCATTTTAGAATGTTGTCATTATCTTCCTCTAATTAGTGATATACCAATTATTTTGACAAAACAAATGTCAGGGTATTTAAAGTTTATCTATTTTAACTATAACTTTATTTAGTTTCTTCCTCTGTGTTAAAGTTTCTCTAAGAACACAGGCTTACACTCTCCATTCATTGTGGATTCCAGATGACCATGCCAGAGACTGGGTCTACATTGTGCAGACTAACTTTCCAAGTCTTTGGTTTCTGTTGGAAACATATGGTCCAAATTGTAGAGGTAGGAACACAGAATTTCAAATGGGGCTTAATAACTGTGGGACACTCTTGAAAATTTGTGGAAGGTCAATTCTGATTCACTAGAACACCATTATTAGACTGTAGTAAAATGTCTGTCTCCATTTTAGATGTTTGACCACTGACAGCCTTCCATTTTCACCCTTCTCTCTTTCCCTCTTCTGGAGAAGTCAACAAAAAAGCTCGTATGAGAGAAATGTTCAACCATCCAAACAAACCAAACTCTCAATCTGGTTCCACTCTCTAATCATAAGGACAGCTACGCCAGTTTCTCCACCTGGCTCTCTCTAGCCATTTTTGGACCAGCTTGGCAGCCTATCCTGCCCCTTCTCCAATACAAAGCCTCACTCTGTGAACAATAAAACTATACCCTCTTATTATATCTATGGAATTATCCATCTCAACATTTACCCACATTTTAACCAGAGATGACTACAAAATCGATAGATTATGGAGAGATGATGTACTTAGTGCTCTTATAAAGACATCATAAAGATATTACAAAATCACTTGCATTGATATATATGCTATCAAATGACTTTTCTAAATAATCCATTATTGCTGTCTTACCATTAATAAAGATTTAAAACTTTATTTAGTGTATCCACATTGTCATCCCTTTTGGACTAGCATCCTTCTCTAAAAATCATAAGTTCTTGTTGTAGCAAGCTTCATTAACACAACTGGTGTCACATCCATGTCCTAGAGTTTTGCAGTTCCTCCTGTAGTAATCATTGATGCCCACTTCACCATCTTCTTTGCTCTATTTGCTCTGGAATACACCCAGACTGCATCATCTACTGTATTCCTGGTGTTTGCCTTTTACCTGGTATAAATTATTGTGTCTCTGGAGTACACTAAGCACCTTTGATTGCCACATGAGTTCAACTTCTGTGGACAACAGAGGTGTTGTTAAAAATGAAATGCAAATTCTAGCCTTACCAGCAAATTTGTCCTTACTCTATTTCTATAGACTATCCAAAGTCAATTCCTTTTGTAACTATTAACTTAGCACTTGGTCTTTATTAATTAAATGTAAGTTTGCTAAAGAAATAGTTGAATAAATAAATACTGTATCATTTCCAAATCACTTTCTAAAACATTCTTTCTAAAACCAGATGGAGCAATGTGGGGTGAAACAATTTGATGGGCCCATCAGTGGGGGCTCAATCAGCATACCAACTTCTTTGTTGTAACCCTGGCTGCTTAGACACAGCTATTGCTAAGAATCAGAGTTGTGTACTTGATCATTACCAAACAAGGAAAATTCAAAAGACAATGTTCATAATAAGAATTTCAACAATAACTTCATGGTGGTATAATCCCTCAGGTCACAAAATCTAAACCTGCATAAAACCTTCCCAGATGTATGGGCTCTGGAAATTTTAACCTAGCTCACTGGTTATCTTGAGAGCAATAACAACAGAAAAACATTTTTTCCTAATGTATTGTTTCACTTCAAAACATAAAATAAGAAAATTAAGTAGCCAATGTGTAATTCTAAAATGCCAAGTATACTTTGGACATAATATATTGTGTTTGCGTTAGTATCTGTAATTTTGGAAAGTGTACTGAATATCTTAAAAGCAAATGTCACAGCACAGTAGATAAATTTCAGAAATGTTTCTCTTTCTAATTTAACTGGAAGGGGAAAGGCCCAGAATTGACCTCTGCTTCCTATGAATGTTTTTCTTAATGACCTACTTAAAGATATTGCTAGAAATCAAGCCAGCATAGTTCCCTCTAGAGTAGAGAAGGCAAGTCCCCAGGAAGACATCATGAATTATGGGACACATTCAAGGAAGCGAATGTGCAATGATCACTTGGCCAAATCCTTTGAGATTTAGCTGAAGAGTAATAATGTATATCACCATTTAAATCAGAAATGCTATTGCTGGGACAAGAATTATTTATCCAATATTTTAAGTTAATATTTACAAATCTATTAATTTTGCTGTACTCTGGCATAACTAGTCAACTTGGAAAATGTGATTGCTGTGTAAATGATTAACTAATAACCATGACCTTGTACTTAGCAAAACATCTATTAGGTGAACATTCAGGAGATTGGTTTCATCCCTGAGGTGACCTCAGGAACATTATTTCCATTCTAGAGGAAAAAGGCTCAAGTGTGTTTAACAACAGATAGTCCTGAATTGAGAGCTCAATGTTGTCCATGAGTATCTGTGCTGCTTTTCTAGGAGTCCCATAACAAAGTAGCACAAATTGAGTGGCACAAAAGACAGACATTTATTTTCTGACAGTTAAGGTCAGAAGCCTGAGAGCAAGGTGTTGGCAGGGTTGCTTCTTTCTCAGGCCTCTTTCTTTTACATGTAGATGGCTGTCTTCTTCCTGTGTCTTCATATGATCTTCCCTCTGTGCATGTCAATGTCTGTGTCTAAATTTCCCCTTTTTATAGAGACATCAGTGCTATTGGATTGGCACCCACCCTAATAACCTCATATTAACTTGATTATTTCTGTAAAGAACCTATCTCCAAATAAAATCTCATTCATAAGGCACTAGGGGTTAGGATGTCAACATATAAAAGGGAGCACACCATTTAACCCATATCAGTTCCTGTACAGTAAACACAATTCCTCCTTTTCTGAGGAAAGGCAGACATGTACAAAGCAAATTCTGGTTTTGCATAGTCACTTCTATGATAGGAAGAGGAGGTGGGACCTATTTTGTAGATTTCTTAGCTCACATCAATCCCCAGTTGATTTCTATTTGGAATGATTCATTACCAGGGCTATATGTCTAAATAACCTTATGCTTTTTGATTAAGGTGAACTTTTGCCTCAAACTTATTAGATTCTGTCTCTAAGAATTTTTGATTTTAAAAAAGAAACTGGTATTTGTGTAACCAAATGATATTAAATGTAGTGGTCGACCAAGAATTTTCCTAGTACCCGTAGTATTGCTGGTTTACTACCTATTCAATATCTTGGTGGTTCAACCTTCCTTGGATTCCATAATATATACTAGTTTTGTGTGTTTTTTTAAACATAGATATCCTGTTTTTTATTAAGCTGATCAGAGTTAGTTTTTTCTATTGTTTCCATCAAAATATCATCTGAAGGAAAATTTTTCTTCAACTCCTGGGCAAATAAGCAAACAATCCTGGAAAATGTTGCCATAACAAGACTTTTTCCTCTTTCCCACAGTGGTGGCCTCTCATAATTATATGCAGTGTTGAACATTAATTTACGGATTTACTTGTTTAGTAACAGAGGACAGGGACCCAAAGGATTGATGATATATTCCAAGGCAAAGACTGGGTAAAAAGATGAGACTGCAGCTACCAAAGATACTATAAGAGGAAAACACAGGGCTTTCAGATTGAATGAGAAGGGGTTCTAAGGTGGGTGAAGGGAGCTCTAGGAAATGAAATGCCTTCCTATTCTCTGGCTATACTGGGCCAGGGAAAAACAGCACCTCCCACTTCTGAATGTTTTTAGCTCCAAGTTACTCCAGAGAACCAAGGAAGCTATAAGAGGGACAACACAGGGCATGCATTATCACATAAACCCTTGGCCATCAGTGGTTTTGCTAAACTCAGATTGTAGTCAGGAATGATATAAAGTAATTCATACACCAAGTTAAAATTTCTAAGAAGTGAATGTAATTATTATCATTGCCACTGCTCATGAGACTCACTTGATTAAAGGTGTGGACTTCAGGTGCATTTCAATAGCATGATACAATGAGATCCTGAGTAAGGGAGTAGGCCACAGGAGCATTAATGTATAGAAGTGGACATAAATAGCAGACTTCTTTTACCCATTTCTGATATAAGGTTCCCTTAATTCAAAGGATAGCTATTTGGTATTTAGTGTAACAGTGATAATAAAATCCATGTAATCTATGAACACCTTTCTATCACAATATCTAAGAGAAAGCTTTGTGCAACCACTGAATGATGTTGAAATAGGATGTTCCATGCCTTTCAGGAGCAAACACTTTCTTAATGTCTGTTTTATAAATCAGATTATATCATTTTGCAAATAGAGAATCGCTTTTCAAAAACAAAACAAATCATGCAGTACTAGGTGTATTTCTGACTTGCATTAACAATGTGTCTAATAAGTTTAGCTGGGTCCAAGGGCACTCAGCTGAGAGAAGGCGATCAGAGCATAGAGTGCACGGCATTTTGCCACATCAGACATGAGCTTCCTCCCACAAAGTCCACTTCTGAATCTCTCCATGTCCTTGATGTAATGACTAAATTGTTACTGATGCAGATGGAGTGCCATCAAGATCTTGAAATCCCTCAGAGGTGACCATATGGCTCCCCTCACCTTTTAATATTTAATGATGATTCTTGGGAATGCTCCAATTATTTAAAAAAAAAAAGCAAGTATAAGGAAAAACTGTTTCACACAAATTAAAAACAAAAACAAAAAACTCTACCAAAGGAAATCTACCCTACAAGATTTAAACTCCTTCAAAATGAGAATTTTACTTAAATATAATAAAATATTTGCTAAATAGTTTGGTTGAAGACCCATTATCCTTTGATAAATGTTTTTCTCTTTTAAAATATAACCCATACTAAACACCCTTTCTATCTTTTAATTATTTCTATACTAGAGGCCTGGTGCATGAACTTCATGCATGGGGCGGGGTGGGGGGGGTCCCCTCAGCCCAGCCTGAACCCTCTCAAATCCAGGACCCCTTGGGGGATGTCCGACTGCCGGTTTAGGCCCGATCCAGGCCTAAACCGGCAGTCGGACATCCCTCTCACAATCTGGGTCTGCTGGCTCCTAATTGCTCACCTGCCTGCCTGCCTGATCACCCCTCACTGCCTCTGCATGCCAGCCTGATCACCCCTAACTGCCCCCCCTGCTGGCCTGGTCCCACCCAACTGCTCCCCTCTACCCGCTTGGCCGCCCCCAACTGCTCCCCCCCGCAGGCCTAGTTGCCCCTCACTCTCCCCTCTGCCAGTCTAATTGCTCCCAACTGCCCCCCGGCCAGTCTAATCACCCCCAACTGCACCCCCCCTGCCGGCCTGGTCACCCCTAACTGCCCCCCTGCCGGCCTGGTCGCCTCTTACTGCCCCCACTACTGGCCTGGTTGCCTCTTACTGCCCCCACTACTGGCCTGGTCGTCCCCAACTGCCCTCCTGCTAACCTGGTCACCCACGCAGCCTGCTGTTCAGTCATTTGGTCGTCCCTCACTAACTCCCCTGATGGCCTGGTCATAGGGCATGAGGGTCAATTTGCATATTAACTCTTTATTATATAGGATGACAGGCTTATAACACAAAGTCATGGCCCAGTCGCAATATGGGGGAAAAGACTGATAATTTTCCTACCACACACACACACACACACACACACACACACACACACGGAAACGACAAGCTCAACTTTCTCTGTTAACATTATCATACCAGATGCACTCAGTAGCAAGATCCTTGTCAAGTGTAACTAACTTTCCTAGAGTTCTTTGTTCTGCTGCTTATCTCAATTTTATGGAGAGAAAAAAACTTTTAACACTGAGAAGAACGTGTTTAAACACTTCTGAAGGCTGAGTCCTGAGTCTGTGGGTACATAGTTAAGAGCCAAAACCTCTGTCCTGGAGATGTGTGGAATATGCTTGCATAAAATCAGTAAATTCATCCTGGTTGCCTAAGTCACATGTCTTACTGTGGAATCTATTAGCTTATCTTTGGAAGGATAGAATTCATTGAGTGTGTTTAGTATTCTATGGTTATTTAGTCAAGCTATTGCATCAGCAAGTTATTTTTTAAAATTATTATTTTTCTATCATCCAGTTATTTATGTTTTCATCAATAATTTACAATAGCCAAGATATGGAAACAACCTAGGTGTTCATGAATGGATGAATGGATAAAGAAGATGTGGTCTATACATATAATGCAATACTACCTAGCCATAGAAAATGATAAAATATTGTCATTTGTTACAACATGGATGAATTTTGAAGATATTATGCTAAGTGAAATAAGTCAGACAGAAAATAACATATTCACTCATATGTTAAAGATAGAACAAAACACAAAAATACTCATAGACAACAGAATGATGGTTACTGGTGGGGAAGGGGACTGGAGGGAGGGGAAAGTGGGTCAAGTGGGTAAAATATATGGTAACTGAAAGATATTAGACTTTTGGTAGCAAAAATGCAATGTTATACAGATATTGAATTGTAATATTTTACACCTGAAATTTATATAATGTGATTTATCAGTGCTACCTCAAATTTTTAATTAAAAAAATTAAGAATGAAGTGTATCCCATAACCTTTCTAAAAAGCTATTAGCTTTAGATAAAACCCAGCAATCATTCCCTTACACATGCAGATATTATAGTGTCTACTGATTAAAAAACAACAAACAAAACAAAATGCCATCCACCCTGCAGGTTGATTACACTTTACCAAATGTGTCCATTGCTATTTTCCCAGGAAAGTCACCTGGAATCGCTGTTCCATTTATGCTCTACTGTTTCTTTTGTGGCTTTAGTCACAGCACACTGGTGCTAATGTGTAGGTTTGACTGACATTTGGAATGAGCTGCTAAGGCGAGAGTTTATTTTAACAAAGATGGGATTGAGAAGAGGTTAGTCCCTTGCTTCACTTCCTAGTGTCAAAAAAATTTGCTCTATTTTGATACTTGCCTTTGTTCCCTTCATTGGGGAATTAAACTCTATGATAAACAGACATTACAACTTGTTTCAGGAAGTGAGTGGCTGTGGTTTTGATGGATGCCCCTGGCTCCCTCTAGGCTGCCACTCAGTAATTGCTGCCACCAGGCACAATGTAAACCCACCAGCCTTCAGCCCTCCTTTTGGACAATGCACCCTCTTCAGAATCTTCTTCCTAACCCTTGAGCTGATTTTAATAGGTCCCTTGCCATGTCCCCAGGCTAGCGATCTTGGCACTAAGTCCTCCATCTTGTACAGCCTAGTTGCTTAGGTAACACTTTGCTCTCTCCACTGTGATCTTCTGTGTTACACGCACTCTTTCTTCCAGGTGGCTTGAAGGGGTAATCACATAATTTACTTGGAGCCACATTAAATGTAGTTTCCTTTCCCTAGAAAAGAAGGGACAATCGAACATAATTATAAACATACTTATAATAAAATAGTCTGGACCACTAGAGGCAGACAAATCTACATTTACAAATTTGTCTACATTCTATTTTGTTTTAAATTAAATTATCTTGCCCTGTCTCCAATATTTGGAACAAGGCACTCTGTAAGCAAGAAGGGAATTTTTCCTCTTCAGGTCTCTGGGGGAAAATACATCCCCCAATTGTTGAGTGACTATAGACAAGCCAGGTCTTCAGCTAGTTTACAAAAGTCTGAACTCTGCCCTAAAGGTCAGACAAGCCTCACCTGAATGAAAGGTTTAAGAACAAGCCCCTGTTTCCTAAGAAAACAGGCAGATTTGTAACATTTCAGTCTTAATGGTTGTAATAGGATATGCAAAGATTTGTAATTTTTAATCTTTTCAACTTTGTGACATGAACAGTGGAAGTCTCTATATGTCTCATTGGAGCTGTGAATTAGTATTTGGGGAAGTACTAATGTGAGTAATTTCACATTGACTTACTGATTCTATCACATAATCATACATGGTCTTCATCTGTCCTAGCACCAAGAGATCATATTTGAGTTATTTAAACTTAATAAAAAAATATAAACTGTAATTTGGCCATAAACTTCCACAATTTGTGTCTAAGTTTAAATAAATGTTCTTGCTCAGTTCTGACATTTAATAATACATAAACCTAAAATGCTATAGTATGTTGCCCTGAGCATCATGTTTGAAAGTATAAAATAAAGATATTAGATAGATATTTGTACATGTCCAAGCTTTTAAACATTCATGCCAGGTACTCTGTTTAATGATTTTATAATTACATAACTGACAGAGCTTTCACCTAATTTATTTTAAAGCAGAGAGACTTCCAAATCCATGTTAAGTCCATGTCAAGCACATCAACATCTCATAATTTTGGAGGCATTCACATTGCTCTCTTGTTCAATGGGCAACTTCACAATTTATTCTTGGTTACTTCTAGTTTAATGATAGCTTGAACATTTTTGGTAAAAACCCAGGAAGATCTCATGAGAGTAAATTGCTCACAAAGGGATCCCAAATGTGGTAGATAATCAAATCTCAGGTCCTTTATCTTCCTTTGGGTATTCCTAAAATGGGAACATCAGGAAAGAGACAGGGAAAGGAGCAATTGTTACCTTGCAACTCCTGCAAATGTCTGATGAGAAAAGGAAAATAGGTTTCTATTTACTCAGATTTTAAGGAAAACTCCTCATTTGTTCTCCATCTTTTATTCAGTTTTGTCTTTGCATGTCTTCTCTGAAATGTGTCAATCCACATTCCTATTCAAGTTGAAACTTTATTTCTGTCTATTTCATACACTTCTTATACATTTGCATAGTATATGGCAGGTATAAATACACTGACATATGTCAGTGTATTTATACCTGCCATATACTATGGTATCTCTCTGTCTCTGATGTATAGTTCTTTGATTGTACTTCCCTGCCTGGTCAGATTTGCATTGTAAAAATGAATTATTAACAAGTTGAGTTGGGCTTAAACATCACTTTCCTATACCTTATGAGACTTTCATGTCATCATTCCTCAAACACTTGTCAAAATAAACATATTTAATATATTGGGTATTTTGGTAAAATAAAACTTCTATTTAAATTGAAAAGATTTATTCAAATCTAAGGACAGTTTACTGAGTCTAAATCACTTGATTTTTCTGCAGTATTTAATACTCCCACCCTCCCTATACTTTCTCTTGATTTGACGGTAATTACTCCCAGGTCTAAACCCAATCTCTTTTGACCCTGGACACAGACCCTCCTTCTCTTGAGCACTTAGTGTCCAGTCTTCAGAGCCTCATATCCTTGTAGAAGCCTCCGGCATGGATTTGTTCACCCCAAAAGAGTAAGAAAAGAATTTTTTTGTGTGATGCTGCCTTTCATATGTGAACCAGCTTTATCACTCCTGAATGAAGTTGAGCATTTCCCAATGTCTCCTAGATACTACACAAGGCACTTCCAGATTGTCACAGATAACCTGGGACCATGTCCCCTTTGATTTCACTCCTGACATATAAAGAACTGGGAGTTAACTGAAAAGGAATGACTTTCCTAAGATCCTTCAAAGAATTGAAGTCCCAGAGCAAATTCCTACCCCAAAATCTTCAGAGACAGATAGAAACTCATAGCCAATATCAGCTAACCTGGAGAAGAAGTTGCTGGAGCTATGAAGGGGAAGGGACATTTCAATAGTCATTTTCATGAATTGTTGGAGGCTGATTATGAACTAGTTCAAGTATTCAAAACTTCTGAAGACCCAGTTTTCAGTGGTCCCCACACTATGGTGGGTTTTGCATCCCAGAACCGCACAAGGTTCTCTGAGAAAAATTCCCAAGTGTGGGGAAGGAAGTTAACAAATCTGAAACATGACCAGGGTATTTTCTATAACAAGGGTCTGCTCACCAACAAAACAGACTTTCCCAGAGCCACAGTCAGCAGGATAATTACCTACCTCCAATCCCTGAGAACCTTTCGGTCTCACCTAAGGGGAGACCAAAAAAAAAAAAAAAAAAAAACAACAAACAAAAAAAAGGCTAAGAAACATGTGTGAGGGTCATAGCAGGAACACAGCCTAATAAAGACAGATTTAATTACAACATTAGTGAATTTTCCCACAACTCTACAGGGTTCATTCATGTATAACAGTGAGTCAGACCTGAGAGAGGTGCAAAACTCACACTCCAAGAGAAAGTAACTGGTACTCTTATAAGAAGAGGAGATTAGGAGACAGATACATAGAAGGAAGAGCATGTGAGGACACAGGGAAAGATGGTCAAGGAGAGAGGCCTCAGGAGAAACCAGCCCTGTCAAAACGTTGGTCTCAGATTTCTAGCCTCCAGAACTATGACGAAATAAATGTCAGATGTTTAAGTGGCTCAGTCTATGATATTTCTTACAGCAGTCTTACCAAATTAATACACTGACATTTTCTTACGACTAGCCTGATAATGTGGGTTTGGGGGAAGAATTTCACAGAGGTGATGTGCCCTTTTCCTTGGTTTGGATGGTCTTCTAGATTTCTCCACTGAAAAGTTTCTATTCTCATTTTCAATACTCATACAGGTTGAAGCAAGTCACTAAATTCAGCCAATAATCAAGAGGAGAAGAACTAAGTCTCACCTCCCAGAAGGAGAAATATTAGAAAACTTGTAGACATGTGTGAAGACCACAATAACTAATAAATATGTTGAAAGTACATGGATGGACCTGGAGAGCATTATGCTAAGTGAAATAAGCCAGGCAGAGAAAGATAAATATCACATGATCCCACTCATTTATGGAATATAATGAACAACATAAACTGATGAACAAAAATAGATCCAGAGACAGAGAAACATTGATCAGACCATTAAACCTCAGAGGGAAGGTGGGGGAGGGTGGGGGTAAGGGGAAGAGATCAACCAAAGGACTTATATGCATGCATATATGCCTAACCAATGGACACAGACAACAGGGGGGTGAGGGCATGAGGAGGAGTGGGGGAGTAATGGGGGAATAAGGACACATATGTAACACCGTAATCAATAAAGAAATTTAAAAAATAAAATATGCAATGTTTCTTTCCTCCTTAAAATCCCTCCTTCTAATTTTAATATCCACCAGTGAATCTTGTCTGTAGTAATATTTACATTTTACGTTTCTAATTTCTTCTATATTTCAAAATTGGGATGTTCTGTAAGAAATATTTGTTTATTCTCCTCCTTTTACTTATTACTTTAGTAAGTTATATATGTCTGTTTAGATTCCTGGTTTGTGAATATTTTGTATTACACTATCCATGGAATTTTTGTGCATGACTTACTTTGTATATAATAATTCTGAGAAGAAATAAAGCATTACTCTGTTGTGCTGGTGGCTGTGAGCAAGAACAGAAGGGAGAGTGTGTGCTCTGAGCATTTTTGGAAGGGCTGGAAGTCTTGAGCAGCAGGATTGTTTAACCAAGAGTGCAGGGGACTGAGAGGTGGGGAACATAGAACAACCTGGGTTTGGCCTCCAACATTAACTACCTGTATGCTGGTAGGTAAGTCACCAAGCCTCTCAGAGCTTCTGATTGCTCACCTCTAAAAGGAAGGGTTAGTCACACTGCATTCCAGGTGTTCTGTGGATTCAAAAGAGAGGGAGCAGAGTCTTTCTATGCAGGCTCCTGGCCAAACTCATTCAGCTTTGGACTCATGGGGATTATTTGACTTTGTATTTATTTTATTTTTTTTCATTTCATTACAAAGGTGGTGCAAAAGTGGATGTTACTTGTTTCCCTCCTGTGCTGGAAAAAAAAAAAAGTACAAAAAATCTCTACACAATGAGGGTGTCCACCGACTTCCTGATTCTGCCTTATTTGATGTACTTTAAACATAGTCATAATCCACTCATGAGTCTTTCACTCCAGAGGCCTCCTCTGTGGGAGTAAATATTTGTCAAATGCCACCTTTTGCTCCTTTTGCCTCCCAGGAACAGGAGTGCTATCAGTTGGTTGGTTCTCTTTGTGAGAGTCATTCTTGTCCAATTGCTTTGTAATATCTGACACTTCTCTCCCTCCCCACTCTCTCTGCCTCTCTTTTATAAAGGATTGAGTTGTGTTTTATCCTCTAATCCTTTCAAAATACTGTGTACCTTTCTAAATGATGGCAACCCTCTGACAAGGCAAGGGAGATGAGAAAGCTGGAAACCACATCAGAAGGCTCTGCTAAATCTGTTGTGACAACAGGGAAGGATGCTAGGACTTGCTTCATTGAGGTCTGAAAGCACCTTTGTTATGTTTCTGAGGAAAGGAAAAGAGACAGTGGAGGCCTGTTGGTGTTTAGTGTCCCTCTGCCTGTCAATCACATCAGCATTGAGGGGAAAATAAAAGATTAAGGAAAAATGGAGGAGGAATCTCAGTGGAAAGGCATAAATAAAAGGCATATTTGCATAGTACTAAATATCACAACTGCTCTCCATCATACACTGAGATGATTACAGTTAGAAAAGATGACTAATTTGTGCCCGGAGGAATGTAGTGAACTCACCAAAATTGGGTGCCTGGCTTCCACCTTGGCTGGAGAATATTTCGAAGACTGAATATACTTTAAAGAAATATGTATTCAGGGCCTTTTTTCTCTTGCTTCTTAGTAAGGTGCTCATTTGCATCAGGTTGTCAAGAGTTATGACATTTAATGTTATTAATGTCACTTCCATTATTCCACTGGATCTCAGCTGCCTTCACCTACAAAATGTAAATGTTTCTGGCTACATGACCATAACTAGAGACCCCAAGGAAAGGCAGAAAAGGAACACAGGCCTCAAGACTGTGGGCAGGACAACTTGCCAGGTCCCTTGTCATTCACTGCCACGAATTTGGAAATAAATTCACTTTGTGTCAGAAGTATGACACACACATACATGCATGTACATGAACACACACACACACACAGTTGTTTTTATTCTAGGAATCCAATGCAATTCAACAATTGGAGCCAACTCTTTTGAAAGAAATTTTGTCAAGTGTTAGAAGCCGCCCATTGTCTCCACTAGCAGAGAGGTGTGGACAAGGAACCCGGAAGGCTGGTTAACCTTGAAGACTCTGAAAGGTCAGAGCCAAGCACCCACTGTCTAGTTGAGACAAAGGGAGCTGAAGCAACTTCCACCTTTTAGTCTTATGTAAATCCTTACTGATGGCCTGTCATTGGAATTGCCTGCCTAAGGGCTATGTGTGTATCCCAAAACCTGAATAAAAAGGGATTGCAAGGCTGGAGCAAAGCAGAGTCCTTCCTCTTGAGGTGGGCTCCCACCTGGCCCACAATATTTCCAAATTAATATTTTCTAGTCTCTTTCATTTGTGTGCGGCCTCCTCCAGAACCCGAACCCTGAACCTGAACCCTGAACCATGCGGGACATGGGGGGGACACTCACAATTGGCGTCTTCAATGTGGGACCTAAAAGGTAGAATGTGCATTGGTAAATAAATAGCTGGACCGAAGAACATCAGATACCTGAAGATAAAAAAGGGCAAATCTTGGAGATAGGTGGACTTGCAATTTTCTACTTTAATGCAGTGCAAATTATTGAATTGTCAAATACGGCAATGATATATACATACCAATGATATATTTACAGAAATTTATTTATTGACAACAAATCATTTTTATATGACTGAATGTTTAAAAAGATAATTTGGGAAATAGAGGCAAAAACTTTTAATCTAATGATATTTCAATTTTGAATGATTTTTTTTAGACAAGCCTGGAAAGAAGACTCAGTAATACTGAATGTTTTAAAACTATATATAATTAGACCTAAAATTTAATTCTAAACTAAAAGTAGTATTTATATGTAATTTTTATATTTATTATGAACATTTGCAAAATTACAGAAAAAGCAGGGGACTAAGCAGTAATCACTTAGATTCAACAATTAAAACTTTGCCAAATTTTGTCCATTTACTGTTTTCTTTTCCTATCTCTGTCTCTCTTAATTATGTCCTTATCTATATTTATAAATACATAGGTAAATCCATTGACAGTGTTTTCATAAACTACACATATACATAAGAATACCACTATCATACCAGATAAAATGTACAATGATTTCCTAATATCAGTTTATCTTAAATCATGTGTACCTTTTCCCATTATTTTGAAGTGTTTTAGAACTGGTTTATCAAACCTACATTCCAAGCCTGTGCATTCATTTCATTGCTGTGATTCCTTTGTCCTTTTTAACACAGAATAGTTCCTTTTTCCCTAAGCCTTTAAAATTTTTTTTTTTCACAAATTTTGAGGAGACTTTTTGCAGTGATGTTTTTCTGTCTCACACTCTGTTTTATTTGATTGTTTTCTCATGGTATCATTTAACTTGTTTCTCTAACTCTTACATTCCCTGTAAACTGAAGGTTAGGTCTATACCACAACCATTATTTTTAGCAAGAACACCAATGTGTCATGTTACACACTTGACATTTCAGCACATCAGAAGGTGCCTCATGTCAGGTTGCTGTGTTATTAGTGATGCTAAATTTACTCTCTTGGCTAAGATGGTGACAATCATTCATCTGAGGAATTTAACATCCATTGGTGAAGCTTGCCTGAATCAACAATTTGGGGGTGTGTGCTAAATGATTTTAATTATATTATTACTTCTACATTTATTAAATGACACTATTATGTAAAGAACAGCTTTTCCTCATAAATTTGAATTATCAACTATTACACCTGCAACTTTTGAGGAGAGAGTTAACCCTTTACATTAGTTTCTATAATTCCGAGTACAGAGTTGATGTCATAGCCCCCTGAAATGGTGAATACTGAGGGTTTTTTTTTCTCTTTCTCTCTTTATTTATTTATTTTTTTTGTGTGTATGTGTGAGTAAAGATTTTTAATTTTTCAACATTTTATACTCAATTATACTTACCACTTTTCTGTTGACACCAAAAATCCACAATTTAGTAACTGAGCCCCTCAATCAAGTTCTTGTGTACTTTTGACATGGCCCCATCTGTCCTTGGACACTTTGAACTTACCTAGCTACATATTTGAAGTTAGCCTTCTTGGCTAAGTAACACTGGTTCTTGCTTGTGGTGAATGGTATTTAGTCAGTTTCTGGGCTCTAGACACAATAATTGCTACAGGTGTCATTACTTCTAGGCTGCTTCAGTGAAAAGAGCTCAGCAAAATATACATTTAAAAAGTATATTGTGAAAACAAATTTCAAAAAAATTAACATTAAAGGGCATTTTAAAACTATTATTAATTTTCTAATTTTATATTTTTTCTTATCTCAAAATGTTCCTCAAAAAATTCAAAATAGGACTACCTTATGACCCAGCAATTCCATTTCTGGATATTTATCCCAAGAAATAAAAAACACTAATTCCAAAAGATATATGTATTCCTATGCCCATTGCACTATTATTAGCCAAGATGTGGAAGCAAACTTAGTGTCCATCAGTAGGTGATGGACACATATACAATAGAATATTACTAGGCCATAAAAAATGAATGAAACCTTACCATTTGTGACAACATGGATGAACCTAGAGGGTATTATTCTGCTAAGTAACATAAGTCAGACAGAGAAAGACAAATACCATATGATTTTACCTATATGCAGAATCTAAAGAGCAAAATAAAGGAATCCTATATAATAAAAGGATAATATGCAAGTTGACCCTAACAGCGGAACAACCGGGAATGATTGCTCGCTATGAGGTGCACTGACCACCAGAGGGCAGATGCTCAATGCAGGAGCTGCCCCCTGGTGGTCAGTACGCTCCCACAGGGGGAGCTCCACTCAGCCACAAGCTGGGCTGACTGCTGCGAGTGCAGCGGCAGTGGCCAGAGCCTCTCCCGCCTCCTCGGTAGCGCCAAGGATGTTCAGGGGAGTGGGCCTAAGCAGTCTGTCAGACATTCCTCGAGGGCTTGTGGGCTGCCAGAGGGATGTCTGACTGCCAGCTTAGGCCCGATCCCTCAGGGATCGCACCTAAGCCGGCAGATGGACATCCCCTGAGAGGTCCCTAACTGTGAAAGGGCGCAGGCTGGGCTGAGGGTCCCCCCCACTGAGTGCACAAATTTTCGTGCACTGGGCCTCTAGTAATAATAAAAAAAAACAGAAATAGATTCAATACAGAGAACAAACTAATGGTTGCCAGATGGAAGGCGGGGGGGTTAGAGGCTGGGTAAAATGCTGAAGGGATTAAGAAGTATAAGTTAAGAGTTACAAAATAGTGACAGGATGTAAAGGACAGCATAGAAAATATAGTCAATAATATTCTAATAACTACATATAGAATCAGGTTAGTACCTAAATTATCAGTGGGTCACTTTGAAAATTATATAAATATCTAACCACCTGAAACTAAAATAAAATACATCAACTGTAAAAAATAAAAAAATTCGTTAATAATATCACTGACCTATTTACTAATTTATATCTCTTTCAATCTGCATAAAATAGTGTAATTATTATAATACCATTATTGACATTAAAGATAGGGCTATAAACTATCAAGTAAAATTGAGGATTTATTTTTTATTTATTTATTTTTTAATATATTTTTATTGATTTCAGAGGGGAAGGGAGAGGGAGAGAGATAGAAACATCAATGATGAGAAAGAATTACTGATAGGGTGCCTCCTGCATGTCCCCCAGTGGGGATGGAGCTCACGACCCAGGAATGTGTCCTGACAGGAAATTGAACCATATCCTTCTAGTTCATAGGTCAATACTCAACTACTGAGCCACACCACCCAGGGGGGGATTTATTTTTAATTTCTTTGTTTCATTAAGTATTTACTATCAGAATTATATGTTAAAAATAACTTGAATTGTTTCTTATATGTATGCTACCCATCTACTATATAATTAGACTCACTTATTTATGTTAAATTTAAAGATTAGAGTTTCTGTTTTTATTTAACTTTATCTGTTAATATGCGAAACATTGAAATAATCCCTATGTCAAAACTAGATTAGATTATACTTACAGAGGTTTCAGACCTATTCCTACTTAAGCAACTCTACAATTATTTTTATTTTTTTAGGTTTGCCTTTCCAATTTTTTTTCTGCAAAAATAGACAAATGTGTGTATTTTTTCAACTAATTTTTACCATCAATTGTAGCATAAAATATAACATTCTATAATTTTTAAAAAATACGTTTTATTGATTTTTTACAGAGAGGAAGGGAGAGGGATTGGGAGTCAGAAACATCCATAAGAGAGAAATATCGATCAGCTGCCTCCTGCATACCCCCCACTGGGGATGTGCCCACAACCAAGGTACATGCCCTCGACCGGAATCGAACCCTGGACCCTTCAGTTCACAGGCCAGCACTCTATCCACTGAGCCAAACCAGCTAGGGCTATAATTTTTAATCTAAAAATATATTCAAAATATTACTCAATAATAGTACCTTTCTTCTTATTTTTTTATAGCAGCATAATATTGCATTGGGTGGATTCTTTTATTTTTTTTCTTGACAAGTTGTTCCTATCCATGCTTCAATTCTTCTCTTGTTTTCATACATGCTGTCAAGAACTTGAGAGTTACTTGTTTTATTTTCTTCTAAGTAATATGGACTTTATATTTGGAGGTTCACACATATTTTTTTCTGCATCATTTTTAAAGTTTTATTAGAATATGTTTTAGAATTAAACTTCTGGGTCAAAATTTCCAGATCTACAATGGGCACATTAAAAAATAGATTCACTTTATTTGATTTTAGGCAAGTGTGGAATGTGTGTATGTGTTACAGTGTTAAATATTAACACTTTTTTTTTTGTTTTCTGAAGTTGGATGATTATCAATTACTCTAATTATACCTTTGTTGGATCCTCTTTGCATATCTGCCACAAATATATTTTTAAAACTATTTGAATTATATTCTTAATTCTGCTTAATTTTGTCAATCATTTTATTGGTATTCCCTATTTCTAATATTATATTTCCAGTTATACATTTTCTAACTCTGACATATTTTAATTTAGTCTTAAGTTCTGATACACATTTTTTTTTTCTCCAACTTCTTTCCATGACAAATGAGCTCTGCTTTGCATTTTCTATTCCCTTGTTCATGTACTATCATTAGATTTTGAATTTCTTCTCCATGATATTTATTGTCTTCCTAGTGTTGGAAGAGGGAATATATAAGATGAGCCTAGCTGCTAGCACATTGTGTAGCAGAAACCAGGGGTATGTATGTTCAAAGAATGAGCAAATGTAGTCAAAAGGCCACAGGGACTACAAGCTGAATTTTAGCATCAAAATAATCCTATCTAATAAAAGAGTAATATGCAAATTGACTGTACCTCCACTACACCCAAAAGCCATGCCCACCAGCCACGCCCACCAGCCAATCAGGAGCGAATATGCAAATAAACCCAACCAAGATGGCTACAGCCACAGAGAGCAGGAGGGAGGCTTGGGTTTCCCTGGCAATGGAGGAAGCCAAGCTTTCCGCCTGCCCTTGCCGGCCTAGGCCTCCACTCAAGGCTACAAAGTTTCAATTATAGAAGATACATAAATCCCAACAAAAATGGTAGCAGCCATGGAGCTGGAGAGAGCAGGAGGCTAGGGTTGCCCCTGGCGATGGAGGAAGCCAAGCTTCTGCAGCCCTGGCCAGCCTAGGCCTCCACTCCATGCTACAAAGTTTCAATTACAGAAGATAAATAAATCCCAACAGAAATGGCTGCTGCCACAGAGCGAGCAGAAGGCTTGGCTCTGCTCCAGGCTACAAAGTTTCAATTGTAGAAGATAAATAAATCCCAGATACCAAGGCCTCTGCTTGGGTCACCGGGGGGCATGGCCGGCCTGCAAACCACCACCGGCCCCTTGCCCAGGCTGCCCCATGCCCCATGGGAACCCCCACCCTGATCTGGGACACACTTCAGGGCAAACCAGCTGGCCCCCACCCATGCACCAGGCCTCTATCCTATCTAATAAAAGAGTAATATGCAGATTGACCATCTCTCCAACACACAAGATGGCTGCCCCCATGTGGTCAAAGATCCTGCCTCCATGTGGACACAAGATGGCCACCACTAGATGGCCAGCAGGGGAGGGCAGTTGGGAGGGACCAGGCCTGCAAGGAAGGGCAATTGTGGGCGATCAGGCCAGCAGGGGAGGGCAGTTTGGGGCGATCAAGCCTGCAGCAGGGGGGAAGTTAGGGGTGACCAGGCCAGCAGAGGAGGGAAGTTGGGTGTGACCGGGCCTGTAGGGAAGGGCAGTTGGGGGGTACTCAGGCCTGCAGGGGAGAGCAGTTGTGGGGTACCAGGCCTGCAGGGGAGGGCAGTTAGGGGTGACAAGGCCTGCAGGGGAGGGCAGTTAGGGGCAAACAGGCTGGCAGGGGAGCATTTAGGCATCAATCAGGCTGGCAGGGGAGTGATTAGGGGGTGATCAGGCTGGCAGGCAGTCAAGCAGTTGGGAGCCAGCTGTCCTGGATTGTGAGAGGGATGTCCAACTGCCCGTTTAGGCCCAATCCCTTGAGGAGTCCCAGATTGGAGAGAGTGCAGGCTGGGCTGAGGGACACCCCCGCTCCATGCACGAATTTTGTGCACCGGGCCTCTATGAATGATAATAGTGTGTTACAAGACAAAATATACATAGCAGATTATGAATACATAGAGAGGTAAATAAATACAGGAATTCAGATGAAGAAGGGGATATTTATATGGCTCAAACTAAAATGAATAAACCCATGGAAGACATTCTACAAAGCAAATGGCCTTAAATACTAACAAGTGTCGAGTTTATTAAAATCATGGAAAGACTGACAAATGACAGTTAAATGCAGCACCATATTTTGAAAGGAACACATTTTTGTTGTTGTTGTTCTAAAAGGCATTGGAACAATCTGTGAAACTTAAATAGTGTGGAGGATCAGAAGGTAATAGTGTGTCAGGGTTGGCTTCCTGATCTTCATGGCTGAAAGTCCATTATGTGGGAGAGTGTCCTATCTTTGGTAGAAAATGCACAATGAAGTACTCAAGAGTGATGGAGCATGGGTCTATAAGTTCCTTTCAAATGTTTCAAGAAAAAAATGAATTAAACTATACTTCTAATTTTCTCTAGGTTTGTAAAAATTTTCACATTAAAAATAATAGTTGTGGCATCTTTTTCCTAGTAATTCAAAATACTTTCTAATAATCCCTGCCATGTCAGAATTGTCTAGCACGTAGAGGTGATGAAGTACTATTTTTACGTGCTCATATTAAATTGATAAAGTGGCCCATACATTCAGTCATCAATACAACCTCCTCACCACTGACATTTTTCAAGTCTTCATGTCCTCAGCAAAATGCTGACTAGGGTTAGATGCCTACTGCAAAATCAGACTTGATTTATTTGACTCCCAACATGTCCAAGACACACCTGCTGAGGGAGGACTGGCTTTGACTATGGCAGCATGATAGAAGATTCCATGAGTTTTTCTAAAGGGTGAGAGATATCACAGTTCTCTAGAGAATGTCAGGGCTAAGTTAGCACACCTTTCAATAACTGTCCAATAGAAGCAAACACAGCAAATGCCAAGATGTAATTATTGCTTACAGCTTACCTACTGGGAATGCATCATCTGCTGTTGATACCTGAGAGAACAGCTATGCAAAGCACATAATTACCAGCTTTAGTGCAAACCCTTTTGGAGAAATTCTCAGTTAAACCACTCTTTAGAGGAAAATAGCAAAGGGGCTTGTAATTAGATGAGCTGCTCTTTAGATATGAACTGACATAGATAATGCTGGATAATTAGTAGATAATTTTCTAGGTATTCCTGGTACTGAGGGCTAAAAGCAAAATTAAGTCATGCAAAGCACTCAGAATTGCCTATGGCCAAAGAGTTGTTGGTGTTAACTGGGAAGAGAGAGGAGGGGGTCTTTGTGCTGGAATCTGAATTACTCTTTTTCCATTGTCCAGTAATCCCATGGTCTGATAATGGCCAATAGCATGGATAATTTGGTAATTGAAAGGCAGTTAGTGGTGTGAGTTATGTTTTGGAAACAGTTTTTGGCTTTAATCACTGGTCTAAGTAATATTTGAATTGTGAGAGAGAGGACATTTAACAAGCTTTCTAACTGTCACATGCATGTTTTATAATTTTCAATAGCATAGTTCATTTAATGAACTGCTAATTGGTATATTGATGTTCATGTTCCAAGAAACAACTTGATTGGGGTGCAAATACTTAGGATTTGGAGAGTTTTCATCATGCCTCTTTTCAAGAATTAAAACCCTATCTTAAGATTTCACCCCCAAAAATGTCACCACTTAATTACATATCTGTAATTTTTTAAAAATGTGTTAAGACAGAAGTGGGTCAAGTATAGGAAAAGTTAAAAAAAATCATGAGGGAAATAAGTCAAGATTTTCATTTGTTGAGATCCTTCAGAAAAGTATTATCCATTTCATTAGCAATACAGAGCTAATGATAGAATTCTCTAGGTAGGCTCCACTGATATATATGCTGGAAAACAGCATTTATTTGCTTGGAGACTAGGAACTTTGGTTCCAAGTCCAGGTTTAGTTCTTAGTCCCTGCATGAGCAAGGGTGTGGTTTTATTTCCTCACTCCTCAGTCTCCTTGCCTATAAAAATAGAATAATATTCACATGTACATAGGCATTATTTGAAGGATCACAAACGATAATGTCTTCAATATTAAAATGAGAATGTTATTATTAAGTGTTGCTGTTATATCCATTGCTATCATGCTTCAGAGAAGCCATGGAATATATGAAGTCTGTCAGTAGAAGAAATTAAAATAAATGTTTAATGTATTGTAAAATGCATTGTCAGTTAAAAATCACAGGCAATTTTTTTCATTTTAAAAATCATTTATCCCCCTTTGAACCAACATCCCATTTTTTTTATAACTCTCTGCTCCCCTACTGTTCTTCCTCTTCCATATCCTTTGGTTGGGTAAACCTGCCCACTCTTCTGGATAGTATTTTCTGCACTTACCCTCTCAATTTCTCTCAGTCTCTGTTCTCATCTTTCCCCCTTTGAAGGTTACAGGAATTTCCTGTTTAATTGGCCTGTTGTCACTGCACCCTTTCAAGTGGTTTTCCAACAAGTTTAGTGACAAAATTCTACATAATCTCTAAACTTAAACTAATTAGGTCTATAATTGTGTGCTATATTTGATGGGAACTTGCATTTAATTCCAACACATACATTGTAAGCATGAAGCAAAGATGTTTAACTGATGAACAGTTTCATAATGGGAACATGGAGCACTTGCTTTGCCATGAGTTTCTATGTATAGCACAGAGGGCATTAGTATTTGTGCATCTGAGTCCTGTGGTACAGCTGGGTTAGGAGCAGTGCTCAAAGCCAGCTTACTTTGAGAACCATCCCTCTGGGGAGCAGGTAGGACTATCTCAAATCCCATTTTCGGCCCATCATTCATTTAGCCTCCCCATGGAGAGCTGGTTAATGGGGTCTCATGTCTTGGTGTGAGGACATCTCATGAGTCCTGCAGGAGCAGAAAATCTTCCAACAGACTCTATGCTGTATGTGTGTGTCTACCTGACCTTGATGCCTGTGGACAGAGTCAAAGGTGGGGCATTTTCTTGTTAATGGCATCAGGTATAGGTTAGACTCTTGGAATAAAAGGTCAATTTCATAACATGTCCTTTTAATACCTATTTAAACCGTGCATTTTAAAAAATTAATAAAGACAGCTTGTTAATGAAAAGCCATCTGTGGGTAGGAGATTTCCCCCACTCCCTTCTGCTGACCAAGTAAGTCATACAGGGTTGTGGGAGGGTCACAGGAACATTGCCCTGAGGTTGGGTGGTTTAGGTCTGGGAGCTCATGGTGGAAGATTAGAAAGGGAAAGTATGACTCGGGGGTTCCCAGTGAGAGGCAAGTTCTCACTGGCTGACAATCCACTGGAATACCCTCTCATCAATGATGGGCTTCTGCCCATCCCTGGAGGAGTCAGGTGCCTATGATCTCAGGGAAGAGGCTCTGTCCTCCCTTTAGAGCAGAGCCAGTTAATTGATGTTTGGTGGCCTCAAGGCGTTAAAGATGACTCCATCAACAAGGCTCCTGCAGCTCAGGCCCTCTCTGCCCTGGATCCCATTTCACAAAGAGGTTAAAAAGCAAGTCATGTAGGGAAACAACCCCCTGCTAGTTGTTGCTGTTCTAGAGGGACAGACTGGAACCATACTTCTTCTAAGTTGTGAGAAAGCTTGTAAAGCCAAACTGCATTTCCCCTCTTTTTTCTTTCTGACTTTCTACTTCAGTTTTTCCACAGTACCTCCTATTTTTAGAAACAACTGAACATTTTTGGAGGTGCTTCTTAGATCAGCACTTGGACAGATGGCCTCCCATCCTCCTCACTGCATGGATACAGTTCTGTTGCCGTAGTCTACAGGATGATCTGTTCTGTTTCAGGGTGATCGGGTTGATCCTTTGCTCCCATCTGGAGTCCACTTTTGGTGCTCTGTGCCTACATGTCCCAGCAGCCTAGGGCTCCCACTGGGCTTCCTGCTGAAGAGGAGGAGGTGGCAGGTATGGTGCCTGCTGCACGGAGGGAAAACTTGGCCTGAGCACGCCTTCCTCCAGTGGCAGGGCAGCTGTGTCTGGGTGATAGTGCTATTGAGCACTTGTGATGAGCCAGGCTTTTCTCTTAGCATTACACCTGCACTAGCTCATTTAATCATTACTCTAGCCAATTTACATATGGGGAAACTGAGGCAGGGGCCATTTAAGTAATTACACCAAGCTCCAATTCCTAAAAAGAATGGATCTGGACTGTGAAATCAGGTAGGATGATCCCAGAGTCCAAACTCCTAACCATCTCACCAGGCTATTGATATAGTATTTAAGGTTCAAGCCACACAGTGATATGTGCTCACTTTCTACTATGTGTAGCAAAAAAAAAAAAAAAAAAAACCCAAAAAAACCAAAACACAAAAAACCACACAATGGGTTTCTTCACACACTTCCTTAAGTCAGTGCACAACCCCATCCAATTCTTTTTAACTCCTTTTAGAGTCAGCACCACTAAGATATTATTGAGAGGAGGAGGAAGTGGGAGTCCTGAGTTTACCACATCTTAGTGAAGGTTTCTATGCAGCTCTCCTGCAGGGTTCCAGGTACTGGGGTTTCTGGGAAAGTCCCAGGGACAGGAGTGTGACAGGGATAACTTAAAACCTGTCCACACCTGTATTTCAAGGTGTGAATAAACCACGTAATGTGGTTCCTTTCCTCCCAACAAATTATTCCAATACAGCAAAGACAAATTTCTTGTCAATAGGAACTTTAAGGAGAAAACCCAGAAAGATAAGAAGGTATGTTTTAAGAAAATAGTCTATGCATTTTCAATCTTCATAATTGATGTAAGTTATTATTCTTAGCTACAGGTAATTAATTTTTTGGTCGTTAAAGTTAAGTATCAATACATTATAGTTAAATAATACTTATTCATGATTAATTAAAATTAATTAGTTAAATGATAAAGTCTAATAACAGTTGTGAGGAATTGAAGATGAGTAAGAAATGTGCTTTCCAGAATCTATTGCTTTATTTTAAAAACACCTTTTGTAGCTCAGGGAGGCATGAAGCCCAGTTGAGGATAAAAGCTGAAATTAATTATCGTAGCTAGAGATTATTCAAAAGTGACTCACATACTTTTCACATAGTGCTCATAGACATTGAACATGAGGGTCTATTCCTGTGCTACCACCACTACCTGGACATCACAGCTACTTTCCTCCCTAAAGTAGAATGCCTCCATCTCGCCGGTTTATGGTTCTGCTCCCTGAGGGAGAGGAATCATCTATGCCACTGAGCTCAGGGCTGGTCTTGTGACTTGCTTTGGTTGCTAAGATATGAGCAAAGTACCATCAGACAAAAGCCTTAGGATCCAGTGCTTGCTCCTACAGGTTCTCTTCCTCATTCTCATCATGGTAGACTCACAGGTGTGTTAGATTCACTGTCACTTCAGTAGTTTCTCATTGCTCTTAGTAGGAACTGGCCCCCGATCCCTCCATCAAACACAATGGCGATATTGGTTCTATAACAATATGTGACCATTGTAGACAAAATACAACGTAACTGAGGATAGAAAGACTTCTCTGAAGAATAAGTAATGGAAACCTGAGGGTTAAGGATATTTTTTATTACTAACTGTTAGTGATTACCCTGGAAATGACACTAGAGGGCCACTTATCTAGACACCAGCATGTAATGAGAAGTCTTTGAGTTGAGTTGGCACAGAGGTACTTGGCTGGGACTGGATGACATAGAACCTGTGAATGATGTTAAACCTCTTGAGTTGTTGAAATGTTTTAAGTTGGTATTATAATCATCTATGTTATCATTAACTGTGTGTGTTGGGGGTTGGTGTGCTGAACAATATTTGAAATTTTTAAGGAGCTTCTCTGTGGTGATAACTCCCAGAAATAATCATATTTTCCTGAAAATATACCCAGATTTGATTATCAAATGGATTCATTGTATTAACTAAAATGCCTGCATTAGATAACTATAAAAGTTACTTATTTCATTATATTAAAAACTAGAGACCCAGTGCACGAATTCATGGCAGGAGGTTGGTTGGCCAGCCCGCCCCAATTAAGCCCAGTCAGGGCAGGGGCATCTGGGGAAAGGGGCTGTGGGCAATTGGCCCTGCCCCCGTTTGGGGTTGGGGGGCTGATTGGGGACAGGGCCGGCCATAGGAAGGGGCTGCAGGAGGTTGGCTGGCCACCCCCTATTGGGGTGGGGGGGTTCGATCAGGGGCAGGTGGCCGGGGGGAGGGGCTGTGGGCATATGTGGTGGGGAAGGCTGATTGGGGTCAGGGATGATGGGGGTGGGGGGAAGGAAGGGGGTGTTTGGCTGGAGGCCAGTTCTTGACCGGGGTGGGGAGAGTCTGATTAGGGGCAGGCCGGCAGGAGGGAGGGGCTGCGAGGTTGGCTGGCTGGCCCCACCCCTGATCGGTCTGTTCGCTGGGCACAGTGGGCGTCATGGCCACCGGTTGTTATGGCCATTATGGTCGCTGGCTTTTTATATATATAGATAGTTCATATACAAAATGAATAAATAAGCCTTTTCTGCCTTTCTGATTTCTGTTGCAAGCACTTCCTTTGGGATGTCACTAGAATCATGTTGTGTCCTTCAAAGTGACCCTGCCCCCTCACTTACATGCTGTTCCGAGCCCTCATGAATGTCTTTGTCACTGGAGAAACAGGCACTTTTCCTCATGCAGCCAAAGACAGCTTCATACTATTAATAGTTAACTCCCCCAAATACATTAATGATGGCTTTCTTCCTTGAAAGAAGAATCCAAACCAATTTCATTATGTGAAGGAGTGTTGGATTGAATATATGACAGTAAAATTCACAACTGTATTTTTAATAAAAAGAGTCTTTTTTTTTTTTTTTTTTCAGAGAAGAAAGGGAGATGATTATATCCCACAATGGTAGGTCATTGTTCTTTGAAAAGTATTCAAGGCTTAGATGTTTTAGGAAGAAGAAAGGAAGGGAGAAGGCCAAACTGCTCTTTATTGGCTGACAGCAGATTATAAAGAAATTGTCTGTTTTCAACAGATTCTTTAAAAGAAAGCCAGTTCTGGTTTCAACAGTAATCTTTAAGAGGAAGCACCGAAGGCAGGGCACTGACTATTCACATTGCGAGTCACTGCCGCTCCGCCCCCGCACGGGGGTGCGTTCTTGGCGGGACCCCAGTAAGATGCTTCCAGAGAGGCTGTGACAACTGTTGACTGATGATTTGTTTTGCCAACCTGTCAGAGTAATCCAATAGCTTGCTAATGTAAGGCAAGGTCTTTATTTGAAAACATCAAATGAATTTTATTGTACACATCTGTGTCAAAGACTACCCTGCCAACATACAAGTTTTGCTCATTTCAATAAATCATTGATGTGAGTATCAAGAGGAAAATCTGCTTGAGGGTTTGGGGAGCAGCAGTTTCCTAACATGCAGAGGCACAGGCAAGTGCCCAGGGCATCCCCAGCATTCCTGGGGGGTGTTAACGACTGTAAGCCTGTCAAGAATGTGTCTAGTTTATGCAGAAAAGACAATTCATGGGGTTAATAAAAAGGTGTAACATTTCCTACAGGTGAGCTCCATTGATCAAGGGATAAAAAGAACTTTTGTTGCCACTTTGGGAAGATGCATTGTAGATTTAGCTTGTACTTTGATGTAAGCTTTGAAGCCTTCCAGAGGCTTCTTACTAATGTGTGTTGTGGGAGGTTGGGCTGGTCTTTCCTGAGGTGACAGAGTTCTGCAAAGTGACACAAGGAATTGACCTAAAAGGTCAGAGAGAATAGCACAGGGCATCATGGGTCAACATGGGGCCAGTCAAGTTACAGAGCAGTTTCACCTCTTTTCTAAGTCTAAGCTTTTCACAACAGAAATGTATTACATTTAGGAGCACTTTTGGAAGACTCATGTTACCGAGTGTTAACGGGGCCTGGAATTGTTACAATTAAAGTACAATTGAAGGATGTTCTTAGTGGCTCTACCACTGTCTCTGTGGAGGTGCTGGCTGGAGGAAGCTCAGCAGAGCCCTAGAAATTGTCCTCTGTCATTTGGGTCAGCTCAGTGCACCCCATTCTTTAGGGTTAGGGATTTTCAACCTTTTCCACCTCATGGCACACACACCCTAATTACCAAAAACTATTTTTTTCCAATCTGATACACACACAAAAATAGGTATAATTTTGATTAATTCACGTCAGATGTTTATTGTTGTGTTGGCTCTTGTTATTTTTTCTTTTATTTGATAATCTAAGGGAAAAGAAGTCAGCGCCTCTGACTAACAGTCAGGTATTGGGTGTTTTAAAAATTCTTGAGGCACACTGGTTGAAAACCACTTCTTTAGAATGACTGTGAAATCTTGCAGGACCTTCTTACTAGAAAGATCAGGTTGGCTCAAAAGGGATCAGGGCCCCAATTTAGCCCAGTAACAGTCTCTTTGTACCCAGAACACCCTAAGGGTGGAATTTAGAGGGAGGGTGGGAAAGTCGGAAGACAGATGCTCTCCTCTTCCATTTATCTGTAATATGATGAGCTCCTCTCTCCATACCTACTTTACCCTGGTTCCATTTCTAATCTCAAACTCCAACCAGACCAGGCCCTATTCTTGTGGGTGTACATAGTTAATTTTACATAAAACTGACTGTCTTTGCAAAAAATAAAAATAAGTAAAAATAAGACAAGAGTGGTTATCCAAGATTCAATTCCTTGTAGTCTATGTACTAGTATAACTAAGCATAGTCGTTGCTTTCCCATGGTCAGCTCAGGATGATCTGTCTGTAAATGCATGCACTGGGCTTCACATTAATTTTGCACAAGTTAGACAAGGAAAGTATCACTTGTAGTTTTATTCCGTAGCACAGATCACCACACAGCATTTGTTGGAAGCACGAAGCAGTGAACCGAGTGGAGTGTTTTAAGATCGACTGCCTGAGAGATGGACCGTTTCTAAAGCAGATGTTTGTTCAGTGCGATGGAGACAGCGAGGTGGTCCCAAGGATACCGCACAGTGGGAAATTCACAGAAACTGGGACAGGAAACAGACAAATTATGTATTACGATACATCTAGGCATTTCCATCTTTTCAAATGCACCATTAACTAAAAGGCCGCATAGGGTTTCCTCCAAGGGCACTATATCATCAACAATATGTAAATGTTGTCCTTGTCAGTTTATTTTTCCAGGTGAAAACTCTTCCTGTCTGTGAAAGAAGCCTTTTGTGGCCTCGGCTCCCTGGCTTGCAATAAAATCAGGAGGGATCAAGTTCCTGTGAAAAATGTGCTGTCTAAACTTTAAATCTGAAATCAACTCGTCTGAGCCTGGGGATGATAAACAGATACACTTAAAGATACTTTTGTTCTTATTACATTCTAGGAAGGGATGGTCAGGGGCCTCTTACCCTCTCAGGCATGGGGCAGACACTGAGAGAATGTTCTGTCTGTTAATGTGGGACTGCCCCTTCCTCGGAAGGTAAACCGGGATCCTGGTACAGAAGATAGTTTGTTTCTCTTCTTCATAAATCATATTTATGGCAATAGTCTTCCATCAAAGCAGCCACAATCCATTCCTTGGATCCCTTTAGTATAAGAGCTACATTTTTCATCAGAGGACACCCAAACGGAGGAACACTGGTGGTATTTCAGGCAGCCTGGACACTCACAAGACGGGGCTTTGCTCGAGAGCACATGTCCTAGAAAACAGGGATGAGGGATGCTGTAGCCAGATGGCTTCTCTCCTCGGGTGTGTTTAATGATATTATTTTAGACTAGGGGCCCAGGGCATGAATTCGTGCACCTTGAAAGGAACCGTGGGCCTCGAGGCTGCGGTGGGCACAGGGACGGGTCTTGGCCCATCCTCCGTGCTCCTGCCCTGCCCCTCCCGCCACAGCCCCCTGTTCCCCTGTCTCCCAGCAGCCCAGTTCCTGCTGCTGCTGCTCCCATGCTCTGATGGTGTTGGCCCCGCTCACACCTGCTGACAGCACGGAGAGATTGGGGCCGGCACCAGCAGTGGGTGCGAGCAGTGGCTGCTGCACTGATCGCCCCTCAGGAGCAAGGGGAGGTGGAGAAGCCCTCAGGAGCGATCGGGACTGGCGCTGGGCACTGGCAGCACGTGTGAGCGGTGGCTCTGGTGCCAGCTGCGGGTGCAAGTGGGGCCCGGCACCATCAGTGGGTGCGAGAGGCGGCTCCAGTGCCGGCAGCAGGTGCAAAAGGGACCCTCACCGGCAGCGGGTGGGAGAGGAGGCTGCCACCCCTGATCACCCCTCAGGAGCAGGGGAGGTGGAGAAGCCACGAGGGGTGATCAGGGCCGGCAGCCGCCTCTCACACCCCCTGCTCACACCCGCTGATGGTGCCGAGTGATCAGGGCCGGCGCCAGGCACCGGCAGCAGGTGCGAGCAGCGGCTCCGGTGCTGGCAGTGGGTGTGAGTGCCGGGCAGGACCGTGGTGCATGGGAGCAAAGAATTTTCAGTAACCACCAGAGGCTCGTCCCAATGACAGCGACTGGCGCCCCGCCTTGGTGTGGCGCCCTTGCTCACCTGTTCCCTCATCCCACTGTAGCCAATGCCTGCCATGTTCCATGCTCAGCCGCCTGCTGCCGATGCCTGCTATGTTCCACGCTCGACCTCTGGTGGTCAGCGCACCTCTTAGTGACCGGTTGTTTGGTTGTTTGGTTGTTCGGTTGTTTCGGTCTATTTGCATATCAGAGTTTTATATATATAGATAAGTCAGCCTCTTAGGAAAAAGGCTGCAATGCTGATGTCACATTCAGGTTAGGTGTTTGCTGTGTATTCATCTCTGACCAATGTCCTCACTCTATTCTTTTAGCCTCAGGGACTGAGTGCTTAGGAAAGAACTGGGGAGACTCCTCACTGGTCAGAAAGCTAGGCCTTGTCCCTCATCTCTCTCCTCCAACCTCCTCACTGAAAACAGTGGCATCTGAAAATGGGGCTTTAGCAGGAGCAGAATCCAGCCAGTGTGTCCAGGGCTGACCAACTGACAGGGGAGAGAGGATCTGCCCAGGAGTCTGGAGAATCCTGGCCACTTTGAATCCCCACAATCAGTCACCAATCAGTCACCAAACTGATTGAGGCTCCTCTGGAGTCACATGGGAAGATGGCCCGAGCTCTGTATGAGAGAGACAACCTAAGATGGGGGTTTCACACATAGATCCTTTGACAGAAGAGTGAAATAAAATAGATTGTAATTAAATGTAGCTTTTTAATTTGCAAATAACATGAGAGTTTAGATAATAAGTTTGATAGAAGGTTTCCGTTCCCCCTTCCATTGTTTTGTGAAGAAGGACTCAAAAGTGCCTGGTTTGGGGGTTGCCTATCTAGAATATATTACAATATAGATAATGTACCATATATTTTAAAATTATAATTATTGGATATGGACAATAAGTTATGCCTAAGTTTAATATACACAAGCTTGTCTTTTAACCTCAGAACACCCCTGAGAGATTACTAGTATTGTCAGCAGTTTCCAGATGAAGCTGAAATTTAAATAATTTGCTCTGTCTCTGTAAGAATATGTAAAGTGAACCACACGTGTGAGCTCTGCTGTGATGCATCATCAGAAAGCACTTCCCCTGCATCTGAGAGCTGTGCATGCTCGGGACAGCTGCCATGTGAGGATGTTAAACCCTGTCACCCACTTTACTAGTAAATATGTGCTCCAGTCCAGCTGAAAAAGGAGGAAAGCAGACACTCAGCAGCCAGACAGATTGGGGCCCAATTTCTGCCCTGCAGACCAGTTGATGTCCAGGGAGTTTCTTCCTCTCTCTGTGCCTTCACTCCCTCACCCTTGAAATGAGGGTTAATCACTATCCCTGCGGCATAGCTCTGCTCTCCTGTGGGGGCGATCACTGAGCACTCTGGCCATGTCTGTCGGCATTCTACAAGTGTCAGCCGTGCACACCTCCAGTGCACTGGTAAGAGCACGACACTCTGTTAATTGTGTAGTCAATTTTATTCGTATATATACTGCTTTGTATTTTAAAGAATTTCATTCAAATTTCATAAGGGATGAGGCAAATTCTACCTAATCACCCATGAACATTTACTCAGTCCTTGGGCTTTATGCAAGGACTCAGGGGGAATAAGACTGTTCTCTTTCTCAAGTAACAACAGTAACAGTACATAAAAAATAAAGGAGCCTCAATCAGTTTGGTGACTGAGGAATGGAGGTCTAAGCACCAAAAACAGGGCCCCAAGGAACACTGAGCCCTGTCAACAGAAGGTTGTGGTTGTCAATTCGACACCAATAGGAACACTCAATTAGGGGTGTGCTGCAGAAGCAAACTTTAATCAGTATAAACAGCCCAGTGTGACAGGTCTTCTCTGCTTTGCTTTGGTGAGACACCTTGGATGTTTCATTTCCAGCCAGGGAAACAGTCTTCAGTCTTTGGTGGAAAGAGAAAGTGGGCACTCAGAGCCAGGCGGGAGCTGACTTATATAAACAGAAGTCACCCATGGTCCCTGATTGGTTTGTCCTCTTGCAAATGAGGACTCCACATCCTCACAGTTAGATTGGTCCAAAAAGCACTGTCTGGATTGGTCAGAATGGAGCTGCTCTGGTTGGTCAAGTGAAGAAGCTGATGGGGGAGTAAGGGGAAATATATCTGCACAACTCTGATTGGATCAGGAAAGCCTCAGTCCTATTGGTTGAAATAGGATCCCAGGAACTCCTTTACACGGGCTGGTTCAGATGGCAGGAACATAGTGCAGGCTTCTCTCTGAGGTGCAGTTTGCTTGACAGGTCCCTGTATGGAAATTGCTGCTAGGCTTTGTTTTTTAAATATGAGCCTACGTGGTCACCCGGAGCCCTTTTTATTAAATATCTTCTTTCTCAGGGTCCATAGCCCTTAGCCTGGTGTTGGAGGTAGAAGTACAGAGAAGCTTTCTGGGAGAACTCCACACTGAGTCCTGAAATATAAGAGTACTGAGACACACGAGCTAAAGATACAGGTTGGGTATCTAGAGGCAGACATGAGATGGACCTTGGGGAAGAAAATGTGTGTGAAGGTCAATACCTATGAGAAGAAGGAGGAGGAAATAGTTGGGAAAAGAGGGAAGTCAACCTGTGATGCAGACTCCCCCAAATTCCAACCAACCCAGATGCCGCTCTGGAAAGGTGTTTCTCATCAGACGCTGGAATGGGGTCTGAATCTGCATGGCTTGGACACAGGTTGCAGGCTGCCCAGGGAAGAGTGTGAACTCTCAGCTGGGGCACCATGCTCTTTCCTGTAAGGGAACTTGGGAAGTCAGTGCATCTCTGGGTTGACTACAGTCCACACCTTGCACTACCCAGATCTGTTTCTCTAGATATGTTTGGAACCTTCAGGACTCTGATGCGGCTCTCTATAGCTGAGGAGAGAAAAGATAGTAGGTAAAATAGAGACCACACCACAGCAGCTGTACATAGGTCTGAAATGGACAGTTATCCACTATCCATCTAGATCCATTCGCTCTCAGCATCCACATCTATCAGCCTTGGTGGTTTAGTCGGTGGCATGACACAGATCCTCATCTCCAAGAGAATGACTCCTGGTCATCATGCACTTCTCAGGACAGGGTTGCTATACCTCTCCCTTTAGAGTCAAAACTGGGCAAGTATTTACCCTGACTTTCATACATATTTCTCCCTTCCCTCATTGTGAAGCAGCATATATCCCTTCTCCTGCTGATCAGGGTCAATTACCCCTGCCCACATGGTAACATCTTGTCTTATCTGCTGCTCCTTCAACACAAGAAGCCCAAAATGCTTGTTTTGTCACTTGGCAAAAGTGTGCCATCTTGGGAATAAGAACCTTTAACTTTGCAGAGCCCAGAGTTGTGGGAATGGTTCATTGTGATTGGTGGTTAGAGGGCTTACACCCCTCAATGGGCAAACCCATGGATTGTGCCTATTGGTGACACAACACTAGGTAAAGATCTTTGGTTCAAAAACACAGAGCTTTGGAGGATGACACTCCTTCCTCATATGATGTTCCTACTAAGCTGACACTTGGCAATTCCAGCTCTCTTTTGGGGGCCTTTGGAAGATGATTAAGTTCATGTGAGGTTATGTTGGTGGGGTCTCCATAATGAAATCAGTGTGGTTATAAAAAGAGGGAGAGACCAGAGCTGAATCTCCTTCTTTCCATGTGCACACCAGGGAAAGGTCATGAGAGGGCACAGTGAGAAGGTGGCTGATTGCAAACCAGGAAGAGAATTCTCACCAGGAGCTAAATAAACACATCTATCTAGAATTCCCAGCCTCTAGAACTGTGAGGAACAAATGTGAGTTGTTTCAGCCACTCATCCTGTGTCATTTTATTAATGGCAGCTTGAGTTGACTAAGACAGTCAGAGTCCCAGAGTTTTCTAACCAGGACGCTTGGTAGAATAGAGCAAGTGTGGTTGGATATTCAAACACTTTTGAAATTCAGCCAAACTATTAGATCTTGGACTTGGTCTTCAGCATTTTCTGTCCATCTCCGTTAAGACATGATAGATTCTTTATATGCAACCAGAGTCTGGCTGGCCTTCACATAGCTACTGTCATGCCAGGGTGTTTCTCAGCATCTAGAAGGGTTCAGGAATCTGGAGAAGGGCTGCATGTAAATTAATAAAGAACTTGACATGAAATATAAATTTCGAATACATGCGGGGGGTGGGGGGGGCAGAGGAGACTTAGCTATAGCAACCAAGTTTTTTGAATCTCTGGACCCCTAGCTCTTTATTAACACAAATTGCCTTAAGGCAAAGCAGATATACATATCAAAGGCAAGGTTTGGTATACAGTAGGCATTGTCAGATTGGAGGAACTGCCTTCGGCTGCTCAGCTGTTTGGCCAGCAGCAGATATAACATGTAGATTGAAATGCTCTCAGCTGTCTGGCAACAGGCAATAATATATGCATCTTTTTTAGGTTTGGGGAAATGCTTTTGGCCATTCCAGCAGGCAACAATATGATTCAGCCCTGCTGAATATAGAAGCCCTTCCACCTTTTGAGGACTTCTTGCATTTATTATGACATGCTGGAATTAGCTTCCATCACTCTCCCTCAGCTCTCCCTTATCTTCCAGCACACTACCAATGCCACTCAGCTATGGTGCTCCAAAACCATGTGCTTGTACCTATTACTTTCACCAAACATCACCAGTGCCTAGTCTGCACAGGCAAGTCTCTTCCCTTCCACTGGTAGATCCCCCAAAATTATGTCTGTGCTATTGTAGCAACTAAATTTCAGTTTGAGTGAGGGTCTAGGTGGTAGGCATGAGTTATACCACATAAGATCAAAACTTTACTCATAAATACTGTCCCAAAAAATTTGCACACCCACTCAGTTTTAGATGAAATCAAGCACTCAATCCCATTCTACTATAATCATTCATCAAGATAAATTCTTGTCTGTGTAATTTAAATGGGGGACTTAGTTTTTATATATTACTAGAAATAATACAGTATAGTTGGGTATGGCTCTAGCAATATTAAATCAAAACTCAATACCCAAGAAGTCAGCTTCTTTGTCAAATCTCTCAAACTCAATCTATAGATTATCTCTTCATTCTATTAGTGAAGAGCTTGTCTCACCAGCTTTGGGATTCCAAGAGTGAAAGAACATGCTCTTCACGTTTGAGACTCTTAACTGAGAAATGAATTACTCATCACTGGGTGTCTGCCATCCAGCAAACCATGCAAATCTGGAGATCTTGGAAAAGGCTTTCAGTGATTTTAAGGAGAGGGCGGCTCCTTACCTTTGAAAAGGATAATTGCCTTCAAAGAGGAAATACATTTTCCCCTAACAATAAATAGCATTCGTATTCATACTTTTTTTACTGTAGGGAGATTTGCTTTTAAATTTGGAGGTGCCAAAACTAATCCCTAACAAAGTGACTGGGGAATTCCCAGAGTTAGCCGGGAAGTGGTTAAAGGCTTCATGAGTGAGTGCTTATTTCACCAACTACATCCTCCTGCAAGCTGGTACTTAATTCCACCCCATCATGTTTCTGAAGGATAACTGTTCCCCTTAGATGAGTTCCAGCAAATGTTCTCTTTCCCACTTCAATTCTAAAGTCCCTTAAGCAGATAAGAAAGGGATGAATAAAATAGCTAATTAAATGTATTCAAATATTTTTGAGTAGTGAATCCATAACCTCTAGATTGAGAGTGTGTATGTGTATAAGTATGCACACACACACACACACACACACACACACTTCCATACCGTATAATAAATGTTATCAGATGATGGAGAAAGAGAGTTTAGAATGGGGAAGTCTGAGCATGATGGTCCTATGAACTGCTTTAGAGACAGGAGAATATCAATCACACAGCCTGAGTTCTGCACCACCACAATTGTTATTCTTCTGATCACCTCTTTCTTCACTGTTGCTATGGACCTCACAAACATTACACTTAAAATATTTGAGCATGAGAAGATGAGGAAAACAAGAGATATTTTCTTTTGTAAAGGATATTTCCTGGGAACCTACATCACCATGAGAAAAACAGTGATGCTCTGATTATGAACCTGCATCATATGTGGCCCCAAGTGGTTCACACTCATAGGGAGTTGTCTGGCACATATTATATTCATCCCCATGATACAGTAGAAAGTGGAGAGTGAGAAGAGATCATTTAATTTGCCTCCAATTCACAAGCTTGTGTCTGGTGGAGGAAGGATGCATGTAGAAACCAGTGAAGATATCATCTCATGCTTTCCATGCTCTGAGGATGCCCTCTGGATATGGGAGTTTCAGGAACCCATCAGGGTGGAGTCAGAGTGGATGTGTTCCTAGACACTGAATTCTCTGAGATGTCTAGATCCAGCCTGTTGGTGACATGACTTTCTCGGCCATGGCATGAGAAACTTTCTGAGTACAGACAGCAAGCTGATGTGTGCAAACAAGCCCCTGACATGGGAATGGCAGGTGAAGGACTGTCACTGAGACCAGAAGTGCCAGGCTGCGGACAGAGGCACTGGGAGACAGGCATACCCAAGGAGGAAGATTCCAGTGCCACGTAGGCATTTTGTTCTTTATCACAACCGTTCACAAGCAGCTGTCACAGACCTTGTTTGCCATCCCTTGGAGCACTGAGGCAGTGGTACAGAATCCAGCTGGTGCTGATTCTGGCAGTCCTTACCCTGGATTGACTGTTAATGGAGGCAGGTTGACACAGTTCCTCCTAATTATCTCGGAGGGGATCTTTAGTCAATGAAAGGGATGTTTTTTGAAGTTGCCTCCCATCCCCCATCCTCTACCTGCTAACTCTTCTACATACAGCCCATATTGTCTTTATTAATGGAGGGAGTGGAAACTTGAGCTGTGGACTTTACTCTGGGTTCAGTGTGGGTTCCGGCTGGTCCAGCTCTTTCTAATTATACCAGAAACTGCCCTTACACCAGCTGCAGAGGTACCACCCCGCAACCTTCCCAACTGAAGTCTGTTGCCTTTGCTCTGAATTTCTGCCTGGTGTGCCAGCTCTTGGGTTTACAACCACAGCTCTCACTTTTTTTTTTTCTTAGTAAGCATTCATGGTAACAGGAGAGGGGATTATCAATTGTTGTGTTCCATAGAGAGACATACTATTCCCGACACAATGGAAACATTCCAGATTAGGGAAGAAGGGCAGATTTTGTGTAAGGCATTATATTGTGCATGTTTGAGACAGACCCAAGATGATCATTGCACTGGCAAGATTATAGAGGTTATGTTCAATGCAGAGGCCACACACACACACACTAAATTCACACCATTCAAAATAAAAGAACCAAATATCTAGCTAGCTTGATGTTTAAGTAAACATTACTATTAGAAAAAGTTTTAATATGTTTACTTATTTTATATATTTATGTATTTTTTGATGAGAAATGTGTTTATAATGTTTTAATGTCATTGTCACATTATAAAGTTCCCTTTATTTAACCAATTATTTCTAGACTTTGGTAGCATTTTGATAATTAGCATAATAGTTCTAGATCGTTTAAACAAGGCATTAATCTAAATGTCTGTGAAATCAATTAACATTAATGATTGGCAGCACATTTCAGAGTATATTCCATTTCAGAACCATTCATTTAAAATTTATTTTAAAACTAGAATACACAATCATTGTCTTTTATATTTTTTTCCATATTTTTTCTTCTGTGTCTTTTTCTTCTCTTTTTTTTCTAACTTTCTAAAAGTGGCCAATTTAGCCTCACAATAGAAATCAAATGCACTTTGAACATCTAAATTTCCTTTAAACTGATGCTGCAGAAGGAAGGTCTCCATAACCCTTATAGAAGCAATACCCCCACTTCTTTTTTTTTTATTCCTTAAAAGTGCTTATCAAGATGAATGAGAACAGTGGTGTGTAATTTCAAAGATGAAATTGCTTTTCTCTCCAGCTTTCCCTCAGCATTTCAAGGTCACCGTAAAAGGAAGTCAGCCCATAGCCCAGACCTTCTCCTGGGTCTGTCAGGGCACATTACCCTCCCAGTCAAGAGCCTTGCCTCTGAAAGTGCTCTGTTTTATTTTTTCTCTCAAAAGAAGGTGTGAAATTCCTATTCATTCACACATTGTTGGATAAGCTGAAGTGTTAAGGAGGGTAAATTACATCTCCTTTCCTATGTCCCCAACACTGTTTTCATGGTCCAGCTACTCAACTTCCTGAGTCACTAATGACCCATCCTCTGAAACACTGGGGAGGGAAGCTTTGAACACATCCCAGTGACAAGGCCCCTAGAAGGAAGATATAGGATGCAACACTAGGCTCAAAATCACACCAAAACTGCAATATTGACAAAAGTAATAGTAACAAAATATCAAAACAATGTGTTCTCCTTTTTCTATCCAATCACCTGAAGTAGACCTCCACTTAAAGCTTGTGGAGAATTTTATGGTCAATGATGGAGAAGGGAAGACTCTCCCTGATAGAGATACATATTCTCTTTAACCATAAAACTTTTTGATGCAACCATGCTCTGCTTTCCAGAGTTGCTGACTTTTTTTCCAAGATTAGAAAGTTTACAATCAAAAGGTTAAAAGAAGGGAATTTCAATCAGAAAGTCATTCCCCTCAAGAAGGTTAGCATAACAGAATCCACAGAAGCTCCACCTTCAAGCCCACAGGCAGCCCTAGCCACCCCATCAGATGTGCAAGTTAACACACAGCTGTTTGATGGTTACTGGCTTAAGGCGAAGTGACAAAGCTAAGCTACTGAAAGGAAACTTCTGCTTTCTGTTCTTCTTATTTTGTGTATTCTAAATAAAAGCATGTGTTTTTTTTTCTATTTATAAAATTCCTCTTTACTGCTCATGATAAAGTGCAGTTCAGTGGTATCTGCTATTACTGTTCAGTGGTGTCACACCATCGTTTATCCACACTGACACCCACAAAGAGGGTCATGTCACCCATGTTCCTTTCCAACATACATTCATTTATTTAAAAATGCTGCACATATATTTTTCAATGGTTTAAAAAAGGTCTAAACTTGTACTTTGTTTTAATGGCTACAGATAGGTTCATTGTAATGATGTTACATAATTCAATTTAGTTAGCAAAACATTTATCCATGTATATTTATTATGGTTTCAATTCTTCATAATTATATGTCTTACTTTCTTTTTTTCTTCATATTTTAATAAATGTCATGATTAAATTTCTTGAGTATACTAGTATTTTGTTAGAATACATTCCCAGAAGGAGAATTTCTGAGTCTTAAATTTTCCACATTTGATATCTCTGTAATTAAGTTCCAGAAAGCTATCCACAAGTGTGTTCCCATTAGGAAAGCACAGGTGCTCATTTCCAATAGAAAATATATATATTTTTCTAGTACTGTAAGCACAGAACCAGCTCAAAATGGTCCTATCCTTTTAAACAAGACACTGAGTTGCTTTACAAAGAGAACAGACCAAAACCACAAACCAAGTTCTGAGAAAAGGAGTGAATTCTGACCTCTAGCTTTTCTAGAGCCAAAGCCTCACTCCCTCTGCCACGGAACCAATGACCAGGACACAACTGGAACTTGAACACCAGAACACTTTCAAAAGCAGAGGGTCTGTGATCCAGGACCATCTGGTGCTAATGCCTCTTACCTTAAGTGGCCAAGCTCCAAGGTCCTCCAATTTAAATGTTTCCCGCAGCATTCCTTCATATGTGTTCCCCCTATACCCTTAAAAACCTGCCCAGAATCTTGGATCAGAGAGTTAAGACTTTTGGGTGATGCCATTCATAATAAAATAGACAATCTTTTCCCACTGGTGAACAAACTCTTTCTGTTTTGTAATGATATCTTTAGCACTTAAAGCAGTTCCCAGTGCATATTGGCATTTGATAAATACTGTTGAATGAATAAATTCATTCCTAACACTACTATTTTTTTTTTTTACCATTTTTAATGTTTGCTATCATGATAAGCAAAGCATATGTTTATTTTAATTAATTGCATTTGTTTAATTACCTCTAGGGCTGAATGTGTCTTTCCCAAATGTCTTATACATTTCTTTTGTGAATTAGTTTCTGGTGTTCCTTTCTCATTTCCTATTAATGTTATTGACTTGTAGGTTTCTTCTTGTTGAAATCAATAAAAATAATGTAGAAACTAGTCAGTAAATCTGTTTCCTTTATGTTTCAAATTTTTCTTTTCAGTTACCTGCTTGTCTCTTAACTTTGGTTTAGTTGTTTTAACCAAACATAGATATTTTCTATTTCCCATATTTATTTATATTTTTTGGAGAAGGCTTAACTCTGGGTCTTCCCTAGATAATTTACCCTTACTGTAACAACATATTTTAAAATTATTGTAACAAATATTGATTGCACTATAATATGTGCCTGACACATAATTTTTGTTCTTGCTGTTTTAGAATATCCTCTTAATAAAAGGCTAATATGCAAATCTACTGAAAGGCAGAACCACTGGTCACTATGACGCTCACTGACCACCAGGAGGCAGATGCTCAACGCAGGAGCTGCCCCCTGGTGGTCAGTGCGCTCCCACAGGGGGAGCACTGCTCAGCCAGAAGCCCTGAGCCAAACTCATGGCTGGCGAGCTAAGCAGCATTGGCGGAAGCCTCCGCAGCAGTACTAAGGACCCCGTGGGGGATGTCAGACTGCTGGCTTAGGCCCACTCTCCGGGGAGCAGACCTAAGTTGGCAGTCTGACACCCCCTGAGGGCTCCTGGACTGCGCAAGGGCGCAGGAAAGGCTGAGGGATGCCCCCCCCCCACCCAAGTGCACACATGTCATGCACCAGGCCTCCAGTAAAACATAAAATTTTAGAATATAAAATACAAAAATTATGTGTTTTTATTTGGAACTTCTTTCCACATAAGAACAAAGAGAGATTCTAAATTATTTACTTTCTTTTAAAATACTTATCTGTTGAATGAACATCATTTATTAAAAGTTCAAATTTTCCCCAGTGTTGAAAGTCCATCTCTGTCAAATATTAGATTTGCATACAAAAGTGGATCTATTTTTAAATTCTCAATTCTATTCCTCTAATCTCTCCATCAGTTGCTATGCCCATATCATACAATAACATTTTAATTATTTAGCTTTAAAATGTATATTATTATCTGATAAGTCTATTTCTGCTCACATATCTTTCACATTCTTATGTGCCAGGGGCCATTCAAAGTGTCTTCTTCTAATTGCCCATTTAATCTTCATAGTAACCCTATGAGTTTATCAGCATCATTGTCATCATATGACAGAGAGGGAATCAAGTGTTTAGTACCTTTCACTATAGTGTGCAAGTAACCATATCACCTTCATATTATTCTCTACCTGCAGAATCACTTCCTCCCACTCTGAAAGGTGAATTCTGACCCATCCTACACACCTAAACATAGATAACATCTGCTGTACAGAGGCCTCCTAACTCCCCACATGGGTGCATGTCTCCCCCCTACCTGTCCCTGCCAATCTCCAAGGCTATCATAGCAACAGCCTTCCATGTGCCTCAGTGCCTGGCTAGCAGGACCTGAGAACAGGGCCACCTCTGACCTCTCACATGCCACACAATATTGGCAAACAGTAGGTAGTGCTGAAATATTTACTGACAAAATGAATAAACATGACCATTTAAAAATAGTGAATTCTAGTCACTACAGATAAAGTATGTCTTTTGATATTTCGCAAATGTATGTACATGTAAGTGTACTGTGTTCATTAATAGTCACAAAAATTCACATAATATACTTAAGCAGAAATATGTAGCTCCATGAATTTATAAAAATGAATAATATGTATACATAAAACACCTCATTTATGGAATTTTAATTGCCATGGAAGGAATTCAAGTTTTATAGATTGATGCATCTTTTATAGATTTATATTATACTAATTGCTAACCTCTAAATTTTATATTTTAAAGTATTAATGCTTATCTTGGCTGATGATCATTCTATTTCAAAATATTTAAAAAAACCAACAGGCAAAAAAATTCTAAAATTTTATTTGGGCAAAATTAAAAGCAGTTTAATCCTGGCCCATAACCTATTATGTTTTGTTTTATGGCTTTTAAAAAATAATTCTTACTAAACAGTATGGAATATTTTGAAAAGAAGTTATCATGTGATAAATGAACTTTTGACTACTAGAGGAGGGATGGGGAACAGGCTCTGAGACCTGTCCTCTCACTTGCTCTTCCTCCATAAAAAAGAAAAAAAATATTCTTATTAATACAGTTTTTGAAACACTCAATAGCATTATATTATTCTATACTGGTGATGAAACTGCTTAAGGGCCAGCTATGATCCAATTTATTACATTGTCCTTCTATTTTTGAAGCTGTCCAAATCAAGATTGAAGATTCAAACATTTGTTTCTGATTTTTTCTATCTATTTCTTTCTCTTTTTTTAATGTTAGAATACTGAACTGAAGTATCATAATATTACCCTGCCACCTAGGGGTATTGTCAAAGAAATTTATCCATGCATAGTAACGAGAGGTGCAGTGTGTGGGCTAAAATATAAATAGGTTGTCACTACTATAAATAATTTAGTGACTAAATTCTGTAACATTAGTAACAGCCACTATTATGATTTTATATTTTTTATTTTCTAAAATAAGTTATGCTTTAAAAATAATATGAAAAAGGTGGAATGGAAATTAGTAAGAATTTCCCCTTTCAGGACTATGGGAATTAAAAAAGTTAAATAAGAACTGAGCATTAATATATAATGGTCCTAAATGCAGCATGTATGTTGCCCTAGCTGGCAAAGCCTGTGTAGTTTTTCTCATTGACAATGTAAGTGCTTGGGAGTAAAATTTTTGTTTAGGACATGGCTAATAGTCTATTGCTTTGTAGGTGGTCAGAATCTAGATTATACTATAAAAGTCTAGTCTGATTGACCAAATTAGTGATGCTTTTAAAAGCAATGCAAAACTATAATCCCAATTATTGACTTCTCATGGCTACCTTTAGAGTATGCCTAACAACTTTTTCTTAATTCCCTAAAAATAAGCTGTTCCTGGTGAATTTACTAAGTGAGAAGTCTAAATATTCAACCCTAATAGCAATACCTAGCTATATACTCTGTGAATATGGGACTTTTGCCCTGAGGGACCTAAGAATTAAGAAGCATTTGGGAGACAGTGAACACTTCCATAGGACAGATATCATAATTCTGAAGCACATTTTGTCCTTCTTTAAAATTAATGGAGCAAGCAAACTAAATTTTGTTTTTAAAATGCATACTTTTTGAGTTAGGACAGAGACTCCTTGTCCTGGAATCCATCTGTCACTGGCATGCCATTTCACCTTTGCTTTGCTGGATCAAGGCAAAGCAGAAACAGTGCCACTCCTCAAGACAAATTAATCAGTCCAATTCTTGGTATCCTGAAGACATTAGCAAGACTAATGGAAATAGATTCTGCTGCATCCTGTTTTATCCTCATCTTCCTTTACTATAGTCATTGGGCCCAATGGATGTAGGTTGAGTAGTTCTTTGGCCTCAAAGAGGTGTAATTATTCTCAGTAATAACATTAGCAAAGGGAGCCTTCTATCCTAACACTGGGAACCCCCCCCCCTCAGCTTCCCCCTCATACACACACCTGTTTTCTTATATTTCCTCTTTTCAAGGCAGGGAGAGGGAACTGAAAGATGTAACTGGTCGGGGTTTTGCTTAGCTTGGGGTTCTTCTTCATCCTGACAGGCCTTTGTTCCCTGCACACAGAGAGCTCTAATTACACTGCTCCGAGTCAGGGCTCCATGTCGGAGGGAGCGAAGCAAATGCCAGGTGCCTTTTCTCTTCTCATTATGACCTGTCTCTTTCCAAGCGCATCACTTTCAGAAATGGGGGGCGGGGAGGACTTTCTTTTGAGTTAAAAACACACTTTCTTATCTCCATATTATGCTTACCAGTTTTGCTCCAAATCTCATTTCCGTTCAGAGGGCTAAGAAAAATGCTATTTTTGACTGTTTGCCTTATATGCTACTATTTAAATTCAGAAATCAGCAACAATGACATTGGATTGCCCACGGAACCCCTTATGCTGATTGCTGTTTCAAGCACAGGTCCTGGGAGCCTGTCCAGAGTGCCACTCAGTATATGGACACATCACCACCTTGGGCCAGGGTAATGACACCATTTCAATGGCAATCTATGCAGGCCAGGCCGTCAAGACCAGTCTGAAAGGGACTCAAATTAGCTGAGCCCTGCTCCACTTGCCATTTTTATAGGGGTATGATTTGTGCTTTTTAATTAGAAGGTCATTCAAATAATCGTTAAACACAAAGTTAAACAATAACCAGATTAGGTTTTAGTAAGTTCCAATTGTTGGGCTTGTCAGGAAAAAATATTTGAAGGAACTGTATAATATTTTGGTGTAATATAATGATCTTACAAGTTCTCAGTATTATTGTTTCTACTGTTAGTTTTGGCAATGACTGTATTCCAAAGGATTGCTCTTCTTACTTTGAAGATCAAATATTCAATAACTAATGAAACATTTTGAATATAAATTATTTGGTTTTGTTTTTTACTTTCTTATGCCATTTCAAAACTCAATACAAATGAGAATTCACACTTTTTTTTATTTTATGCAATAAAATCATTTGGTAAATAAAACATTCTGAATAGAAACTGACTAATTTATAGAAGTAAAATATTCAAATTATATAAAATTAATAGACATCAACTGTGCTGTAATTTGATATATGCTGATACAGAAAAAATATATTCTCAGCATCTATTTAGATAATAGATAATTAACTGATCACAATTTAAAGTATTTGTGACATGCCGGTACACAGAGCTTTTTTAAATATGCATATAGACAATAAATAAAGTCTTTGAGTAAATAATATTGTCAAATTATGCTACCATATATGTAATATGTAATATTTCATTGTACTAACTTCCTTTAATAATACATTACATTGAAAATCTTCAAGTTAATTAGGTTCTCTTGACTTTGTAGACTTTTTGATATGTATTTCAACAAGTAAATTATTTCTTTTCATTAGGAATCATGTCTATGAAATTTCTTAAAGGACAAAGTCAAGTAATCTTTATATCACTATTATAGATAAGTCCCATATGTCATTAAATAAATGATCATTATTAAAATTAAGCACTTTCATTAACAGATAACTCTATTCCCTACTTGAACTATATTAATTAATTTGTTAGCTTCTATGTGTGATACTGTGATCACCTCATGTGTTGCAAGTAAAATGCACAGAGGGAAAATTAGATATAAAAATCCTTAAATAACTATTAGAGCTGTGTTTTTCATTGATAGTATCAGATTACTTTTATTCCTGTTGCAGCCCATTGATAACATTACATGTTTTACATAAAATAATTCACCTGAAACAAGTATTTGTAGATAAATAGATGCAGAATAATAATGCTTCTGATAATGTGATTTTAAACATTTGTCTGCTTCATGAAATCACATTCAAGTGTTTCTGTTATGAAATTGAGAAAGTGCTTGCAGTTTTGTCATTGTAAATATAATATTTCTTGGGGATTACTAAAAACTTCTGTGTGTGCTGCCAGGAATGCCTTGAGGAAACAGGGTCTGCTGGAGACACAAGTTACTCCCACCCCAGTGCTGGTTCCCAAGATTGGCCCAGTCTGCCAGAGAACCCCAAGCCTAGGGCACGTGAGCCCCTGAGACTCTGTGTGGGACAAGCCCTGATGGACATACGGCATCTCCTGCAGCTCCTGAGCTGCCTCCATGGCAGGAACTGATTCTGAGTGTTTTTCAAAACAAATGCTTTTATTGGCCTGTTGCTTTAACTTCCCATTCAGTGAATCCAAATTTATGCAGCCTATTTTAAAAACAGAGGCATTTTAGGCATTTTAAAGTAATATCAATATGTCAGAAATTGATCATATTTTTACTAGTGCTAAAAATCAGATTGGCTGCCATTTGAAGATTTCTACTGCCTTATTGAATCCCTGCATTTCAGAAAAAAAGTTTTTAAAAATGTAAACTATGGTGAGAACATGCATTTTGAACCATTTCTATCTTATTTTTTTTTTTCCTGGAAGGCAAATTATTAATGTATTAAGTGGGAGTTTGTGAAAGTAAAGAGCATGTTTGTCCCTCAAGTCTGCTGCTGTTGGAGGTGAATAATTATGGTCATTGTCAATTTGAAATAAAGAGAAGGAAGAAGAGGAGGAAGAAGGACCATTATAACAACAAAAGGAAGAAAAAGCAGAAGAGAAGAAAAGAAGGAAGAAGGAAAATGAAAGGAAGGGAACTTCTTTCTACTAAGTCAATGAGTTGTTAAGCGGCGAAGTTGTTTTAAAATATTTTTCTTAATATACAAACCAACAAAGTTTCTAAAAAACATCTTGCATGCCAGATAAAACTAGGTAGATTACACAGGGATGAACTTATTTAATTCTCACAACAAGCCTGTGCAGCTTGAGAAACTACAACAAAGAGGTTGAGCAACTTGCCCAAGGTCACAAAGCTATCAAGTCATGGAGTTGAATGTCATCGCTCCTATAGCCAAATCGTAACCACGTACACCTGGGGTATGTGTCCCTGGCTCCTCAGCATGACTGTGAGCTGATCATGTCCCAAGGTTTCCCCAGGGCTCTCATATACAGAAGGGGCTTACAATCCCAGGCTTCTTGTAAAAATTAAATGAGACAGTTGTTTATTGTCACATTCCTTCTACTGTCTACAAGAAGAGCACAGGGACTGTACATGTGTTTTGTGTGTGTTGTTCCTGTGTCCTCAGTCTTAGAACTGTGTCTTCCATTTGGTGGAAACTCAATGAAAACAGGTAGACAAAATCCAAGAGTGTATAATATATGTTAATAAATGAATGTAAAAAAATGCTTTTAAAAGTGTACTTGGATATTAATTTTAATCATTTTTAAATGTTCTTATACATTATTCCCTTTACTTGTTATTTGTGAATGTATTGTTCTTCCCCGTATCAGAGTGCAAGATTAGTTCAGGGCCTCTAGCTTACCAATCTTTATACTCACACAGAGTGGGCACAAAATAAGTATTGGCTGAATACAATTAGGTCAGTTTCTCCTCCAGGACATTGTAGCTCTTTGTCCATTTTGGAAGTGTTCAATGAAGGGGAGATTTGTTTTATGCTAAGTATTGGTGAGAATTTTGGCTAATATTTTATGATCAGTTAAATTCACAATGAAACTGCATTTCCCGAAGTGTTGTGTATGTAGGAGAGGAACTGCCAAACCCAATCTGAAGCCCCTGGCTGGCCCGGGCTGAAGAGAGGAGAGGTGTCACAGGGGATATGGGTGCATCCTGGGGCTCTCACCAGCTAGTGACCTCCAGCTCTCTGCTGCCTTTGTTCCAAGGGAGAAGCAATGGTGACCCTGGCATTGCTGGCTTATTGCACAGCATGAAGGACTATTCAAAATTGTTGACCAAGGCTGAGCCACAAAGTGCTCAGGTGTGGGATTTTAAAGTGAAAGCAAAACCCAGCCACTGGCTTGCCTGTTGTGATTTAGAAAACACAACTGATAAACATTAGAACAGTGGCCTTTTATGTTTCTTTTCCTTTAAGTATCAGGGTATCCCATAGATTGATATACAATGAACAGACCTGTTGTGTAAAAGAGTACACACTCCGTTTTAGAAACATTCAAATGTAATTCAACTCTTTAATTAGACTAAATGCATCGTTGTATAAATTCAGGAATCTTCTTTAGAAGAAATAACAAATCCTGCCTTGGGATATACATTTGCAATCATAAATAAATCTAATGTCTAGGTGACATTCTGTGAATATCTGACTGATATAATGCTTTTTAAGAAAAATAAGAGATCTCCCTAATTATATGATTTTCTTCTCATTTATAAATCTCCCCCCCCCCAAAAAAAATACTATTATGACACTTGAAATGAAAATGTCTCAATTTAATTAAAACTGCCATATTTCAAATGTACATCAGGAACTCCAAAAGGGGCAGTTAGGTTTATTCCCAGGATATACTTGCTGGGCTGTGGGTTACAGTGGGATCCAGTGGGATCCAGTGGGATCCAGTGGGATCCAGGCTTCCCTTCTGCAGCTCTTGGAAGCCTTGCCAGGCCAGGGATGCCAGAAAGAAAGGCCCAGGTCATGTGGGGTGGATCACAATTTAGGAAGGAAGGACAAACTTTGAAGGTCCATTTATGACTTCTGGAACAGATAAGAAATCAGAAGCAAAGGCAGATGGCATAACTAGGAAATGGTCCACTGACAATTTCAATGTCATCAGTGAACCTCCTGCTACAACTGAAGTGCAGAGAACAGGTGTAAAATCCCTTACTTTTGCTCTGCATTTTTAATTCGCACACTAGTGCCCACATTAAAACTACTCATATTTACTTTCATCGTGGCACCTCTTAAGCACTTAAACACAAGAAAATAGCATCTTGTCCTATGGCAGTGGTTCTCAACCTTTCTAATGCCACGCCCCTTTAATACAGTTCCTCATGTTGTGGTGACCCCCAACCATAAAATTATTTTCGTTGCTACTTCATAACTGTAATTTTGCTAAATTATTTTCGTTGCTATTTCATAACTGTAATTTTGCTAATTTCGCTACTGTTAATGAGTCGTAATGTAAATATCTGTGTATTCCGATGGTCTTAGGCTCTACAGCAGCAGTTCTCAACCTGTGGGTTGTGACCCACAGGTTGAGAACCGCTAGCAGGGTCGCCTAAGACCATCGGAAAACACAGATATTTACATTACGATTCATAACAGTAGCAAAATTACAGTTATGAAGTAGCAACGAAAATAATTTTATGGTTGGGGTCACCACAACATGAGGAACTGTATTAAAGGGTCGCGGCATTAGAAAGGTTGAGAACCACTATCCTACGGTGTCAAAAGCTGCTATTAACCACATAAAGCTGGTTCTAGACTCTATTAGTCCAGGCTCATCTCCTGGCTAGCTTCCTACCTCAGCATGAGAAAATCTGAACTTTGGTCACCTTTCTTTGATATCCAGGTCCAGCAGGGTTCATGTGTAAGCCATTTGGCATCAAACTGCAGTGTAGGGGCCTCTATCAGTCCTGAAAATTAAAATGAGACAGGTCTTTAAATTGATGGGACTCCTGGAAGGGGCGAGAGCCTGCATGTGTACGTGTGTGTGAAGCCATGAAGCTCCCCTGGCATTCCTATGCTGTGTGGTTGTGCGATCCCCGTGTCTGTCACCTGAACAGACCCACACTGAGTCAGTACACCTCATTATCAAAATGATGTTGACAAACACAAAAATACAAAGAGAAGCCAAAATGACAAAGCAGCTGAAAGGATTGATTTATGGGAAAGAACTGCAGATAATAGTGAATCATGTTTTGTTTTTCTTAGGTAGAGCTTTTGGGGAATTCTAAATAGGAATGTGGACAGAGGTACTGAGAGAAAAATGACCTGGAAAACAATAAAAGTCAGTGTGAAAACCGAGGAAAAGCTGAAAAGAAAGAAATAAAGACCATCATTTGGTTAAGTAATATAAGGAAACACCTCATCTGGTTCCATGGGTCATAAAGTAATGAACTGTTGAAAAAAACTGGTGGAAGCTCTATTAGTGAAAATTATTTTAGATTAAAATGAATGAACACTGTATGTTTACTTTGCAAAAAGCTGATTCAAAAATAAATAAATGACTTATGTAAACCATAGCATGAGCTGGACTATGAATTATCTGAGAAGTTAAAACTTTCACACCTTATATTTGGTTGGGACCTCTCAGCAGACAAGGATGGGAGGGGATGGCTGTGGCTGGGAGGAAGAGGAAAGCAGAGTCATTGTCTCTTTCCATACATTGGTCTTCCTACATTCATAAAGGGGGCCAGTGACTAACAATTTCCTAACATTAAATAGAAAAGTGTTTGTGGATTGCGATGGCAGCAATGCAGAGAGGCCCATTTCTAACCAGACACTGTGACATGGTCATATTTGCATTAGATTTCATGTGTTTTATAGTGCAAACTAGAGGCCCGGTGCACGAAATTCGTGCACAGGGGTGTGTGTCCCTCAGCCCAGCCTGCACCCTCTCCAATCAGGGACCCTGTGAGGGATGTCCGACTGCCCGTTTAGGCCCGATCCCAGTGGGATCGGGCCTAAACGGGCAGTCGGACATCCCTCTCACAATCCAGGACTGCTGGCTCCCAACTGCTCGCCTGCCTGCCTTCCTGATTGCCCCTAACAGCTTCTGCCTGCCAGCCTGATCACTGCCTAACCACTCCCCTGCCAGCTTGATTGATGCCTAACTGCTCCCCTGCAAGCTTCTTTTCCCCTAACTGCCCTCCCCTGCAGGCCTGGTCACCCCTTACTGCCCTCCCCTGAAGGTCTAGTCACCCCTAACTGCCCTCCCCTGCAGGCCTGGTCATCCCTAACTGCCCTCCCCTGCAGGCCTGGTCTCCCCCAACTGCTCTCCCCTGCAGGCCTGGATCCCTCCCAACTGCTCTCCCCTGCAGGCCTGGTCCCTTCCAACTGCCCTCCCCTGCAGGCCCGATCGCCCACAACTGCCATCCCCTGCAGGCCTGGTCCCCCCCAACTGCTCTCCCCTGCAGGCCTGGGTCCCCCCCAACTGCCCTCCCCTGCAGGCCTGGTCATCCCTAACTGCCCTCCCCTGCAGGCCTGGTCTCCCCCAACTTCTCTCCCCTGCAGGCCTGGATCCCTCCCAACTGCTCTTCCCTGCAGGCCTGGTCATCCCTAACTGCCCTCCCCTGCAGGCCTGGTCTCCCCCAACTTCTCTCCCCTGCAGGCCTGGATGCCTCCCAACTGCTCTTCCCTGCAGGCCTGGTCCCTCCCAACTGCCCTCCCCTGCAGGCCCGATCGCCCACAACTGCTCTCCCCTGCAGGCCCGGGTTCCTCCCAACTGCCTTTCCCTGCAGGCCTGGTTGTCCCCAACTTCCCTCCTCTGCCAGCTTGGTCACCCCTAACTGCCCTCCCCTGCAGGCTTGATGGCCCCCAACTGCCCTCCCTTGCAGGCCTGGTTCCTCCCAACTGCCCTCCCTTGCTGGCCATCTTGTGGTGGCCATCTTGTGTCCACATGGGGGCAGGATCTTTGACCACATGGGGGCAGCCATCTTGTGTGTTGGAGAGATGGTCAATCTGCATATTACTCTTTTATTAGATAGGATAGAGGCCTGGTGCATGGGTGGGGGCCAGCTGGTTTGCCCTGAAGGGTGTCCCGGATCAGGTTGGGGGTTCCCTTGGGGTGTGGGGCGGCCTGGGCGAGGGGCCTGTGGTGGTTTGCAGGCCGGCCACGCCCCCTGGTGACCCAAGTGGAGGCCCTGGTATCTGGGGTTTGTTTATCTTCTACAATTGAAACTTTGTAGCCTGGAGCAGAGCCAAGCCTTCTGCTTGCTCCATGGAGGCAGCCATTTCTGTTGGGGATTTATGTATCTTCTATAATTGAAACTTTGTAGCCTTAAGCGAGGCCTGGGCTGGCCAGGGTGTGCTGAAAGCTTGGCTTCCTCCATCGCCGCGGGCAACCCTAGCCTCCTGCTCTTTCCAGCTCCGTGGCTGCCGCCATTTCTGTTTGGGTTTATGTATCTTCTATCATTGAAACTTTGTAGCCTTGAGTGGAGGCCTAGGCGGGCAAGGGCAGGAGGAAAGCTTGGCTTCCTCCATTGCCGGGGAAACCCAAGCCTCCCTCCTGCTCTCTGTGGCCGTAGCCATCTTGGTTGGGTTTATTTGCATATTCGCTCCTGATTGGCTGGTGGGCGTGGCTGGTGGGCGTGGCTGGTGGGTGTAGCGGAGTGATGATTAATTTGCATATTACTCTTTTATTAGATAGGATGTCTGATTAGAAGTGTACAAAAGTGTCTGTGCCTGGGGAGGTTGTCACATTTTATTTTAAAGAAAGGCTACTTCAGGCAAAGGGTTAAAAAGGCTGCATTATAACACAGAGACTAAAGTTTGGCATAATTTTCAGGGACTTATGGTATTTTGATATACCTATCAAAACCGAAGCCTACCACCTAATGCAAAATACCAGAGTCTGACAAAGACAAGGGGCTATCTATTTTGTTCTTACGGCTAACATAAAATCTATGAGTTGTTTTTTTAATGTAATGATTAATCATTTGATTTGGAAGAAATATAATGAATCTGAAGTCCCCAACTTGTATCAAATGGCTTCTCAATACAATAAATACATGTTTCTTTAAATAACATTCAGAGCACTCACTCGTTTTTATGAGAAGCAATGTCATACTTTGAGCAGTTTTTCACAAGCCAGTTCCATAGGAATTGGTTTCGTCCCTGGAAGGATAGGGGAGCTGCTGGGCCAGACTCTGGGCAGGTGACTGCTTCACTCCCACTTTTGTTGGGAGTGGATTATGGACAATTTAGCAATTGCTTAACTTGGATAATGATGTTTTTCTGTTTCCTTTCCCCCCTACTGAGTATTATGAAAGCAATTACACATACCTGCTCTGCTTTTGCATTTACGTCACTGGCATTTCCATACTACTCTGAGAAGGCAGGAGATTCCTCTAACCCCCTACTAATATTTCCAGAACAGCATCTCCTTGCCGATCACTGAGTCCTGCTTAACCCCTGTCTACCCATTGCTATGCACCCACCAGGCGTGTTTTCCTCACTGGTCTAAAATCTGACAGGAGATTGTTAACTCACCCTCCAGTGAGCATGAGGCCATTCCTAAAATAATGAGTTGTAAAGATTATTCAAATGTTCCTCTTCCCACCACAATGTCCAAGGGATATCATCTTAAGTTTTTCTTCACCAAGCTGAGGAACAGTAAAAAGGAAATATTTAAGAATCACTTTTCCAGACATAATGCTAAAAATATCACAAAATATATGAAAACCATCATTTATCAGTAAGATCTGACTTTGTTGAAGCAAACCTGAATGATTTTTAAAAAGTTTTTTAATGATTGATTGATTTGAGAGAAAGAGAGAGAGAGACATTTGCTCCAGTTATTTATGCATCCATTGCTTGTTTTTTGCAGGTGCCCTGACCTAGGATTGGACCCGACACCTTGGTGTATTGGGACTACGATCTAACCAACTGAGCTACCCTGCCAGGGCCACAAACGTCTCCGTTTTAAAGCAAGCAATGAAAGGAAGCCAGTGAATGGCCGTGTGAGTGCCCTGTTGGAGCTCCAGAGAAGGAGTGCTTGCTTCTCAGGAGAGCTTGGTGAAAGGGCCCATGGCAGGCAGACAGACAGAAGTCTGTCTTCAGTTCCACCAAACTCACGCATCCATTTGTGGGATGCATTCTGACAGACACACAATTGCACAATGGCCCATTATGTACGCCACATTTCCTCATCACAACCTAGCCAGAGAGACACCCCCAAATCTTACTTCCCCGGAAGGTAGACCCAGCTGCCTTGGCAAGTTATTTCTATCACTTTACTTAATTGCCCAGGGAGAGAGCAGAGACTGTAAGCACTGCCACCCGAGAAGCTAAATCATAGCACCCGGAGCCCTTCCATCAGAGGCATCTGTCTTCAACTCACCTCTGCAAATGAAACAAAGCAAGGTATCCAGGGGCTGACCTGGATACGTGTCAGGTCAGCCCCTAATGTGTATCTGGTTATCACCTGAACTGACACACATGGGGTGAGCAAGAGTCAGATAAAACAGAGCCAACCCCTCACCCCTGTAGCTGGGACTGGGGCCTAGACAAGGGGTGGCGCGATGGAGACCTTCCAGAAGCCCTAACAAAGGCAATCTCCCCCAGAACCAGCTCCCAGAGGACTGTGCAGGGAGCCACCTCCCGTGGAACCCAGCAGCAGCAGGTGGCAGCATTGTCAAAGGCCTGGCAGCCGGCTGGGCAGAGGCGGACACATGAGTCCCTGCAGGAAGTTTTGCATGTGGAGGAGACTTTGACCTTTCATAAATTCATTGTCACCTCCATTGTTTGCCTGTGACTGCATCTATTCATTAGAGTCACCCAGCGCTTGGAATTGGCTCATCTGAGTGATTTGTTCCACATTTTGTTTTGACTGCATGGAACACCCTGAATTCTCTAACCTCGAATTTACTAACCAACCAACAAACAAATACCCCAGGGACAAATGGCAGAGTGGGGTAAAATAGAAGGAGGGATAAATAGTAGGTAATAAAATGTAATATCCTCTTTTTTATTTCCTTGATGTTGTCAGTGGCATAACTCCTATATGTTGGGAATATTTTTTTTCTCTTCTTTTTTTTGTTTAAGTAGTGATTGAGATGAAAGGCATTGGGTTCCTATTTCTCATCTGACTCTGGGTAATGTTCAACCCACAGAGGCCGACGCTGGGGAAGAGCAGCTGAGTTTCACTTCTCATAATCAAGGGAAAGCACAGCCATGATCTAGCATGTTGGAGCCAAAAACGTTTCCACTCATTCCAGGAAGCGAACTGAGAGAAAACAGAGTCATCATCGCCTCTCTCCTGCTCCCCACACCAGCCTGGAGCTCCAGAGTGAAGGCGGAAACATTTAAATCAGAGCGAGGGCATGTGCCCAGGCCACACTCACAGTCACCTACAGGTACTGACAAAAGGGGAACTGTGGCCCAATGAGGCTTTGATGCTTTTATTGCACCTGTGACATAAACGCTATTGTTTTGTCGCTCATTGTTTCTGCTCCTGGAGCTCAGGCTCAGGCAGAATGGTCCTGTTTCCAAATAAACATTTTACTCTGTCTCCACAACCCAGTCATGCACACAGTCTCTCCCTATCCCTCTGCGCGCGCGCGCGCGCGCACACACACACACACACACACACACACACACACACACCCCTCCTTGTCCTCTCCATCTGAGTAAATTAGTAGTGATTGCTTATATATGCTTAATAGTTCACAAGGAAAACTCCTTCCATTAGAGGCTCATTGAGCTGCCATGATGGAGGCTGAAAACTGACATCACCGAGTTGTAGATGCGAGTTCTGTTTAAAATGATGCCAGAGTCAGGCACCAGGATTCATTAAATCAGGCAGAGTTTCTCATTAAACGTGTAGATTGACAGTCGGAACTAACTGTCACGCTTGGCTCCCTGAGAGTCCCCCTACCCAACAATATATACACACACACATATATTTTTGCACAGGTGATATTATATTTAGAACAAAATAGTGAGACTGTTACTATTCGTGGTTGGTAGATGCCTGCTTTGTATAGAAACAGCAGTGCTATTATTTATCCTTTGTCACCTCTCTGAAAGAAGGGGGACCCCAAGAATCGTTAAATCCAATCAGGAAGCTAGTTACCAACATCTCTAGTCCTTTAAGACAACATAATAGATACAATGGACCCAGGCTACCTGGAATATATTTAAATATTAACCATAATTTAAGAAACTCACAGTGCTGGCTTTCCACTTAATCCATGCATATATTTCATTTTAACTACAGCCAATACATCTTTTATAGAAAATTTCTTGTAATATGATTATGAAGGAAGGGTAAAAAAAATTAACATCTTTTCGTGCTTGAAAAAGTGACTTGATAAAGGAAAGCCACACACTCATTACAAAAATATCCATTTTCCTCAAAGATCTAAGGCCCCTAGGTGACACTGTTTTGCATCTTAACATAAGATATGTAATGCAGAACCTTCTGGTATTAACAGATAGTGCCAGAGTCCTCTACCCTGGGCAGTTAGCAAAGATGCAAGATAGTCATGCCTCGAGGTACATAAAGAAAATATTTCTTCCATAAATACGGGATCCTGATCATCCAGGAGCAGATATTCTGAAAGGCACTGTCAATATGAAATGTCGCCTAGTGGCAAAGATACTTGCCTGGTTTAAAACATAAACCATGTATATGCATTCATGTACATGTACTTACATATTCAAAAATGTACAAGAATGGTGGGAAAAAATGTAGGAAATACTCTTGAGAAAATAAACGCAATTTTCCAGAGAACAACCTGAAAGACCTATCCATTACTGGGAGACCTTTTACTAAGAATCAGTTTCCATGAATCTATACTATTCCTATTCACTTCCCATTTATTAACTTCCTTAAGTGTATCCTCTATTTAAAAGTAAAAGTTATGATAGGGACACACCTGTCTGTGCAAAGCTTTCTTCCTTTTATATAGCTACATTCTAGAAGGAATATTTCAATTTACAATAAACTGATTTTTAGCTCACAGTCTCTTTTCTTCATTCTGTCAGGAGCCAAGATTTCTCTCTTAAGGCAGATTCTCTAAGGCCCCCGAGCTACTACGATTTTGAAAGCACTTTCTCTGGAAAGCTTTTCCTCATTCTTTTTTCTTAGTCTTTCACTGTGAGAATTTATTTCAGAAGGTTGCTTTGTACCCTTTGTATATAAATATAGACAGCTATGGATATAGATACATGTACAGTGGCTATAGACACAGATACAGATATGCAGCTGCTGAATTCTCTCAGTGTCACCTTCGCTCTGATTTGCATACCTGCCTCTTCCTCTTGCTGTTCCCCTAGGGCAGGCAGAATTATTCTTGTGCTCTCTGTGCCTCCCTGCCTACCCTTGTCAAGTGCTTGAATAAATAAATGATTAGAAATTTTTGAAAAAAAACAATTCACCTTTGTCCTTGGATCTTAAAGTATTACTTGAACATCATTTCCTAGTATAGCACAAATCATACTAACATGTGCAATCTTAAATCAACAGTATCTTTATAATCTTGACATTCATAATTCTGCAAGTCAAGCCAAGATGGAAAACAATACCCTCTTTAATTACATAAAAGGTTTTGAATTCACATTGCATAAGAGAGCCCAGAATATTTCTTAAAATGTGTTAGAAAAGTGAACTTGGCAAAAAAAAATTATTTAGAAAGATGTGACTAAAGCCCTAAAAAATTCTGCAGCTTTGTTCAAAAGGATATTGAAAAATAAATTGATTCACAGAATTCTCATAGTTTTGTGCCCATAATGGATTTTCTTTGGAATATAGAAATACATGCAAAATATATACTACAAATTAAATATATTTTCTGCAGAGCTACATTAAACATGACACTTTTTATGTAGTTCAAAAATGTATTAGATAATGCTGACATTAAATTAGTGGAAAAATAGATGATTCACTGAACAGCATTGAGAAAACTGGATTGCTATCTAAAAATAAAATTAACTCAGCTTCAAAACATTTGAAATAATTGAAATTGTACACAGTATATTCTTTTACTACAATGAATTATGCTAGAAGTCAATATCAGGTATGTAACCAGTCCCTTCAAAAATTTGGGGAATAAAAGCACAGTTTTAAATAACCTATAAATCAAGGAGACAATCTCATGGAAAATTGCAATAGCTGTCTAAATAAATTACAATTAAATACATTGCACAAAAAATTATGAGATATAGATAAAGAAGTTCTTTGAGGGAAAGTTATAGCACTATATACTTAAATTAGCAATAAGAAATGCTTTAATTTAACTGCTAAAACTTCCACATAAAGAATAGAGACGAGAAATGGAACCTAAATTAATTACAAAGAAGGAAATAATAAATAGAAGAGCAGAAATCAATGGAATTAACAATATATAAAACACAGAAAAAGCAATGGAATAAAAGCAAGATTATTTTTAAAAACAATGAAATAGATAAGCCTTTTAACCAGATTTGTCAGGTTAAAAAATAATAAGGGTACAAATTACTAATATCAGAAATAAAATAAGTGACATTGCTAGATAGTCTTTAGATATTAAAAATATAATAAGTTGATATTACTAAAGATATAAAAATATAATGTCATAGATTAATATATATATATATTTTTTTTTAAAAAAATATATTTTATTGATATTTTACAGAGAGGAAGGGAGAGGGATAGAGAGCTAGAAACATCGATGAGAGAGAAACATCGATCAGCTGCCTCCTGCACACCTCCCACTGGGGATGTGCCCGCAACCAAGGTACATGACCTTGACCGGAATCGAACCCGGGACCCTTCAGTCCGCAGGCCGATGCTCTATCCACTGAGCCAAACCGGTTTTGGCTATATATTTTAAGTGACACAAAATGTCAAAGCTCTTTAAAGACTGTATAATATAAATAATGAATATATAATGAATGTATAATGAATTTCCATTAAAGAAATTTATTATGTAATACTCATTAAATAAATTAAATATGTAGTTTAAAACATTTTCACTGGATTCAAGTGTTCTTACTGCCAAATTCTATCAAACATTTTATAAAGAATTAATATCAATTGTATATAACCTCTTCCAGAAAATAAAAGATAAAGAAAAACTTTCTAACTTATTTTATGAGTTCAGCATTATCTGATATCAAAACTAGAAAAAATACTCAACAAAAGGAATTGCTTTCCCAATATTAAATGAGGCAAATAGCAAATATTTCACAGAAGACAAATAATAATTTTTCAACTAGGATACCTTTTTAGTGGAACATTACATTAAATATTAAGACATAATATTAATGCTAAAAATAACATTCTGAGTAAAATGAATGCCAATAGGTTATAGCTAAGACAATGAGAAGATGCTATCTTTTATTATTACTTATAGGATGGGATTAATAGTTAGTGCTATGTCATTAAAAAATTAGGGCTATTATATCCTATACTAGAGGCCTGGTGCATGAAAATTCATGCAGTGGAGCAGGGTGGGTCCCTCAGCCTGGCCTGCCCCTATCACAGTCCGGGAGCCCTCAGGGGCGGGAGGCGACCCCACAATCAGGGGAAGGCGATGCCCCCATCACACCTCTGCTGCTGCCACTGCTAGCAGCACAAGCCTCGGCCGGCCCTGGTTACCTGAGCCTTGGGAGGCCCTGGGCAGCTGGGCAGCCATCATCCAAGGCTTGCCTGCGCCTTGGGCCAGCCCTGGGTGGCTGGGGGGCTGAGAAGACTGGGGGACTCCGGAGGCAGGCGCGCACAGTGGCTGGGCCCTCCTGGGGGCGGGCTTGACTGTGCCACATGCCTGCCACCCTGGCGGGGCTGAGGGGACTGGGTGCCGCCATCTTGTGGCTGTGGGTGCCACCATCTTTGAGGGTGTGGCAGTCAAATAGCATATTCCCTCCTTATTGGCTGTGGGTGCCACCATCTTTGTGAGGGCATGACAGTCAATTAGCATATTCCCTCTTTATTAGATAGGATAATAAAAGGCTAATATGCAAACCAATCCAACGGCGGAACGACTGGTCGCTATGACATGCACTGACCACCAGGGGATAGATGCTCAATGCAGGAGCTTCCCCCTGGTGGTCAGTGCACTCCCTCAGGGGGAGCGCCGCTCAACCAGAAACCGGGCTCATGGCTGGCGAGCACAGCGGCGGTGGCCGGAGCCTCTCCTGCCTCCATGGTAGCACTAAGAATGTCTGACTGCTGGCTTAGGCCCGCTCCCTGGGCTTCTGGACTGAGAGAGGGTGCAGGTCTAGCTGAGGAACCCGCCTGCCCCGAGTTCACAAATTTCGTGCACTGAGCCTCTAGTAAAATTATAATTATAAAGGTAACCAACCAACCAAACAAACAAACAAACAATATTAGGCTTTCAAAATATCAGAAAATCTATTCATAAAAAAGCACAAACAAAATTAAACACAAATTAAAGACTTTTACCTAGAAAATAAATGATATATAACAAAACTAAGACCAAACATATTTCTTATTTTAATAAATGTAAATAAACACATTTTAAAAATCAGTTTACTTTAAAAAATAAAGTAAAACCCAAATTTATGCTGTTCCACTTAAACAATGTATTTCTTAAAGATTGAAAATAAAAGAATAGGCAGAGTGGTGCAAGAAAAAGATAAAAATACAGGGACATAATTTTAATATCAGACAGGGAAATAATTTTAATATCAGAAAAATACAGGGACATCATTTTAATATCAGATAATTTTAATATCAGACATAATTTTAATATCAGACAATTTTAATATCAATGTCAGACAATGATAAGTGATATCATTAACTAAGACAAAAGAATGACAATATAGCATAAAAGTAAATTGTTTAAAAGCAAGATGCAGTGTGAAACAGCATAGCAACTATACTAAAGAGGCAGAAACTATAAGATCCACAAGAAGAAATAGAAGAAACATACATAATGGACATTTTAGTTAATTTCTCTTCATCTATGACAGAGCAAATTTAAGGTAAGAATATAAAAAAGTCCTAGTAATATAATTAATAAAGGGGTCTGGCTCATATAGAGAAAAAACAATTTTCTGAAAACAGAGACAGTATCTTTACACGTGATCACAGAAGGTTCATCAAAATGGCCCTTATACTAGGGAACAAATAAAACATCAGAACTTGCAATACTTCTTATATTTCACTATTGAGAATAAACTTGGCTTTTGGACAAAGTTAGACATATTTTATCACTTAGGAAATGGCTATATGATTTTGAGCTATTACTTTTTCTAAAATAATAAATGGTTGTTAAGTGTTCCCAAATGCTTGTTGTCATCAATGGAGATGAGCATATTTTGTTCTTTAGATCTTTTAATATTATGGATTAGATCAATAAATTTTCTAATATTTGATGATCTTTACATCTGAAATCAGCTTCACCTGATTGATTGTTCAGTACAGTGTTCTTCATTTATAGCTGACCATTTTTTCATTTAGGATTTTGCACTAATAATTATATGTGAGATTGTTGATACATTTGCATGTGCAATCTTTTATTTGTCTACCATTATGCTCACTATCAGCAATATAATTTAACAATGTGTGTGGGGCACTAGCTAATGCAATTATATAAAAGAAAAACAGAGATAGAAAAATTGAAAAACATTGGATAATTCCCTTACTATATGATATTACCTGAAAATAAAAGGGGGGAAGGTCAGTTGAAAAACCATGTATGTATGAGGTTATTTACCACTGCATTATTTCTAATAAAATAATTAAACCAATGTAAATATTTATTAATTAGGCATAGATTAATTAAATCAGCAACTACATAACTTAATACAAATATATAAAACAGGATACTATATAACATACTATATAACAAATAAAGACAGAGAATGCAAATAAATAAAAGGACATTGTGGATTGAAGGACAATATTGTTTATATGAAAATATTATTCAAAGTGATCTATAGATTCAATGCAATACCTAACAAAATCCCATAGGCTTTCCCCCAACCCCCCCCCCCGAAATAAAATAGGACAGTCCAAAATTTATATGCAATAGCAAGGGGTCATGAATAGCCAAAACAATCTTTAAGAAAGAAAAAAACAAAAACAAATCTAGAGGCTTTATATTTTCTTATTTCAAAACATGTTACAAACCTACAGTAATTAAAACAGAATAACAGAATGGTACTAGAATAGGGACAGACATATAAACCAATAAAACAGAATACAGAACCCAGAAATAAACCCTTGGATATATGGTTAAGTTACCTTCAGTAAGATCACACAGTGAGAGAAAAACTATCTCTTCATCAAATAGTGCTGGACAAATTGGATATTCAGGAACAAATTTCACCTTTACCTTACACCATATATGAAAATTAACTCAAAATGAATTAAATACTTAAAGAAAAGGCCTAAAGCTATAGAATTCCTAGAAGAAAACATATGGGAAAGTCTTAATGACAGTAAGTTTAGAAATGAATTCTTGGATATGACACCAAAAGCATAGATAACCAAAGCAAAAATAGACAGATGGACTATAAAACAAAACGAAAACTTTTGTGCATCAAAAACTTTTGTGCACTCTTTTTCATTAAAGTATTATTCACAATAGTCAAGAGTTATAAGCAATTCAAATGCCCATAAACAAATCAATAGATAACAAAAATATAGCATATGCATGCTTGGAATATTATTTAGCCTTAAATAAGAAGGAAATTCTTCACATGTTACAACATGGATGAACCTTGAGGACATTATGCTAAGTGAAATAAGCCCATCACTAAAGGATAATACTGCAAAATTGTCAAACTCATAGAAACAGAATGTTGGTTTCCAGCCATTGGAAAAGAGAAAATGAGGAATTGATTAGTGGGTATAGAATGCCAGTTTTACAAGATGAAAAAGTTCTAGAGACTTGTTGTAGAACAATCCTATATAATAAAAGCCTAATATGTAAATCGACGGAAAGGCAGAATGACTAGTGGAACGACTAGTTGCTATGATGTGCACTGACCACCAGGGGGCAGATGTTCAATGCAGGAGCTGCACCCAGCCCACAGGCTCCAGGCCAGCCAAGGCGGGTGCCAGCAAGGCCCCTGCATCCTCGATCTGCCTGCCATTCGCCCCACCGGTTGCCCCTCAGATCGGCCCTGATTGCCAGCCAGGCCTAGGGACCCTACCCATGCACGAATTTTGTGCATCGGGCCTCTAAGTGTGAATATAATTAAGATTACTGAACTGTACACTTAAAAATGGTTAAAATACATTTTAAAAATACCCAAACTCCTACATACAAGGAAATATCTCTATGATGTGTTAAGTGACCATATGAAGATAAAGTATACTGTGCACATTATACTACCTTTTAAATAAAAATGCAGACATTAAGAATATTTGTTGCCGAAACCGGTTTGGCTCAGTGGATAGAGCGTCGGCCTGCGGACTGAAGGTCCCGGGTTCTATTCCGGTCAAGGGCATGTACCTTGGTTGCGGGCACATCCCCAGTGGGAGGTGTGCATGAGGCAGCTGATCTATGTTTCTCTCTCATCGATGTTTCTAGCCCTCTATCCCTCTCCCTTCCTCTCTGTAAAAAATCAATAAGATATATTTAAAAGAAAAAGAATATTTGTTGGTTTTGGATACACTATGCAGAGACAAATTTTGAAATTTTATTAAAAAACTAAACTAACTCTTTACCTGTGAATCCATAGGGTTTATGGCTAAGAATTGAGCACATGGAAGAAAAGTGTAGGAAGGAGACATTTTACACTCTCTAGCTGTTATTTTTATTCATTTTTAAATCCCAAGATTGCAATTTATTGTTTTATATATTTTATTGATTTCAGAAAGAAAGTGAGATGGAGAGAGAGAGAGAGAGAGAAAAAAAAAATAGATGATGAGAGAGAATCATTGATTGGCTGCCTCCAGCAAGCTCCACACTGGGGATGGAGCCCAAAAGCCGGGCACATGCCCTCACTGGGAATCGAACTGTGACCTCCTGGTTCATAGGATGATACTCAACCACTGAGCTGCACCTGCTGGGCAGACTGTAATTTATTTTTAAAATTAAATTTAAAACAATTGTATATGTTTTCATTTTTAATTTTTCAATTACAGTTTGCATTCAACATTATTTTATATCACAGCATAGTGTTTTTTGTATCTTTATTGTTGGGAGCATTATGGGTACCCTCTTTTTCCCCTCAGAGCCCCCCATCCACCCAGTCCCCTCTCCACCCGAGGTATTCACCTCCCTATTGTATGTGTCCATGGGCAGTGCATATATGCATATAAGTTCTTTGGTTAATCTCTTCCTGCTCCCCCCTCGCCCATTTCCCTCTGAGATTTTCCAGTCTGTTCCATGTTTCCATGTCTCTGGTTCTATTTTATTCATCAGTTTATTTTGTTTATTAGATTTCACATATGAGTGAGGTCATGTGATATTTGTCTTTCTCTGACTGGCTTATTTGGCTTAACATAATAATCTCCAGATCCCTTCATACTGTCTCAAAGGGTAATGGATCCTTCTTTCTCACAGTTGCATAGTATTCCATTGTGTAAATGTGGCCCAGCTTTTTATTTTTATTTTTTTATCCGCTCATCTTCTGATGGGCACTTGGACTGTTTCCAGATCTTATCTATTGTAACTAACCCTGCTTTGAACATAGTGTTTGTTTGTTTTTTAATAAGTCATGAAATCAGTCCATTGTAAATTCTAGTTGGATAAAAGCACTGCTTAGTAAAATAGTGTTAAGCAAAAGTGGGATGTTTGGATTTGAAATTATACATGGGGTTTAGTTATTAATGATGGCAAATTCCAGAAATATGGTGATGAGAGGGGTGCCTGGTTGTGCTGGGTGCACATTGGGAGCGATGAGATCCAGGTTCCAAGAATCTGAGCTGTTGGCTGCATCTTTTACATGGCTGTCAAGTCTTCAGGAGACTGGTGTTGGTAAAGAGAGTACACCACAGGCTGCACCCACCAGTGGAGGGGAATGCCTAGGAGGCTTGTGCATGGGCACACGGAGGGCACAGCTTGGCAGTCTGAGGCTCTCACTTCAATGGAGCAGGGTGTTCTCAGACTGGAAGAGGTTGGTTCCCAGGCTGCAACAGTCAACAAGCAGGTTCTCTCTTTTCAGTGTTCCATTTTATCACCTTTAAAATGGGGCTGATGGGAGAATGAAATGGTTAATATATATACACACACACACACACACACACACACACAATTGAATTCTATCTAGTTCATTTTAGTTTATGATAGATGAAGAAGTACATGGTTCAAGCATTGGTAATTAAATTAAGTGATGTTTACAAGACATTTATTTCCAAAGCTCTAGGAATTCTATCTGCAAATAAGCCCTCGGAACACAGTAGAAGGTCGCTTGGAGGAAACAGTGCCATCAGTTAATTTTAGAGCAAGTGTCTTTGCTGAGCCCTTTAACAATTTTTTTTTTTCTCTGAAGACAGAAAAAACTGATTTTATCTTAGGAAACATGTCTAACCAGTATATGGTAATGGAAATAGAATACTTATCTACATATACATTTTTAAAGTACAATATCAACAGGTCAATAATATAAGCAATTTTCTCCTTGCTTCAGTTTCTTTTATAAAGACAAGGGCTGATTTTTAAGAGGCCCATAAAGTTCAATGAGTGCTTGCATAACATCCCATAAATTGAATTATCTTTGCATCAGTCAATAAAGCACAGCTTATCTTGGGGCAAAAGCTTGTAAAAGAATGAATCAAGTGCCCCAATGCCTCCTCCATGTGTTCTAGCTCCAGGAGCTGAAATTGTTCCTACATAGGACGTGTGTGTTATGTAACATTGCTAAGTACTAAAAACAATTTTCACAGGGTTTCAAAGACGAAATTGTTGACACAGGGGTCAAACATCTGATTTCAACCTTCTCTTCATGATGTTCTATAATGAACTCAGATTTCTGCTCTGGTGGTTTTTGAGCTGCTGTCCAGGACAGGTGATAAATGGCCACCTTTGCATATGCTAGTGTTCTTAGTGTAGAAAATAAGATGTAACCCAGGGTGCTCCCTTACTAAGGGGTCCAGGGCTTTGTAGGTGTTGCCAGGACTGCACAGAGCCAGTGTACGTCACAGGACTGCCCTTTTTATATGTGACTAAAAGGCATGTCAATTGGCTCTTACAGTGGATGCTAAATTGGTTTTATTTTCCTCCTCTGAGAAAACCTGGTCCTGATAATGCCTTGGCTAGTGGCAAAGGTGTTCCCACTAAGGTGAAGTGCAAAAAAACCCCTGGGGCAACAGAAATCTTGTTAGTGATGGCCACAGAGAAATGCAGATGGCAAAGCAAAGGCTGGTCAATCAGAGGATGTTGCAATAGTTCGATTAGCAGGTAATACAGGTTTTAAGTAATGAAGATAATGCATCTTAGATTGCATCGCACTTCTAAGGTTCACTTTAGATTTTTCTATTCTATTTTTGGCATGGGGTTGGTAAATAGAAATAATTATGCAAATTAGAACCAAAGCATCCCCATAAAAGACAAATTCTTGGGGCTGGCATTAACATTTCACTGATAATACTCTTTTCATAAATCCTGGCATTCCTGTTAAATTATTCATGTGGTGTTCTATGAGAACATATGACACTTTTTTAAAATTCATTCTTCACAGCATCTTGCAATCAGCCAGAATGCCACTCCATGGGTTATTTTTCTGAATCTTGCCATCTGAATGTTCTGAATAAATTTTACTTTATTCAATAAGTTTCACTGTTGTTTCCAAGCATTCCTTTTATGGTTTCTACAGATTCACTTCTATTGTATTACCCTCCTATTTTATTTTTTCCCATCGTCTTGATTTCCCTTTATATCTGCCGTGTGCTTCACTTTACCATTTTTGCAATCTATCATTTCAGCTTTGAAAAAGGATATTTCCTATTATCTGATATTCCCTAGATGTACTTAACTTTGTGACACTCGTATTTCTCTGAGTGACCTTTGTGATGTAATTCTTTGGTGCTACATCTTGAAAGTGCCTTGTGACAGACTTAGCAGGTGCCCTTTTAATTCCCATACTGGAAGCATACTGCCTGTCTAGAATATACCTTTTGCCAGACCCATATTGTCTGTGCTTTTTAAATCTGAGGCAGCACGCTAATAACTCTTGCAGGTGCCACTCCCGAGTTACCTTATGCATTTTTCTTTTTTGAATTGTGAGATGACTTTTTCATAGCTATTTGCCTAAAGAAATCTAAAGTCAATGTAATGGAAACATATAGACATGCTGGCATTGCCCCTGTCCAGGGTGAGTGCATTGATGTATACTGTGCAAATCACCACCTAAAGCCTGTGTTTCATGGGGCACACCAGCCATCAGGGTGTCAAATATCGTTCTGTGTGTGGATCTGGTCACTCTCTCTTCTTTCAATGTCCTGCCTTTGACTGTCCAGCATGAAGGGTCTTCTGTTGATATGGCACCATGCCCAGTCTACCAGGCTCTCTTGAATTATGAACCATTTTTCGTGGTGATGACAGCCCTCCCTTGTTGCACTGACTTGATGTAGCACAGGAACTTGCTTCATCCTATGGCAGTAGATTTAACCAAACCTTTGTATCCAGAACCACATCCCAGAAAATGGCAGCAACCCATTAAGAACTGCCTTCTCACCACCACCTTGAACCAACATCCTCTCATTTTTATAGTTTCATTCTCTAATCTAGACCATGGTGTTCATTTTTTTTTCAGTAAATTAGAATAAATGTTTGTTTAATAAGAGATTATGAAGCCCTTAGTATTATTCTTAGGGAGGCCATATTCAAAGGACGCTCCTTGATTTTAACAAAAGGGATTCTGTTATGCACTTCATTCCCCAAAACAAAACAAAACAAAAAACTCAGCTATTCTTTTAAATAAATAGTTGAATAATACCCACATGATTGACAGCTTTTCATGAGAAGAAGTGATAAAAATAGGTGAGGCCTGGTATGGCTGACTGGCACATACTGGGGTGATCCTTGTGGTGCTTATACTAGTAAAGACCTTCCTCTACAACCAAAAAGAACTCTTGACAAGGAGCCTAATGCTATCCTGGAGGGTAAAAGAATTCAGTGTTTGATTATGTTAATCCTATTGAGATGATATGAAGAGTTTTTTTTTATTCCAACTGAATAAATGAATAAATTTTCTTCTAGCTCTGCAAATGGGTATAAATAAAGTGACTGTTCGGTGATGACCTTGGGGAAGATATAGGCAGCTCTTCCTGCACCCAGATTCAGATTTCTGTGGTCTTTCTGCTCACCACCATGGTGAAACCTGAGACGCTGGCTATTATAGAGTCCTAACTTCAGAATTACTCAGCTTCTTCCATTGATTCCACTTCCATCACCTCTCCACCTGACGTTGTCATGATCATGGCCACTTGGATTAGAAGTTGCTTTAAACTTTCCAAAAGCTCAAACTTTGACCCCAACCCTAGTCCTGTCATCTCTCCTACTCCTTTATCCCAATTAACATGTTTTCACTCTTTTTCTTTCTTTTTATTGTGTTCATTTTGTACATAGTAAATCCAGCTTTTCCAATGAATCTGGTCAGACACCCATTGAAGCTTACCTCTCAACTCCTTACTGAAGCTGGGTTCCCATGGTCAGCCATTATCATAATGCCTCCAATCCTACCCTGGAATTATGTCCTCAACCTTCTGTAGGTACTGCCATCCAATCCTCATTGACCTTGCTTGCTTTCTCTCTCAAATCTGTACTTGTGAACATTGTAACAAAGTGTTTTAAATTAGGCTCACTAGAGATTTATAAATATGGTTTATGTAAATCAAGTTTTTGAAGAGGAGGTAATTCTTGAGATTTATTATTAAAGATGAGTAGAAAATATCCAGCTAATGAATAAAGAGCATAAGAAGGAAACATAGAGATAAAACAGTCCAGATTGAAGGAAGGACTGCCACTGAGAGTATTCCACCATCAACACAGGTAAGAAGCCTTGAAGGGTGGTGACTTGAACATCACAGGACATAGGAACTAGAGATGGAAGAGTTGAGAGAATAACTCCAACGTTGTTTATTTGATCTGTCGAGGCTTGTGGTAATTCAATATACCAGGAGAAACAGAACAACAGGATAAAGAGTGGATGGCAAAATGATGAGTTTAAACTTACATAAAGATGAGAAAAACTTGAATTATTACAAGTTGGGCTCCCCAAGATGTAGGTTGTCATAGATCTGTAGCTTAAGAGAAAAAACCTAACTGGAAATATAGATTTGCTAAGGCCATACACATCAATTTAGATTCTAGTTTTAAGTTGCAGAAACGATTCTATAAGTAAATAGATAAGAATGCCACCTGTGGGTGGGAAAGCAAGCAGTGAAGCAAAGGACCTTGAGAAGCAAAAGATAAACTGAGCATTTAGTTCTTCTGAAGAAAATTAGTTTATTATTGGAGAAAACTTGCAAAAAATATCTATGATCATAAATATACTATATTACATATATTTCCTTACTTTTGTTTAAATTAATCATTTTTTTTTCTTCTAGACATGGCTCTAGCAAATGGTGATAATGCTGGTACAGAAAAGATTTGCACTATAGTCAAATGAAACCACCATCATGTAAACTTCAGTGAATGAATGCAAAATGGGAAGGGAAAAGAAATTGCCTTTCAAGTGCCATTCCTCCTGGTTAAATATACTGTGTATATTCTATATGTATATATTAAATTATTAGCAGTACATTCATTAAAAAGGAATCTTTTCCTAACGCTATAAGTATTTTTGGTTGTTTTTACATAATAGAATAGTAAATATAGGAATGTATTTAAGTAAATATAAGTTTTACATATCATGATGCAAGTAAGCTCTGCAATGAGAGTTAAATTGTTTTCAATAAGAAATTTGTCATCATCATTTTCATTTTTGCTCTGAAAGTAATGTCTTTTTTTGCTTTTTTTTGGGGGGGATACACTTATTTTAGTAATATAATTATGATGGGACTTGGTGTAGTGTGTGTGTGTGTGTGTGTGTTCATTTTTGTGCATGTTTCTTATGTTTGAAATTTGTTGAGTTTCTTGGATGTGTTTGTTGGTGATATTGATAAAGTTTGAAAAATGCAATTATGTCTTTAATCATTTTTTTCTTCCTCATCCCCCAATCCAGAATATCTAAGTACATGTATATTGCTCCATTTCAAGTTTTCCTCTTACCACTGATACTGTTTATCTTTTTTAATCATCTTTTTTTTCTTTGCCTTTAAATTTACATAGTTTCTTTTACTATGTCTTCAAGTTGAAAAACACTACATTCTTCAATGTCTAAACAGAAATTAATTCCATCCACTTAATTTTTCATCTCATACAGTTTTCCTCTTCAAAATTTAATTTGATTTTTTATAACTTCTATGTCTCTATTTAAGTCTTTATTTTATATATATTGATTTCAGAGAAGAAGGGAGAGGGAGAGAGAGTTAGAAACATCAATGTTGAGAAAATCGTTGACCAGTTGCTTCCTGCATGCCCACACTGGGGATCGAGCCTGCAATCTGGGCATGTACTCTGACCAGGAATCCAACCATGACCTCCTGGTTCATAGGTTCATGCTCAATCATTGAGCCATCTCAGTCAGGCTCTATTTAACTTTTTAAATATACAAAGTACAATTTAAGGACCTTTAAAATGTCCTTCTCTGTTAATTCTGACATCTGTGTAATTTCTTGTTGTTTTTAATTGAGTGACTTTTCATCATGGGTCACATTTTCCTGTTTGAACCATGGACAGTAGAAATTTTACTTTATTGGTTGTTGTATATTTTTGTATTCCTACACCTTTTTACAATCTTTCTCCCTTTTGGACACAGTTATATTACTTGGTAACAGTTTCAGCCTCTCAGGTCTTGCTTTTAAAGTTTGTTCCGTGGGATGGAACCAATGCTCAGTCTATGGCCTGTTACTCCTCCCTGCTCAAGTAATACATTCCTGAGAACCCTACTCAATGCTCAGGGATGATGGGTTTTTTTGGTCTGTTTGGTTAAAACAGGCATAGTCCTACAACAGCATTAGTGCCTGTCACTGTTACCTTTCATCCATCATTTCTGGCAGTTCTTTCCCAGCTTTGAAATTTCTTCACATACATGTTCTGATCAGCAGTCAGCTGAATACTCTGAAGAACCTTGTTTAGATTTCTATGCAGGTCTCTCCTTTTGGGTGCCTCGTTCTGCAATATGCTAGCTACCTTAATGAACCAGGGAGCTCAGTTGCATCTCTTTAAGGAGAGAAATCCACTGAGCTCCACCAGGAATCATCTCCCCACATTCTGCGTTCTGGTATGGATACTCTCCCAATGCAATAATCCAGGACAATTACAGGGTTGGTCATGTTTATTTCTGATATCTCAGGTACCTTCATTGATTGCAGTGCAGCATAATGACAATCAATATATCATACAATCTGTTTTCAGTTGTTTCAGTAAGAAAGGTTAATCTGGTCTATTTTACCCCATCTTGGTTTGAAATGGAATTCCCCAAAGCATATATATATATATATATATATATATATATATATCCAGCATCTTCCATTATATTTGGCTAGTTGAGCTCAATTAGGAGTGCTATAAATAATGGATAAATGACTGCCTATCCTAACATATAATTTATTCTAAGGGTGGGAAATGTAAAATTTGTAAAAGTAATTGAAAAATTCAAAGAGCTATTTTTCTCCTTCAAAGACCAGTAGAGTTAAGGATTCCTCATATTGTATGTCTATTACATAAAGTATATTACTCTATTTGCCCTAATTTAGTGAAACTACACACTAGCATTTCATTATTATTTTGTCATCTATCATATTAATTTATAAGATTTCATTTGGTGCCCTTTGATTATTTCCTCCTAACAGTTTTTTTTAGTCAGATTTAAAAATAATTTCCTTACAAATTCTACATTTTACACCTACACACATTGTAGACATATGTAAAATATGTATCTTTACAGCTACTGGTTTTTATTGATCTATAAGTTTACTTAAAACAAGGACCTACTCTAGATAATCAAATTATATGCAAACCAAGTATTTCCTGACCATAATATTTAGTGTTTAGATGCTTTGGTTTGTGATCCATTTAATTAAGATCTTTAATTTAAAAATAAATTAAAGGTAAATGGAGAGCCATAATATCTAAATTCCCAGAGAGAGTTTCCTTTCACCACCCAAGTCATTGGGACTCAGTTCTGCTTCATTGCACTGCTGGCTGTTGTGGAAATTTTAATGGTGTTGTCTTATGCAAAGGGTGTGCTCTACAAGTAAAAAAAATAAAAATGGGGAAATGTACACAGTGTCCCTTTGAAAGGTTGCATGCAGTGGCACATAGACTTGGGTTACAATAACATCTGAAACGAGTTGGGCAGTGGGAACGTGGTGGAACCTGTTTCAGAGGAGAGACTATTGACTAAATACTGAAATGATTTAGTGCACCATCCATTATTTCCTGCCTGTCATTTAAACAGGCCATCTATATGCATGGCAGGACCCAGAGTGCAAAGAGGAGGTGACTGCCATGATTTATGGGGAGGGCAAACACCTGTGGGTCAAACAGCTCAGAAATTAGCCACAAGTAGCATATTAGTGCAGCTAATCAGGCACGGTTCAGTATTTCGGTTTCTTGATTTGCCCATAAATAAGCTTCTATGTGGCTGCCCCGAGGCCTTCTGGTGATTAACTGCCTTGACCTACAGTAAAATACACAGATCGAGCAGCACAATGGGGTTTGCAGGTGTACTGTGTAATCATATGACTCTAAACTTGTGCATTTGTGGGCAGAAGGCTTGCGAACTTTGAGAATCTTGTTAAGGAGGCTTATCAGAGTACTTAACAACCAATTTACTTTTCATTCCCCTACTCCTGTTAGTATGTTGACAACTTGTAGACTCAACTGCCCTGTGACCAGTCACTGGCCATAAAATAGTTTCTCCCGTAGTTTCTATTGCAGAGACTGAAGGGATTCTTATTTTGGAATGTATACATGCTAATGTTGCCATTTTCAGTAAGATTCAAATCTGTATTTTTTTTTACATTCATTTTTTTTTACATAGGGGATCTCTTTCAGCTGGTGTGTGTTGGTTATATCTGGAAGATACCCTCAAGTCACCTTTCCTTTTATGCTTGAAAACATAAGCCAATAATAGTGGACCTAGAAGAAAACTTCATTGCAGCCCATCTATTAAAAATTTATTATGCATTATTTATTAGATATTGCCTTTTTCTTTAATCTCTGAAAAAAAGAGAAGAAGATTAATAAAAACAAAACAGTCAGGACTCTGGAGCAAAGAATCTCTGTCCTTTAGTCAAGAGGATGAAATTAATCACAAAAATCAGACAATTAATCTGAATGATTTAGGTAAGTATATGTCACAGGGAAATATAGAAACTCCAAAACAACTATCAATTCAGCAGAAAAATGAACTTTTCCCCATATCATGTAGAAGTTTTTCTAGATCTCCTAGTCTAATTTATGCCACTGCTATTGCTCCTGAAATTCTGCCAGCCCATGTAAAAATCAGGTTATGTTGGGAGGGTCAATCCTATGACATGTTCCAAGGCCTCCCCCTGGCTGACCCAGATCACTGTAAACTTTGGGAAGAAAAATAATAGAACAATCAAGCTGCCTATATAATTTTTAGTAAGCAGTGGAGAGAACAGTAAAGTGTCATTACAGGGTGGTTAGGAACTATACTGGTAGCTAGAGTGTAAATGAGAGAAAGTAAGAATTCAGAGCACTCTTGTGAAAGAACTGTTTACAGTACTGGGGAGTCAGATGGAGTTCTGAGTGCCAAAGGGAAGAGGAGTCAGAGGTACTTTAAGATTACAAACCCAGAGAGTTGTGCCACTTCTAAAAAAACGAGAGGAAGTGATTACTGAAAGACAGTAAACTGTTTTAAAGTGTGTTTCCATTTGTAAGTTAATAAATTCAAGAGAAACCCAGCTGAGATCTGAATGCTCAACTTACTCTGCTGTGATAGTTACATTTTAAACCAAACAGGACTCCTTGGATGATGTCCCTCGAGGCAAGTACAGTGTCACATGAATTGCAAATGTTAAACTATTAATAGCTTTCCCAGGAGTTTGCTTCCTGTTAGGAACCCTTCAGTGATTTCATCCATTTATGTGTGGAAAAACATTGCAATTGCTGGTCCAGGCTCCATACTCAGAACGTTTCCACATTATTTATTTCCAGTGTGCAAAATCCATAAATTTGGCACCTTTGATTTTCTGTCATATTCTTTAAGGCAGTAAACAGTAATCTTTTACCTCCACAGCCCTTCTCCAATATGAGGGAAAGAGCCGTCTTACTGTTCCCAAACTGGTCAGGAGGTCCTGCCAACACCAGGGCCAAGGCCTCTGGCCTCTCCCAGGATTATGTGCTCTTTCTTCAGCTGAGGAATACCAACTTCCAATGCCCCCTCGACAGAAGTAGGTAGTAGAGTTGACTAACAAATATTTATCTCCCTGAAGTTATCACTGACATTCCAGTAATTAGTGTAATTTTCCAGATTCCCTTACTAAGGCAGAGACCAATAGTCCCATTGTATATCTGTGTGGCTTCTACTATTTCTGAGCCTCTAAGTATCCAAATGGAATTCTTGCTCATAGACTTTGACTAGAAGCCATTGGTCACTTTCTGGTCAATGCAATTGAGAGTAGGAGTGATTTTGCTATACTTCATTCCCACACCCCTTAACTCCAGTTCTCTAGGCTAGAAGCAAAGGACTCTACCATATGGCATTTCCGTTGGTTGATAGCGTGAGTCTGGAAGAGAGCTGCTTATGTGGACCCCCAGGTCCACACTGGAGTAGCAACAAATCTTTGTTCTGTAAACCACTGAAACAATGGGGTTGTTTGTTACTTAAACACAACCTATTCTAACCTTACTGATACAACCACTTTCTAAGTGCAACACCAGCTGATGTTCCTCTCTGGTAAGTGTACAAAGAAGTGCCACTAGGATTTAAAAGAACACATACATAGAAAGTTCTACAAAGGTGCATGGTGGGTACACAAGAAATGTTAGCTGTTTTATTTATTACCTACAGAATTACATTTCTTCATGGATCTACCAGAACAGTGTAATAAGAAGAAATGATCCCCACTTCTTTAGTGAACAAAAGCATGACTTCAACATAACATTTTAAAAGTGAGACCCCTTGGGTCTTTCTGTTCCCTCCTCATAATTCTTATTCTGGGATGACCAACTCACATTGACATGTTTCAGTAGTGCAATACTTTATATTCTCTTATTTGGAAGAACATTCTTTTCCCATCAAAGTTGTTTATAAATTTTACTCTGTCTGGAATACAAACTGAAATTTATCTGAGAGAGAGTGAACAAAAATCCTCAGGTATGTTGTAACCTTCAAGTATCCTGGGAGATCCACTTTAGCTTACCATAGTTTCAGTTAATTCTTAATTACTTCTGTGTATTCTTTACATAAGAGGAAGCACATAAGAAGTAGGGAATAATAATTTGCAGCACAATTTCTTTCACAGAGTTGAAAGAAGGTTGTGTCTTCTATGAACACTACAGTAATGAGAGTGACCTTTAGTAATTCTTTACATATGTGTTTATCTACCTCTGAGGAGCTTTCTTCTAATGCATTCTCCAGATATGTAAAGAAAAAAAAATGATCAAGGAGCTCTCACTGTTTTCCACGGGCATCCCATATTTAAAACATTCAGCAAGATATTATGATTTTATTACAAAAAAATCCTCTCTGGTAAGGGTAAGTATCTACCCTTTTCTGACTTTGAAAAGAGTGTGCAGGACATACTAGCACATCACTTATAGAGAAGAGTGAAACTTTCAGATCATAGGGCAGCTACTAGCTTTAAAGAAATGGGGTAGTTTTAAACTTTCAGTTATAAGATGAATAAGGATTATCTAATGCATAACATAGTGACTAGTTGACAATATAGTCGGTAACCCTTTATTGTATAAATAAATTATTTTTCTAGGATAGTAGAACATAAATATTCTCACAAAAAAGGAAGATAAATATATGAGGTGATGGATTGGTTAATTATATCAATAGGGGAAATTTTTTTCTACAATGTACATGTATATCAAATAATCAATCACCTTGTATGTTTTAAATATCTTACAATGTTATTTATCAATTATATGTTACCAAAGTTAAAAAATGGCGCATTTGCCATAGCCAATGCCAGGCTTGCCTGCACCTGAATCACTACTCAGAACAAGTTTTTAAAAAGGTAATGGCATTGAATCCTACTAACTCTGCTTTTTTAGAGTATCTTTCCAAGTCTTTTGTGCAGAGGAGCTCAAATTAAATTTCACCTCTGCTTTAAGGTAGGAAGAAAGCATTCACTGTTAGAAACCACCCCAAGCAAAGGGATAGAGGCTGCAACAAGAACTGGTTGACTTCTGATGGGAATGTAGCATAAAGGGAGGTGCTATCACAAGCCACTGTGGGAAGATTAACCTGTACCTTAATGGTTCCTTTATCATAACCTATACTGGTTCAAAATGGAGTTTTTGGTGTGTATTCTTATAATAATTGCAGTTGAATTGAAGACTGTTAAAGAATATAAGAGCTACCCTTGAGCATTGAGCTCTAAATTAAAGCTATGTATTTGCTCTTCCTGTGTTTTAAAATGCATTCATAGTAGTTACAATATTGTACATGCATTGTCTCTATGGGAGTGTATTTCTAATTAATATTCCATATTCCAGGTTCATGTTGTCTATCAAAATACCTAATATTTTACCAGTTATTTTACCTTGAACTTTGAGTTCTTTATCACTAGTTGTAAAATATTTTATTTAGGCTAATAGTAGTAAACAGCTCTTTTTGAAATTCAGAGCACTTACTTTTTTCTTTGTCCCAATCATTCTCAGAGTCATATATTAAGTGATAATTTCCCATAAAATCTTTTATCAATAAAGATGAAGCTCTATGAAACCTTTTTGGAAAGGTTTTTTCAAAAGTAAACATAAAAACAATTCTTAGGAACAGGATTCTCATGTATTTTATTATATTTAAGTCTTCTTTGCTAAGCTCAAATTACTCTTTCTGACTTTTGTGCTTGCAATCTGTCATTAGAATCTATTAGGACAAGAATTGCATCTCTCTTGATTACCGCTGTCATCTCTGGTGCCAAGCATAGTACTTAGCATGGGTACAAAATCCATATTTGCTGTAAGGATGAATGAATAAATGACTTTGTAGAGAAGCAGCAGGCACTAGAAAAGTCTGACTGGGAGTCTAAAGAGTGAAGTCTTTAATTCCATATTTGACCATGAAACACTTTGGAGACAATAAACTATTCCCTTAACCTTATTCAAGATTGTGCATATCCTGCCACAAAGTAATTCTAGTCTAGAAACCACCATTTGCAGTTTGGGAAACTAAAGTTTAGAAAGACCACCTGCCTTGCTTAAGGTCACAGGGCACCAACTAGAAGAGGGGTGCCTAGGAACCAACTCTTCTGCCCCCAAGTTCAAGAAGGTCAGCACTGTGAGATTAATATAGAACAGAAAGCACTGGTGTTCCAGCAAGATAAATGTGGATTCAAGTTCCAGCTCTGTGAAAACAAGTACGTTTGTTTCCTAAGTTCCCTCATCTGATAACAATATCAACCTTGCAAGGTTGTGATGAGAGTTAAATAAGTTAGGGCCTAAAAAGCATGTAGCACAGCAGTTGAAATATGGAATTGCTCAGTACAGACTTCCTCCAGCAAGCCTTTCTCTTGTTTCCTTTTTACTGAAATACACCAATGTAATAGACCCATCTGCTCATCACAAATGGAAACTGGGGTGGGAGGTGACTTTTGATCTTGAGAATTTACCTAATTTTAATCCATAATTTCACATGAACTATTATAAATCACTTTATAATGTAATTTATTTCCATGGAAGTGAAATTGATTGTTGACCCTCTTTATGGTGGATGTCCACTAATATGCTTCTACTGGCCCCACCTCCTTGGAGTCATGCTCTTGTGCCAGCCCCTTCCCCTTAAATCTATGGTGATCTTATTGGTTCACTTGTTATGAATAGATCTGACAGAAGTGATGTGATGTCACTTTGGAGATCAGGACACAAAAAGAACATGAATTCCATCCTGTGAACTCTCTGGAACATTCTCCTGTATCATCAGTTGGCATGCCATGAGGACACGCAAGGTCCCTATGAAGAGCTTGGAAACTGAATTATCCAGTCCAAATGGAGGCTTAAGGTGACCACAGCCCTGGACAACAGCTTTAGAGTGAGTTCATGTGAGACCCTGAGCAAAAGACCCAAAATAAATTATAACCAGTTTCTAGACACACAAAACTGTAAGATAAAATAAATCTTCAATATTTGGGGAATTCCAAATTTTGGGGTAATTGGTTACATGGCACTAAATAATTAATATACACTTCTACAGCAAGTTGCAAACCTTTGGATTAGAAAACCATTTTCTTTTACTGTAGGTTGTTCTCAGTTATTTTTTTTTTTCATTTTAGAATTAAAGCTAAAGACTTCAATATATACCAAGCTGAGATTATAAAATTAAATCATCTATTCTCAAGAGGTGAAGTCTTAGTATTATGACAAAATAAGAGGGCCATGAGCTTAGTTTGGTCAAACTGATATCATGTATCTTAGTTTATATAAAATGGTAACTAGGTTAAGATCATTAGAATATTTTAAAGCATTATCATTGTGTTTAATTACAACATCTTTCATTCATTATTTTGACAGATATTTGTCGCACATCTCACTGGCTGTTAGGTATTATAGAGATAATTAGCACTCATAATCTGACCTCCAAGTGTGTATGCTTTTACTTTTATATTTTAACCTGTCCCAACCATCACGAATATCTTTCTACAAGTCTGATTGGGGATTTAAATTAAGAATTCACACCTTAAATTATGAAACTCTCCAGAATAACCAATGGGAACGGCCTACTGGCAAACATCTTATTTAAAATAAGTCTTTTATTTTAGCCACAAGAAATTTATATCTCAGGTACAGACACCTCAGAATGGCTACATGAAATCAAGACCTAGTTGCAAAAAAGAAAAAAAAAAAAAGAAAGGAAAAATAAGAATTTATTGCAAGAACCCTGAACTGATATCTGATGATTCTTGAACAGCCCTGGAGATGTCAAAGATGATAATACAGTAACAACATTTGGGAAGTATTTCTAGTTTTACACTTAGCCTTTTGGCAGGAATTTATTAAGACAGAATAAGCCTGTGACTTTTCAATTCCGAGTACAATTTGTTTCTCTAATACATCCGTGGGAATAATGTGTGATGGAATTTTTCCTTCCCAGCCCCTCCAGTGTGGATGATGATATGCTATAATAGGTTCTCACAGGCCATATCTCAGCAATATAAAACACAACACATGTACATCTGTGGCCCAGTGTCAGTGCCTTAAATGTACATCAGAAATGCATTAAATCTTCTGATTGCTATTCTGTTTGTACAGTTTGTTGGTTCAGATTCTTTTCTGTAATGTACTCTGCTGATTACCTTGAATTATCAGTATATCTTTGGTAGAACAAGCACACCTTGTTCAGAAACACAGTCACATGGAGGGACCTGGCTTGAGTCCTGTTGTGTCAAGAAAAACAATAGAAATCTTTCTTGGAAGTTAACACAGGTAACTATTTGCTTACTTAAAACTGCATCTCAAAAACCTGTTTGCTTCCAGGTAATCTTATTAGCACAATCCTCCCAGAATGTTCTCAAGATTCTGGGTATTTGCACTGCAGGTGATGAGCATATATGCAAATCTCACCTCAAAGGAGAGGAAGAAGGAAAGGGATTTCTGGGCAGGTCTCGGCTCCAGTCTGGAAGAATATCCTGCTGCCTTTTCTTGCATGATTTGATGGGTGTGCACATACATTTCAACATATATGATGTCAAGAATAAAAGTTGGAAATGCTTTTTCAGTATCTAGCTGGCTCATATTAGCAATAGTTAACATTTCTGAACCATGGAAAATCATATAATTATTTTCATGTTTTTTATCTTCACCCCCATCAGAAAATGTATGCATATACTGCAACTGTCTGTGTAGGCAAATAAAACAGTATCTCAATTGGTGGCTTATTTTAATTCTGTTGTCAAGAAGTGGGTGCACGTGCACATGTGTGTGTGTGCATGCACGTGTGTGTGTGTATGTGTGTGCGTGTGCGTTTGTGTGTTTAATGTATAAGTAGTCACCACACCACATCCTTTAGCTTGGTTTTTGAATATTGAAAATAGATCTGACATAACCGCAATTTTTGTTTTTTTCTCTTGCGATGAGTGGGATGAATTTGTAATGTTGAGAAATGTACTCATTGGCCAAGGACCAAAAATAAGGTAAGGTTAATAAACCAAGATGGTGATCTACAATATCTATTACCAGTTTTTGTATTATTAGTTTTATGCACCCAAAAAGAAATACTATATTAATCCTCATGTAACACTGGGTTAAATGAAATTTTAGACTTCCAAGCACTGTTGTCATTTATCATTGTCATACCAACATTAAAAGTTTTAGTGACTAAGAATTAACAAAAATAACTATTATTCATCAAGTGTTTCAGGTACTGTGCTGGACACTGAGGAGAGAAAAGAGAATAGGAAAACTAGAAAGCAAGTGGGGAAAACAGCAAACAAGCAAATTAAAAAAAATAGTGGAATATGTCAATTAAGAGAGAAAACTGGGAATATGAGCTCATTGGGCAGGTCAGAGTAAGCCCTGATGAGGAGGGCTAAGAGGACTAGGATGAGGATCTGATGGTGAAGAGTTCCCTAGGGTGTTGTGGATGAGGGCATAGGAGGAGGGAGAGAAGAGGTCCCAGTAAGAACAGTGGTTTATCTCTAAAGACAGCACACAGAAGTGAAGATCCAGGGTCTTTCAAATTTCTTCTCTTATCTTTTATGTTATTTGTGTTTGTATTCTGTATGAAAAAAATAACTTTTAATTTACTGTTTTATTGAAGGGATATGAAAAAATTTTAAATATGGTTAAAAATAACGTTTGGGGATGCTAAGCACAAAGGTGCACATGTTTCTAATTTGTAAATTGGTTGTAGAATCAGGCTTTCTCCAAGCCACAGATAAGGTAAGCGTAGGGTGGCAAAATCAGAGATATCACAGTGTCAGCCTTGGATTGGTTAGGTTGGGGTTGCTCAGAACAGATGTTTAGTCCAATGGAAAACTGTCATTTTATAATGCTCATTCTATGTCTGTGAAGTCAACTGACCAACTATAGAGTGAATACAGCCTTTAGTGTGTTATAAGTATATAAACAAGGCTTCAGATTAATCTAAAATTCTTTCAGAAAACTGTAATAGAAAATGTCTTTACATGAGTGCATATATCAGAATATTTTTAAATTTTTCTTATTATTATGAAATGTTTTTCTAAATAGAAGTATTATTTTATAATCTAAAACAATCTATATTTTCTATAAGTAATATTAGTAATAATATAAAGCAGAAACATTTAGGAGCCTGTGTTTGGGAGGCTATTGTTTTAGTATTTGAGTTAATCAAACTATGAAAATTTCACTGAGTCTTGGCACTGGGCACTGCAACCCAGGGTGAGGGACTAAATTAAGAAGATATTGTATTTCACACAGTACTGTCACAAACCTCCAAGACTTCAGTTAAGCTGTGTGAAAAAGTGTCCTATTGTTAATATTTATACCTCCATGTCAGTCCATTTTATTTCAGTGCACACACTAATTATGGTGCGTTAGTTCCACTCCTTGTATATAATTGGAGAAAACATATTCCTTCTTACTTGACAAAAAACTATTTAATTTGAATGTTGTATTTTAATAATTGCTACATAGAAATAGATACTTACTCAACTGCAAAATCAATATGCCCAAAGAACTCTCTACATTCCTTCTATTTTCTTAATAATATTAGGTAAAATTGCCTAGTTTTAACATTTTTTTTCAATAGACTCTGTTAATATGATTTTATATTGAACCAGGACTTGTATATTCATTATTCATTATAATTAGAAACAACTTCATCTCTAAATGGATATAAACCCTCATAGAACCAAACTGTTTAAAATTAATACAATTATATGGAAAAATGATAACCAATGGTGTAATTATTTAACTAGTTTTATGAAAGAACACAAGCCATGTTAAATCTTAATTCATAGTTATATATTTGGGTTGGACAGAAAATTCAAGTATAAAATCTTCTTTATTGAATTAAAATTAGTGTGAAAAATCAGGTGTGCATATCAATGAATTATTATAATATGATCATAGACCATGAAACTGAGTTATGTGTATACATGTATATGATTATATAGAAGTGAGAGGGAGAGAGAGAGGCTGAATTTGATCTATTGAATTAATTGATCTAATCTTTTTTTTAAAACATTCCTCACACTTATTTCTCTGCTGGAGTCTTTCCATGACAATCTATTTTTTTAAATAAATGATCATCTGAAGAGTATTGTTCTAAACCAGTTGTAGCCCAAGGTTAAGCAATTTAAAGTGTCTACTATGCTCAGGACTAAGGAAGATGTGGGGGCTAGAGGAAAAGACAAGAAATGCCAAATGCTTGAACTTTCTAGGACTGGCTGCTAGGAAAAATGATTCTGAAGAACATGCAAATTCTTCAGGTGTAAGGAACCACTTGTATCTAGCATTTCCATGTATTTTGTTTGTGTTTTTTATGTGATTTTTGAGTATTATTAAAAGACAAAGGTCTTTGTTTCATTTTCTGTAAGTGAAAACCAAATGCTCTGTGAAAAGCTGCATCTATAGAGAGCATTTCTCCATATATATATATATATATATATATATATATATATATATATATATATATATATAGTCATTGATTTAAGAGAAGAAGGGAGAGGAGAGAGAAATGTAGAAACATCAATGATGAGAGAGGATCATTGATTGGCTGCCTCCTGTATGTCTCACACTGGGGAACTGAGCCTGCAACCCAGGCATGTGCCCTGACCTGGAATGGAACCTTGACCTCCTGGTTCATAGGTCGATCACTGAGCCACCCAGCCAGGCGAGAACATTTTTCTTTTTATTTATTACGTATTTTAATGGCTGTTATCTTGAAAGTAGTGAAAATGTTGTCCAAAGCAAATGATCATTCATTTTAGAGTCAAAGGCAAGTGTTTGATTCATTGGCCCTGTCTCCTTGGCCTGTAATTCAAGGCTCCTTGAAATAGGGCTTGGGGCACTAGTAGTTTAGTAGTGTTTGCACAGACAGTAATTTCCATTTAAAATCTACCTCTGTTAGCTAGTAAACTACCTTTCACATAGTGTGTGGGCATGGCAAAATTTTCACCTGCATTGGCTCAAATGAACTGAGCTAAAACTTATTAGGAACGTATTTGGTCAAATCTGTTATTAAGGGCATTTTTATGATTTATTTATAATAATCTGTTCTTTTATATTTGTCACTTTTGTAATTTTTTAGGACATTATAGTAAACTCTTCAAAATTTTTTATTAGTAAATGTTTGATGGGTGAGCTAAATATTAGGGTTATTTCTGTTGTACGTCTATAGCTAATCAATATCTGTATTGATCTTGATATCTATATCTTCACCTATGCCAATATCAATGTCTTTATATTTGTTTCTACATCTTTATTGACATCATCAACATCTACATCTGTATCTATTTCTGTATCTAATCTAATACGTATACATGCATACACATACAGATATAACTCTACATCTACATTTATATTATTTTTATCTACTAGAGGCCAGGTGCATGAAATTCATGCATGGGTAGGGTCCCTAGGCCTGGCTGGTGATCAGGGGCAATCTGTGGGGTGACCAGAAGGTTGATCAGGGCCCCCTGCTGGTACCCACCTTGGCCGGCCTGGTGCCACCCACTCACCGGCCCCATCCCCCGCTGCCACCACCTGTTACCTCCCTCTGTGGGCTGGGGGCAGCTCCTGCATTGAGCGTCTACCCCCTGGTGGTCAGTGTGCATCATAGTGATGGGTCGTTCTGCCAGTCATTCTATAATTCGGGCGATTTGGATATTAGGCTTTTATTATATAGGATTATTTATATCTTATGTCCATTTACTTACATGTATACTAGAGGCCTGATGCATGAAGATTCGTGCAAGAATGGACCTTCCTTCCCCTGGCTGCCAGCACTGCCTTTCCTCTGGCCCGGAGCAACCTTTCTGCCTTTGCTCCAACCCAGAGCTGCCTTTCTGCCTTCCCATGTTGCCCAGAGGCCCGGAGTTGCTGGAGCAGTGCAGAATGCCTGCGTTGTTGCCCCGCCCCCGGCTGCTCAGTGCCTGTGCATGCAAATTAACCTTCCATCTTTGTTGAGTTAATTTGCATACTCACTCCTGATTGGCTGGTGGGTGTCACAAAGGTACAGTCAATTTGCATCTTTCTCTTTTATTAGTGTAGATGCATATGTAAATTTATATAACCTTATTCTGATCTATAATCTCCATTAACATAGTGAGGTATTTAGGGGCTTTATACAAGTTTCCTTATTCTAATTGGGCAATGGGGAGATATAATCTCTCTCTCCCTAACTCTCAAATCAACTTGTCCTACTTCTGAGCCAAGAAGGTTATGTTCAGATTTTACCAGAATCTGATTATTTTGTTCCAGAGTTGAAACACACTGGAGCACCCATACTGAATTCACCTTCAGCATTTCTGTATGTAGCAACACAGAATTAATAGCTATTACAGCGACTGACACATCACAGTCACAGAATAAATGTTTGCTGGATATTGTTGGTTGAAAGAGGTATGATTTTTGTTTAGTCAGTGAGCTCCCCCAAGCACAGGGCCAATTTGATATATGTCCTGGACTACACTGGACTGGCCTCTCTCAAAGTCTTAATGTCTTTCCAATTTGTCTCATTTTTAGTATGCCTTCAGTTTTCTAGTAGTACTCTGAGTGATACAGTGGCTGTTGAGGTTAGTACCAGCTAATCCTCAGAATCTTTCATTTTAGTGTTTGATCTCAGATGAACATTAATTTCAAGTAGAATAAATATAATTAATTTAATCTTATGTTCATTTAATCATTCATTCATTCTCTCATAAACGTTAACTGAACCCTAGGTACTCCTTCAGCAATGAATCAAACAGACCCAAATCCTGCTTTCATGAGGGGTATGTCCTCAAGAAACAGACAAAAAAAAACCCAACAAATAAAAAAATAAATATTTATCAAATGATGATATGTGCTTTGGAAAATATAAAATAGCATAAGAAAACAGAAGAGTGCAGTTGAGGCAGTCAGTGTATAGGATGGTCAGGTAACACCTTTCGAATAACATCAAGCTAGTAACCTGAAAAGAATTGAGTGATGAATCTTATTTAGACTTGAAGAAAGAGATATTCCAGGCAGAAGATATAATGCAAAGACCTAGTAAACAAAATTTCTCCAATTAAGAATTTTATTTCAAAATTATTTGGCTCTTCAATATAAACTTAAATTTTCATAGACATTTTAATATATGCTTGTCAATTTTTGCTAAATATCCTGCCAAGAATTTAATGGAGATTGTATCGATTCTATTGATTCTATAAAACAATTTGAGGAGAATTGTAACCTTAATGAACCAACTCTTCCAATCCATGGGCATGGGATTTATTTCTATTTATTTAGACTTTCACTTTTTATCAGCAAAATATTATAATGTTTACTCTACAAGTTTTGCAGGTTTTTATATATTTCCTTGGTGTCAAATTATTTTAATGCTATTGTACATGGGATGTATTTCTCATTTGATTATAGAATTTTCTTTGCTCGTGTATAAAAATATAATGCTTTAATATTGATCTTGTGTCCTGAAATGTGAGTGTACTTGATAATTCTTTCTACTGGGTTTGTGATGAATCTTTAGGGTTGTCTTCATTTGGGACCATGTCATCTACAAATAAAGACCGTTTTACTTCCTTTTTTCCCTAATTATGATATCCTTTTTTTTTCCTATCTAGTATCACTGTTCATGAGTAATCTTTTAAAATTAAATCCAACATTTTTTTCAAATGTGTATTTCCTGATACTACTGGGAAAATGCCTGCTTATCTTCCATTTATCTAAAATATTTCCAAATTCCAATCTATTACATGCCTCTATGTATTGAAATACACACATTAAGAGTTAGAATTCATAAGCATTCAGCAGGAAACAGTGTGATTGGGTAGCATCCCCAAACAGGTGGGTTAATTATTAAAACATCTTAGATTTATTTTCTTAGTGTGTTAAATCTGACTTTAAAATATGCTTTATAACCTCAAACCCCTCTCCTCTCCTTTCTCATCACCCCTCAATCCTTCCCTCTCTCCTAATCTGTGCTTTTTGGTAGACAAATGTGATGCACTCCCAATGAGAGGAACCCACTTTCACATTCTATTTAGCTATTGATTAATTTGCATTACTGGGACTACAAAGATATGATTAAGGTATTGCTGTCTTACAGTTCTGAACCTCTGCTGGAGATAACAGTGTGAGCTTCAGTTGATACTTTATTCAATAGGGTCTGTTTATAACTTCAGCAGAGGCTGTGTTTTCATTTTAAGATGGCTGAAATCTAATTTATTTGGAAGAATTAGGATACGCTTTCCCCTTAGAACTGTCAGGCCACATATGGAATAAAATGGAGCTTGACAGCAGTTTCTAGGGTACCAAGATGTGGCATAAAAGCTGCTCTGGAAGTTGACTGCACTAGCATTCATTTTCAAAGAGTGTTTCAGAAGTTTATCAATTTGTTTCTAGTTAGGTAGTACATAGATGTCAGTTTTCTCCTTTGAACAGTCCTCAGGGCTAGCATGCTGTTTTATTATAAATATGAATATGAGAAAAATAAATCTCATCTCTGAAAAAGGACTTGGAAGTCCTTATTTAGGGAGAGAGGTGGTGAAACCAGCTTTGAAAGGGCTTTCAGATAACTGAAGGGTTGGCCATTATAGCAACTACTGGAAAAGTCTGAGAATAATTAACTGAAGAGTGTTTCTCTGTTGTTGGCAATTTTCTTTCAGTTTCCTGGTGAAAAAATAAGTCCTTACTTGGAGTAATATCTTATAAAAAGAAAAAAAGAAAAACAAAGTGTGGAATAATCGGTACTTTTAAAAATATTTCTCTAAAGGGTGAAAAACAAGAAATGTGACAAGACATAGTGGAGAAATACTTAAGTGTCACTGAGCGGGAGTATTTGGTTTGTTTTTTGTTTGTTTTGCTTTGTTTCATTTTGTTGTTTAGCTCCAAATTAAAGGTGATAACAGACAATAGTATACCTATCTTACTTGCTACGCACATTGCAATATGCATTTTTATTTCACTCAAAGCTGGGATAAGATTGAAATTATAGAAATATGGTCAAAATAACAGAGAAAAAACAATACTCTGTAAGGAAGCAGAGCAAAGGTATGAAGGGATGACATAAAGAGCAATTATAAGACTAAAATATATGCTTGAGATTTCCATAGCAATGTCCCTTACCTTCCTAGTAGACTATACATTTGTTTTTGTTTACTGCTTGTTTGTCTCCCCTCTTAAATTCAATGTCCCATAAGAGTAGGGATCAGTAATGTGGTAACCCTCACTCTTCTCCTACCACAAGATGGAGAAGGAATTTTCATAGTGCATCTATATGAGCAATTGCTTTGATGCAAATATTAAAAGTGTAGGATGTTATGGGATGCACATTTTAAAGCCTATGTCAATCACTCCTTTTTGCCTTGAATGCATTCTACATATTCTCTCAAGGCAGACACATGTTCCTTGCAGAACTGCTGAGTGCAAAGGCATTTGTAGCCATGCACACAATGTGTAGTGCAGCTATTTTAGCTCTACCAAGCAGGCTACTTGAATATTCTGGGAGAAATGAGGGTCTTATCAGGAGAACCATCCAAGACAGCAGCAAAGTAGACTGTTACCCACACTCAACTCAGAGTCATCAGCTTCCATGGAGAAACATGTGTTGTCATCTCATGGAAATCATGTCTGAGTCCTCTAAAAAAATAGAGCCTGACACTGATTTTCTTAGGGACAAGGGCAGAACTCAGAACTCAGAAACATGATAGCTGGGATTTTGCTACCAACACAGGGCCTCTGTATATGACAGGCAGGAAAACCCTATTTTTACAGATTTTTATTTGAATTTATCAGAGCCATCTTCAGTAGCTTCAATATTAGCAGTAGTATTTTAATGTCTCTAGTGTATAGAAAAGACTGATTCCTTATCTGAGCTCTTAAAATACACTAGAAAATATAGAAGACTGAGGCATAAATATGCCCAAACATGGCATGCCTCATCAAGGGACTTAGACTATAAAAAGCATAAAATATTTGTGCACAAATATGTAATGCCCATCAATACAAAAATTTGAGAATCAAGAGATGTAGAAGAACAAAATAAAATTTAAAAGAGGTAAGATTAATTTCTGATTTTTTGAGAACCTTCTCTTTGCCATGTGATATATAAGATATTGGGGCCTGAAAATTTGGGACAACAGCATTTGACTTTAAAATGTTCAAAACCTGGTGGGGTGTTCAGAGAGTAATAGGATAACAAGTGATAATTGATCTAATACAGGGGAATTTGGATAGTCAAAGACCATGTAGGCAGGGCATTCTGTCCATTCTTAGTCATGATGAAAAGATTCTTAGAGATGGTATACCTCACATGTTTCCTAAAATTCACATATATTTAACAAATATTTATTGACTATCTAAAATGTAACAGACCAGATTAGATACTGGAGGGTGTAAAGAAAATGAAAAATGCAAAATCCTTGCTCAGGAAGGCTAGCTTCTGGTGGTAATCTCTGGTGTTCCTTGGTATATAGACAGAGATCTCTTCCTGTTTACCCATTTTATCCCCCTGTGTGAGTGCATGTCTGTATCCAAATGTTTACTTTTTAAAGAGACACCAATTTTATTGGATTAGGATCTACCCTAATGACCTCATCTTAACTAATTACTTCTTCAACAACCCTGCACCTAAATAAGGTCACATTTTAAAATACTAGGGGCTAAGATTTTATCATAAGGAACATACCATTTTTAAAAGATACCATTCAACTTATTAATGTCACACTATTGTGTGTATTTCTCTTTTCATGTTGAAGGTGAAGTTTAAGCTTATTAGCAAGTAGAAATCTGCATTTCTCCAGGAAGATGGTTTTCTGTTTTGTTTATTTTGGGAGTAGAGGTGGGGACAATGCAAGAGAGAGGAGAATAGGTCTAAACAAAGATCAAAGAAGTGTCTGAAAAAAGAAGGGCTCAAGATCAATCACAAATAAAAATAATGGATTCTGAAAATATTTTGTTGTACAGATCTTCTTTATTTTATTCACTGCAAAACATTATTTAATCCTTAGATAAAACTTTTAAAGCTTCAGATAGTAGGAAATAAGTCATCTGTAAGCTTAGCATTCAAAAATGGAGCTGGGGGATTCCTGACATCTGATGTCTGAGGCATAGGATTCCAGGGGTCATTTTCTTATTTTTTTATAATGTCCTTTACTACAATTTTAAAATTTAATATGAAAATATTAAAATAGATAATTGTTGAAAATAATCCAATTACTTTGAGGTGTGTTAAAGATGGTTACTTGTCCTTTTGCAGGTCTGCCAAAGTTTATCCAAGTGGCATGTGAGGTGATTCAATTGGAAGGCCATGGGGAGGTAGCATTGGGCCATTTGTGGTTTTCTATGATTGTCTAGAAAGAGAGGGAAACAAAAGGTGTTAAAATTGACCAGCCCAGATAGAAACAATTTGAAATTTTGGCATGGATAAACCAACACTCCTTTAAGTGAATAGCCTTGATAAACTCTTAAGGCTTCTTTGATTTATAAAAATCAATAACCTCAACATTCACAAACCTATGTCTGTGACCATGTGAATGGGCAACCTTGTTTTGTCATCGTTCAATGCTGTGGGCTATATTCATTAGGATATTTGTGGGAATCAATATTCTTTAAATGGAACAAAGATATTGCAAGGAAATAACATCCCAGCAAACAAAAATATGGTGAAGGGTAACCAATAGTTTGCTATTTTCTTTTTTTAGGTTGATTGTTTAAAGTTGGTGGGAGAAGTGCAAGGGATTAAAATAGGAGTTCACTTAAGGAGTACTTACCTTTGCCACCATTTATAAATTTTCTTTTTTGGAACTAGGAGAATCCTCAGTGATCATTTGTTTTTGTGTTTTTTTTAAGAAGAAGTAGAACTATATAGTTGTATGAATAGGTATATCTGTAGTGTGGTGTTTTTTTTTGAATATATATATATATATATGTTTAAATTTTTCAATAAAATGTGACAATTACATAAATTAAACTAGATACACAGCTTCGAGGTTCTGACTTCTGGGTGTCATAGACTGGATCTGAGTCCTGAGAGCATATCCACCCAGTTCAACATCCATAGACACTGCTGCTGGTAATGCTTGGATAGCTAATTCTAGATCTCAGCCATCCATTTTTTTTTTTTTTTTTTTTTTTTTGCTGAATCTATACATTTCCATTCCTATACTATCATATTTTCTTCAACTTTTAATGACTAGAAATTGCTCAATACTTTCAAATATGACTACATAGAAGCATGCAATAACACCTCACAGATATTCAAGCTCATCATAAACTAAGATCTTCCTCTTCCAGCTGGTTCCCCATTGTCTTTCTTCTAGCAGTTAATGACATCACAATCCACCCAGCACCATCTTGTAATCTGGATCCACACACTTGTCTTCAGTTTCAACCTTCCTCGCTATAACTAAGAACTGCAGATATTACCTCATGAATATTGAACACTTTTTTTTTACCTATCCTCTTTGTTCTGTCTTAACAGGGATCTTCTTCACCATTTGTCCAGCCAATGAAATTGACCTTTCAACTGATTTCCCTGCTTCTTATCTCCACTGCCTACTCCAACTGGAATAAAAAGTGGCATTCTTCACTCTACTACCGAAGTATTACAATTAAAACAAAGCTTTTTAAAAAAATACATTTTATTGATTTTTTTACAGAGAGAAAGGGAGAGGGATTGAGAGTTAGAAATATTGATCAGCTGCCTCCTGCACACCTCCCACAGGGGATGTGCCCGCAACCAAGGTACATGCCCTTGACTGAAATCGAACCCAGGACCTTTCAGTCCGCAGGCCGACGCTCTATCCACTGAGCCAAACCAGTTAGGGCTAAAACAAAGCTTTGATGAGGTCACACATCTGTTTGCATTCTTCCAGCTTTTTCTATTATCAATAAGATCAAGTCCAAATCCCTAAAATGTCATAAGTCCTGTCTGTCACCTGGACTCACATGCACCTTTGGCCCATCTCTTCTTACCTTGAGCTTTAGATGTAGTTTTGTTCAATTCCACAACTGCTGGGACACATTTGTAATGCATCTCCAATAATTTTTTCAGAGAGGGGCTGATTATTTTATGTCTCTGACCCTCAGCCTAGCACAGAGCCAGACACACAGTAAGGACTTGACAAATACTGTTTTAAGAGCATTGTGATATTTCACTGAAACTGATGAGGTGAAAAATGGAAAATGCAGCTCTAATCCTTAGGAAATGATAAATAATTAAATGGCACTTCCAGCATTATTTACCCTTGCATTTTGAAAGGAATTACTGGTATTTAAGAATATAGGTCAGGAAAGACATAGTGTTGGCTTGAAAATAAAGCTGTAGGTGAATGAGATCTGAAAGGAGGGTATTTAAATACACTTTTATATTGCTCAAACTTTTTCTCTTTATCTTTAGTCAGAAAAAACAACAACACAATAAGCAGAGCTAGAATTAAAAAGGTCAAAACATAAAGACAAACTCCTTTGACTCGACAACACATGAATTATTCACCCTCTGTATCAACAAAGATGCGATGTCCAGGAATATGGTTTTCATAGAAATGATAAAAATAAAAGAAAACACAGGCTGTGATAAAGTATTCTACAATAACCAATAGATACATGTACTTAAAAAAATAAAATGCCTATCAATCTCAATTAATTTAACACAAGGTTATCTTTATTTTCTAGTGCCCATTCCACTCACCCAAACACAACTCCCCTAACTCCTCATCACACCCACCCACGTTATTTGACACTCAATCACAAAGAGTAAAAAATAATGTCACTTTTCTATTCCAGGCCCCACCCAGGAGACCACATTACATTTATTAGTTCTTACATCTTTTTAGGCTCCTTTTGGCTGTGAGAGTTTTCCAGATTTTCCTTGTTTATGATAACCATTTTGAGGCGTACCTGTCTGGTATTTTGTAGAATGTCCCTCAGCTGGGATTTGTCTGATGTTTTGTTCATGTGTTTGGGAGGGAAACCAAAGAGGTCAAAGATTCTTATTGCAGCAAATCTGAGGTGCATGCTATCAATAGGACTTGCTACTATTGCTGTTAATCTTGACCACCTGGCTAAGCTAATGTTTGTTAGGTTTCTCCACTGTAAATTCCTTATTTTCTCCTCTCTGCACTGTAATCTTTGAAAGAGATGTACTATACACAGCCCACCATTAAGAAATGGGAAGTTATGGTCCACCTTCTTGAGGGCAAAGGATCCATATAAATTATTTGGAATTCTTCTGCACCAGAGATTCATTTATTCTCCTATATACCTTTATTTATTCAATCACTTATTTCCTTAGGTATCAACTTGTTAATCCTATATAATAAATAGGTAATATGCAAATCAACTGTCACTCCAACACACAAGATGACTTCACCCATGTGGTCAAAGATAGCTGCCCCCATGTGGACACAAGATGGACGCCACAAGATGGCCAGCAGGGGAGGGCAGTTGTGGGCGATCAGGGGAGGACAGTTGGGAGGGACCAGGCCTGCAAGGGAGGGCAGTTAGGGTGACAGGGCCAGCAGAGGAGAGCAGTTGTGGGGGACCCAGCCCTGCAGGGGAGGGCAGTTGGGGGGACCGGGCCTGCAGGGGAGGGCAGTTGGGGGTGATGAGGCCTGCAGGGGAGGACAGTTGGGGCGACCAGGCTGGCAGGGGAGGGCAGTTAGGGGTGACCAGGCCAGCTGGGGAGGGCAGTTAGGGGTGACCAGGCTGGCAGGGGAGGGCAGTTAGGGGGTGATCAGACTGGTAGGCAGAAGTGGTTATGGACAATCAGGTAGGCATGCAGGTAAGCAGTTGGGAGCCAGCAGTCCTGGATTGTGAGAGGGATTTCCGACTGCCTGTTTAGGCCCGATCCCACTGGGGTCAGGCCTAAACTGGCAGTTGGACATCCTTCGAGGGGTCCCAGATTGGAGAGGGTGCAGGCTGGGCTGAGGGACCCCCCCCCCCCACCCCATGTACGAATTTCATGCACCGGGCCTCTAGTTAGATTAATAACATACCTAGATATATTCTGTAAACTCTGTCTCTCCAGCACTGTGTAGCCATTGATATCTCTGTTAATATTTTGTTAAATTCTTGGTTTTAATTCTGGTTTTAATTTAATTTCAGGGTCAGATAATGTCAGCATAGGTTAATGTTCAATGTGTGATTTATCAGAAAATTTGTTCAAACACCTGGAGCCCATCAGACTTACAAAACTTGCTCATGGCTCTGTGTGTGCCTTGTAGATCACATTCAAATCAGGCTTTTGCAAACTCTGCTGACTTTCACTTTTCCCTGGATGCTTCTTGACAGGCAGAGTTAAATGGGAATAAAGCTCATAAGCTTATAAAAGCTCCCTTGGCTGTCTCATTCCCTATACCTATCTTCCTGCTAAATTTCTGGCTTGTTGGCTGGCCCGTCCTTTACTCCATTCAGGATCACAACCTCAGACTATATACAATATTATTTTCCCCATTTGTTTGCCATTAAGATGGCTACTGTTTCCAATGACTACTTTGGGCATTGGGCTTTCAGTGGTCTGTTTGAGATCAATTCAGTTCCCTCTAGCCACAAAGTTGTGCTCACAGCTTGCATAGCTCTTTAAAAACCCTGTGCTAATGGCTTGATAGTGGGACAGAATAATCCCTAGACAAAACACTACTGTTCTGACTGATGGCTGGATAGATTTTCTTGAAAAAAAGCTTATCGATTTTTGTATACCTTTGATCACTATCTACAGACCCGAAATTATGGTTTTTTTTGGACACTTTTTTTCTAATATTATCATTGACTTTTGGGCAGAAAATTTACTGAGCTCCTTATTCCACCATTCTTGTGACCTGACTCCATTAACAATTAAATTTATTAAAATGAGCATTATGCTAAGCGAAATAAGTCAGTCAGAAAAAGATAAATATCTCATAATCTCACTCATTTGTGGAATATAATGAACAATATAAACTGATGAACAAAAACAGATACAGAGACAGAGAAGCATCAATCAGACCATCAAACCTTAGAGGAAAGGCAGGGGATGGTCGGGGGAAGGGGAGAGATCAACCAAAGGACTTACATGCATGCATATAAGCATAACCAATGGATACAGACACTAGGGGTGTGAGGGCACGAGCAGGGGGTGGGTGTGGGGGGACAATGGGGGGATAAGTACACATATGTAATACCTTAATCAATAAAGAAAAAAACCTGGACTTTGCTTGAAAAAAATTATTAAAATGAGTTCTCCTTCCCAACTCACTGCATTAAGTAGGTTCTGAGAAATAGTTTTGCATGTGTACTCTGATCATTTTTAAAGATGAAGAGAAACTTATTGGTTGACTTATTCTAATTGCATTTCTGGTTAAAACAAAAACTTATATCCTGCCAAATTGGAAAGCCTTCCTAAGTGCCACTTAAAGTTCTCCCTTCACCTCCCTCAAGTTTTTCAAAAATAGACCAATTGGAATATAATAGAAGTGCTGACAAGATGGGCTATAATCTTTTCTTCCATGGTTTTGCAGTCCATGTGAAGCTACTTTAAAGTCCTTTTACATTCCTGAATGGAGATGAACTGATTAAGAAAATCCACAAAGAGAGCCACACTGCTGGCTTAAGTGAATGATGGGAGCCTGTATGTGCAGAATCCTGCAGAGAAGCTCACTTCCTCCAATTTCAATTGGAAACAGTGTCTGTGCCTGCAAGGATAATCTCTATTAAAAGGCCCATCGTAAGTTATGGACACATGGATCAGGACATACAATAATAATTCTGAATACTAATCCTCTGTGTTTCTATTCAAGATAATGAATACAAATTTTAAGTAACTTAGATACACTTTTTAAATCAAGTTCTGATAAAGATTCTTATGCTAAAATGCATACTTTTATCAAGTCAATTGAAAAAATTTTAAAAGCATGTATTACTACGCAGAAAAGAAGCCATAGCATACAATATGATTGAAAGAAAAAATATTTTTATGGACCTTATTTGGAATTTCAAAGCTTCAGACATCATCTGTGTGTGTATGTAACTTCATGGCTGAGTTCATCTGTTAGAAGGAATAAGGAAGCTTTGATAAATTCCCAGGATAGACAGAATATTCAACTCAGCTGAAATAAATGTTCATGATATTGTATTTCTGTTTCTCTATCTTCAGTTCTGGCTTTAAAAAAATGGGCATTAATTAAGCATTGCTGATAAGACACTTTAGATTCCCAACTAAGAAATATTCTAAAGCTATTCTACTTCCTAAAATAACAGAATGTTCAAATTCACTGTTTACATAATTCCTAAATCAAGTAAAATTATCATTTTTATCTCTCACAATTTCTGCAAGAGTTAGCTCTTTAAATTTTTTTATCCGAACCTCTTGCTAACAATTATTTTATCAAAACCTGTTTATAAATGGTGGAAATTCCAAGGATGTTTTATTGGAATCATTTATAGCACATGACCTAATATCTCAACATTGGTGCTTAACCAACATTTTGATTGTGTGTGTTTTGTTTTCTTGTTGGTTTATTCCTCTCAAAAAGAAAGGGCACACTTAATTTTGCTTTCAAAATGAAGTAAATGATAAACCATATGATTGTCTAAGGAATAATATATAATGAAATTGGACACTTGTGTAGATGATGCATTCTTCTGTTAAGTTTATTTCCTATTTCTGAATATTGTTTTTATTTCAAAACATGTTATTTCAGTAAACAAAATTCATCTGAAAAACTTGGTAGAATTATCCGTCCTAGCAGGTAATGGAAGGCCTTGATTTTTCAGAGAATGTGAGGTGTGCGGGACATGTGTAAGGCCATTAATTCATTTAAATCCTATTTAATGTGTGTATTTTAATATTATTTGATGTATAAGACACTGTGCTCACTGTTTGGAATGGATAAAGCAATCAAACATATAACCTGTCCAAAAAAACTTCACAGTGTGGCAAGCTAAACAAACAAAACAGTAACCAGTTCTTAAATTGCGGTGTGTGATACAGTTCTCTAAGTGCCCTGATAAAGGCTAGCCTAGGTTAGCAGGGGAAAGAGTGGCCGTTTTAGTATTCCAGAGAAAGATCCCTGGAGAAGGTGCCTAAAGGCAGAAAGAAACAAGTGTTCCAGGTAGTAAAAACTGTGTGTGCAAACACATAATATTATGGCAAACATTTGAAAAAGTATAAATGGCTACTCTTAGCTGAAGGTGAGGGTTGTAGGAAGATGAGTACAGAGAACAGGTGGAACACAGGCCATAGAGATCTTGCTAACATGTGCAAGGTGTTTGGCCAACAGCCTCAAGACAATATGAGTATTATTGAAGTACTAGAGGCCCAGTGCACAAAAATTCATGCACGGGGGTGTGTGTCCCTCAGCCCAGCCTGCACCCTCTCCAATCTGGGACCCCTCAAGGGATGTCCGACTGCCCGTTTAGGCCCAATCCCATTGGGCCTAAATGGGCAGTCGGACATCCCTCTCACAATCCAGGACTGCTGGCTCCCAACTGCTCGCCTGCCTGCCTTCCTGATTGCCCCTAACCGCTTCTGCCTGCCAGCCTGGTCACCCCCTAACCACTCCTCTGCCTGCTGATTGATGCCTAACTGCTCCCCTGCCAGCCTGTTTGCCTCTAATTGCCCTCCCCTGCAGGCCTGGTCACCCCTAACTGCCCTCCCCTGCTGTCCATCTTGTGGTGGCCATCTTGTGTCCACATGGGGGCAGCCATCTTTGACCACGTGGGGGCAGCCATCTTGTGTGTTGGAGTGATGGTCAATTTGCATATTACTCTTTTATTAGATAGGATTAGTTATTAGAGCGAAACATGGTGACATTTCCCTTTTACAGTGACATTGAGGGTTGAACCAATAACATGGACAGGGAAACTGGAGACATAGTAGGGAGACATCTGTACAAACTTAGCAAAAATATGTATGCTCTAAGCCCAAGGAGTGCTGATGGGTATCTGGCTGGGAAACAGAGTTCGAAGATGTTTTCTAATTAGAATTCCAAGGTTGCTCATTATAAGAAAGATGAGAAAGAGTGGTCAAGGATGATGTTTATGTTTCTATCTCAGCAACCAGCTAAAAAGTCATAGAGGTAGCAAATATGTTGGCAGGGACAAGAGAAGATCTGTGGAGTGTGTGTTGGCAGCATGAGGGCAGGAGGAAGTAAACTGATGATACATTCAGTCAGTAAAATACTGAGTTTGGAAGGTTCTGGCATGGGTTAAAAGAACTCATGATGAAAATGAAGTACATGATAAATGTATGATTCAACAGAGAATATAAGTCATAGGTAAATGCATGTGAATATAGGGAGTAAGAAAACTATTTAAAGCAGAAGAGCAGAAAAAGTAATATTTGTCATAGGTACTTCCCCCCTCCCCCAGGATCTCCATCTCCTTGGTGTTCACAGGCTTGTAGAACCCTCTCATGTGTAACTTGCATCTAACCAATGGAAGATGGTAGTGTGAGAAGAGGCCATATCTCTGATGAACAAAATATTGTTACTATCTTCTTTTGCAGACCGGCCCTATTGCCTCTTGGCTTGCCTGCTTTGATAATACCAGCACCATGTTGCGGAGGCCAAGGTGACAAAGAAGTAAGGTTGGACTTCAGCCAAGAGCCATCTAGTAGCTGAGGTTCTCAATCCAGCAGCTAGCGGGAAATTGAATTCTGCAGCAACCATTTCAGTTTAGAAACAGATCCTGCCAAAAGGTGAGTCTTCAAATGAGGCCTCCACTTTATCCAACATCTTAATTGCAGCCTTGTTGAAATCTCTGAGAGAAAGTACCTAGTTAGTCATGCCCTGATTCCTGAACCACAATATGCAAGATGATACACATTTGTTATTTTAAGAGGCTAACTTTTGGGGTAATGTGTTATGCATCAACAATGAATATGATATTTAAAACAAAATCTTAAAAAGAATATGTTAATTTTTAAAAGACTGTCCAGAATAATAGGAAGACAAACAGGAAGACAGACTCTTAGCAACATGATGAGAAGAGAAAGTTCAAGGAGAAAGAAGTATATATAATATTACAGAAATATTAAATGAATAAGAACTAAACATTTTTGTTTAATTCAACAAGGAGGATATTTTTACTTCCTTTCAAGTTCCAAGGGAGTGATGGTCTTAGTTAAAGGAAAAACAAGATGTGATAAAATAAGCAATAGGAAAAGACCAAAATGTGGAAACAGAATAGTTTAGAAATGAATGAAAGTCACCATTGGAAGGTCTATTAAAATTGGCCTTTTTGGAAATTTCAGATTGGGAATGACTTGAGCATATTAGTCTATTGTTAGAGATAGCATGAGTTTGAAAACATTAGTAAATAAAAAATAACACAATTGTTTGAAAGGAACCAGTGCATAGAATGGAAGGAAAGCCATGCAAAGCTCTATGGAAAATTAACCATGGGAAATCCCCAAATAATCTATATATATAAAAAGGCAGTGACTGTGACGACCGAAATGACCATTTGACCGGTCACCATGTGGTGCTAGCGTAGTTGTAGAGACACAGGTAAAGTCTATGAGTGAACTAAGAATGAACAAGACAAATGCTTGCCTTCACGGAGCTTGCACTGTAAGAAGGTTAGGTCAGGGATGAGAATTCAAAATTGCCACCAGCACAGACCTGAGGTGCCGGTTCTCAGAGCAGCCAGAGATACACCTGGTAGTGGACTGGGGGCATGACTGAAGGGCTGGCACAGATGTGAAGGCAGGGCCATTCTGGATTTCCCAGAGCAGCCAATGGCTGCCTAGGAGGCAGAGCTTTTGATGCTGATTGGCATAGAAACCTACCGATCAGAACCAAATCTGGGTGAACTGTGAAGGCAGAACCTAAGGTGGGGGCTGAGGAGGGGTTTTAAGGGCAACATCTGTTTGGTGTAAGGTGTGAGAAAGTGGTTCAATTTTTTAATGACTAGTTTGGCAGTATAGTGCATATGGCTGGCTATCAGTCCAGATATAGGGGTTATGTATTTTTGTCTGCCAAGAGCATTTCCTTCTGCTGAAAAAGGCTCCCCCCTATTTAAGCAATCCTATCCTATATAATCTATCTATACTAATAAAAGGGTAATGTGCTAATTAGACTGGGTCAACTGGCCATCTTCTGGATGTCTGACTTCCTTGTGGACAAAGCCATGGTGGTGGGGGCCAAGGCAGAGGCAGTTAGAGGCAACCAGGCTGGCAGGGGAGGGCAGTTGGAGGCAACCAGGCCAGCAGGGGAGGGCAGTTGGGGCGAGATCAGGCTGGCAGGGGAGGGCAGTTCTGGGAGAGATCAGGCTGGCAGGGGAGGGCAGTTGGGGGTGACCAGGCCACAGGGGAGGGCAGTTGGGGGTGAACTGGCTGGCAGGGGAGGGCAGTTGGGGGGCATTAGGCAGGCAGGCAGGCAGGCAGGCAAGTGGTTAGGAGCCAGTGGTACTGGATTGCGAGAGTGATGTCCTACTGCCAGTTTCGGGCCTAAACTGACAGTTGGACATTCCCCGAGGGGTCCCAGATTGGAAAGGGTGCAGGCTGGGCTGAGGGACACCCCCCTGTGCACAAATTTCGTGCACTGGGCCTCTAGTCTATATTTATAAAAGGCTAATATGCAAAGTGTTCCTTGGGATTTTGACCTGGAACCAGGAGTTTGATCACTTGCTATGACATGTGCTGACCACCGGGGTTGGGGGCACCATGGAACATGGTGGGGAACTAGCAGTGGCAGTGGGGTGCTGAGGGAGTGAGGGAAGGAGGATGTGGAGGCGGGAAACCACATGGCTGTGGCATGCGGGCGAGGAGGAAAAGAGGAGGCGGGGAAGCGGGGAGGCAGGGAACCTGTTCTGCCCTGATCGCTGCAAGGCCTAGGGACCCTACCCATGCACAAATTTTGTGCGCCAGGCCTCTAGTTACACATATAAGTCCTTAGAGGGTAACGCCTGGGAAGCACCCTCGACCTCAGTCTCTACCAGGGTCTTTCAGCCTGATTTTTATAGCACAACATGTGGTGGGGCTCCGATGGGCACCTGGTATGATCACAATAGTGACACTTACGAAACAGGTTGTCACCACTCCATGTGGATATATTATATTCTTTTATGTATTGCTTTTTTACCCCCTTGATTGTGCATGGTTACTCTTAGAAATAGTTGTTCTGTATGCTCCACTTTTACCTTTCTTTTTTTGGCTGCTCTCATGCTTTTAGGTTGGACTATTCAACTACAATTTGTAGAAAAATATGATTCAACTTAAAAATTAATGTTATCATTACATATTAGAATTTTTAAAATGCAGGTGCTTTCAATCCATGTTTGTGATAAAACTGATTTTATAGTTTATAGTATTTTTTCTAGCAATGGATATAAAATTTAAAAACAACATAGGAAACTATAATTTACTGGATTGCATGCAACAGTTTTCAGATACACTGTATAGGTATATTAATTTATATAGTTAACAACCTGTTTTTCTTATAATTTTATATGAATATCAAGAGGGGATCATGGATATGTGTGACCCACAGAACCTGCAGTTCTGTGACATCAAGTTGATTTTTCTAAACCCACAGCATGATATTCTAGCACTTAATTTCAGAATGCAGCTTAAATCACAGAAGCCATAATATGTCAAATGATCCCACACTCGCAGGGGGAAAACAGTAAGTAATGAAAAAGCTATGATTGCTTTTCTGTCCCTCCAAATGACAGTTATCACCTCAATGACCTGCTCCGGGCGGACTGGTCTAAACCTGACACACTAAGGGATAACGTCATCTAACAGGGTAGTTACAAAAATCAATACAAAACCCATTTCAGAGATACTCTGTGTAAGAATCCTGGTGTAATGTTCATTTATTGAATAGGCCTGGGGAAAAAAAGACGACAACTTTTCTGATATATATGCCTTACCTCTCAAGCAAAGGAATTCTGTAGGTAAGCAATAATTGTATTTTTCAATCTATTACTTAGACTTGCCATGGCTCAAGCTGGAATCTCATATATAGGTGATGGCTATAACTCAATTATGATAGTCTCTGCAGAGTCCTAGTGTATTCAAAGAGTAAAGAAACAGACCAGGACAGCTCCCTGTACTTCTCTGGATGAATGAGGGTGTGTGTGTGTGTCCATGAGAATGTGTGAGTATGTGAGTGAACTCTTTCCTTTATAAGCTTATCTTGTTGCCTTTTTAACTACTAAGAGATTTGAATATTTGAATAGTTAACTAGATCATATAATTTTCTAGGATCCCTTACTCTTAACAGCTCCTCCTATGCTGGGTCCACACTAGGCAATGGATGCATTCATTTTGAATAAACAGATGCACAATTGCTGTAAGAGCCTCTAGTTGGTTGGAATTGCCCTCTTAAATGCTGGAGGTTGAAAGCCATCTGGCACCATGGTGCTCCGTCACATGCATGTCTGCATGCCAACAACTGAGACAAAGCTCATTGGTAAATCTTCAGCTCACCCAAAGGGGCAGTTATTATGATAAAAAGCTAAAGAAGGCATGTGCTGAGGCCACCCTATACAACAACTTGCAAAGAAATATTCTGACAGCTGGTAAAAGGATTTTAGCTCAAATTAGTGTTACTCCTGTGAAGTGCTAATGAAATCTGTTAAATCAACCTACACACCAGAAATCCAATCATCTTAACCTTCATACTTTATGACCATCACAATGTTTCATTACCTGGATGTTTTCATTCTAAACGAAGAGCCATCATGATAGTCTTCAAATCACAGAATATTAACAAGAGCATTGTATGGTCAGAGTAATGCATTTTCAGATTCTTTATGCTAATTTCAAAGGGCTAGTAGCCATTGACAATATTGCTAATTAAACCTAGAATGTATTGGATTTTAATTATTCTCTACTTCTCTATAATTTTTCAAACAAGTATGTAAGAAATGACCTAGAAAGTCTTATGACAACTCATATTTGCTCATTCAACAGGTTCTAAAATTTAGAAGGTATTTTGGCTGCTATTTAAACACTTACATGCTTACTTGGACCAAGGGTCACATTCAAATGTCTCATGTTACTCTAATCAATCATAATAAGAATATGTGTGATAACATAACTACAGGCATATATGCCTGTAGTCTACACAGAGGCAATGCATAACTACAAGTATATATGCTTGCACTGGATATCATAAAACTGAGAGCATAATGTTATTATTGTGTGAAAGCCTTCTATTATAATCTAACTTTAAATATTAAGAAAATTAGTATTTTAAGGTCCAGAGTGCTTTCTTTTTATTTCCAGAAGATTAACTTTTGATCTTATTATTATTTTAGTGTCTATACCTGAGAGACCAAGTACACAGATTATGTAGCCAAATTATTAAAGCTCAAATTATGAGTTCAATACATACCACATGATCTTAGTCAAATTACCCAACTCCTCAGTTTTCTCTCTTGCAAAATGGGAATAAAATCAGTCCTTAATTCACAGACCTGGCATGAACTTTGGATGAATTAGCATATGTAAAATATTATGATCAGTATACCCAGTAGTTTTACTGTTTCAGGTCTTTAAGTCTTTAATCCATTTTGAGTTGATTTTTGTATATAGTGTGAGATAAGTGTCCAATTTCATTTGTATCCATCCATGTGGATATCCAGTTTTCCTGACACCATTTACTAACCAGACTATCCTCTCCACATCATGAGTTCTTGCCACCCTTGTCAAAGGTCAATTGAAGGTAACAGTGTTTATTTATTTCTGGACTCTGTTTCATTTGTCTACTTATTTGTTTTTATGCCAGTATCATACTGTTTGATCACTGTATCTTTGTCATATATTTTAAAATTAGGAAACCTAATGCCTCCAGCTTTGTTCTTATGCTCATGTCAGCCTTAGATTTTTTGAGGCATTTGTGGTTACATATGAATTACAGTTTTTTTCTTATTTCTATAAAGAAAATCAGTGAGATTTTGATAGGGATTTCAATTAACCTATATATCACTTTGAGTGGTATGGACATTTTAATAATATTAACTCTTCCAATACACGAACAGGGGATGAGTTTCCATTTATCTGTGTCTTTTTAAATTTCCTTCAGCAATGGTCAGTTTTTAGTGTACAAGTATTTGAACTATTTAGTAAAGTTTACTTCTAATTATTTTATTCTTTTTGTTGCTTTTATAAACAAAATTTAGAAAAAAAAGCTTATTGATGTTGGATTGGGCAATGATTTTTTTGGATATGACACCAACATCACAGGGAATAAAAACAAAAATTGACAAGTGAAATTGTATTAAATTAAAAGGCTTCTACATAGCCAAGGTAACAATCAACAGGGTAAAAGGCAACTTATGAAATCAGGAAAAATATTTGAAAACTGTATATAGGTAATGGGCTAATATCCAAAATAATAAGGAACTCAACAATTTATTAGCCTACAAAGAGAAATCAAGCCCTGGCCAAGTAACTCAGTTGGTTAGAACATAGGAATCAACCAATGAATGCATAACTAAGTGGAATAACAAATTGATATCTCTCTCTCTCTCTCTCTCTCTCTCTCTCTCTCTCTATCTCTATCTATCTCTATCTATCTCTCTATTTCTCTCTCATCAATTAAAAAGAAACCCACACAAATAAAATGAATAAAAATTGGGCTAAGAACCTGAATAGACTTTCCAGAAAAGAAGACATTAAAAAGGCCAACAGACATATAAAAAGGCATTCAATATCACTATTCATCAGGGAGATAAAAATCAAAACCACAGTGAGATATTACCTCACAGAAATGAGTGTTGGCAAACATATGGAGAAAGGGAATATTTGTACACTGTAGGTAAAAATGTAAACTGGTATAGCCATTATGGAAAAGAGTACAGGGGTTAGTAAAAAATTAAAAATCAGTCTATCGGATAATGTATGAAAATGATGCTGACTTGTTTGAAAACCCAGGTGATATTACCTCTGGAATATAGTCAAGTATAGTCATAATTGTAAAAAATGGGCATATGCTTGTTTACTATAATTAATTTATATGGTTATTGTTTACTGTGTTTTATAGAGGCGATTAAAGTCTACTGGAAAGTCATGAACTAAATTGAATCCTTTCAAAGGTAATAAATTCACATCAAAGTATTTTAGCAAGCAAGTAAGTCAACTTTTATATCACAGTTGAAACACTTAAGATTCAAGCCATAATCAACAAGATCATTAATTGATTGCTTACTTGTCCATTTCTTTAAAACAGTGGAATTTCACTGAATTGAAGATTGCTTTTCTCCTTAAGACTAACTGTCCAAAGTTGTGTTTGTTAACTGTAATATTTATATAATTTGTGACTATTTTGCTCCCTGAAAGAATTGTTATGTTTAAAACCACTATAATTATGTTTTTAGTCCCATAGTGAAGAGAATTAAATAAGTTAACCATCAATGTGACAGCAGTGCTCACTTGGTCCAAAATGCTAACTCTCTGGTTATTTACCATTTAGATCATTAGATATTCAGGCTATCTTGTCACAATATTTTTTCCTGAAAGAACACAGTGAATAAAGACAAATGATCACCTCCCAAATAATAGTTTGCACTATCATTTACCTAACAATTCAAATATATTATGGTTTGGTTTGAGACTATTTAAAGAGATAAATGCTCATGTCATAAATGCTATAAAGGATGCTTATAGGACACCTGCAAATGTAGTGTGGTATTTAAAATAGACTTATCCTTGCTGTCCTCTTAGGGATCAGGTCTTCAAGCAGGTAAACTATATATTGTTCAGGTACCCAGTGTCCAGGTACTTCTGTAATGTTGGGTCTGCCTTCCCATTCTTTGAGTGAATTTTACTTTCCTTAGGTTAATCATTATTGTTTTACACCACATGGAGTGACTGGATTGAAACAAGGGGAGTTAAAGATACCTCCAAGGTCCATCTTGGGCACTCCTCACACTAATTCAGACAACTGCTGTGTCAGTGGCACATAAGATTCTAAGTTACTTGGTCAACACCTGTACTCTGAAAAATCCTTAGAGGGACACTGCCAAGAACTTTCTCCTTTTCTAAACATGATTGTAATGTTGACAACCCCACCGCATCTCTGAACTGTGATTCTTGCATGAAAACAAGGAAATAAAGCTTTTACCCAGCCTTGTTGCTTACTTACTGAGAGAATTATGGGAAAAAATAATACATGAACAAGAATGTCATCCACCTCAAGGCACAAAATGAAACAAAACTGTCACTTAAAAGATTTTTCTTTTCTCTATATAGCCAAGAATGGTCATCAGAAAGAATACTTTTCTTCCTTCACATGAAGCTAAGATGTAAGATATACTGTTTGTGGTGATTAGCGCTGGTTCTTGGGAAACCTGAGTGTGTACACAAACTCCCTATTCAAAGACCTTTATTCTTGAACTTAGATGATCAAGAAAGAGGGAAAAAATCACATTTGCTGAGCATTCTGCTTCATTCTTTGAATATTGTGCTATACATAGAAGTTCAAATTCTAATTAGAATTCTTTCCTTAAAGCTCAATCTAGTTTCATTTCCCCTGAATAACTAAGAATCTAGGAAAAATAATAGTATGTTATTTCTCATCTTAGCAAATGTTATCATCACCCACTGGACTGCTCAAGCCAATATTCTAAGAATTATCTTTAATCAAATCTTTACTTTTTCCCCTCTAGTCCATTACCTCCTCCAGTTAGCCCCATGACACATGCCATTGAATATGTATTTACCCAATAGTCAATGAATCAATTAGTTCCTAGCATATTCAATAATGGAGCTGGAATAAAAGAGCATAGTTTAAGACCAAGTCCCTTTCCCAAAGGAAGATGAAAATTGTGCTATGGAGGTTTCAACTAGGAGATCATAGTCAAGAAGAATCAAGACTGTTAAACAAAGCTCTGTCCAGATTGGGGCATAAAAACAGTCAAATCTATAGACAGTTATAATTCCAGAAACCTACTAAACAGACTACAGGAATTCCCACCCATTACCCTCAGTACTTTAGCAAATTCTCGTTATCCATAATTTCTTATAGGTGGTGCTGAGAAATTAAAGGAGATTTTTAGATACAGTGTGTCCTGCAAAGTTCCTTTCTCTCCATATAATTGGGAGGCAGATATAGGACATCAAGGAGGTTGTTGCCGAGAGTTCCCAGCATGGGCGAGCAGCTGGGAGTGTTAGCAGGTTCATTCTCTATACAGAGTGGCTGGATGCATGATTCCAGAGCAGGGCACATGTCAATAATCACACTGAAAACATTTTGATCTTCTATGTTATTTATTTCACTTATGGTGAATCTCAGACTGTCATTCAGTATTATTTCATTGTGACTTATAGTGAGTCAAAGTAACGAAATGAAGTCTCTACAGTACTATTTGCTAGAGGTTTCATTTATTTATGAAGTTTTAACCAACGATTCTATTGGTTACTCTAAGGAGAAAAGAATACTTTTGTGGTCTCTAAAACCAAAGATTACAAAGAAAAATATGTAATTCACTTTTGCAGGTTACCTGTTTTCTTTTATCTGATTTCAGAAACTACTTTAAAGTACATGGAGTTGATTGCCACTTGCAAGGTAATACCCACATTGAAAAACACATGTATATATTTTAATATTTGTTTTTTTATTTAGAATTGATACTGTGTGTGTGTTTGTGTGTGTGTGTGTGTTTGTGTGTGTAGTAAAACACCTTCACAACTATCAAATTACAGTGCAGGACTGTTATCCATGTCAGAATCATACAATGATGATAACAGACCTTTCTGTCCATCATTAGGTTTGGGATAACACAATTCAACCCATATCTCAATCCATAAAACAAGAAGCCACATGCTAAGATATATTGAAAGAGGGACCTATAATGAGGATATAATTTATTATATTTTGTAAGTAGGAAGAGACATATGCAAAAACTCTGAATAAAAGATAAAATATAACTCACTGTAATTCATACACAGGATCATATTCACATTCTAGAAAACACACACACAGGAGGGAGCCAAGACAGGGCCAACAAATGTCATTTGTTAGCATATAGTTTGTTAAGACAAGGAGATCTCCATATTTCTACCCTGATACCCCTGGGAGTTTCAGTCCACAGATTGATCCTAATTGAATTTTCCCTGCCTAAATGGAGTTGCCCCAATGTGAACTTGCTTTGAACATGATGACAGGATGGGACGTCTCAGAACATCAGTTCCTGGAGACCTTGGGCCCTCCTTCTATTACCTCCATTATCTAAACAAATAGCCTTAGACAAATCAATTTATATTAATCCAACCTTGTGGTTTACAACTCCCACTCTCTGTCAAAATGTCTCAATCAAGATTCAAATGAATTTGCCTCAATATTTAGCTACAAAAGAACTTAATACCCTTACTTATAACTCAAGTACATTGAACATTATCTTCTTTTCAAATAATTAAAAGTATTTAGTAATCTAAATAGAAAATAGTAGAGATTATATGAAATTAAACTTCTTTATATTATAAAGAATAGAATTCTTCATATACAGTCTTCCAAATATATTAAAAAACAAAACAAAAGTAAGGCTAGGATTATAGTCTAACTTTGTCATAGACCCTCTTTCTTTTGCTAGTGAAAGAAGACCTCTGGTTTATAGGTATGTTCTTGCATATCCTGATGGGGTTTAGCATTTGAAGAATTCATTAGAATATGTGGGCATGTGGTATATTAGATTATTGTTCAGAAATAGTCACTCTTCCTACATATTTCAACCTCCAAGCTCCACTATATTGAGCTTTTGCCATGTGCTTTGTGTTACTTTAACACAAAGGATTACCATGGTGAGGATTAATATGATGGACAGAGTATGCTTTCCCTCTCCTGGGTTTGGTGCCCAGCTGAGTGACACTTCAGTCAATGGCATATTACTAAAGTCAATGCAAGAAAAAGAATGCCATTGTCATAAGAAAAGCATCCCTTGGACATTTTCCACCCTTGATCCTTTGCCCGGGATGAACATATCTTGAGCAGGCCTGAGTGAAACCTGTGGGGAAACACCAAGACCAGCTGATCCACAGCAGACTCAGCCAGCTGAACCCTCCTCTATCAGTGCTACACAATCACACGAGTAGAAACAATGATTATTGTTTAAGCCAATGAGTTTGGGAGAAAGGTGATGATAAAGACAGCTAACTGATTTGGGGGGGGGGGGCATGCTATGCATCAATGATCAATCTTACTTTCTTTTTCATTTTTTAAAATATATTTTTATTGATTTCAGAGAGGAAGGGAGAAGGAGAGGAAAAGAGAGATAGGGCCCTGACCGGTTTGGCTCAGTGGATAGAGTGCCAGCCTGCGGACTCAAGGGTCCCAGGTTCGATTCCGGACAAGGGCATGTACCTTGGTTGCGGGCACGTACCCGGTGGGAGGTGTGCAGGAGGCAGCTGATCGAAGTTTCTCTCTCATCGATGTTTCTGACTCTCTGTTCCTCTCCCTTCCTCTCTGTGGAAGGTCAATAAAATATATTTTTTTTAAAAAAGAAAGAGAGATAGGAACACCAATGAAGAGAGAGTTATTAATCGGCTGCCTCCTGCATGCCCCCTACTGGGGAACGAATCCCCGACCCAGGCATGTGCCCTGACTGGGAATTGAATCATGGCCTCCTGGTTCATAGGTGGAGGCTCAACCACTGAGCCACACTGGCTCGGCCAACTTTACTTTCTTGGTAATACTATGTCTAAACTATGTATCCTCCAAGTTATACATCCTCATTTGTTTATGTCCATATGCATCATATTTGGTGAATAATGAGAAGGGACTCTGAATTAGTAATTCTGACTGACAAGTCTGGAATAAACCATATAACTTCATATTTGAAGTTTTAAGTGTATGTGTGTTTATGTCCTTATCTGTTAATAAGAAATAATTCTAACAACACTACAGAAAAATTATCCTCTGTTCTATTTTTAGACAGATATAGCAATCAAATCCTGATAACAGTGCTATCAAATCAATGGCTAAAGTTGGTCTTATTACCTCTAATTGAAGTGGAAATTTAATGATAGGAGTAACCAGAGGTTTAACTTATTTGGCACAGTACAAGATGAACTGCACATAAGCAAGGGGCAGGGCTGTTTTTATTGCTTCAAAAATAGGTCTGATTCACTTGAATTGGACTCTCTGCATATTAACACACGGGGTGAGAGCAACCCAACATACAAGTTTCTTCCTTCTGAGACACGCACAACACTTCACAGGAACCGAGTTCCCTTCATCCTCTCAATAAGCCTTCCAAGTAGGCAAATTAGATTGCTTCTGAGGAGCTCCAGGAATTCTGCATGTGTGATCATTTTATCCTCTTGACATCTCTGTGGAGTCAGAAGCTGAATGCAGATAACCAGGGAGGCTTTCTTTTCTCTCTTTGACAGAGATGGGATTGCGGGAAAGAAGATGCTTTGCACATTAATCAGAGGAAAATCAGAATTGGAGAACAGATTCCTGCCTACAAGCTCAGGCCAAAGAGACTAACATTAATATCTTTTCAACTTAAGATAATTTGTAAAAAATTCACTGTGAAATACTAAGAGGCTGTGCTTAATATTGGATAATATTTTAACACTATGAATATAATTAACAAAATCTGCTTTATTCTCCAATGATATTTGACATGTTTTTGAGGTTTTCATGTTTTAGTCAAGGTTTGGATTAATTGTCCTTTCATTATACTAGAGCTGTAAGAAATTAAACCTCCACATATAATTTCCAGAAAGTTTTTCCTACTATAGAAATAAGAAAATTGTCATTTTAAGTTTAAAAATTCATCTTCCCTCCGTTTTCTTCCTTGGTTGTTGGATTAGAAAAATTAACATTTTTATGGGAGTCATCTCAAACAATTATTAGACTTATTTTTTAACTTAAATGAAACACATTGTTTTTCTCTGTTTTTCCTCCATTATTATTGCACAGCACATTTTTCTACTTGAAGACGTTCATGGATTTTATTGTTTCCCCCCACTGAACATTTGCTCCTTTTTTTCACAGAATCCCATCCTTGCATTTTGGTTGGCCTCCCCCAGCCTGAGAGAGTTATTCCCATTTGGGACACCACCAAACAGCTAGCCCCCTTCTGGTGCCAGGTGTGGCTTTGGGGAGCAGTGAGGGAGGGGAGTGTATGCGTTTCTTATGACTGTGATAACAAGTATCGTTAACTGGGTGTCTTAAAACAGTGGAAACAAATTCTCACTGTTCTAGAGACCAGAATTCTGAAATCAAGTTGTTGCACAGTGGGTTCCTTTTGGAGGCTCTGAGGACAGCTGCCCCTTGCATCTCCCAGTTGTCAACAGTTTTTGGCTATTATGGCCTACAGCTGCATCACTTCAATCCATGCCTTTGCCACCACACAGAGTGCTCCCTGTGTGTCTGTTTCTTTACTTGTCCTTCTTAGAAGAACACAAGTCTTCAGGTTGAAGGCTCACTCTAGTCATTATGACCTCTGTTTTACTTGATTACATCTGTGAAGAACTTATTTCCAAACTAGTGGCCCGGTGCATGAAATTCATGCACATTAAAAGGGGATTAATTAGAGGAAATAATTTAATATTGTTATTTGCCCTTTCTCTATAAGTGTCAGAGATGAAAGAAAATTAGTAAAATGTATATGAAAACCTCCTCCTGTTAGAGCCTGGGGCACACCACGGGACCCAGAGTCAAATCCCTGCCCACCCACATGCTCCTCAAAATAGCATGAGATCCAGACCCGGCTGCCCACCCCCTCATTGGGCTAGATACAGACCTGGCCATTCCCACTCTTGTCAAGCCTTGCCAGGCAGGAGACATAGCCTCAGGTTCCCTGGCCCGGCACCAGGACGGGGGTTGGGGGGGGGCATGGCCTGAGGTCCCCCAGCCCAGACCAGGGCAGGGGGCATGCCTTGAGGTCTCCCGTCAAGCCCCACCAGGTGGGGGACATGGCCTGAGATCCCCTGTCAAGCCCCGCCAGGTGGGGGGGCACAGCCTCAGGTCCCTTGTCAAGCCCCACCGGCAGGGGGGTGCACCTTGAGGTCCCCCGTCAAGCCCCACTGGGTGGGGAGCACGGCATGAGGTCCTCTGTCAAGCCCAGCCAGGCAGGAGGGTGCAGCCTCAGGTCCCCTGGCTGGGTGCTGGGGCGGGGGGTGCGGCCTGAGGTCCCCTGTCAAGCCCCACCTGGTGGGGAGCGTGGCCTGAGGTCCCCCGGCCTGGTGCCAAGGCAGGAGGCGTGGCCTGAGGTCCCCTGTCAAGTCCTGCTGGGTGGAGGGTGAAGTCTGAGGTCCCCTAGCCCAGCACCAGGACGGGAAGCGTACCTTGAGGTCCCCTGTCAAGCCCCACGCGGTGGGGGAGGGCATAGCCTCAGGTCCCTGCTGATTGCTCATTAAGGCTCCTTATGGGAACTTGGCCTCAGCTGTGGGTGTAGCCATCTTTGTGACGAAGTGATGGTTAATTAGCATATTCCCTCTTTATTAGATAGGATAAGGTTACAGCTAGAGGTGCTAAAAGATAGAACTTGAACATATATTTCCTTGGGGCATCCTTCAACCCATAATAGAAGGAATGAAGAAGATCAGCCATTTACAAATTAAAAATCAGGTGATGTCTTCACAGAATCAAGGGGGTCTAAAATAAGCATCCTTCTATGATTAAACTAGGTGTTTTCAAAGCAGTCTTCCAAGAGGCAAAACAGGCTTCTGTCATAAGTGAGCATGAAAGACGCTGAAAAGCAAAAGCAGAGGAGTGGGCTGTGGGATGGGGGGGTGTAAATGCAATTGTCTTCTGAAGTAAAGTTTGTCCCAGCTCATCTGCCCATGAAATTTTGGGAAATAACCTAATCTGTAGTAAATATTGCCCAGAAAAATGCATGCTAGTTTTTGTATATCAGTTATTATCCCTGCTCTACTTTTGGTTGCATATTTATTATAACAAATTAGCAAGCATAATTTTCAAGTCAGTATTACAAATCATAGAAGATTACTTTTTAGTTTTTAATCAATAAGCAGTTTGTGGACACCAAAATAATGAACATATTGAAAACTAATGTTCAGCTTTCATGAAGCAGTTATCTTTAACATTTACCCTTAAATTGTGTTACATTGAGTCTACCCTAGACAGCACTTTAGAATAGTGGAGAACATGGGTTAGTGCACTTTCACCAAATGATTGACAATACTGTCTCTTGTCCATAAGCCAAAGCTTGGAGAGAAATGTTATTGGTCACGGTGCATCCTTGTCTTTTCCCCGCATGTCTTGAAGTTTTGTCATCATTGTCTTTTGGTGACAATCTGGCAATAAACCTCAGTAATTTATGCCAATCTCTTATATTTTCTCTTTGTTCTAGTTTAAATTGCTTTATATTTTCCTTTATTGTATTTATTACAAACTATAAAATACACTGTCATTGGCATTATAATAATGTTACATGCACATGGATATTTTACTGTGCAGTTTTTTAGTATAACCGGCTAACTTAGTGTATGTTTATATATATATCTTTTAATGACATTATAGCTCCATATTTTATTTGTTTTTGCAAATTTCGTATGTCAAATATTTCCTAAAGGCAATTTATTTTTATATTCCGCTTTCTATCAATCCAATTATAACAGCTTTATTTGTTTCTTATAGCATTTGAGGTTGGCTCCTTGGCAAGCAATTCAATAATCAGAACTCAGAATAAAAAATAGAATAGCGTGTGATTTTAATGACAAATAACATTAAATGTGTTTCTAATTTTCCTGCCATGTTTAAGCTGAATACATAATAACCTTTACATGAACTTACCTCATTAATCTTATGGGAAAAATATAGCTACTTCATTTGTGGAATTGAGGAAAAAATTACTAAGGTCCTTTCCCACTCTTGAACACTCACCTTTCAAAGAATGGACCAGTCCAAGAGGTACAAGATCAATAGCAGTATTCTTATTTCTGAAAGTAGCTTCTTAGTTAACCCAATTCCTTTGTGCTATGAAATGGGACAGCCAATATAGTAGCTCCGCCCCAAATACGGCTGCCAGTCAACTCCTTACTGACATTCCTCTTTAAGTGGTTTTGGCTCCTCAGAGGAGACTTCTGGTAAATGAATGTGTGATCATTGGTTGAATATTCACTTTCATCTTTTTTTTTTTTTTTAAATATATTTTATTGATTTTTTACAGAGAGGAAGGAAGAGGAACAGATAGTCAGAAACATCGATGAGAGAGAAACATCGATCAGCTGCCTCTTGCACACCTCCCACTGGGGATGTGCCCGCAACAAAGTTACATGCCCTTGACCGGAATCGAACCTGGGACCTTTCAGTCCACAGGCTGACGCTCTATCCACTGAGCCAAACCGGATTTGGCTCACTTTCATCTTTTGATTGTGAAGCAGAGAAATACCAATTTGAATAATTTAGGTTGAAAGTTAAATTTAAAAATCTGCAAATATTTATTTCCTGGGAGCTTCTTGGGAAATGTTCTATCAACACTTCCCTGTGTTATTAAGCATTATTGCAAAGTGATGCTTGGGGATGGTTCAAGTCAAACTTAACCCTATTTTGTGGAGGAAGTGATGTTCTCTAATATTTAATACAAGCATGTCAAACTCAAAGGCTGACATGGGCCAAATAAACAAGGTTTAAGTTTATGTGGGTCACAAAAAAAAGCTTCAATTTTCATAGAAACATGGGTTTATTTCGATAGAGACATGCTGAATACAAAGGGCTGAAATAAATGAGTAATCATTAACATAAAGTAATAGAACATTTTAATAAAAATTAATACTTTTTATTGAACATTAACTTACCAGACACTGAATAACTGCACAAGTTAACAAGTGTAATGCAAATAAACCTATTTTCTGGTTCTCCAAAAGCAATATATTTCCTGTTGTGCACACCAAACAAGTCAGTATAAGACTAATGACGTGGCAATCAAGGCTGCTAAAATTCGCTGCTAGTATTAGTGGAGAGAAATATGCACCTGTGCAATGGAAATGAATGCAACACAATTGTAGTAGTCAGTCGTTAGTGAACCGTGTAATTCGTTATTAATAATTATGTATAACAGGATATTGTAAAAAATTTAGTTATGAAATTTTTATTAAAAAGTTTCTTACATACTGTTATATTGGCTGGGCTGCAAAAATATTCATTGTGAGCCACATGTGGCCCGCGGGCCAGGAGTTTGACTTGCTTTAATAGGTACCCCAGAAGCTGCCAGCATCTTCTTCATCTGATGCAAAACTCATACACAATTATCAAGAAAAATATTTTGTTCTTCTTGCGTAGATTGACAAGCTCATTTGGTTTATTTCTGACTGCATTCTAGTCACACCAGTGAGAAGGGAGGTTAAGAATTTAAAATCCAAGCTTTGAACCTCAACAAAAATTATACAAAAGGTGAATGGGAAAGAAAGGTCTATCATCTTTTCATTTGAAATAAGCACATTCTGTTCATGATCTTATCTGACAAGACTGTGCAGCTGTTAAGACAATTTTAAGAACTTCTACTTACAGCTTCTTGTATTAATCAAGAAAAATATGTTCAAATTGGATAAAAATACGATAGCCGCCAAAATTGACAAGAACATCTGGAGAAAGTCTTAGTTCTCTCCTGAAGGCACATGGCTTCAATATTAGCAGGCAGATGAAGGTTGAAAGAATCAAAGAGATGTTGAAAAATTAAAGGCAGTCCCACTAGATTCCTTTTCTTTAACATGTTTTGGATGAAGACAAAATCCATGAGGGCAGAGACCATTTCTTGTTTATTTTGTGATCCGTAGTGCCTAGCCTCAGATGACAGTCAAGTGGGACCCAACCATGAGTGTCTAACTGACGAAATTAATAGGAAAAGTTAAGATGAGATGGTATCATTTGAACAACTATTTGAAGGGAGAGAGTGAGAGAGGCACTTGGGAATAAGCCTTTCTGGAAGATGGAGTGATACCTCCAAATCCCCAGCCTGGAGCTCACCAATGGATTCCAGGTTGTGTCAGGAGGCAGGTGTGCTTGCCCAACAGCCAGTGAGTGGACAGATACAGCTGATGAGACCAAAGAGGTACAGGAAAGGCCACATCCATCCTGAATATTTATAGCTCAATTTTAAATGTCCACACCTAAACCCTTCATTTTACCCCCAAACCTGTTCCACCCATGGCTTTTCCACATCATCCATGATAGTTGCCTATACTAAAAATCTTGGCAGCATTTTCCTTTTTACTCACACCTCTCTTCTAAATTGATCAGAAATCCTATTGGTTGGACCTTCAAAATACATCCCTCAGGCCTCACTGTTCCCATTCTGGCCTCAGACACCGTCTCCTCCAGGTACATTTGAACAGCCTCTGAATAGATCTCCTGGCCCTACTCTCATTGTCAACTTCTATCTGCTCTGTCCCTTAGAGTCTCTATACAGAGAGGTCCTTTTAAAATGTTAATTACATCATGTCAACTCCCTGTTCACAACAACACAGCTCCCATTTCCCTCAGATCAAAAAGTCAACATCTTGCCCTATCCGGTTTGGCTCAGTGGATAGAATGTCGGCCTGTGAATCAAAGGGTCCTGAGTTGGATTCCAGCCAAGGGCAAGTACCTTGGTTGCAGGCTCCTCCCCAGCCTGGGCCCTGGTCAGGGCTTGTGCAGGAGGTAACCAATCAATGTATTTCTCTCACATAGATGTTTCTCTCTGTCTTTCCCTCTCTCTTCCACTCTCCCTAAAAATCAATGGAAAAATATCCTCAGTGAGATTTAACAACAACAATAACAAAACAAACAAACAATCAAAGTCAAAGTCCTATAAGGACCTGCAAATCCCTACATGGTCAATCAAGATTCCAGCAGTAAACAAAGGCCACACTCAGATTATAATGATTTAAGAAGGGTTAAATCAAAGGACTCTTTAAAAAAGGTGTAGTAGTTGATTAGGGAAACCTCAGAAAATGAGGGATGTGCTGGACTAGGAGCAGAAGTCTGATGGCACGCTGTGGGAGGAGGGTGGGGTGGGGAGGGCAATGGAGAGAGCTGCCTTGATAGAGGCCATAGATTTCAGAAGGGGTGTCGGCTGAAGACAAAAGCCTTGCAGTGCGTAAGCTGGAACCTAGGAACCCAGAAAGAAACAAGAGGGTAGGGAAGCATAGATGTGGCTTGTGGGGCAGTGGGCAGGGTGGAGGGGATGGATGGCCAATCTAGATGAACAAGCAACAACTTGACTCTGACATTACCTTCTCCACCCCCACTGGCAGCAGCTGCTCCGGGTTCCTTGAACTGGCTGGAGACCTGCCTAATGGCCTTTGCATTGGCTGTTTCCTAGGCCTGAACATTCTTCCTCTGGATGTCTTCAGGGCCACATGGTTGACTAGTGTAACTTTCTCAATGAGGGCACCACTGTCTTTTAAGTTGCCAATTATTCTCTTCTCTCACTCCGTCCAGCCCCTCATTTCTAGTCTTTCTTGATATGCTCTGATTTTGCTCTTCTCCCCTGAATTTTTATCAACTCACAAAATCATTATGAAATATGCTAACTGGTTATGTTGATTGTTTATCATCAGCCTCCCTATGCTAGGACATTTTCCCATGGATGGATCTGAGCATCTGGATCAGACTGTGTCATGGAGTGGACACTCCATCAGGAGTGTCGAATGAGTAAATGAGGATAATGAAGACTTACACTTCTTCAGGCACAAGTGAAGGTGCCCCAGTGTGTACTCCACTGGTGTAGTGGTAACCAAAATTCTAGATGGAGTCAGAGGACAAACATCTCAGATCTCACTATACTGGAAAGGAATCCATTTCCCATGTATCTAAATATTTGGGTAATTTCATGAATAGACAGAGAACATCAGTGAATAACTATCATAATAAATAGAGTAAATTTTAATCTTCAAATGAAATTATAATGATAAAAATAATTTTAGGGAATTATAGCAAGCAGAATAGTAGCCCCCACAAAGCCTGAGGTCTCAAAACTTATGAATGCCTTATAAGGCAATAGGAACTTTGCTGATGAGATTAAGTAAAAGGTCTTGACATGGGAAGATGAGCCAAGGATGTAGGTACCTCTGCAAGCTGGAAAAGCAAGGAAGCAGATTCTCCCTTAAAGCCTCCAAAAAGAACACAGCCCTGCAAGCACCTTGGTTGTACCCTATTTTGGAATTCTGATATACACACCCATAAGATAATGTGGGTGCTGTTTATAGACAAGAAGTGTGTGGTGATGTATTAAAACAGCAACAGGGAAGTAATTCCAAAGGTAGAGAGGTATTTTGACTTAGGGCAGCATATGAGATATTAAAGCATTTTTTGCTCCTGAGTCAGGATCCTCAAGCATTCAATTCTGCCCACATTTGGCCAAATCTAATCATTGTTTGGATACATAAAAAGCTTAATGGCAATTATATTTAATCTTTGCAATTTTTGTGGAGATTACAGTGGTCAAATTCTTAAAAATTTAAATACCTTTGCCTATAATTTTGACTCTGAATGGAAATTAAAATACTCTCAAAACCTGTCAGTTTAATAGTAATGGGATTTAATTTTATTCACCTTACTCGTTCTAAAGATGTAAATATAGGTGTTATATCCACCACCGATTTCTTTGCTCAGTTAATCTCTGTCACCTACTTGGTCAACATACATGCATGTCTGGCATCATGTAAAACTCTTAATCTTTAGCAATTATTGCTGTGAACACCTAGCTATATTAATAGTTCTAAGTTTAGAAATACAATTCACTAAAAATATCACTGAACATTCTAAGAAACTGCCCACACATTTTAATAATGCTTCTATTACAGTAAATTCCAAATAATTAAAACTTTATGATTATTTCCTTTTGTCACTTATCCCAATTTTAATCTGTGAAATAACTACCTGACAGAGTTGATTTCTTGAGCAAAAAAGCCCATTTTGCATTACCCTGGACTTGGAAAAAGGTTTGGCTTCTTTTGCTCTGATTTGGGTGAGCAGAATGAATGAGTCCGTGTTGGTGGGAGTGTTCTTTGCTCCTGTGACAGCAATCTAAATCCAGGTCAAAATTAGATTCAAATGGACTTTCCTATTACCTATTCTTCCCATCACAAATGTCTTTTTACAGGCCAAATGATTTTGCTCAGAATAATTCACAATTCTATTTCATTTGTATATCTCTTATAGTTTTGTTCATTTTCCTTAATGAAGATCAAAAAAATTGACCAGTTTGCAGTCAAATAAGCCTAAAAACTGGGTTCTCTAACCTGCTGCTTTGTCCAATGAAGAGTTAGCTTCTGCCTGGGGATATGTTCATTCAGAAAATGTTAAAAAATTACCAAAAATGCTATTGATTCCAAATTCATATGAGTTATGCCATTTAAGATTTCTGATTTCTGGTAGTTGATAAAAAATTCTTCTAGTTAACTCATCTACGTGTTTACCAAAAGTCAAAAATTCATTGAAAAAATACAGCTTAAAGCACATTTTTTTTTAAAGATAAGATAAAACAGACATTGCATTTTCAAACTCCTTTCCCTGAGAATGTTAGAAGGTTGCAGCAAAAATGGGTCTCACTGACACCTGTGCCAGTGCACACCTGTGACAGTTTGTACACCTGGTAAAGAATGCCCTTCTAGTTATGTTCACAGTTTTCACTCCTCAGTATGGATGAGGACCTCTTAGGGTTTCTCTCTTTCCCACCTCACTGGACACATGATCTTCCCATGTACTCACTGTCATGATTATTTATTCTGCCTCAGAGTGTACAAACAATCTGTATGATAATGCCTCCCAAATTTATATCCTTAACTCCAAACTCTTTCATCAAAACACCTTAAATTTACCCTCCAATGTCCAATTTGCATCTCAAGTTTAATTAAGCCACTTAGTTATTTTTAAAATACTTTTGTTGATTTCAGAGAGGAAGGGTGAGGGAGAGATAGAAACATCAATGATGAGAGAGAATCGCTGGCTGCCTGCTGCATGCCCACATTGGGGATTTAGCCCACAACCTGGGCATGTGCCCTGACCTGGAATTGAACCATGACCTCCTGGTTCATAGGTCCATGCTCAACCACTGAGCCATGCCAGCTGGGCAAGCCACTTAGTTACTGAGCTAATTCTCAACAAGGAGATTGAGCCAAGGTCTGTCCCCGGTCAGGAAGTGAGGCTGTCTGAGTAAAGGGACCAGCAATTTCACTGCAGGGACAGGAGAGTATGAAATAAGGTTGGAGCATTTCAGTCTTCACCTCACAGTGGCCATCATTCCTCAAACACCAAAATAAACCTAAAGGCATGCATGTTTTTCTATAAAAGTCCATCTTTAAGAAGAGTCAACTATTCTCTACATCCACTCTGCCAATAGACTACTGTTCTCCAATCCTACTCGTGAGGAAGTTCAGTCCCTCCATCTGAGTGTTCCCTGCTCAAGTGAAGATAGAGGGTGCTGGTCAAAGCTGTAGAAGAAGAGATAGGCCTTTTCCAGACACTCAGTGTTCATTAAGCCAACATCTTCTCATTCAGAAAATATTCGGCAGCTACTTTATGCAAAAAACCATTAAATAGTGTTTGACTACAGAAATAAAGCTTAATAAATTAAATTAAGAGACTTTGCCTTTGTACACTAAAAAGAAAAAATGGAAAGGAAAAAAGTTTAATTTACATTTGCTCTTTAAAATGTCAATCATAAACATCAATATCATAAACTGAAGTATCCCATGTGTATGTTTAATTCTAATGGAAATAATGTGAACTAATTTTGCCAAAAGAGCTCTTTAATTATCTCTATTGGAAAAACTTCAGCAAAAGGCAAAGTTCAAATACTAAGCTAATTTATAGTGGTTGAGAAAAGCTTAATGCCTAAAAACAGTGAAATAAATTTAGATTTATTATGGGTAATAATGGATAATCACAACCATTCCAATATATTCCATGATGGCATTACATAAGCTACATTATATTTATTATGAACATCTGGCATACTGTACACTATTCAGATAACTTTAATTAAACCAGCCTCCAAGCTCCCATATAATGCGATGGAGATTCTGAAGAGGCGGAGAACAGCCGAGTGTGTTCAGGAACAACTCAGCCTTAGAGGCTGTCACATTCCAGTTTAATAACTGTTCCTTTCACACAATCAGAACATAAGATAATAGTTTGCTGAATACCTTTAACTTCAGACCACTGAATATATTTAACTTCAGACCAAGACCTATAACCTCTCTTACATAGTTCTCAGTCTAGTCACCTAAAATCAGTGTGCTACAAACATCCCATTCACTGATTGTGGCATCTGTTGGATTTTGTGCACAGAAAATCATGAGCTTCTAACCATGAGCTTCTATTTCTTCGCCCACTAGTGGTGTTGCCATAGGTGTGTGAACAGGCAAGTGGAGGCTGCTACTGCACACTGTCTTCCCACTCACTGTCCTGTGGAAGGAAGGAGGGTGCAAGAACAGGGGTAGCTGTGGGAGGGAGGCCTGGCAGTGGATAGGACTGAGATATTTCTAAGCAATAGGTATTTCATAAATCCCACTACATACTTAACACTCTTTAGGTCTGGGAATATAACAATGAACAAAATCAACACAAATCCCTCCATGTTGGAACTTGCATTGTAGTGGGGAGAAATAAATTAGGGTATTTGTTACTTAAAAATGCTAAGAAGAACAAGAAAGTGGAGGAAGAAGATGGGAAATGGGAGAAATTGAAATGATAGATGCAGGGGTCATAAGATGATGTCTGAGAAAGATGTAGGACTTGGAAGCAAATTATTTAACAGCCTCACACATATATGCATGCACTTAAACATATACACGCATACATCCACACATATATATTAATAATGCATTCACATGTACATGTATATCCACACATGCATAAATAGACATTTATGCATGCACAATACATATATACACAGAAGTACATATATGCACACACATGTACGTATAGATACATGCATGTGCACTCACATACACATGCAATTATACATGCACATATATACATACAAACATGCATACACAGGTTTCAGTCCATATTAAGGATCATTATAAGAAAAGATGAAAGGCTTTGAGGAACAAGTCTTGGTACATGTTCTCCTAGTTAAAGAGAGAAGCAAAGTTCCTAGCTTTCTTTAAAATAACATTTTCCCCCCAAAAGCAATCTACATAAAAGCCTCTATGAAGGTAGAGAGAGATCATGGGCACTTTGATGGAAGAATAGACAGAGACCAAGCCAGGTCATCTTAGACTCCCAGGGTCCTCCAGATCTTATTTATTAAAATATCACTTGTAAAATTAACATTTTCCTCTTTAGCTGCATTTTTCCTAAAAATAATTTAAAAGAAGAGACCTGTGGAATACAATTGACAACAACATCTATCCAATATATAAAATAATTAATAAGATTTTGAAAGGTATCCTAGAGCTCCTAATATTAAGACAGCACAAATAGGCATTTATTGTATTTTAATAGTCATCTAGTTCAGTTTATAATGTTGTTTGATGTTAAAATGTCAAAGTATAAGGAAGTTTGAGGGTGGTTTGAGCCAAAGACACAAACATTGTAATTTATTATTTAGAATAAAGTTGCACAATTGATGTTCACTAAGATGTATAACTAATAAATCAACTTTGAAATTGTTCCAAAAAATTAAATAAATTATATATATGTGTGTGTGTGTGTGTGTGTGTGTGTGTGTGTGTATATATATATATATATATATATATATATGCTGATGTATTTTATTCTTTATTGACTAAGGTATTACATATGTGTCCTTTCCCCCCCATTGCCCTCCCCCACTGATGCCCTCACCCCCCTGGTGTCTGTGTCCATTGATTAGGCTTATATGCATGTATACAAGTCCTTTGGTTGATCTCTCCCTTTACCCCCACCCTCCCTTACCTTCCCTCTGAGGTTTGATGGTCTGATCGATGCTTCTCTGTCTCTGGATCTGTTTTTGTTCATCAGTTTATGTTGTTCATTATATTCCACAAATGAGTGAGAGCATGTGATATTTATCTTTCTCTGACTGGTTTATTTTACTACTATAAATTATATAAAAATCTTTAAAGCAAATAAAGAAAATGTAAAAGCATTATTATTTTAAATATCAGAGAAATTAATCTCAAAATACTGTCTGCTGTAATTTAAGTATGTCTTATAAGGCTATAAAATATTATTAAATCCCATTATCCAAATTCATACTCTCATGTTTCAGTCATTTTAGGACATGCTCTCATTATGTGTGAAATATTTGCTGGTGAGGCAAAGGAAATGTCTACCCATGTGATAATAAACAAGAAAACACAAAATGAGTCACATTTTAGTTCACCCATTTAATTGTTATGCCCCTCCACTGACTAAGACTCTTCATCTAAAAGTAAAGAATGTGATTTCAGTCTCCTCCAAACTACAGCTGTATCTAATGAAACACTTCTTTGTGAGAAGGCTTATTATGTGTTGCTATGATAAGTGGTGTTGAATTAACATAAAAATGCAAATCCAATTGCTTTTATTGTCTATTACTGCATTAAAAGACACAGCAAAACTTAATGATTTATAATAATGATACTCCAAAACTTAGTGATTTATAACAATGATTTATTTCTCATGGTTCTTTGGGGTTATTGAGAGGTTCTTCTGTTTCACCTGTTGTTTGCTGGAGCATTGGGGTAGCTAGAAGGTCCAAGTTTGCTCAGTTCCCAAGGCTGGCAGTTTGTGCTAACTGCCCGCTGGAAGCTCAGCTGGAACTACTAGTATAAGCTGAGGGCTTCAATTCTTCTCCATGTGGGCCTCTCCATATACTACGTGGGCTTCCTTACAGCATGACAGCTGGGATCAAGAAGGAATGTTCCAAATGTAAGAGGGGAAACAGGATCTTAAACATACAAGGTCAGTTCCATCACCTGGTTTAAACAGGTCACCAGACAAGCCCAGATACAAAGGGCGAGAAAATAGATTCCTTCTCTTTATCAGAGAAATTGCAAAGAATGTGAAGACATTCTTAAGCCATCATAGCCATTAAATACTATTATCATTTTCTGCTAGTTTTCCCTCTCTATATTATCTGTAGAATAAGGGATATTTGGTTCTGTACTCCAAGGCCTAGTAAGGGTCCCAATTTTAAAGGTTAGCTCCATTTGTAGTTTTATAAATAAATGGGGTGCAATTTATTATATACAAAAAATATGAATTAATAATATTTTATTTATATACCTAATGTCCCATATTATAATCCCCAAGTGGAGATCTGCTAACTTAAAATTTAAAATTTTTTTTTTTTCTTTTTTTTTTTTTTCTTTCTGCTTCTTTTTTTTTTTTTTTTTTTCAAATTTTTATTAAGGTATTATATGTGTACATATCTTACCATTGCCCCCCACCCCCACCCCACTCCCATACATGCCCTCACCCCCCAATGTTTTGCATCCGTTGGTTACTCTTATATACATGCATATAAGTCCTTCAGTTGATCTCTTATTTCCCCCACCTCTCCCTAACCTTACCACTGTAATTTGACAGTCTGTTTGATGCTTTACTGCCTCTGTAACTATCTTTTTGTTCATCAGTTTATAATGTTTTTCATTATCCCCAAATGAGTGGGATCATGTGGTATTTTTCTTTCATTGACTGGCTTATTTCACTTAGCATAATGTTCTCTAATTCCATCCAAGTGCCTACAAATGGTAGTAATTCCTTCTTTTTTACGGCAGCATAGTATTCCATTGTGTAGATGTACCATAGTTTTCTGATCCAGTCATCTGCTGATGGGCACCTAGGCTGTTTCCAAATCTTAGCTATTGTAAATTGTGCTGCTATGAACATAGGGGTGCATATATCCTTTCTGATTGGTGTTTCTGGTTTCTTAGGATATATTCCTAGGAGTGGGATTACTGGGTCAAATGGGAGTTCCATTTTCAGTTTTTTGAGGAAACTCCATACTGTTCTCCACAGTGGCTGCACCAGTCTGCATTCCCACCAGCAGTGCACGAGGGTTCCTTTTTCTCCGCATCCTCGCCAACACTTGTCGTTTGTTGATTTGTTGATGATAGCCATTCTGACAGGTGTGAGATGGTATCGCATTGTTGTTTTGATTTGCATCTCTCGGATAATTAGTGACTTTGAGCATGTTTTCATGTGTCTCTTGGCCTTCCTTCTGTCTTCTTTCGAAAAGCTTCTATTTAGATCCGTTGCCCATTTTTTTATTGGATCATTTATCTTCCTTTTATTAAGTTGTATAAGCTGCCTGTAGATGTTGGAAATTAAACCTTTATCAGAGATACCATTTGCAAATATGTTCTCCCACACAGTGGGGTTTCTTGTTGTTTTGTTGATGGTTTCTTTTGCTGTGCAAAAGCTTTTTATTTTGATGTAGTCCCATTTGTTTATTTTCTGTTTGGCTTCCATTGCCCTAGGGGCAGTATCACTGAAAAAGTTCTTTTGGCATATGTCTGAGATTTTGCTGCCTGTGGATTCCTCTAGTATTTTTATGGTTTCCCGTCTTATATTTAAGTCCTGTACCCATTTTGAGTTTATTTTTGTGTATGGTGTAAGTTGGTGATCTAGTTTCATTTTTTTGCATGTATCTGTCCAATTTTCCCAACACCATTTATTAAAGAGACTGTCTTGACTCCATTGTATGCTCATGCCTCCTTTGTCAAATATTAAATGCGCATATTGGTTTGGGTCGATATCTGGATTCTCTATTCTGTTCCATTGATCTATATGTCTGTTCTTGTGCCAGTACCAGGCTGTTTTGATGACAGCGGCTTTGTAATACAGCTTGAAATCTGGTATTGAGATCCCTCCTACTTTATTCTTCTTTCTCAGGATTGCTGTGGCTATTCGGGGTCTTTTTTTATTCCAGATGAATTTTTGGAGAGTTCTTTCTAGGTCTGTGAAATACGCCGTTGGTATTTTAATGGGGAGTGCATTGAATCTATAGATTGCTTTGGGTAGTATGGACATTTTAATGATGTTGATTCTGCCAATCCATGAACATGGTATGTTCTTCCATCTGTTTACATCTTCCTCTATCTCTTTTTTCAGTGTCCTGTAGTTTTCCGCATATAGGTCTTTTACCTCCTTGGTTAGGTTTATTCCTAAGTATCTTAATTTTTTTGGTGCGATGGAAAATGGGATTGCTTTTTTAGTCTCTCTTTCTGTAAGTTCACTGTTGGTGTATAGAAATGCCATAGATTTCTTAGTGTTAATTTTGTATCCTGCTACATTGCCGAATTCATTTATTAAGTCTGTTAGTTTTTTGATGGAGTCTTTCGGGTTTTTTATGTACAATATCATGTCATCTGCAAATAAGGACAGCTTTACTTCTTCTTTTCCAATTTGGATGCCTTTTATTTCTTCTTCTTGTCTAATTGCAGTGGCTAATACTTCCAGTACTATGTCAAACAGGAGTGGTGAGAGTGGGCATCCCTGTCTTGTTCCTGTTCTTAGGGGAAATGGTTTTAGTTTTTGCCCATTGAGTATGATGTTAGCTGTGGGTTTATCATATATAGCTTTTATGATGTTGAGGTATGATCCTTCTATTCCCACCTTGTTGAGAGTTTTTATCAAGAAAGGGTGTTGGATTTTGTCAAATGCTTTTTCTGCATCAATTGATATGACTATGTGATTTTTATCTCTCAATTTGTTTATGTGATGTATCACATTTATTGATTTGCGGATATTGAACCATCCTTGCATTCCTGGGATAAACCCTACTTGGTCATGGTGTATGATCTTTCTGATGTACTTCTGGATCCGATTTGCTAGAATTTTGTTGAGGATTTTGGCATCTATGTTCATGAGGGATATTGGCCTGTAATTCTCTTTCATTGTGTTGTCTTTATCTGGTTTTGGTATTAGGGTGATGCAGGCTTCATAGAAGGAGCTTGGAAGTGTTCCTTCCTCTTGAATTTTTTGGAATAGTCTGAGGAGGATAGGTTTTAGTTCTTCCTTGAATGTTTGGTAGAACTCTCCTGTGAAGCCGTCTGGCCCCGGGCTTTTGTTTGCCGGAAGCTCTTTGATGACTGCTTCAATTTCTTCCATAGTTACTGGCATGTTGAGCTGTTTAGATTCTTCCTGATTGAGTTTTGGAAGGTTATATTTTTCTAGGAATATGTCCATTTCCTCCAGGTTGTCCAGTTTGTTGGAATAGAGTTGTTCGTAGTATTTTTTAACAATCCTCTGTATTTCGGCGGGATCTGTTGTTATTTCACCTCTTTCATTTCTGATCTTGTTTATTTGGGTCCTCTCCCTTTGCTTCTTGGTGAGCCTGGCTAGAGGTTCATCAATCTTGTTTATCCTTTCAAAGAACCAGCTCTTGGTTTTGTTGATCTTTTGTATTGTTTCTTTGGTCTCTATGTCGTTTATCTGTGCTCTGATCTTTATTATTTCCTTCCTTCTGCTTACACTGGGCTTTTCTTGTTGCTCTTTTTCTAACTCTTTGAGTGTTTGGGTTAGGTAATTTATTACCCCTGTTTCTTGTTTTTTGCAGTAGGCTTGTAGAGCTATGAACTTCCCTCTCAAGACTGCTTTCGCTGTGTCCCATAGATTTTGGATTGTAGTGTTTTCATTGTCATTTGTTGTCATGATGTTTTTTATTTCTTCTTTGATCTCTCTGGTAACCCAGTCATGGTTTAATAGCATGCTGTTTAGTCTCCATGTGTTTGATTTCTTTGGGTTGTTTTTATTGTAGTTGATTTCCAGTTTTATGCCACTGTGGTCTGAGAAGATGCTTGATATGATTTCTATCTTCTTGAATTTGAAGAGACTTTGCCTATGTCCCAACATATGGTCTATCTTTGAAAATGACCCATGTGCGCTTGAGAAGAATGTATATTCTGTGGCTTTGGGGTGAAATGTTCTGAAGATGTCAATTAATTCCATCTGGTCTAGTGAGTCATTTAGGATTGATGTTTCTTTGCTGATGTTTTGTTTAGAGGATTTGTCCAATGGTGATAGTGGGGTATTAAAGTCTCCTACTATGATTGTATTGCTGTCAATGTCTCCCTTGATATCTTCCAGGAGTTTTTTTATGTATTTGGGTGCTCCTGTATTGGGTGCATATATGTTTACCAGAGTTATTTCTTCTTGTTGGATTGCTCCCTTTAGTATTATGAAATGGCCTTCCTTATCTCTTGTTATGTCCTTCAGTTTGAGATCTAATTTGTCAGAAATAAGTATTGCTACCCCAGCTTTTTTTTCAGTTCCATTTGCCTGGGAAACCTTTTTCCATCCCTTCACCCTCAGTCTGTGTGCGTCTTTTTTTCTGAGGTGGGTTTCTTGTAGACAGCAGATATATGGGTCGTGTTTTCTTATCCAATCTGTTACCCTATGTCTTTTGATTGGGGCATTTAATCCATTTACATTTAAAGTTATTATTGATAGGTACTTATTTGTCGCCATTCCTATTCTTTACCCCTGTGTTACTTCTTCGCTTCCTGTTTCTTTCTTTCTTTCTTTCTTTTTTTTTTTTTTTTTTTTTTTTTTTTTTACAGTAGACCCTTTAGCATTTCTTGCATTGCTGGTTTGGTGGTAATAAATTCCCTTAGTCCTTTTTTGTCTGTGAAGCTCCTGATTTCACCTTCAATTTTGATTGACAGCCTTGCTGGGTACAGTATTCTTGGATTCAGCCCCTTCCTTTGCATGACTTTGTATATTTCATTCCATTCCCTTCTGGCCTGATGAGTTTCTGTTGAGAAATCAGTTGCTAGTCTGATGGGGGTTCCTTTGTATGTAACTTTCTGTCTCTCTCTTGCTGCTTTTAAGATTCTTACTTTGTCGTTGGTGTTTGCCAATTTAATTATAATGTGCCTTGGCGTCGGTCTTTTGGGGTTCATTTTGCTTGGGACTCTGTGAGCTTCTTGGATTTGTGTGGGTTTTTTCTTCCCTATATCTGGGAAATTTTCTGTCATTATTTCTTCAAAGAGGTTTTCTATTCCTTGCTCAGCTTCCTTTCCTTCTGGAACCCCTATTATGCGGATGTTGTTTTGTTTCGTGTTGTCCCAAAGTTCCCTTAGACTCTCCTCCTGCCTTTTAATTTTTTTTTCTAGAAGTTGCTTTTCTTGGGTATTTTTTTCCATCTTGTCTTCTAGCTCACTGATGCGGTCCTCTGCTTCTTCTAGTCTACTCTTGATGCTTTCTATTGAGTTCTTTACAGCAGCGATGTCATTTTTCATTTCTTCTTGGTTCTTCTTCATTTCCTCTTGGTTCTTGCTCATATTGTCGAATTTGTCTTCCATTCTTTTCAGCCACCTTATGACCATTTCTCTGAATTCTTTTTCTGGAAGGTTGCTTGCCTCCATTTCGTTTACTTCCTTTTCTGGTGATGCCTGCTTTTCTTTCATATGCGGGCTGCTTCTTTGTCTCCCCATGGTCTCTCTTCTCTGGGTGTCTGGTTATGTAGTTCTCTCTCTCCTGGGTTGATTTAAAGGCACAAAATACAGCACTACCAGGTACAACTCACAAGGCACTGAACAGGAATGTATTCACGATATTAATAACCTCCAATAAAGGTGACCACCAGAGAAAGGCAAATTAGGTGATAGGAGAGAAAGAAGAAGAGGAAAAAAGAAAGAAAGAAAGAAAAAAAGAAAAAAGGAGCGTGAAAATGAAATTGGGAAAAGGGAAAGTAAAGAAAAAAAAAAGTAAGAGAGACAAGAAAGTGACTAAGAGAGAAAGGGGAACAGACTATATATATTGGGGATAAAACTCCAATAGAACAATCACTAATCCCAGCAAATGCCAGCAACAAGTGCCTGGGGATTAGTACAAACTACAACACCAACTAATATGGAGTGAGGCAAGGGAAAGCTGAAGCACAAAACAAACAAACAAAATAAACAAAAGAAGAATAAGCAAAATAATCTCACAAAAAAGCATAAAAATTCGATATAATCTACATTCAAGCAAACAACAACAAAAGGACAGAGAGAAGGACAAGTTTATGGATAGCTCAGACAGCGAAGGGAGAGGTGTATGTGGACTTGGAGCAGGGGATTGGAGATTAGATATGTAAGTAGGGTGAAATTTTAACAAGGGGTAAACAGAAAGAATAGGGAAAATCTAAAGCAGTAAAAGGGTAAGATAAACAGGACACTGAAAAGGGGGAGGTTAGAAAGAGAGTGATGGCCTAAAGGTAGAGTTGAGATAGAGTAAAACGATGCTAAAGGAAAGATAAAAATAGAATGTAGAACCCTAATCCCAAAATAAAATGAAGAGAAAATAAAATGACACTTAAAAAAAAAAAAAGATAAAATAGCAGTAGTAATAATACGGATTGAAAATAAAAATGTAATAATTAAAAAGGTAAAATCAAGTGATGAAAAAAGAAAAAAAAGTTTCTTGATTAAAAGATGCAAAAATGAAAATAAAAAAATAAAAAAAATAAAAAAATAAAAGGTAAAAATAAGATGTGAAGTAGTGAAGGTCATTCACTTCCTCTGTTTTTCTGTTTGGCACGCCTGTTTCTCAGTCCAGACAGTATTGCAGTTCCCTGCGATCCACTGCTCTTCAGTGTTGTAAGCCAGTCCTGATTTTAAGCAGGCGGTGTGTCTTAATTTCTCATATTCCTTTATTTTTGATTACACAAGAGTCAATTTGTGATTCAGCCCCTGGGTGGCAGTGTTTCTGGATTGACTTCCGGGTCTATCTATGGCCTCTCTAGGCAGTGTTAGAGCCTTCTTTCCCTGTGGCACTCACTACCGGTTTGTGGGAGTGGGCTGCCTCAGAGCTGACTCTCCGATGGTCACTCCCTGCTCTGATCCCCAGGTTCCAGAAAAACAACTTTCCCCTGCAGTCTCCCAGGGTGTCCCCAACTGGGTGATCCTATGTATTGGGCTTAGTAATCAGAAGCAAGAATTTCAAGAGGAAAAAGCCCAGTTGTGCGAACTCCGGGACTGTGCGTAAGCCCAGGCACCCAGGGAACGCAGGGGCTGCGCGTAAGTCTGGAGTGCCTGAAATTCTTAGGGTGTCCCTGCATGTCAGATCAAAATGGGTTGCTTTTTAGAGTGCCCTTCTCTTAGCAGCTCTGAGGACCCCTTTCCACAATCACAGATCACGCCAGCCCCTACAGCCACGGATTTTTCTAGGCACAGACTTCCCTGGTCCTCCAGCTCCCGCAAAACGCGCGTTCCTCTCTCCCGCTGGGACCAGAGACCTCACCTTATCCCAGGCGAAATCTAACCTTTCCGTGGTGGAGTGTAGAGCTCCTCTGAACCCGTGTGTTTGCGCCAATTGGGGAGCGTTGTTCTGGGGCTCGCAGTCGTTCCTTGGGTGCCGCAGTTGTGGATTCTCAGGCTTCCGATAAGCTCCACTTTCCGGATCAAGATGGCGCAGACTCCGTGTCCAAGCCCGCAGCTCCGGGAGGGGACCCAGCCGCAGTTGGTGCTGCCAGGTCAGGGGAACCCCGTTTAGCAGTCCCCCACCTCCTTCTGGAATTCAGCTGTCTCCCAACCAGTCAACAAACACTCCTTGTGCGACCCTCAGCTGTTCTTTCTTTCTGCTCCGGGACAAGGCTCGGAACACGTCTGTCTATTCCGCCGCCATTATATCTCTCCTCGCTACTTATAACTTTAATGTATAATTTAGTTACTAATGAAGCATAGAGCCCATTTCTTAAAAAACCATGTTTGTTGAAGACACCTTCTGAAATAATCCTTAATGGCCCCATGCCTCCTGAAATTCACAGACATGTGTAATCCTCTCTTCTTGAGTGAGAACTGAACTACTGTGTTGCTTTTAATCCATAGAATATGGTAATATCTAGTGGATATAGGTGGTGACTGGGTTCCAAATATTGTGATATCAATCTTTTTAGCAGACTCCATTTCATGCTGCCTTTGGTGAAGCTGACATGTTGAAAAGTCCCACAGGGCAAGGAACTGAGAGGGACTCTGGTCAGTGCAAGCAAGAAACTTAGACTTTTGTTCTCAGTTAAGCAACTCACAGGAAAAAAAGAATCCTTCTAACAACCACATAAGTCAGTGGTCGGTGAACTGTGGCTCGCGAGCTACATGCGGCTCATGAGCCGCGGTTTGCTGCTCTGTTGACTAATGAGTTTGCCGACCACTGACCTAGACTCTCGATTCCAATAATTACAGGCTGTTGTTGTTCCTTGTGATTAAGCCCCCATAAGTCATCTTGGAAACAGATCCTTCCCCAGTTAAGTCTCCTTGAGTCCTGAACCCTGGCCAACGCCTTAACACAGCCTGAGAGAGACCTGAATCAAAGGACCTAGATGAGGCATGCCTAGATCCTTGACCCACAAAATCTCTAAGTCGTGCCTGTGTGTTCTAAGCCACTAAATTTTGCCAAATTTGTTATTCAGCAATGGATAAATAATACGTTCTCATGCTTTTATTTTTATTAGCTTCATTTAAAATCAATTATTTTTTTAGAAACAACTTATAAAATGTAGTGTTTTCCACAGACTGGCAGAGATTTAAGGCAATATTTTATTGAATTGTTGCATATGGTAATGTTTATTCTGACTACTCTGAACTAAAAAACTTAATAGTTTAATGTCATTTGTCAGCAGTAGATGCTTAATTTAGAGCTTCATAGATACCGCATTTTCCCAGATAAAAATTCTTAAGGCTAATGGATTTGTTTGCAGAATTACTGTGCTGAAGGAAAATAAACCACAGGCCAATTAGATTGGTTAATGTAGAGCATTCCTACCAGAATGTTGTTTTCTTTTTTTTATTTACCATGTGTTGTGTTTTTTTTTGTGTGTGTGTGTGTGTGTGTGTGTGTGTATTTCTCTCAAAAAACGTTTCAAAGTTATCTGGGTTTATATTGACAACATATGGAGTAGAAAAAATGAAGAGACCATATCTTTATCTCTGGAAGATGTGTCCCTGACTGACTTTCCTATTCAATTGTTAGTGTGGCATGGCAAACATCTGTAAGGAACTAAACAGCAAGTACACTTTCAGAAGTCGTGTCACAGTGGCCAGTGGCAAACCACTGAACCTTTTCTACATGAAAAGTACGGTTTAGTTTTAAATAGTATGTCACAAGTCTTCCTTATAGAAGAATTCCACATACCTTATGTAAAATGCACCCCGTTTAGAAGGTGGAACTTCACCTCCTGCCTCTTGAGTGTAGCCTGGACTCACTGAATCCCTTCCAAACAGAACAGTAGAGTCTGGAAAGAAAAACAGCAACTTCGAGTGGAGAAACCTGGAGATGCCCCTGAACCAGGTGCTCTAGGTTGACAGACCAGGATGCCATATGGCTGCCCTGAACCCCCTGATGGGAGGTGATGAACAGGCAACTCAGCTCTGTGCTCTTCTCCCTGCAAATCTATAATAGGAAAACATGAGTCTGACCCAAGCTGAGGTTCACATAACAAAATACTGCTCCAATATTCATCAGACCTCTCAAAGTCATGAAAATAAGAGATGGAGAAATGATTAGACATCAAAGGAGACACAGTGAATAAGGCATAGTATGATCTTGGACTAGATCCTGATACAGAACAAACATCAGTGAAAAAGTCAGTTAAATGCAAATACAATCCATAGTTTAGTTAATAGTATTGTATGAATATAATTTGCTTTGTTTGACAAATCTGATGTGGTTATGAAATATATCAACATCAGGGGAATCTGAGTGAGGGGCATGCAGGAACTTTGTGCTGTCTTTGCAACTGTTTTCTAAATCTAAATTTAATCCATAATAAAACCTTAAAATAGTGTGTCATGTTAGCTGTTTATGAAAGAATGAGTAAAAATACATCTGTGTTAAGAATAAAGTATGGAACTCTTCCTAATTGCCTTGTCCAATTCAAACCAGTTTTAGTTATGTATTAATTTAGCATGCTTAAATAGTTTTTAAAAATAACATTTGCAACCTAAGACATAGCTTGGAACAATTATTGTTTGGTTTAGAGATTAACACATAGAAAAACATTATTTTAATGCCTCCAGACACACCTTACTAGAAATATTCTAGCTTTTTGGTTTAATTAAATTGAGTGGGAAGCAAAGAAACTTTATTACATGTCTGATAAAACATCCAGGAGGCTTCAGAGTTCATTTTCTTGTCCTGTTTTGTGATGATCATTAGAAGATTGCAGATTTAAGCCCAAACCCAACAATGTTAAGAATCCTGACTGAGGCTAACCACAAGTTACATAAATAAGACAATTAATCCATTGAACACAGAATTCATTCAAATTTTTCCTTTTTTTCTTTTATCAACTGTTTAAGTTGTTTATGGTTCTTGTTGAAAAGGCCTAATACCTGTGGTTAGTGATCATCATTTAGGCCGCCTTACAGATGGCATCTTAGACCAACAGGGAAATTTGAGAAGCAGCCCACATAAACCACTTATTTCAGCCCAAAAATCCCAGCCATTGTTTTGTTAGGAATTCAAGTCTAGTCTATAAATGAACTTTACTAACTGAAGCCCATCTGAACTTTGCATTCTATTACAATCTTGCAATGCAGTTTAATCACCCTTGAATCTCTCTTTAAATTGATCATCACTGTATAGCCATACTTTGAAGCAGGCCCAGGGGGCAGAGATGCTACTTAATTTTCTTAAATAAAAATAATCAAAATGTGTCATTGATCCTAACTTTCATATTGTGAGGGACAGTCAACACAAAGCCATGACTCTTATAAACTGCCTGTCATCAATGAATTACTTATAACTTAATTATATTAAGTATTAAGTAATGGGACAAAAATCTGTAATTAGGTTGGTGTAGACACATCTATTGTTTATCTTTTCTCTAGTTTTATTGCAATATAATTGACATAAAATTGTTAAGATATTTGAAGTGTACATTGTGGTAATTTGATAGACATATACATTGTGAAAAGATCCCCAATATCCATTAAATGAACACATCCATCACCTCACATATTTATACATTTTTTTGGTGAGAATATTTAAATTATACTCTCTTAGAAAATTTCAATTAAACAGTATAGTGCTATTAATTATAGTCACTATGTTTTATATTAGATTCTTAGTGCTCATTCATGTTGTAGCTAGAAGTTCCTATCCTTTTATTAACATCTTCTTATTTTTGCCAACTCTTTTGCCTCTGGCAACCACTTTTCTACTCTCTGTTTCTTTGAGTTTAACTTTTAAAAAATTCCACATATAAGTGAGATCATGTATAATTTATTTTTCTCTGATTTATTTTACTTAGCAATATGTCTTCCAGGTTCATTCATGTTGTTGAAAATTACAGGATTTCCTTCTTTCTCAGGGCTGAATAATATACCATTGTATGTACGTACCACATTTTCTTTATCCTTCCATCTGTTGATGGGCACTTGTTTATATACATATCTTGGTTATTGTGAGTAATCCTGCAAATTCATGGGAGTGAAGTCATCCCTTTGATATCCTGTTTTCATTTCCTTTGGCTATATACCCAGCTATTTTTTCCTAGTAGCTGCACCAACTTACATTTGTACCAAGAGTGAAGTACATTTAAATTTATCAAGTTTAAAGTAGAATATAATAATCAGCAATATTAAAATTTTAATTGAGGTATAACTAAAGAAATTATAACATCTAATAAGTAGTGTAATTGTGCAGATTAAAACTTTCCTTTGTGCTTTTTAATTTCATAATTAACTTATTGGACTTATAAAAGTATTTTAAGGGTTTTACAGAGATTACTGACTTTAGAATCATTGTGCAGAATAACAATAAAGTTAAATGACCTATTTAAGTCCCAGATAAAGGCCTTATTCTCTAGAATAGATGGTTTCAAAGCCCTTAGGCACAAAATTAAATAGACCAAGGAAATAATAGATTCAAACATATACATTGACATAACTGATGGATCTGACAGTCTTTCATATCAATTTTTCTATATTTCTTTCAAAAGTCTTAGAGGTAAATTAAATACTCTCTGATTGTTGAGCAAAGCTTTAAAAACTAAGATAGTGCCCTATATTCTTAGTTAAATTTTAATGGCCCATTTCATTAGCACATTATATACCCCATTCTCCTCCCCATGCATTGACTGAATTGCCACCACAGTTGTAATTGCAGGTGCCTAGACTTAGCAACTTCACACTGAAGAATATTTTCCCAAAAAATGGCACAGATCTTACCAAATGCATATCTAAGTTTTCTGAATTATTTATGTTATAAAAATATGGTCCTCTTCTATGGACATGTGCCCCTGGGACAAAACTTTTAAGAGTGTGTGTTCCTTATGCACCCTCTAATTGTTCAATAGTATGTAATCCCAGACTGTCTTAAACCAGTAATAATTTGTTTAATTGCCTCTTCTGGAGAGAAATGTTTCCAGTAGGCAAACTGGACTCTCCATCTTTCCAGTTGAGATAAATCATAAAAGAAAACAACACAAATTAATTATATTAGTATCAAAGGAAGTAGCTTTATGACATGTTACAATAACTTGATTACAACATTTAAGCTGCTTTCAGATGTGTTTTCTGTGCTGGTATAAAGTTAGAGGGTAGTGTGTTTAAAGCAGCATCTCCATGAATTTGCTGCCACAATAGCTTTATCAGATTTTGGTTGAAATATACAGATTACAAGAGTGAGAGCTCTTATAACATCCAAGTGACCCACTCCTTCACTCTTCCTATGGTTAATAATCAAAACAAGAAGAGGAGTAAGGAGAGAGGTACCCATGATTCATTCCAGAAGGTTCAAATAAATTATCTTCATACACAACATGGTCTCCTGGATAAGGACATAAGGGGAGAAACTAGTTACAGCCCAATAAATTCTGTAGTTTAATTCAGAGTAATGTACCTCTGTCAGTTCCTTGGTTATGACAAATAAACCATGGTGAAGTAACATGTTAACAATGGGGAAACCTGGGTGTGCAGTATATGGGAACTCTATTAGCTTTGCCACTTTTCCGTAAATCTATAAAATTATTCCAAAATAAAAAGTTCACTCAAGAAAAGAAAAAAAAAACACCTAGGAAGTTTCAGTGGTATAGAATCAAGCACATTGAACAGGTCATGCAGGGATATGATGATAGTAAACAACTGTTTTCCCAATATCCTAACCTGAACTCCTTGCCCAAAAATGAATAAAAAGTGAATTACAGTTAGAAATTATGCTGGAACCTCTACCAAAAGATCTACTAGTAGCCTATAAAAAACAGAATCAACAAAATTTAACATTGTCTACACAACAAAACACTATATAACATATAAGGAATGAAAAATGTTGATGTCCATATACTCAAAAATATAAATAAGGATTCACTAAATATCCAAGTTCAGTGTCGATAAATTCATGTACTGGTTGGTTTTTAGGACCTATTGTAAGTTTGATTACATTTGAGAAAAGATTAACAGATTTAGAAACACCAGCAGTAGAAGCTTGCATAGGATAAATGGTCATGTAGATATAGTGTTTTATCTTGAATAAGTCCCTGCTCCTTCCAGGCTATAGTGCCCTCAGAAAAGGAATCTTTTTAATATTAAGAAGTGCTGTGATAAAAATACATTGCTTCACTAGACATGTGTTTATCACATATTTACTATGTGCACAGAAATATGGCCTTTGGGAATACAAAAATTAATGAGGACCTCATCCTTGAGGAGCAATTAATCTGGTAAGAAAAAGTCGCATGTAAATGACAAATTACAAGACAACAGAAGGTCAAAGATGTGGGCATTAGACATATCCATGGACTAGTTACCCTGGTGCCAAGAAAACCACTAGTGTCTCCATTATGGGAAACAATAAACCATTCTGATTTAAAGAGAAACAATTTAGCTTGTAGACTTGGCCTAAATCTCAATTTATTCTCATGTTGGAGAAGCTATCTTTGCCTCTTCAGCACATTGTCAAAACAAACAAGGCAAACAAACTATTGTGAAGCATGCTGAGTCCTTTGAATGAATGAAATTATAAATCTGGAAGCCAACATTATATCTTGTGTGGATGGTATTTACTAGTAAAATATGCATTTAGCACTAAGGACAACATTTATAAATGAAGGTTTTGAAAAATAATAAGAGCTAGAGGTGACTAATTCTTCACTATATACATTAAATACTATCATATTTTTTGACAGCCCAAAGCTTGGGGTGATTTTTATATTCTTTAAATGTTTGATGTGGGTTTTTAAGAGCTTCTGGTATAAGGCATTGATTCAACCAAGGAATTTTCATAATGAATTTTGTACTCAGCTTGGGATTTCTACTGCTGGCTAGTCAGACATGGGCAAGAATGGATGCTTCATGTCACCCATGTCAGCCACAGCTTCTCTCTCTTTTTTTTTTTCATTCTGGTGGTCTTTCTGCTGAACCTAAACCAATAATAATGATCTACTTACATGACCTGTTCTGTATATCTGTCATATTAAAGTCCAGGCTGTTTGTTTATCATCCTGTGATCTATAGCTTTCTATTAATTTAATTATACTAAAAGATCTTAAAAGCCTTGGGCTAAGTAACATGTCAATTAGAAATGAGTTTAACTTGGAATAAATATACATTTAATACTTGTAATTTATGGCTTTAAATACAAACAAAGCCCTCACTATGACACAATCTATTATTAATTGCTCCAATGCCCCAAGTCCAATTAAGAAAATCCATTTATATTTTCTCAGAGAAAGTCAATGTTCGTTCCTCATAGGAAGTACTAGATGCCTCCATTTGCCTTTCTCATAAACCAGCAAGACCACAAAGCACTTGTGTGTGTAATGAACTATGTCATGTGTGAAGTGCGTGGGGAGGGCAAAGGGAAGATAAAGCTGGTAGTGAGGGCTCACATCTTTAAAAATAAAGTAACACCCAGACCAATGTAGGGCTTATATATGCATTTTCAAATAAAACATAACCCTACTACAGACTAATTAACTGCCACTTTATGCATGCTTTTTACTTCAGTAAGTGAAGTTCAGGTATACATCTGAACTGCAATACTAGCATGTTCTCAGCAATTACATGTGGCCTTAAAACAGCTTCACTGCCAGCTTTCTTCTCCGCATGTGTAGGAAAAGTTACACATAAAAACGTCAGTCTCCATACTGAGAAAAGATAGTTAATGCTTGGGGTTGCACTTTATGGCAAAACTTATAAATCCCTGAGAAATAACATTTATAGTGGAAACCCTGACACAGTATTTTATGCACTCATGCTATCCACCAAAGGGAGAATTGAGGAGTTTAGGGATTTTAATATGTGAGATTATAAACAAATACACTTGAAACCATTTTTAATGATTTCCATGTTATTCCAAACCCCACAAAAACAGCAGAAAATATTTCATATCTTGGTTGTGATCTTCCACAAAAAAATGGTCATCCAAACATAATTATTTTAAACCAGATAACCTAATTGGCATTATTATTTTTTATTATTTTACTGTAAACAATGATGCTTTCTACTGTGATAGATACCAGGTTTCTCTAAAATCTGTATTATTGCTCAAAAGAAACTTTATTCTGTTTGAGCTAAACTGAATTGCCACCACAGTTGTAATTGCAGGTGCCTAGACTTAGGTCTTGTTTGATAAATTGGAGATGTCAGCTCTACTCTTGCTGCAGTGTTACATTGGGCCCTGTGTTTCATCCATCCTGGTTAGGAGAGCAGACTTGGAGGTGCTTACTCCCTAGTCATGGCCCCACCTTCAGTGTGGAAATACATACCTATGGCACACATCGTATGAGGCGCGGAGAAGAAAAGCCACTTACAGTACTTGGCAGGAGATTAGCACCCAATAAATGGCAGTTATCATTAGTCTAAACAATTGTTCATGTCTTAAAGGCAGTTAGAGAAACAGAAGGTAAGTATCATTGTATCTCTTTTATCAGGTTATAGATGGAGTCATATACGGAGATTTTGCAGGTGCTAATTAAAGGTTGTGCTCAATTTGGCTTCTCATATCTCATTTTTTTTTAAAAGGAATGAGTTAAGCAATATATCAAAATGGAGCACAGATTCCGTACTTCCCATTGTAATAGTCTATCTACTAAAATATTAATTTAATACCTCTATCTGAAACTTCAAGCATACATTGTTTTAATAAAAAAATCCCCAAAGTGGGAAAAATTCAGAGTATGGGTGAAACCTTGATTATTTAAACCAAGACAAATTAAAAAGATAAAAGCAATATTTTTCCTAAGCCATCAGACCTTGAGGAGAAATTACTCAGATGTTTAAATTTTACCAGTGAAAGAAGACTTATGCTTCCTGTCAAATGAAATGATGTCTGGATTAATTCATTTAGTGATGTCTGGATTTAATGACTTAATGATGACTTATATATATCTAATTAATATATATACTTAAAAATAGTAGTTTCCACAAGGTCTCATTTACAAGCTTCTTATAAGACATAATGTCTGTTTGTTGCAATATTTTTTGCAAGTGAAATATCTAAATTTTATATTTAAATAGAAAGAGAGCTCTTGCATTTATCATTGTGTTGAATTGTGTTAGATTTTGTGTTTGTTAATGTGCATGGAGATCACACTTCTTTCCTAGGATCCATCTTTATGGATCTCAAATATGGAATATGGGACAGGCTCTGAAGAAGGTCAGGGAAACTCTCCTTGTGCTGGTGACCCTATAGGAAATGTTACCTCCCTACCTAATATAAAAAATTTAGTTGTTTAACATAATAGGCCTGTACATAAGTAGATCAATTGCTTTGGAATCTGTGTTAATGTATGCATATCATTATTTAGGAAATTATCACAGAAAGAGTAATGAAATCTTAAAATGTAGGGTCTTCATATTGCTATGACACAGAGAAGTGGTTGGGAAAAACCCAGCTGTTTATCTACTAACTAGAAGCCCAATGCATAAAACTTGTGCATGGGGGCGGGGTGTTCCCCTCAGCCCAGCCTGCATTGTCTCCAATTGGGGACCCCTTGGAGGATATCCAACTACTGGTTTAGGCCCGATCCCACAATTTGGGACCGCTGGCTTCTAACTGCAAACCTGCCTGCCTGCCTGATCACCCCTAACTACCCTCCCCTGCCACACTGGTTGTCCCTATCTGCCCTCCCCTGCTGGCCTGATCTTGCCCCCAACTGCCCTCCTCTGCTGGCCAATTTGGTTCTGATTGGTCAGTTTCTATGCCAGTCAGCGTCAAAAGCACTACCTCCTAGGCAGCCATTGGCTCCCCATAGCACCCAGATTTGGTTCTGATTGGTCAGTGTCTATTCCAGTCAGCGTCAGAAGCTCCACCTCCTAGGCAGCTGTTGGTTCTCACAGCACCCACATTTGCTTCTGATTGGTCGGTTCCTTTGCCAGTCAACGTCTCTGGGCCTATCAACAGGGCCTGATTAGAAAGGCGGGGCTGATCAGCAGCCTGGTGAAGGCTTGGAGAAAAATGGAGGGGTGGCTGCTGGCCAGACTGGGAGAGAAAGAGAGAGGCAAGTGCTGATCAAAACTGCCACAGAAGCAACAGATCAGTCCCTGCTTCTCTCTTCAGTCCTCTCTCTGGCCCTGATTCGCAGCCCCCTCAGCAGTCAGTGCTGGGGCACCATAGCTGCAGCGAGACAGTCAGCATCAGCTTGGGTTGCCATGGCAACCCAGCCCTGATTGCAGGACTGATTTCAGGGTGGTCCAGCCTTGGTTGTTACTGGTCCTTTCAACCCAGGGTTTTTATATATTAGTATTATATACTTACTGAGAGGCTGAGTAAGTATACTTGGACATAATTATAAAAATTAGATTATATAAATTTTATACACAAATAAAGTATAGGCAACATTTATGAAATATAATAAGCTGAATAATTTCAAAATGTCACATTTAAATGTATAATTTTAAAGAACTTCAATGTAGTTATTATTTCAATGAGGCTAGAGATTTATAATTCAATAAACTTTTATTACTACAACATCTTGAAGAAAAACAAAAAGTGGAATAATCCTATATAATAAAAGCCTAATATGCTATGTGTCCAACCCTTTGTTTGACTGTTTGACCAGTCACTATGAAGCGCACTGACCACCAGGGGGCAGATACTCCAACCAATAGGTTAGCTTGCTGCTGGGGTCTGGCCCATTGGGACTGGGCTAGAGGGGCCAGACACGCCCTGGAGCCCTCCTGTGGTCCCTCCCCACCCTGATTGTGCACCGGTGGAGTCCCTCGGCCTGGCCTGAGCCCTCTCACTATCCAGGACCTCTCAGGGGATGTTGAAGAGCTGGTTTAGACCCAATTCCCCCAGGCCAGGCCAAGGGACCCCACCTGTATGAGAATCCATGTACTGGGCCTCCAGTGTGGTTATAATAAGCTGTGTATGTGCACATCCACATGGGTTGGACAAAAGTAGGTTTACAGTTGTGAGTACACAAAACACAGAGTTTATTCTTGTATTATTATTTATTACTTACTAGAGGCCTGGTGCACCAAATTCATGCAGTCAGACATCCCTTTTGCAATCTGGGACTGCTGGCTCCTAACTGCTGCCTGATCGCCCCTAACCACTCTACCTGCCTGCCTGTTTGCCCCTAACTGCTCCCCTGCTGGCCTGATCACCCCTAACCACCTCTGCCTCAACCCCTGCACCCGGGACCTAGGCTTCCCTTCCTCTGGCCAGCTGCAGGCACCCGGGACCATGGGCAGCTTCGCCTGGGCTGGCCACAGCTGCAGGCACCTGGAACCGCGGGCAGCTTTGCCCGGGCCCAGCTTTGTTAGGAAGGACATCTGAAAGACGTCAAGTCTAATTAGCATATTACCCTTTTATTAGTATAGATTGTATTATTTTTCATACAAACAACTGTAAACCTACTTTTCCCCAACACTGTACATCCACCTTTAGAGTTACGTTTTCACTGTAATATTTCTGTACAATACCATGAGAGTGAACTATGGGACAGCTTCATGTTTAACCCTTAAAAATAATAGGATTCTAAGCAGTACTTCCCAGGAATCTGACAGGGGAGGGAGGTCATTTATTGGAAGCACCCTAGCTTCAGGATGGAGCTGAGATTTGAATCTGATCTCTCTGAATGTAAGGCTTTCATGTTAGCTAAGCTCACCTTCTTGTAAGTCTAGATAGATGTGATCCTTAACCACTCCCAGAAGACATGGGTTTGGCTCAAATACTTGGGTGCACACACAGAAACACAGGAATAGCATTCACTCTTGCAATTCTTTTTTCTTCTAATATTTAAATTCCAGTTTTTTGTTAAGGGATTATAACTGTTTATGCAACTAGTATCATCCAACCTAATTTAATTTATGATTTTCAAATTCTAACTTATAGCAAAAATGTTAAGTCTAATTCTAATTTGGATTTAAAAAAACACATTAGAATAGAATGGCCTACAGTGATTGATGAAGCTAACATGTATGCACATTGATAGTCTATGCCTATTTGAATTTGTTTATCAATATTCCCCCAAAGTGTTAACTTAAAATCTGCATCTAAGAATTCACATATGTTTTGCTTTCCATGAATGAGATATGGTTCTGAGTGTGTGAGATGAATGTAAACCTGGGCAGACCTATATCAGGAAAACAGAATTGAGTGGGGAGAGAGGAAAGTCAGAGAGCCTGCCTGCACAATAAAATATTCACAAAGAAAAGCCCACAACCTCAAATAATTGAATAAAGCAAGAGCGATGGGAACAAGGGCATTGCCTGGGGATTAATGGTCAAATGGCGGAGTGATTGTCTGAGGTGATCATCAATCCCCCAGAAAATGCCCTACACCAAGGTCATTGTGGCTATAAAACCTCCCCCTCGCCCCAAACACACACACTTTTTTTTTTTTTTTTTAACCAGAGAGGCTTAAACTGTCTTCCTTTTACTTGATTTTCTGCATTATCATCATTCCTTCAGGTGGCAGTCCGAGGTATGCCTTCAAATGGTGCTGGGCTGAACTGAGTCTTTCCAAATAATTGATTTCTAACTGAACTGTGTGTAATGTTTTATCCAGGCTGAGTAATATTTCAGAGTTTTTTGAACCATGAAAATTCAGCAAAAGCTTAAGTAAAATGTGTGCCTTGTCTTAGAGCAAAGTACTCTTGGGAAAAGACCTTATGGCATGTATTTTTAGTTTTCATGGGCATTTATAATGGTGATAAAGATGCAAATCACAATTACCAGAAAGATGATGGAAGAAATTGATCTGGAGTTTTTAATTTAGCTCCCATTTGCAATAACATCAAAATTTACAGTACAAATGACATGATGAGAAGTGGTTGGTTAAGTATGTAATTAAATCAATCTATGCCACCCCTCAAAATAATCAGGAATAGAAGTGTGTAAAGAGTTTCTTAAATGAGAAGTTAGCATAATTGACTTTATCTAAATTATTACTTACTAAAATTATAGATTAGAACATATGTGTTATTTATGTATTTGCCAAAAAATAATAGAATAAAGAAAACATTATTAAAAAATGAGAATAAAAACAAATGACTGTTGGCAAAATTAGGTCAAAGAACTTTAGACCTTAAGTGAGTTTTTTTAAAATTTAGAATTTTTATTTGAAATATTGTGTCCTTAAATTTTACACACTGGGCACATTTTATATGGCTTCTCCAATTTTCTTGATCTCAAGAAAATTGCACCCTCCACACTGCTAGCCCATGTCCATCAGCAGGAAGCTGACTGTCCTGAGCCTCTAGCTTACCTTCCCAGGTGATGGCAAGGAGATCAGATGAGCAGCCCAGACTTGTTAACTCCCCATGGAGGGAATGTTCAACAAAAGGAGTGCCAAAGTAGAGTCTCTAGATCAACTCCTCTACATCCCTACCTCCAAGGGTCTGGTCAGCTAATAGGCTCTTGCTTTTCACAGGGCAGTGACCCTAACTTAGCATCTCCTGGTATCCCCATCCTTCACTCCCTGGCTCACTTTCCTCTGACCTCAATCAGATATCCAAGGGACCTCAACTCTTAATTAAGCATTGGTGCCCATGTCTCTTTCTTATTTATTCCAGGCTGAGACAGCTTATATTCAATTATGCAAACTTAAATTAAAATGATACCCATGCCATTAACAGGCAAAAAATGATGTTTCATGTAAGGTCAATTTTTTTATTCACAGAATTATTAATTCTTCTTATTTATGTTTTATTTATATCTATAGTATAGGCTAGAATTTAGACAAAGCTGAACATTTTTTATTTGGCTGATCAAATTATAACTTGAACATTACCTGTTCAAATTTACACTCTACAATTTTATCTCCATTAATTTTTATTAACTTAGGTGATATGGGACTGAATTCTTTCTGACCATATTTAACTTTGTTTCTGCCTTCTCAGGGATCTACAGCTTTTCGTATAAAATCCTCATAGCAGACACTGCTAGTTGATTTTATAATGCCCATCTCCCTGTCATCCTGTACAAGTTAACAGAATCTGATTGTGGTGATGTATTCTTGCAACACACTCTCCATCCTGGATTCCCTTGCAGAGTTCTTGTCCACAGCCCTTGTCTTGTGGCCTTCTCTGTTTACAACACTCCATAATTTCTAGTTTGCCAATTTTATTTTTACAGAAGTTCTAGATTAAAGACTAAAGAACATGCTTACCATATAAAGATGTTAACGAGTCCCTATGGAAACCTGTCCAATTTCCAAAGTACCCTTCATATGTTAAAATCATTATATCTTCTTATTTTATTGATTTTTTCTTTAACTCTCATTTAAAAAAATCAAAGCATTTCATGTGTTCATTATTTCAACTTTTTATCTTCTACAGTATGCATAGTCAGCATTCCATCTAAAAGCACACAATTTCTAAACTTTGTTGTCAGAATTAAATGATCTTTTATTGCTCAGTGAAGTAATTTTCAATGTATACCTCTCACTGCTCACATCCTGGTGGTCTAAATTCTCAAGCTCAAGAGGGAGCCTATCAGAACGTATTTCTGTAGAGTTAATTTGAGTTGGAACCAAGTTTCTCTAAATAAGTGTAGCTCATTTTTCTGATTGTTTGTTTTTGTTTTTGCTGAGCTCTGCCTGTTTCCATGAAGATTTCCGTAAGTGCGACAAGTGTCCTAGTCTATTGAGATGATTTTAGAAGTATTCAAAAGGAAAGATTAGAATGTTCTGTACTCACCATATTCACAATGAAAGTTATTCTGCCATTTTGAGAGCAAAATTATACCTGAATAATTAAGATCACATTCAGGAATTTACACATCAGTTCTCACTCTAAGTGTATTCAAGTTATAAAATCTGTATGTAAAAGGCAAAAGATTTATGCTGCAAGGGAAGCCCAGGTCCTGGGTGCCTGCCAGCAGCTGGAGGGAAGCCCTGGTCCCGGGTGCCAGAGGGAAGCCAGTGTTAGCAGCCAGGGGAAAGAAGGCCTACTCTTGCACGAATTTCATGCATTGGGCTTCTAGTATATAATAAAACCCTAATATGCAAATCAACCAAACAAGGGAATGACCAGTTGCTATGATGTGCACTGACCACCAGGGGGCAGACACTCAACGCAGGAGCTGCCCCCTGGTGGTCAGTGTGCTACCACAGGGGGAGTGCTGCTCAGTCAGAAGCCAGGCTCACCACTCAGCGGTGGTGGTGGGATCCTCTCCTGCCTCTAGTCCTAAGCCAGCAGGTGGACATCCCCTGAAGGGTCCTGGACTATGAGAGGGCACAGGCTGGGCTGAGGCCCCACCCCCCCCGCCAGTGCACAAATGTCATGCACCAGGCCTCTAGTATATATATAAAAGCCTAAGTGACCGAACAACTGAATGACCAAAGGACCGAACATCCATATGATTGGTCGACTGGTCTCTATGACACACACTGACCACCAGGGGGCAGATGCTCAATGCAGGAGGTGCCCCCTGGTGGTCAGTGCACTCCCACAGTGGGAGTGCTGCTCAGCTGATGGACCAATCCCGGAGGCCCACCAGCCCAGTGGCAACTACTTACTCCCTCAGTAGTCCTGCAGGTCCAATCTCCTGAGAACAGTCCAGGCACTGATGATCCAGCACCACCAGCACAATCCCACCAGTACCAATGGTCTTGTGCAAGTTAGCCTCGGGCACCATGGCTGCTTCCCCTCTCTTAGACGCTCTGCAAGAAAGAAACAATATTAAAGCGGGTGCCAGGTGGCTCCCGACAGCTGGTGCGAATGTCAGCGGGATGGATCTGAATCTCAGGCCAGCAAGGGTGTCCCACCCCCTGCCCAGAGGGCCGATTGCATCTTGGCGCTCCCTATCCCCCTCAGGATGGGCACCAGACACAGTGCTCATGGCTGGTGAGTGCCCCTGTGATGGTGCGAGCCTCTCCCAATCAGGACTGACTGGGCATGAGCCCACGGGAGGAGCAGTGGAGCTGGGATGAGCAGGAGTGTCAGGCCGGAGCAGCAGGTAGTGTTGGACTGCTGCTTTTGGCCCTATCCCCACAGGCCATGGCGAGGGACCCCACCTGTGCACGAATTCATGCATCGGGCCTTGAGTAACCAGTAACCACTACCTCCCAAAAGTCACAATTTTATGCCATATTAGAGGCCCAGTGCATGAAATTTGTGCATGGGAGGAGGGTCCCCTCAGCCCAGCTTGCACCTTCTCCAATTCGGGACATCCCTCTCACAATCCGGGACCACTGGCTCCTAATTGCCCACCTGCCTGTCAGCCTGGTTGCCCCCAACTGCCCCCCCTACTGGCCTGGTCGCCCCCGACTGCCCTCCCTGCCAGCCTGGCCACCCCTCACTGCTCTCCCTGCAGGCCTGGTCACTCCTTACTGCCCCCCACTGGCCTGGCTGCCCCTAACTGGCCCCTGCCAGCCTGGTCACCTCCAACTGCTCCCCCCTGCAGCCCTGGTTGCCCCTAACTGCCCCCTCTGCTGGCCTGGCCACCCTTTACTGCCCCCCCTGCAGGCCTGGTTGCCCCTTACTGCCCACCCTGCCGGTCTCGTCACCCCATGCAGCCTTTGGTCGTCCCTCACTAACCTCCCTGCCAGTCTCGTCACTCCATGCAGCCTGCCAGCCTGCTGTTCAGTTGTTACTGTTACTGTGATGGCATCCTTGACAATTTGCATATTCCTCTATCAGGAATAATCCTGATAGAGGAATATGCAAATAATCCTCTATAGTACAGATTAGTCAGGACTTATCTATTGAACTATTATATCAAATTTCAAAACTAATTATTGAAATTATTTATGTTCAAATTTTCACATTTTCCATGTCAACAATTATTTCCTTGAAGGAGAAATTTAAAATGTGAAATTAAAATTGGGGACAAGATCTCTAGGGTAAAGACAATGATGCTTTTATCTACCAGATATGGAAGGACAAACCCACTCTCTCTGTATCTTGTGTCTTCAGGAAGGTCTCCAAACAATCCCCACCAGAGTTCTGTGGCTTACCTCATATGATCTGTGAAAAGAATCAAATAACAATAGTAAAAAGATAATACAGGGTGGGACAAAAGTAGGTTTACAGTTGTTTATCTGGAAAAATAATAAAATAATTAATAAATAATAATACAGGAATACACTGAGTGTTTTGCATACTTACAACTGTAAATATGCTTTTACCCCACACAGTATAGTGTAATTTCTTTACTAACATTCATTTGTATCAGTGCTCATAAAATACTATTCTGTAAAATACTGCCATACTTTATAGCACTATTGAAAATATATAGTTACATAATAGAATATCATCCAGGATGTCCTAATTTGTCATATTAGTTTCACAGGCTAACAATTGTCAACTCACTAAAATAATATTGTAAGTGAAACATTATGGGAGTGTATTTTGCAGGAAGGAGTTCAATAGACATGTCATTCAGTACATTTTTTAAACTTGTAAAATAATAAGACTATTGTAATCTCTTTATTTAAGGATCAGTCTCTGCATAAACTTAAGCTGCCAAAGATCCTTTACAGGATTAATGGCCACACATTAAAGAGTGCTGGAATCTTAGGTTCTTTCATACTTTCTCAGGAGCAGTGGGTTAGTCACTTCCTCTACCCCATGCAGAATCTTGTCAAAGAAAATGATAAGAAAAACAAAACAAAGCAAAACAGCAACTGAAAAGTGAATGTTGCAATGATATGTTGACATGGAGCTGTAGTATAAAAGTTTGCCATTCATTTGATTATAAAATTTAAACAGTACAGACATATTTTGCAAAGCTTTTGGGGGGGGGGGACATTCACGTATATTAGTTATTCCACTATGTATCTTAAAAGAAATTCATCTTCTGGCTCACCACATGTCATATCATGTATAAAACAACATCAGCAATGCTGAAGAGAGACTGAATTAAAACAGAAACCATCCCTGCTGGGAACAGACTTTCTGCACAGATACATGTTCAGTCTTTGGCCAGTGGAGGCACAGGAAAGTTTGCTTCCATCCTAAGTCACCAAGGTCAGGACCCACAGCCCTACACTTGCACTGTGTACCCAAAGGGGCACTTTGGTCCACTTTCTGAAACTGTCATGGGATAGTACTAGTATATGCCAAGCCTGTTTCTGAACCTGGACCAGAACATTTAACTCTGTTACTGGGTCCAAATTGAGTTCCCACGTGTAACCAATCTCCTCCCACCAACTGGATTTATTCTCTATGTTTTCCTCTTCTACCACCCCTTACACTGTATTCACTTAATTGTTTATGTATCCACATATCAAAGTTTTCCAATCCCCCACTCAGTGCCAGGCACTGTGCTAGGTGCAGAGGCTACTGTAATGAATAGGACAGATAAGGCCTGAGCTAGGATGAAAACTGCTGGAGACGGGGGAGTTTTAAGTGTGGGCCATAAACACACACACACACAAAAAAAAAAACACAACAAAAAAACAAAACACAAACAAACAAACAAACAAAAAAAAAACAAAATAAGGCAACAAAGAGATATCAGAGTAAAGGGGAAGTAGCAAATAGCCCGAAGTCAAGTGTTGCAAACGGGTGATATGAAGAGAGTGACTGGGTTGTTTCCATAGATTGGGTGGCCATGAAAGGTGTGTTGGGAAAAGTAACTTTGTGAGCTGAGATCTGGGGATAGGCAGGGCAGAAAGATTTCTGAAGAAGAGACAGAGCACAGTTCACAGTTCTTACATTCCAGAAAGAATACCTGTGTGACTGGAGAATAAGAATACAGAGCAAAATATGGCATCTTGGTTTTAGGCAAAGACCAGGTAGTATGGGATTTGCTGTTCTAGGGAAGACCTTATATGAAGCCTTGGCTGGTTTCTAGCAGGGGGATGACTTGTCTGATTGGTGTGGCAAAGAGGTTGTTTTACTTCTGTGTTGAAGGACGAAGTGGGGCTACTGGAAGTAGACCACTTAGGAGACTTTTCCTCTCACAGAAACTGAAACACAATGTGCACTTCCTACAGGGTATTTCCAAACCCTTCCAGTCACTCACTGATTATTCGGAAAAAGTAAAATGAAATCTGGACAATGGAGCCTGGAGATTTGTATTTGATTTTTAAAACAAAAGAATGTGAGAAAAAAATATTTTCAAAATGTTGTTTCTTAATAGCAGACAAAATTTCTGCCTAAATTATTTCCTAATTTATTTTAGAAGAGAGTATTAATTTGGGGCAAACAAGTCTGTACATAAAGAACATACCATTAAAGAGAATTAGGAAAATAACAAGAAGCTCCTTCAGGCAGAGGCAGCCTTACAACTTACCTGTCATCCTACACATGGGCGAAAATATATTTTGATTTTTCAGACGTTCATTTTTATTTTTCATTTTACATGTTCATGTGTACCTTTCTCAGTTTTTACATGTTACACAGGTGGGATGGAAACCCGGTGCCTTCTCATTGGTTGATGTTGTGATTTCTGACAGACTGTCATGGGTATGAGGGAGTTGGTAAGACAATGATAAAATTTTCTGAAAAGACTTTAGAACCTACATATATGATTTATTTTTTTTCAAAATTTCTAAAGGATTCTTATGCTATGTCAACAAGAAAATATAGAGTATAATGTAAATAAATCTTATACAATGCCATTTTTTTCTTGAGTACAGTAAATTTTTGTATTGAGCTAATTGTCTTCTGAGTAAATGAATTAATTGGTCAAGTAACATTATTTCAGTAACAAACATCTAACAGGTACATCTATGTGGTATTTCCATGAGCTCATATTTCAATTAGGATTCTAAGAAGGCATAAATATTCCACTCATATTTGAAAAAATGTGGCATAATAACTTTAATTTTGTAAGTAATTATTTTTTAACACATTAAGCCTAAAACTGTATCTAATGGAGCAAGTTAAACATTGCTTCAAAACTCATCTACTTTCATGGGGCCTTTGAAATTGAAAAAAAATCTGGCTCTTCCACAAAGGAGCTATCTGACAATTATGTGATTAACATTTTCTTTAAACAATAAAAATGATAATTTAGGACAGGACCACTTCACTTTATACGACAAAGTCTTATAGCCTATGTTATGTTTTTTGTTCACATTCAGTTCTTTTATTTATTTAATCCCTAATTATTTGCACTGGTTTCTTGAGCATCCGACCATCATGAACTTGTCCTTATGTTGATACTTCCTGCCAACTGTTTCACACATGGAGAATATTATTAGAAATGATACTCTAATTTAATACACAGCTACAACTGTTTTGCTTTCATTTTGTGTGGTAATACCCATAAATAGATACTTTATTGTTGGCACTTACTGCCTTCTTCTCCCCACTTGCATTGCCTAATTATGGTTCTCACTTGAATAATTTGGCAAATGTTTGTATAGCATCTTCAATTAAAAATAAATAAGGTAGAAGAATGTTCTTTCTGTACTCTTCAGCTCTAAAAAAATGAATGTTATCCTTTAGATCTATTTAAGGAACGGTTCCAAATCTTCTTCTCTTTCCAAAGTAATTTTTCTTAGGGCAAATTAAAAATGTGTGGTATCTAATCCAAATAAATAGTAAGCTTTTCAACTCCCACACTTCCTATTGCATAAGCTTTCCAGACAATTGTTTCATACAATTTTACTAAGTGTGGAAATTCAGAGCAGGTATCCATTCTCATTCAGTGCAATTGGCAATGCTGTGCATGGCTCACTCTGTGGTGGTTGCACATCCTTTCAGCTGTGACTCAATCCATGAGTCATAACCTCTTATGAGCAGAATTATCTGGGCATCTATAATGGACAGAAACCAGCTCAACCTTTTATAACATAAAGTTTGAAGCAATGATCACTGATGCCAAGCACATTCCAGTCCATTGGTTGAACATGTGAGAGCAGTGATTATTGAGGTTATATTCAATACTAATTAGAAATGTGTTTTGTGAAGTTGTATGATTTTTGACAGACTCAAAGTTTTACTGATGTTAGCCATAAATAGAAGGCAACAAAAAGGATATGATCATAAAACTCTAAAAATGTTATGTCATCCTAAACCTTTGAACATTAATAAGCAATAGAATCAAACTGTTCTAACATCTGTAGTAAGAAAAACAAAGTAATTTTACAAAAAACAATCAAGAGTATGGGAAAGCAGAGAGAGAAAGGGAGTAGAACATAAGAAGAGTTCTGTCCTTTTCTTTATGAAATGAAATATTCTGGTGCATATAACCTTTTCTTCATTTTTATAATCCTGCCTCTCATAATGCAGTGGGAGTCCTGGGTGTTAACCACAGAAAGACCAAAGGTCCTCATAATCTGACTCAGAGCCCAGAAGACTGTCCACACTTGATGTTTCCACAACTCCCTCAGCAAAGCTCTCTTGACCCCTCACCCCAGTCCAAATCAAAGGTGATAAATTCCCCGACTAATTTCAGAATTGATCTGCATTTTGGCATGTTATATTGTGAAGGAATAGAGGTCTTGTGATTACAAAGGGGCAGCACCTGGCAAGACAGTGGTAGAATACTGATCCACATTGGGGTTCCTTGCTTCAAGGTTCAGAGGGCTGGCCAGGCCAGACCGCCCAGGGAGTCTACCCGTCAGGACCCATGGAGGAGGTGCCAGAGTTTCCCAGGTTATGTGTGGAATGCTGAATTCTGGAAATCACATTTTGGCTCAACCACCAATTTAAAATAAAGTTGTCCTTTATAAAAATAAACAAAATTGGGCCCATGAGACTATTGTCTAAGAAATGCAGCAGAGAAACAGGATCAGAGGAGATGGAAAGAACAAGTTGAGTTTTATGGTTATATCTTTTAAATAATTTTTCTTTGTTACAGCTATTAGAGTTTATCTCAACTCTTCAACTCAAGGTAAAATATTCACTCCTTTGTTGATACTGAGATCATTATTGATGGACACTCTCAGCAGCCATTTTTTTTCTGTTTTATGAAAGATGGACATTCTTGTGATATGATTGTAATGCATGTTTTGAAAGTGAGCGTCCCAATATATTCACTGAATTTCAGATTCTAACCTTAAGGCAGTCCAAAATTTAAACTGCATGTCTCTAAGCAAAAATTAAAGGTGTGTTTTAAGATCAAGGGACTTTGGAAGTATGCAAATTATAAAGGGAGAGCAGCATGACCTGAGGGAGACCTATGTGCTAATACCATCTGTTCTTTGATTTCATATTAGGTTTAAAGATTTAAAAATAAAACATGTGGCTTGCTTAGGGGTGGCTGCTTACAGTAAGCATTAATTCTGTGCTAGGTAATGCTAAGAGTGACACCAGTGTACCCAGAAGCTGTGGCGGCTCTTTACCTCATTCCTGTGCAATGATTCCAAGAACAGTTTTATTAGTAAAAAACACAGCTAACATGCTTTGAACATTGTATGGCAGGCAGTAGCACAAATATTTCAGATATATAAACTCATTTAATTCTCACACCACACATGAAGTAATCACTACCCTTATAATTATTTGCAGGAAAGGAGACTGGGGCATAGAGATTAGAATCTTCCCCAGAAAATGTACTGTAAGCATCAGAACCAGGATTGGATACTGAGCAATTTGATTCCAGAATTTGTGTTCTTTTTAACTACAGGACACTATGAACTTCAGAAAATCATATAAAACTTAATTGAATTTTAAAAATTAAATTATGAATGGGTAATATATTGGCTTTTAAATTTGTTGTAATGAAAGAGGTGAAATAACAACAGACCCCACAGAAATACAAAGGATTGTTAAAAAAATACTATGAACAACTCTATTCCAACAAACTAGACAACATGGAGGAAATGGACATATTCTTAGAAAAATACAACTTTCCAAAACTCAATCAGGAAGAATTTAAAAATCTCAATAGGCCAATGACTCTGGATGAAATTGAAGCAGTCATTAAAAAGCTTCCAGCAAACAAAAGCCTGGGGCCAGATGGCTTCACAAGGGAGTTTTACCAAACATTCAAGGAAGAACTAAAACCTATCCTCCTCAGACTATTCAAAAAAATTCAAGAGGAAGGAACACTTCCAAGCTGTTTCTATGAAGCCAGCATCACCCTAATACCCAAACCAGATAAAGACAACACAATGAAAGAGAATTACAGGTCAATATCCCTTATGAACATAGATGCCAAAATTCTCAAATCTAGCATATCAGATCCAGCAGTAAATCAGAAAGATCATACACCATGACCAAATAGGATTTATCCTGGGGATGCAAGGATGGTACACTATCTGTAAATCAATAAACATGATACATCACATAAACAAATTGAGAAATAAAAATCACATAGTCATATCAATTGATGCAGAAAAAGCATTTGACAAAATCCAACACCCTTTCTTGATAAAAACTATCAGCAAGGTGGGAATAGAAGGATCATACCTCAACATAATAAAAGCCATATATGACAAACACAGCCAACATTATACTCAATGGGCAAAAACTAAAACCATTTCCCCTAAGAACAGGAACAAAACAGGGATGCCCACTCTCACCACTCCTGTTCGACAGTACTGGAAGTACTAACCATTGTGATTAGACAAGAAGAAGAAATAAAAGGCATCCAGATTGGAGAAGAAGAAGTAAAACTGTCCTTATTTGCAGAAGACATGATAATCTACATAGAAAACCCTAAAGACTCCATCAAAAATTATTAGACTGAATAAATGAATTTGGCAATGTAGCAGGATACTAAATCAATGCCAAGAAATCTATGGCATTTCTATACACCAATAGTGAACTTACAGAAAGAGAGACTAAAAAAGCAATCCCATTTACCATCACACCAAAAAAAATAAGATACCTAGGAATAAACTTAACTAAGGAGGTAAAAGACCTATACACAAAAAATTACAGGACACTGAAAAAAGAGATAGAGGAAGTCATAAACAGATAAAGAACATATCGTGTTCATGGATTGGTAGAATCAACATCATTAAAATGCCCATATTACACAAAGCAATCTATAGATTCAGTGCACTCCCCATTAAAATACCAACAGCATATTTCACAGACCTAGATCAAACTTTCCAAAAATTCATCTGGAATAAAAAAAGACCCCAAATAGCTGCAGCAATCCTGAGAAAGAAGAACAAAGTAGGTGGGATCTCAATACCAGATATCAAGCTGTATTACAAAGCCACTATTCTCAAAACAGCCTGGTAGTGGCACAAGAACAGACATATAGACCAAAGGAATAGACTAGAGAATCCAGATATCGACCCAAACCACTATGCTCAATTAATATTTGACAAAGGAGGCATGAACATACAATGGAGTCAAGACAGTGTCTTCAATAAATGGTGTTGGGAAAATTGGACAGATACATGCAAAAAAATGAAACTAGACCACCATACACAAAAATAAACTCAAAATGGATACAGGACTTAAACATAAGATGGGAAACCATACAAATACTAGAGGAATCCATAGGCAGCAAAATCTCAGACATATGCCTAAGCAATTTCTTCACCAATACCACTCCTAGGGCAATGGAAACTAAAGAGAAAATAAACAAATGGGGCTACATCAAAATAAAAAGCTTTTGCACAGCAAAAGAAACCATCAACAAAACAATAAGAAAGCTCACTGCATGGGAGAACATATTTGCCAATGTTATCACTGATAAAGGTTTAATCTCCAACATTTACAGGGAACTTACACAACTTAGCAAAAGGAAGATAAACAACCCAATCAAAAAATGGGCAATGGACCTAAATAGACACTTTTCTTTTTTTTTAAATATATTTTATTGATTTTTACAGAGAGTAAGGGAGAGGGATAGAGAGTTAGAAACATCAATGAGAGAAACATCGATCAGCTGCCTCCTGCACAACCCCCACTGGGGATGTGCCTGCAGCCAAGGTACATGCCCTTCCAGAATTGAACCTGGGACCCTTGAGTCTGCAGGCCAATGCTCTATCCACTGAGCCAAACCAGTTAGGGCCTAAATAGACACTTTTTGAAAGAAGACAGAAGGAAGGCCAAGAGACATATGAAACATGCTCAAAGTCACTAATCATCCGAGAGATACAAATCTAAACAACAATGAGATACCATCTCAAAATGGCTATCATCAACAAATCAACAAAGACAAGTGCTGCCAAGGATGCGGAGAAAAAGGAACCCTCATGCACTGCTGGTGGGAATGCAGACTGGTGCAGCCACTGTGAACAGTATGGAGTTTCCTCAAAAAAACTAAGAATGGAACTCCCATTTGATCCAGTGATCCCACTTCTAAGAATATACCCCAGGAAACTAGAAACACCAATCAGAAAAAATATATGAACCTCCATGTTCATAGAGGTACAATTCACCATAGCTAAGATTTGGAAACAGCCTAAGTGCCCATCAGCAGATGAGTGGATTAAAAAACTGTGGTACATCTACACAATGGAACACTATGCTGTGGTTAAAGAAGAAGGAATTCTTACCATTTGCAACAGCATGGATGGAACCGGAGACCATTATGCTAAGGGAAATATGCCAGTCAGAGAAAGATAAATATCACATGATCTCACTTATTTATGGAATATAATGAACAACATAAACTGATGAACAAAAACAGATCCAGAGAAGAGAAGCATCGATCAGACCGTCAAACCTCAGAGGGAAGGTAGGGGAGCATGGGGGTAAGAGGGAGAGATCAACCAAAAGACTTGTATGCATGCATATAAGCCTAACCAATGGACACAGACAACAGGAGGTTGAGGGCATGAGTTGGGGAATGGGGGCAATGGAGGAGGAAAGGACACATATGTAATACCTTAATCAATAAAGAAATTAAAAAATTTAAAAAAGTCAAAAAGCAAAAAATAAATTTGTTGGCATAGAATTTGTTAGTATGGTACTATTTTTAATATTATTTGTTAGCATGACATTTGATTTAAAAAATCATTTTAATATTTTGCTTTTACCAGCTCTTAAAAATGAAGATTGTGATTTACTAAAATGACTTATAGGACATTTGCAAAAAAATAGTGAAGTCGGTCCTATTGATAATATAGCATAAGTCTTATTCTTCATCCTTACAAACACATTAATTACATTTTTGTGCTGGATATAGAAGGGAATTTTAAAAAATTAAAAAAATTATGAATAAGAAAATAAATGAGTGGGTGAGATATAAAGAAAGCATTTCTCTAGACCTTGAAATTGCAAAGACCCAGCATGGGTCCTTGGCTTTCCCTGCTGGTCTCCTGTGCCATCCCACAAACTTGCCACATCCCTATGCCCACTGGTACTTGAAGGGGAATTTGGGATGTAGTCTAATTGGTTTCTACCAGCTCATCCCATGATGCTATAAGGAGGGGGGGTGTAAAACAATTTGTTAAGTTAAATAAAGCACATATTTTGAATAAAAAAGCATATTAAAAGTGTATTAAAAAGTATAATATACACTTGTCACTATAAAAAAAAAGAGAATTAGAAAGAAAAAGAAGAAAGAAAAGAAGAAGGAGAAAGAAAACAGTGTACAATGAAGAGGAGAACCAGAAAGAGGAGGATGAGAAGGAGGGGAAGAAGGAGAAGGAAAAAACAGTGAAGGGGGAGGAGGTTGGAGGAGGAAGAGAAAGAGAAAAAATGAAGGAGGAAGAGGAGAAAAAAGAAGAGGGTGAGGAGGTGGAAAAGGAGGAAGAAAAGGAGGAAAAGGAGGAGGGGAAGGAAGGAAAAGAAAGAGAGAGAGAGAAAGTGAAGGAGGAGGAGAGAAAAAGAAGGAGAAGGACAGGAGAGGATTGGATGAGAAATGATACTCTTCTATGCTCTGTTGGCTGCACACCTTGCTCTTGACACTGGAGTGTCAGTTGCTTAGATCCTGATGACAAGAACCTACTGTTGCTCTACCTCAAGTTCACTGAATCCAGCATTGACAATTTAAGAAGCCTGAGGGGATATTCTTTCTTATCCCAAAAACAACATTCAGAGTTTTTATTTCTCTGAATGTGTTCACCAATGAATTTGAAATGTTTTTGTTCTGAGGAATAGAATGAACCATATTGTGTGGAAACTGAACAATTACTCATTATTTTCCTTGTGAATTCTGAATTCTTTCTTGGCTGAGATGGCCACATTTCACTTTTACCTAGAAGTTCCATTTCTTAGTCTTTCACTTTCAACACAAATATTACTATTTAACCTTAGTTTTCTTCTTTATTAGAAGTGATTCTTATAATCTCTGTGTGACACTGATTTCTATAGCTCTTTAGATTTGCTTGCCCTATTAGCAAAAGAGAACATTATCCTATAGTTTTGTTCGTGGATATAGTGATTTCTAAAGTAACACTCATGTAATGTCCTCATCAAGTTTATGAAAATCAAGAGAAACAACAAAATAACAATCAATAGAGAGGAAGAAAAAAAAAAGGAACAGACCATTTTACTTGCCTGGGCCATCATCTGTAGTAATGAATAGGCTTAATGTGACACAATGATTCAAGGCATTCACAAGATTCAAAACCTAATTTTTAAAAATATGTGCTGGGACTTCTGTTAAAAAAAAAATCTGATTTCTTTTAGGATTTCCAGACTGTTACTTTTTTCCTGACATAGTCACAGTTTATTTAGGAATAATTTGGGGGATAATGTTACACTTACTGTGTGCTTTAATCTAAGTAGTTATTTTATCTAGGACTTAGATATGACACACATATTAAATTTAGTCATTGTAACTCTAAGAATTAATGAAACAGATATCATGATTGATATTATTATAGAAACGAAGTACAATATATTTAATTCAAAGCAATGTTATATTTTTCAGAAAAATAAAATGGCAGGACTATTATGATATACTAGTGACCCGGTGCACGAAATTCGTGCATGGTGGGGGGTTCCCTCAGCCCAGCCTGCCCCCTCTCACATACTGGGAGCCATCAGGGGATGTCCTACTGATGGCTTAGGCCCGCTCCCCATTGGGAGTGGACCTAAGCCGCAGTCTGGCCACCCTCTGTGGGAGGTGACCAGGCTGATCAAGGGAAGGCACCAGCCCTATTACCCCGCAGCTGCAGCCACTGCCAGCCACTGCAGCCACCAAGGTGTTTTCATCAACATGGACTCTAGTCCCTTCACTGTGAAAAAATGACAACTTTCTTTAGGCATTTTCAAGATGTGTCTTTCATAGGATATGACATTTCTTTTTTCTTTTTTCTTTTTTTTTTTTATCCTCATCTGAGGATATGTTTTCATTGATTTTTAGAGAGTGTGGAAGAGAGAGGGAGAGACAGAGAGAAACATCAATGTGAGAGGGACACTTTGATTAGTTGCCTCCTGCATGAGCCCTGACCTGGGCCCCGGCCAGGGAGGAGCCTGTAACCTAGGTACATGCCCTTGATCAGAATCGAACCCGGACCCTGCGGTCAGCAGGCCGAGGCTCTATCCACTGAGCCAAACAAACTAGGGCAGGATATGACATTTCTTAGCCCCTCCAGCAGCGGACCTTCGTTTTTTCCTCCAGGAGTGTGGTGGAAAAACCCTAGATCACCTTCTTGGATTCTTATAACCCAAGTTACCAAGAACACTGCAAGTGGCGGCGTACAGGAAGCTTAGCCAATGAGCGGACAGAAAAGGTATTTACTCTCGAACTGGTTTGGTTCAGTGGATAGAGCGTCGGCCTGCAGACTGAAAGGTCCCAGGTTTAATCCCATGTACCTTGGTTGGAGGCACATGCCCAGTGGGGAGTGTGCAGGAGGCAGCTAATCGATGTTTGTCTCTCATTGATGTTTCCAACTGTCTATCCCTCTCCCCTCTTCTCTGTAAAAAAATCAATAAAATATATATATATTTCAAAATGGTGTTTCCTCTGCAGCTCATGCAGCCCCTGTGTTGTATCCACTGAGCTAGAGGGATGTCCCCGCCACCCGGTGGTGGCCGCTGGGGTCTCCGCACATCCCAGAGACTGGAAGCCAGCCCCCCTGCCCCTGTCGTGGGCGCTGGGCTGGGGGCCATGCTGGGGACTCCCGGGCCACATGCAGTGGTGGCCGCTGGGGTCTCCGCACGCCCCAGAGGCCAGCAGCCAGCGCCCCCATTGTGGGTGCCAGGCTGGGGGCATGGACCCGAACCGCCACTTGGCTCTGGAGCACGCTCAAGCAGCTGGGGGAGGGATGGGAACATCCCCATCTCTGAATGCCCCCCAGGCCAGCAACCAGCCCTGTTGTGGGCACTGGGCTGGGGGCGTGGACCCGAACTGCCTCTTGGCGCCGGATCTCGCACAAGTGGCTGGGGTGGGGATGTTCCCACCCCGTCCCCAGCCACTTGCCAGCTGCACCCATAGTCCCAGAGTGGTGGGGGGGTACTCTGGGCCTAAGTGCAGGCCTACAGGCTAGGAGTGGCCTGGGTCCTGAGGATGTTCCCGGGACCCAGGCCGCTCAGTGACTGCGTATGCAAATTAACCTTCATCTTTGTTGGTTTAATTTGCATACTTGCTCCTGATTGGCTTGTGGGTGTGACTTGTGGGCATAGCAGAGGTACCATCAATTTACATGTTTCTCTTTTATTACATTGGATGGATTCTTCCTCCTAATTCCAGAAGTGAAACCAGTGACGAGTGTTTCTAGAAAGCTCTTCAATTTCTTGGATAGTTCAACACCATGTGGGAGAACAGGATTTGTACCCCTGACAGGTTCCTCTAAAGCAGTGGTTCCAAAATTACAGTTATGAAGTAGCAACAAATATAATTTTATGGTTGGGGGTCACCACAACATGAGGAACTGTATTAAAGGGTCGTGGCATTAGAAAGGTTGAGAACCACTGCTCTAAAAGAACTGCAGGACAAGATGCACTTCTCAATACCTGACATATACATTTGACTTCCTGACACATACATCCTACTTCCTACACTTATCTCCCACTTCCTCATAAACATCTCCCACTTCCTGACATAGTGCTCACTTCCTCTGGGTGTACATCTGGTAAACCATAGTGCCAGAGAGGCAATGCTCAAGACATGCGGCTGAGCCTGCACTCCAGATGCCCTAACCCATAGATCTGTGGAAACTATACACTGTAACATTCTCTGATCCCATACTTACATTTATAGGAAGTGCATGTGGTTTTGGATTCCTCCACATTTTCCAATAATAAAACAGTCTCCACATTGAGCCCAAACTAAATATCTTGGGAATATTCTCTATGTGTCACTTCTTGGAGTATTATTATTTTTTTTTTGACCATGCAGAGGCAGTTTTGAAGGAATTATATCTCAACTGACTCTTCTTCATTGGGTTATATTTAAGAAAATTGTTCTATTGATATTCATTTTGAAAAAGTGTCTTCTTTGAAAGTGTATCACTCCTTAGAGAAATTTATATGTTCTGGGCCATTATGACTGAGATTCCCTAGTGAGCCCTTCTGAGCTTTATATTCAGAAAGAATTGTATTTGCCACATTTACTTTAAATGATGAATCTTCATGGATATATTTCCAAAAGCTTTAAAGCAATAGGTAGATCTTACAGAAATCAAATAAGGAAAAATAAAGAAGGAAAGAAAGGTCTTGGTATACTCAATAATCAATAATCTTTATTTTAGGACCTGATCAAAATCACAAAAGACAGAAGCTCTTTAGACAAATACAAGCTATGTGTTAGATGGGTCACCCAATGGAATGTTAGTTTTTTTGGTACATAAACAAAAAATGCAGGTGCTATACTAAAAGAACTAATGCACTTGTCAAAGGGCAGACTCAGAAACAATGCAGAGCACTATAGCCCTTTGTTATAGCCCCTGTGAGCTAAGTCCTCTCAGCTCATGGCTGGCCTCTTCATGATTAGTGGTTCTGAAATACTTTTAAAATAGCAGAGACTATATGACAATTCCTTATTGAGCAGTTACCTCAATTATTAAATAGATAATTTTATGTTGTGAATAACATCTAGGGTAAAAGCTTTTTATTTTGGGTTTTATAATTTTGTAGATAGAGATTATATACTCCATGAAGTTGGCTAGTTTTTCTTTTTGTTGTTTTTTAATTTCAAAGTGTAGAGTCAGGCAAAGGGTTGCTGATGATGGATAAATAGGCTTAGCTATTTTGGAGGTGAAATAGGCAGTATATTTTAAAAGTAAAAAATACATATGTCCAAGGATGAAGCAATCATGTTTTGGTATCTATCATAGGGCAAAGAAGTATATATGAAAGAAGAGTTATATAAGATAATTGCCTCTGAAACAAGAAAGGTTAAATAAACTATTTTGTAAGGGATATGAGTCTAGGAGTTATCTTTAATTTATCCATTTCCCTTGATTCTCATTCCCAATCCATCAGCAAGTCCTAAAAAAAAAAGTAGTTAAAAACAGACAAAAAGAAAACTAAAAAGTAAAAACAGAGAAATAAGAATTTATGTATCAATGATAAACATTTCAAAACTACCTCTTAAATGAAAGAGCAACTTATAAATATTTTAATAACAATGTAATTATTGAGTTAAAAACTGTATGCAATTATATTTAAATGTATAATAAAAGTCTGGAAATCAAACCTAATTATAGTGGTTTCTTCTGAGAATGATATTGAGGAGAGGTTACAGGCTTGTCTAAGAAAGATACATTTAAAAAGAAACTTCAATGCTGAAGAGCAAGAAGTCTCAAAACTTGATTAAACAGCTGTTCAGATGAAGAAAATAACAAAGACAAAGCCCACTGGCAGCAAGATGAAAATATGGCAGTAGGCAAGGATGTAGCTAAGTTAAGACAGAAAGAAGACAGTCAAAGGTGGCCTTAGGAACTAGTCTTTCTGTAGATAGGACAGTCATATTCTAATTGGTCAAATGGGAATCACAGAGTTTAAAGCATAGATGATAAGATACATGATTTCTATTTTGAAGAGATCACTCTGAAGGATGGCCAAAGGTAGAAGCAGAGAGGCTGATTGGCTCTCAGCCAACTCTGGCAGGAGATGATGGTGGTTTGTATGAGGGCTTAGCAGTGGAAAAAGTGAGCAGTGATTTCCCTGAAATACATCTTAACAATAGGGAGGACATCCTGAGGGGGTCCAATGTAAAAGATGAGGGAGAGTTATGAACAAAGAAATATGAGATTTTTGCCTGAGTATTCTGGTAGTATCACTTGTGGATGTGGGAGATACTGGAGAACACCAGCATTCTGTATCAGGGTCTTTTGGAACTGTGAGTTTAAACTACTGTGACCATAGCCAGATGTATAGATCTGGAGATCATGAGAGAAAATAATTCCAGCAAAATGTGTTTTGTCATTAACTTTTAGAAATAAAATTTAAAAGACCCAATATTGAAATAGTAAGACCTACCTGGATATTGCATTTACTTGTTTGACTGCATGTTTGTTTTCCTGGTATGGTTATCTGGACCTCACAGCACATAAAATATCTCATGGTTATTTGTGAAAAAATGTTGTATTAAATTTGTGGGAGTCATTAGTTATTCTAACACCTTGAACCATTTTTTAAAGAAATAAAGGAGGAAACAGTAGTGGAGCATGGGTAAAAGAGGTCCCTATAAAAAGCTCAGTAGATCTCAAACAAATTTATTACTGACTCACCAGGTCCTTCTGGGGTAAGGAACGAACTCAAAGACAAATTGGATACAGAAAATGAGGTGAATAATGCTTTAATTATTTGCAGGGGTTACTGTGGGTCTGTGCCAGAACCAAACTTATATTAATACTTTTTGTAAAAGAGGGCCAATATTTTAATTGGATTTAATCATAATTTCATTTGGATGGTGATTAGCCAAAGAGCAATAAAGTTAAATTAAACACAATGATTATCAATATTATTAAAGCTAGACAAATTTTAAAAAGCCTACAAAAGGAAAACAAACTCTAACAGTGGAGAGATATATTTCTAATATATTTTCTATTGAAGTCTTTACCTTGGAAAATTACTCACTTTATCTGAAACTCTTCTCCACACTCCTTAACAAAGCACACAGTCAATATATTACTACAAACGGGATTTAAAATTATGAATGTAATGAAGCTTCAGGCTTTTATGTTGATTCATGATCATTTTTTAAACTTGATATTCTATTTGCGGCTTGATGTAACAAGGGACTGTGCACAAATACGTAGAAGATAATTTATCCAGGAGTTTACACATTCAAAATATCCAAACAGTGTAATTATTCTGAAATAATGATTACCATTTAGCAACATAATGCTACTGTGATCATTGAAAAAATATATTTCCTAGTATGAATTGTTCATGATCATGAAATCACCAGTATGTGAATGCAAGCTGGTGGCCTGCCCGTGCCACTGGACACAGACTGAGATGAGATGGGGATGGGTCAAAAACACTCTGAGAGAGTCCATTTCTTATAAAATTCATATAAGTTTAACAAAACAAGGGTCTTTTGTTTTAGGGCAGATGATATTTCCAATGAAAGGGAAATCAGAAAGAAAAGCTCTATAGCAAGAATGACCTGGAGTTCTGCGGCATCTTCCCAAAAGCCTAATTGCCTGCATCCTCTGACTTGTTTCAGAGAATGCTAAGCAAATAAATCCCAAGAATGTAGGCACTGAGCACATACCATATTTACCAGCAAGGATTTCTTTTTTGAGAAAATGAGCATGATGAGGTGTTGAAATCTTCATTTACTATGTGAAAATTGCTGTTTAAGTTGCTAGAGTTTATATATTTCTTCCTGCTTCCAATTTTCTTACATTTCTTTGATTGATGCAAAATTAAGGTCAGCCCTTAATATATTTATATGAAATAAAAATAATATTATGAAACATAGATCTTTGAATCTAATTTATATCTTCCAATCTACTTCAGGTCTTCCATTAGCACCAAACTTTATGAGCCAAAACATTTTGTTAATAATTTTGCTCTATTGAATTAAAAATATATGAATTCTGCAAAATGTATTAATTTACAACAGGTCAGATTCTAAACATGACCAGTTAATGATTTTCTACTACACTAACTAAGTCAGGATATTAGTTATTGCAATCTGAAAGAGGATTAATCCATCATCATTTCTTTGCAAGTACCAAGGAAACAGAATTTTCCATTTTAACAGTCACAGATGCACACACAGACACATTTATTTGACCACAGAAGTACAAAGAGACTCATAATAGATTATTTGCTAATTGCTACAACATGCAGGTATTACACATAGATCAATAGTTGGAGTTCATACTTATGTTGTTTTTTAACCACCAACAAAACAGCAAAGAAAAGGTAAAACACAGAAGATAAAACACGGAGATTTATACATCCCAGGAGACACTTAGACGTTTTAGTCTTTGAGGTGACAGTAAAATTATAGAGTGCCCGATAATAGCTTACCTGGTGCTTTCTTTGACTGATGAGAACCAAGAAAGAGAAAGACAGAAAGATTAAGAAGACCTTAAAATCCATATGACTAAATAAAACTGTCCTTATTTACTAACATCACAGACTGTTACCAGAATAGCCGACAGCTGGAGTGAATCACAGGGAAGGTGATGCATGTGTGCTTCTAGGCTGCGGGAAAGTCAAGGTCTGGCTTTGAAAATGAAGTAAGGTTTCTAAACTAAATTAATTAATGGATAAAATACAAAAGATAAATGAAAACCTTCTTGTTCCTGAGGGTTGTTTTCTAGTAAATAAATCAGAGACGGGGTTAGTGGTTTTGCTTTTTCTCCTGATTAAGTGCTCTTCAACACCTCTCTCTCTCTCTCTCTCTCTCTCTCTCTCTCTCTCACTCTCTCTCTCTCTCTCTCTTTCATTGTAACTTCAAATTAAATATCACTTACATTTTTGCCTTATATCAGGGGAAAGTCTTAGAATTCTTAAATTTGATGGTCATGTATTTTCCTAGAAATAAAAGAAAATCTTATATGAAAACATACTATATGCAAATAATATCTGTGTCTTTTCCAAATACAGTATTTCCTTTTGGCACCTTCTTGGAAGAAGGTCTGGAAACTGTTCTTCATCATAATAAAACAAAATAGTACCTCATCAATTGGAAAGGTTTTAGATTACAAGACAGACAAATTAGGTAGAGTTAACATTAAACCTATATTTTGCAGTCAATATTTATTTGTTGTTCACTGGTCTCTCCAAATACAGTGTAGCATGAAGACCTAACTGATTCTTTTCTTGTCTCTCCCCCCCAAGTATTTGTGATTAATGGAAAGAGAAGGGGGGGGGGTAAAAAGGAGGGAAAGAAGGAGAAAGAAAGGAAAGAAGGGAGAAAGAAGCTTAATAACAATCTGGCATCTATTATTACAAAATACTGATCAGTCTTCAAGATGGGTTTCAATTTGAAGGGGCAATGAAGTGATTTCCTGAGAATTTGAAGGGTTCTATATGATAGTGAAGAAATTCTGATTCAATAACTAAAAATAAGAAGAACAAAAATGGTATACGATATGGCAATCTGTTGAGTTTTCAGAAAATATACTATTAGTGAGTCCCCACTTGGTGCTCAAAGATGGAGTTAATTATTTTTATTCATTACATGAATAATGTTTATGAAAAAACGTTATTGACTTGCATGGTATACCAGTGCTTTCTATGAGTCCAAATTGCCTCAGGCATAATGAGAGGTCAACCAGGGTTCTATTGCTCATTCCTCAGATGGCTTGGCCCTGCCTGAGACAATCAACATTGAATTACAAATAAAATGATGCTTCCAGAAAGTCTAGTACTGCACTAATTCACAAGTACCTCTTTGGAATAGTCACATGTATTTTCCCTGTTTTGCAAAAGACTTTAGGTCCTTATTCCCTGTACATTACCTGAAGTGAATTAGGGATCAGTTTAATGTCACATTTCAAATCTCAGAAAAGCAGAAGGCTTATCTGCATGCAGGGAATCACTAGGAATGAAGAGAGGAGGCTAATGATTAGGGAGGATGAGTGCGTAACTACCTTATCCGATGGGATGTACAGCACATCCATCCATGATCAATGGACCAAAATTCATATGGAAATAGGAGTCACATTTTAAAAATCTATAAAGAGACAAGTTATACTGTAGTGCTTACAAAGCCCTGTTCCAAAAAATATGAATAATCTTTCTTTCTATTGAATACCTAAGAAATGTTTGCAGAAAAAGAAGTGTATTAAGAACAGAAAAATAGCCCTAGCCAGTTTGGCTCAATGGATAGTGTTGGACTGTGGACTGAAGGGTCCCAGGTTTGATTCTGGTCAAGGGCATGTACCTTGGTTGCAGGTTTGATTCCCAGCCCTGATTGGGCTGGTGTAGGAAGCAACCAACAATGTTTCTCTCTCAGATCAATGTTTTTCTCTCTCTCTCTCCCTTCCACTCTCTTTAAAATATCAATTGAAAAATATCCTTTGGTGAGGATTAACACACACAAAATAAAGAATAGAAAAATATAAGCAAGACAACAAAGAACCAATTTTCTTGGTAATGCATGTTCTGATCCTGTGGTATGTGGTGATCACCAATCACAAATAAGGCACTGCCGTTCCAATACAGCTTATTAGGATAATGTGCAAAGCTCTGGGGCTGGGTGCCACTCTTTTTATTTTTTCTTTGTTGCATGTAGTTCTGATTTAGGGTAAGATCTGATGCTGCATTACATCTGTGAAACCAGCTTGGTGGAGAAGTCCGCAGAGCTGTTTGCGGTTTGCTTGAGCTTAGAAATCAACAGAAAATTAAGACCAAGTGCTGAATGCATGCCTGAAAATCCTTTTATAGATGAGCTATAGGAATGTATATTCATTGAAGCATGCCCCTTGAAAGCCCTATTCACTTATATGTTTTCCAGAACTATTGATGTATAACCCTTTCATAATAAGTCTAAGTCTTGGGTACATACCATTAACATATGGTTAATGTAAATGACACAACTTCACAAACATGTTAACATACCTCAGAGCAGGCATTCCCTTTATGTGGGCAGGGTTAGCTATTTGAGCAGGAGAGTCCCTAAAGATGAAGGGGAGGAGGCCTAGTTTCCAAGAGAAGAAAACTTTGATCCACTCCTGAGGCATAGTTTAAAGATGGTTGTTGAGTTCCCATCTCTTCCATCCAGGTTTTGCACACACCCCCTCCACTCCCACATGGAGGGCAAAAGTTGTTCCTTTTGGTCTTCCTTGTCTAAATCATGCATAAAAACACAGCAGTGTCCTCAAAACCAACCAATACAATACAACCTTTTGTGTCTATGAAACTTTAGCAATGACCAAAGGATTTTCAATACCTGGTCTAATCTCATTCTTATAACAAACATCATAGGTAGTGTCATTAAGAGGATGAGAGCACTGAATCTCAGATGTACTGCGGCTTGCCTGAGACAATGCATATGGAGAAGTCAGATGCACAATATAACTCAGTTTTTTCTTGACATCAATATCCCATGTGATCCTATCCAGTATTCATTTTACCATGCAGTCAGGTTAAGGTAACTGACAGTATAAAAAGATGCCATATGCCCTTTCTTCGTGAAGATAATGGACCAGATAAATTTAACTATCGAAGCATGGATTTCCCATGAGAACCTTCCTATTATATATAACTTGTGAGACAGTGTCCTTCTGGATTAGATAGTTGTCATTTACATGAGGCAAATCCTGGTATTTTCTAATAAAAATGAACAGTGGCAGCTTCTCACCAAAATTTTCTTCTACTTTATTGTTTAAACTTTTGTAGAACTAATGTAAAAAGTAGGCTAAAATAAACACCAAACTGGAACTACAGGAATAAAACTGTGTGAACAATGGGGCACCTTATTAAGTTCCTTCCTTCAAATGGCTTACTTTTAAATAGATTTGATTTTAAATTTAGGGTAGCACATTTAAATGTTATAATTTTACTGTCATACATAAGTGTTAATATTTTTCTCACTGAAGTATATAGTTTCTTATATAAAAATCTCTTCAGAAAAGATGTTACATTGTTCAGTAACATCTCATTTGAAGAACTTTGAGATCTATTATGGAAAGACAAATAACAAAACCCAAACAATAACAACAACAAAATTTCATTGGCACTTGTGTAATAATGTTAATAAAATTATTTAAAATTATATACATATTGTAAAAAATCAAGAAAGAGAATGATTTGTTTCCATATTTCTGTAATTTGGATGACTTATATCATTGGTATTTCTCTTTATAAGAGAAAATATAGTTATACCTATTTTATTTTAAGTTGTAGATTTGAAAAGGTTAACTACAAGATCAAGTGTTATATTTTTACAAAAGTAAAATTAGGTGATGGTCAATTAATGTGCATTCACTTTACTAGCAGTTTTTGTTAGGGGTGTTAATAGCTCTAGACTTTTGAAGAATGAAGATCTCAGGATTGTAAGTTCTGACATTGTGATAAAGTTGATGTTGACAAATCTTGGTAGTCTCAATTTACGTGATTGAGAAAGTTGATTTGAATGGTGTGACCCATTGAATAAACCTTGTAATTAAAGAAGAGATAATTTATTGGACAGAAAAAGAAAACAACTACCAAATTCTTATATTTTTTTACAAAAGAAAAAACCTGAACCAATTAATCACAACCCTTTTACCCCATATATAAATCCTATATCATAAAAGGCTAATATGCAAATCATCCAAATGGTGGAATGACCAGTCGCTATGACGCACACTGACCACCAGGAGGCAGATGCTCAATGCAGGATCTGCCCCCTGGTGGTCAGTGCATTCCCACAGGGGGAGTGCCACTCAGCAAGAAGCTGGGCTCATGGTGGCGGGGAGTGGGCCTAAGCCGTCAGTTGGACATCCCCTGAGAGCTCCCGGACTGCGAGAGGGCACAGGCCAGGCACTGGGCCTCTCTCTCTCTCTCTCTCTCTCTCTCTCTCTCTCTCTCTCTATATATATATATATATATATATATATATATATATTTTAATCTTTACCCGAGGATATTTTTCCATTGATTTTTAGAGAGAGTGGAAGAGAGGGAAAGACAGAGAGAAATATCCATGTGAGAGAAATGCATCATTTGGTTGCCTCCTGCTTGACCCCTGAACAGAGCCCGGGCCAGGGAGAAGCCTGCAACTGAGGTGCTTGCCCTTGACCTCTATCCACTGAGACAAACCAGCTAGGGCTATCACAACCCTTTTTGTTTATAGTAAACTAGAGGCCCGGTGCATTAAATTTGTGCACTCAGGGGGTGGGTGGGGGGGGGGGGCGTCCCTTAGCCTGGCTTGTAGGAAGCGGGCCTAAACCAGCAGTTGGACATCCTTAGCCTGCCACGGAGGTGGGAGAGGCTCCCGCCACCTCTGCTGCGCTCACCAGCTGTGAGCCTGGCTTCTGGCTGAGTGGCACTCCATCTGTGGGAGTGCACTAACCACCAGGGGGCAGATCCTGCATTGAGCATCTGCCTCCTGGTGGTCAGTGCGCATCATAGCGACTGGTCGTTCTGCAGTTTGGTTTATTTGCATATTAGCCTTTTATTATATAGGATATGAGTAAAGTAAGCGCCTTTCAAAGATGATTGCCCCACACAGTGAGGGTAGATTTGACTCTGGGCCCATGGTTGCCTGGTCTGGTCTTCTTCCTGTGTTGTAGCTGTTGATGCACTCAAGTGCGTATTCCACTTTTTATGCATTCCAAACTAAAAGTTCCAGATACCATACTAGGTGATTTTTAGTTTTACTACAAAAATCCTAGAAGATTTGACAGTTTTATTTTCCCTTTTATATCTACTCTTTATTTTTTTGTTTGTTTGTTTCAACAAACAAATAAAAAATAAAAACAACATAAAGTTACTAAAAAAAGTAAATACAAGGTTATAAAAAGACATTAGTAATATTCTGATGAAAGATCTGTGGTCTGGAAGTCTAGCCCTTCCATTCTCTGACCCCAGCCCACTGACCAATTCAATGTGCTCCTCTTGGCATCTTCAGAGTCACAAGCTAGGTCATGGCTCCCTTAGCAGTTGTGCAGAGAATAGCAGACATGGTCATAGGAGGTGGAGCTCACTAGTTTAACTGCTCAATGCTCTCTTGGCCCAATTATCCATGCACTGCTCTATTCACAGGTCTGAAAACATTGTCAAAGTCTGGTTTTAGCTGCACTTCCTCTCAATGGTTTCTTTAACGTTGATGTTAGAAGCACTTTACTCCTCTTCTGATCTCTCACATAACAGACAGGCAGCATTTGTGACTTCTGCCCTGCCCTATGGTCAATCTTCTTCTGCTACCCTTGGTGTTCATAAACCCTCTGAGGAAAGAGTCTATCGACTCTTCAGGTTTTTTGTTTGTTTGTTTGTTTTCCCCCACAGGGATTTTGCACCAAGCTTCAAGTGTATAATTGTTAAATACATGCAGAAGGAAGGAACAAGAATGCTCCTAAGACAATGTTGCTAGCAATATTCTTAATTCTCTATTAAGAGAATTAACATTACAGGTAAGGGATATTATTTCTGGAGTGCTCCTTGACAAAAACAATATAAAAATGATGTTAAGAGGGAAGTATTGCCTACTTTGGATGACAATGAAACCTTGTCAGAAGAAAGACTGTGGTGGAACAATAGATGATTTCATATTACAAAAGGGCTCTATTTTTTACTTGGTAGGGATAAAAAATTGGCAATGCTCAGATAATTGTTTGATTTGGCACTGAAAGCTTGCTCATTGTGTCAAAATAAAACATTATTGTTCAGGATGTTTTCTTATCTTGATGTTCAGGAGATTGACTTTGAGTTTTGTAAGTAGAGTTATGTTACTGTTTTATTTCTTGACATACTTGAGTTACCTGATTTACCCACCAAAGAAACAATAAAGGGATTTTCATTACTAAATGAATAATGTACATTGGCAAAAGAAATAAAAGATATCTGTTAAATATAAGGGAATGGGGGATGGAGCATGGGCACTTTAATTATTTTGTTTCAAAGGATCTGTTTTGTAGAGATGGCAGCCAACCAGTATAAAGTCACCACAGGCTATAAATCATTCCACAAATAAGCCATCCTAGGAAGATTTTCCTGAACATTTATGGCTAGAAGAGGACCCGGAAACCCTGGTCTTTCAGTTTTTACTCTGATTCTCAGCAGAGATGTCTTCTCACATCTTACTGGCCTGCCTCCACCTGGGCAAGGAAGCATTGCTCTCAGCATCATGGTTCACACAGGTTCTCTCAGTCTCTGGAAATCACTTCATGGATATTAATGACCATCTTGTGGACCCGAAATACCATGGATGAGGCTACTTACTACATGTACAATGTTACTCCTATGCCCTCCTTTCCAGAAGTCTGAATTTCCTTTTTTTTAAAAAAATTTCTTTATTGATTGAGGTATCACATATTTATCCTCATCCCCCCATTCCCACCTCAAACCCCTCCCCATGCATGCCTCCACCCCCCTGTTGTCCGTGACCATTGGTTAGGCTTATATGCATGCATACAAGTCCTTTGGTTGGTCTCTCCCCATTACCCCCACCCTCCCCTACCTTCCCTCTGAGGTTTGACAGTCTGATTGATGCTTCCCTGTCTCCAGGTCTGTTTTTGTGAATTTTCAAATTAAACAATACATTTCTAAAGAGTCCATATGTAAAGAAATTTGAAGAGAATGAATGTAAAAATATAACATCAAAATTTGTAAGCTACAACTAAAGCAGTGCTGAGAGGGTGAAATATAACACTAATCACTTATTTTAGAAAAGTTGCAAGATCTTTTTTGATGTCTCTCCACATCCATGGAGGATTGAAATGTGTCCCCAAAAATACAATGTTTAAGTCCTAATCCTTGGACCTGTGAATGTGGCCTTATTGAGAAATAAGGTCTTTGTAGATGTTACCAAATTACTATCATATTATAACAGAGCAGAGTGGGCCCTAGTCCAATGACTGGGATCCTGTAAGAAGAGAAAAACTGGGGTACAAACACAAAGGAACCAGGTCATTTAACAACAGATACAGAGACTACAGGTATGTTGCCACAAGCTAAGGATTACCAAGAATTGTCATCTATTATCAGAAGTTGGAAGAGACAGTGAAGGACCCTCCCTGAGAGCCTTCAAAGAGAGCACAGCCCACAGGTACCTTGATTTCAGACCCCTGTCCTCCAGAACAGGGAAAGAATAAATTTCTCTTGTTATTTCCACCCACCTTGTGGTGCTTGACTATTGCAGCCTGAGAAGCTTTCACTCAAGGACATCACTTTTGAAAAAATGTCAAGTCTTCTTTATCCATCACTTGCCTAACATGTCTAAAGAATCAAATTAGGTGACAGAATACAAACTTCCACGTTTTCAGAATGGTGTGATTCCATGTTTTACAGGCACACATCTCCCACTTGCCTATTCAGTGTTATGCCATTCAGCCCCATGAATAGAGCACCAACTCTATCCAGGACCTGTATGGAGGGAGGGATGGGATTGGCGAAGGGCACACAGGGTCAAACATCAATGCCAAATCATTTTGTGATGATTACTGTAGCAAATGTAGAGTTTCCAGTCATTTTCATCTTCAATTTCAGGCTCTTTCCTGGTCTCCCAGTTATTCTTGGTTGTTTTTTTTTTTGTTTGTTTTTTTGGGAAGCAGGCTCCCTCGACAGGGCTGTACAGCCTAATGTGGCCTGCAACTCACACAGAGTTACTCAACCATATATATGAAGTCAGAAGGGAAATGAAGCCTGATGCTGGAGCCTTCTACTTGTGGCCTACAGCTGGACTGCACCCTGATCTGCCCTCACTGATTCCTTGCTCTCCAGCTACTGTCCCAAACTTTGCTCTTTGTTGCCTGGTCCTACAGGGTTCAGCTGCAACTTTATACCATATCAGAAATGATGTGATAAACTGTTTCCCCAAGGTATGAATACTCAACAATTCCTTTAGGGTTATTTGCCATTTAACAAGAAGAAAGACTAGCCATAGATCGTCATGTCACACTAAAATATTTGGGGGCTTGGGTTTGGGAGAGAGAGGTGAATAAACGAGTTGCTTTCATCTATCACTTAACTCTCACACAGATCTCTGAGCCTCCCACTCAAACCGACTTTTGTTTGGCTTTTGTCTAAAAACTACCCTGGACTATATTATTTTAGAAAGTATAAAGCAAAAACTATCTTAAAATTAATTCTGTAACACACAAGTCTCGAGGAACTAGAAAAGTTATGCTTTTTTCCTTTTATGCATTGTCATACTGGGAACCACAGAGGTGAGGTCAAGAAAATCTGCTAGTAAGAGCATTTGTTGATAGGTTGGTTTCATTAAATCAAACCTGCCTACATCAAAGATTTTCCTTAAAATAGTCTGCATTACTTTTCTCAAGAGGTAACTTACAAGTCAGAAAGATGGCACAGGGCAGAGTGCACAGTAAACACTCCCCATGCCTGAAATAAACCAGTTGAAATTTGGAGAGCCACGTTTCTGGCCTAACTTTGGACATACACATTTATGAGAATTTTCATTATATTCACATCAAATCCATGGACAGAGTTCTACTCCTAGGGACTAAAACTAGTCCTCTGATCTACATTAAGATCCCCAATGAGCGAGCAAGCCCTTATTTTACAAGATGCCTGGGCTGATTCCCTTTTTGTTTTCTTCCATGGGGGTAAGTTCAACTGATTGCAACCTCCTTTTACATTGATTTAGTCCACCAAGATATGGAATGCTTCTAGATAAAGCACCTTCTCACTTTTTATGAAAATGATGAGCTATCAACATTTTGCTTGAAGGCATAAGATGCAGCCCCATTTTCATTCAGATCCATTAAATATGCCAGAGACCCAGCTGTCAATACCATTGTGGAGTAAATTTAATTTCCAGAGTCAATATAGAGCCAGCTGCATTAAGCATAAGATAATTCTGTCACATTATTAATTTGAATGGCCATGTAAGGCATTGTCTAGACAAGATATAAGCCCAAGTTTTCATAGGCAATCTGTTCACAAAATGAAGTGTGCCAATGTTGTAAAGAATACTAATCACACTGATCTGGCTTATTAACCGATATTGATTGCTTTTACTTTGATATGGTCCAGAAACCTCAGAGGTGAAACACTGAGATGTTCTGCACTAGTGCTCTTGTTCAGACAAAAGAGTAAATATTCCAAAAGAGTTGTAAGGTGCAAGATAGGAGTGATTTTTTTTTAAGAAAGATAACAGCTCAATTTGCAATACTCAAGAAATTGATAGCATGATTATGGATTGCTGTTTTTGAGAAATCTTGTTATTATTATTAGGGGCAGCTGGCAACACTTCCTGCCCATGATGATTTTGATTAGTTATTGCACAATCCAAGTGCTGCCCAGAGACTATTCTTTTCTATCATTGTCTTTCCAGATCCTGCCGGCTCAGTCCTATCCAACATTTATCACTGATATTAATTACAGGCCTCTAACCCAAGTGTGGTTTCACTTGAAGGTCAATGATGGGCCATTGATTCATTCAACACAGGATTAGAATACCTTTCACTGGTTGTCCCCAAGCAACTGAGGTCAAACAACTAGTCTCTGTCTATAGCTACTCGAGTCTGCATATAGTCAGCATGTCTTGCCAGGTTAGAGTGCAACGGCTGCCCAATACTAACACCAGCAAACATCATTGCAGCCCAGTGCACCATCCCCTTTCTGCATCTTTCTGCGAATAGACCTGTCCCCAAGAAACAGACAGACAGACAGACATGGGTTAAAATCCTTACTCCACCACTAACTAGACATGTAATTGTCAGACATTTTATTCTGTGAGACTCAGTTTCCTCTGGTTCAAATGAAGAAGATTAACTAACTGGTTTATATTAGTTAGGGTCCAACCAGGAAACAAAACCACTCTGTTTCAGAGAACAATTAAGGCAGGGATTTTTTTACACAGGTGATGAAAGAGCTGAGAAGCCAAACAGGGGATGGTGAGGTAACCCAGGGATTCTCTGTGGCTGGAAGTTCTACCATCCCTTGATTGGGAGTAGGGGCTAGGGCTGTGTTAGCAAACCCAAAGTTGAGGATGGAGCCCTGGCTATGGTAGGGAATGCCCAGAGGCATGGTGACCAGAAAGGGTATAGAAAACACTTTCTTATACAGAGAGGGTAGGAAGAAACACTCATGCTTCTCCCTCTTTTTCCTCCAGGGTTCAGCAAGCACTCAGAAGACAGAGTCAAAGGTGGTCAAAGAACACAGCCTCAGAGATACTGGGTGGATTGGAGAGGGCTGAGAATGGACCGGGAGCAGAGACAACACCAGGCACCGGACTGAAAGAGACAAAGCAGAAAGTAAGTCTGTTTCCAATGGAGCAGCCTGTTTCCTTTCATATAATCATCAATACAAAAGCTCTCTAACATTTCCCATATTTTTTAAAAAAGTAATTGACAAAGATAGGTTTTAGAGGAACAGAGCTTAGTTTAGGAATGACCATGAAAATCGCTGTCAGTGGTCAAACTTGTCATACAAAGGAGTAGGTGACAGGGTATCTTGGAGGCCATGGAGAATAAATGTTATAAAGGTCTATTTGCAACTTTTGTTAATTGAATTGCATTGGAACCAGAGAGACTAAGGAAGATGAATCCATGCAAGTTGTTTAATAAGGATATATCATGACTAAGCAATTAGGACAGACTTGGATCCTTCACACCCTCCCTCCCCCACGCCCCCTCCCCCTACACACAATCACAGCTCTATTAGGCCATATTTTTACACCAATAAGCAGTTTTTTCATCCTGCAAATAAGCAGCCATAAGAAGTTTTGGATTCTGGTAAAGGATTTGCCAGTTACTTAGATGCCTAAATTTGGATAAATCCAGCAATTTCTAAGACTTCAGCTTCTTATTTTGTAATTCATGCTCTTCCTATGAGAAACAAATTAACAACATAACATTAAAAACAAATTATTCTATTAATAGAATCAACAATCTTTCTCATAAAACCCAAAGCTTTTGAAGATAAATTAATTGCACATATTTCTATCTAGTATCTAACCCTATGCCAAGGACCATCCTAAGTATCTGAAAAATACAAAAGAAAGGAAGCCCTGACCGCAGGCAGTTTCTAGTCTAGTGGGACAACATTTAGGCAAATAATTATTTTACAAGGTAGTAAGTGCTATCCCTTTGAGTAATATTGAGAGAGTTGTCCTTGTCACACAGATACTTTGCATATGCAAAGAATCAATCACTCTTCCCAAGATACAACTGTAAACACTTATGCTGAGGTTGCTGTCTAGAGCAATGTGCCTATCTGTAAATCTCTCTTCATTTATAATAGGGGGAATTCATTTTATGAGTAGACGTCTTCATCAAAAAATAAATATAAGGTTTTTCTTATTTTTCAGGTATAACTACATCATTGTGATAGAATAATAGTCCAAGATTCATTTTTAAACTTGGACAATTCTTAAGCAATTTGACTGACATCTCATTTTACAAAAACTTTGTACGTTAAAAATCTATTTATGTATTTTTCACTTCTTCCAATAAGAATTCAGGGAACTTTGTATTTATATAATGAAATACATAAATAGAGGGCACATTTTGAGTAATGAAAAAATTGTGAGGAAATAAATAAAGAGGAAATAAAGAGGAAAGAATCTTAAATAATCTATAAATGAGATCTTCTGGTTTATAGTAGGCAAATAAAATTGGTCTTGAAGAGTTGCAAATGTAACTTTTCTATATTTTAGGTCCATAAGCTAAAGCAACATAGTTGGTCAAGAATATCTCTGCTCCTGGGACTAAAGAGACATGTCAGTAGAAGTGATGCAGCCACAGCTCCCATCATGGTCTCTACAAAGGATTTAGTAATGAGTTAGATAAGATAGTGCTCTGATGTGCAGCAGGTCAGCCCTATGTGCAAAACCAGTATGCATCCAATAAAAGACATTTTCTAGGCAGGAGTCTGCAAACTCCGGCCAGAGACTGTTTTCTGTACTGCCCTGGAGCTAAGAATGGTTACATTTTTAAAGAATTACTAAAACACACACACACACACACACACACACACACACACACACACACACTACAAATAACTGAGGCATGCAAAGCCTGCGATATATATTATCTGACTTTTACAGAAAAAGTCTTTCAACCTCTGATCCAAGGGGCCAAAACAATTAAATTTAAACTCAGAACAATTTGATGAGAAAATCTAATTGACAGAAGGATTGATGCTGTCATTCAAAAGCATTTTCTGAATCCCTACTAAGAGGCAGATTCTGGGGAAGAAAACAATGAATAAACCAGACAAGAATTCCTACCTTTTAAAAGGTTGAGAGACAATAAATCAATAAGTATGCCTACTTAGTTCTTGCTGCATAGCAGACTTACTCCAAAGTTTAGCAACATAAAAAGCAATAGTTATTTATGAGTGGGCAAGAGATCAGGCGATTTATGTTGGTCTCAGCTGGTCTCAGTTCTTCCAGTTTTTCCTGGGCTCAGACATAGCTGGTCTAGGCTGGTCCAGGCTCACTCATGAATGTGTATACAGCTAGGAGTCACTTATATCAGTTGGGCTGGCAGGGGTGGCTCTGCTTTGCTCCATGAGTTTCTCATCCTCCTCATGGAATTCACAGGAAGACTCAGGTGGGGCCCTGCCTTGATAATGGCAGAGGTTCAAGGGAACAAATAAGATACACAGAGCCTCTGCAGGGCTGGGCTCGATACCTGCTCTGTACTTCTGCCTCATTGTGTTGGCTAAACCAAGTCGGGTGGAGAAACCAGGTCCATGATCAGAGGATACTATACAGTGACCTGGCAAAGGGCCTGGGGAGAGGAAGGGGAAAAGGGCAGGGCTGGCCATGGTGCCATCTACCACCACAGTAAATAATAAAGTGTGTTAGAAGCTGAGATATACTATGGAAGACATAAAAGAGCATGAAGGAATGGAAGCCTGGGGTTAGAGGGCAATTTTAATCAGAATTCAAAGCTGGAAAGTGGACCATCTAGATGAGCAGTTCTTGAACCTAACCCAACAACAGATCATCCAGGAGGGGCCTGCACAGCCTGCAGGTCCAACTCTGTCGGCTCCCATTAAGTGAAGATGCAGCATGGAATCCAGTGAATCTCCTTTCAGAAGAGGGCAGTAAACAAGTCACCTTTTAGTGCACTCTAATGTATGTCATTTGTTCCCTTGAACCTCTGCCATTTCAAAGGAGAGAGTGTATTTATAATAAGTCCAAGGTCTAAATGCACTGGTGATTGTAACTCCTTTATCAATCCTCAGATGAGCAGACTACTCAGGTCTGTATCACTAAATAAAACTTGTGATGGTGTTCATAGAGGAAAAATCAGAAGAGCCCATTTTGCATATATAAAATCATAGAAGGTTTCTCAATAAACATGAAAATCAATGATGTGAGAAAACTAACCTGTCAATATTTCCAACTAGGGGCTAAACCTGGGGCTTGGAGAGGCTGGTGAATGAAATGTAGCAAGCAGAGAAAATACAGACACTGTGAAGGTAGTTTGGTTTGTAGAGGGAAATGGAAAACCCTCACTGTGAACGTGAAATGGAGTTTTCCGTGGGTTTTGCAGGATGGTTTAAGGCCAGCTGTGTTGGCAGAAAACCCTTGAATCTCCTTCCTGGATACTTGGTTCCAACTTAAGCTGCTGCAGTAACTAAGCCAGTTCTCTTAGAACAAAATCTTCACAGTCTTTTGTCTGAAATATGTTTTCCCTGGAATTTTATGACCTATTTAGTCTTCTGCAATCATTTCCTGAATGAAGATGACAAGCTGACTTTTGTCTTTCTGCAAACACCACATTACATGATTCATTTATGGGAAGTGAAAATAGGAGTTTTCTGCTTAGTTCTCTTTATATGCATAGCCAATTGACCCCTGTTACATTGGGATTATTCTCCTTTTAATGTTTTCTTTTCTGGTTTTTTTTTTTTTTTTTTTTTTTTTTTTTTTTTTTTTTTTTTTTTTTTTTTACAAAAGGTTAGAAGGGGTCTTCACCAAAATGACTTTAAATCATTCATGCATTTTTTACCTCCTCTTCACCAAGCCTGACATCTGGTTCATTCTTTCTGACTGGTGCTCTGCATAGAGCAGATGTTTTCCCTGAGCTATCATGATTTTAGAACTTATTATCAGGAAGCTACAACTAATTTAGAGCCCTTCAGCATAGACAAGGCATTTACTTTATTCCTTCTAGTAAGTTTGACCTCATCTATGGTGGATTTCATCTGCCACTATATTGCCTAATTACTGAATTTTGTCCAACCCATCTAAAGTGCTTCCCCATCCTCTCTGGTCCTCACTAATCTAGTAATTTTGTGTCATCAGCACATTTCACCATCTTGATACTCATTCACATTTAACATCATTAATAACCAGAATTGAACTCCGTTTCCCATACTGACTGTACCTTTGATACTGGTGGGCAGCAGGAAACATGTAAGAAAGAGGGAATTTTAAGATCAAATTTTCTCTAGGTTCTATGAAACAACCTTACCTGCTCTATTTTTTCAGACTTTGACTACTTCATCTTTTCTGCTGCTACTTCTGGATCAAACACATATGTATAGTTTTAGTCATGCCTCATCTTGTTTCTTTGTTCCTCTTGCTCTCCTGAGAGAAAACTAGTTTGTATATGCCAACATAATTCCACAATTGCTTCACTTACCTTCCCAGGATCACCATTGTAATATGTTTTAGCCCTAAAGAAAAGTCAAGATATTTTCCACAAATATTTTTATTTTGTTCTCTTTTGGTGTGCCTCTATAATCTTTTGTAAAAAATGTTAAAATATCAGGGATACTGGGAGGAAGGCAACGACAATTTCTGGGAGTCTGAGTGTGGGCAGAATGGCAGTGGGCTGTGTAGTGGACTTCCCAGCATGACTTCCTGACTTCATGGGTGGTAATGAATTTATAGGAACTGAACCTTTCTTCCATCTTTTTCCAATTTGCATAAGCTCTTGAAGTCTTTCTTCCACTCACAGAAGCTGAGTATGAAAGTAGGACAGGAATAAAATAAATTGAAAACAAAAAACCAACGTCAACTACTTTAAAATCACAAATCATGATCCCTAATTTATGTTTTCTTCCACTGATTAATCTGAAGTCCCCTGCTCATCTGTGTTCAATGTGTCAGCCTTTTTTCTGGAACCTTCACTACCTGGACTCCACTCCCTTCATCATGTGCATTTAGCCTGCTTCCCCCTGTATAAACAAATCCTTTGATCTTGCAAGCTACCTGCTTCATTCCTCATACTTCTCCATTAACAATGGTCAAGGGATATATGACCTCTCCCAATATTATGCTACTAACAACTCAGAATAGCATGCAGACTCTCCATTGAACCCATACTGCCAACAGAAAGATTATCTTCAAAGAAAAGAAAACTGCTAGATGAATGTGTTTGTTCATTGCACTGTTATTACAAATGCAAACCATTGGAAACAGTAAACAATTCTGTAATTCCTTTGGGAAACATGCCATGGGTATAAAACACTTATTATTTTAGTTCAATACCATTCACAACTCACCCTTGACTATTGATGAAAGAAAATGAAATTGTAGTCATTCATAATTTCAGTTTTATCTCTCACCCTACAATTAATTTCTTGGTAAGTCTTGTTGGCTCTGCCTTCTAGATATTTTTAGTGTATCCCATCTTATTGATTTGATGACAACAACTCCACTGATCACCTAGACCTCTGCAGAACTAGTCTCATAATCTCCTGACAGATTTTACAACTCCATCTCTTGACTATCTCTCACCTATCCTTACAGGAGTCAGGGGGACACAAACTCTCTCTCTCTCTCTCTCTCTCTCTCTCTCTCTCTCTCTCTCTCACACACACACACACACACACACACACACACACACACAGATTCAGATCATGTTGCTTATTTGCTCAAAATTATCAATGGTTTCCTACCTTCTTGGAAAAAAGATAGCAGTCCTCAGAATAGCCCCGAAAATCCTACATCACCCAGCCTACTGCAGATTCTCTGATGTCAGCTCCTCCTTCTCTGTGTTCCCCCTCCTCTGGATCATCTCTGCTTCTTTCTCCTGCTCTTCTTCCTAGGCCAATATTCTGTTCTGAGATTCTCTCAGGTTGGAATGCTTTTCCCTGATAGACTCATAACTTTCTTCTTCCCTCCTTTGAGAGCTGTGCTTAAATATCACCTTATGTAAGAGTCTTTCCCAACCACTTTTATAAACCAGCATTTCCTTCTGTGATCACAACACTGCTTAGCGTGACTGTTTCTTTTTTAGTTCCTTAGTTTCTTGCCTATCTGTTGCACTTGCTCAGTGGCTTTCCTGACTACTTGTATGATGAAGCTCCCTGAGAGCAGGGTCTTGTTTGGTTGAGTAGGCTCTGTATCCTTTATTCTTAGAGCAGTATCTAGAATGTAGTAGGTGCCAAATGTTTGCTGCATAGATAAGTGAGTGGATTCTCCTGGACTAAAGAACAAGAAATAAAGTGTTATACACTATTAGAAAAATTATCTATCATAGCTGACTTGTTGGGAAAGCCATGCCATTGCCTTGAGTTAGTTCAGATTGCACACTGACTTTCCATAGAACATGTCTTAATATTCAGGAAATTGTGGTGCTAGTTCCATTGCATCACTAACAGGCTGTGGGAACTTGGGGTCTCACAAAACTCTCTGAAATGCTTTTCCTGATGTTTCCTACCCATAAAATGTAAGAGGGATCCAACATGGCCACAATGTCAAGATAATTGAATATTATTATTTAAACTGTGTCTTATGTAATAGTTACTTCATCTTGTCCTAATTAAATACTATTTAGCAAAGATAACTCACTGTGCAACCCCATTGGCCCTAAATATTGGTGCACACTGGCCATAGAACACTAAACATCAAGTGACAATGTGGCAGAAAGGATGACATCTAAACTCCAGAATCCCCAATTTAGGAATATACCTAAGAAAATTGTCTATCACATATCAACAATAATGTGTCATTTCTATATGCATGGAGTGTCCGCTGCACTTTTTTCTTACTAAAGCAAACAATGGAAAGTGTAAAACATGTTATAAAGCAAATTTAAAGTTGTATACTTAGTTTTTAATAGTATAGACCCAAAAGGACTATACAAAGCAAGCTTGTTATTTAGGAAAAAGAACTAGCTAAATATTTATAAATAAAAGATAAATCCTAATACATTAATTAGAAGAAATATTAGTCATTTAAAAAAGTATATGGAATTGCATAGCACTAGAGGAAAATATTACGTTAAATAAAAAATGCAGAACACAGAAATATACTCATTACAATTTTGCAATGTACCCTTATTTGTATATGTGTGGGCAAAAAGTAGAAGAGAATGTGCAAAAAATCAATATATTGTTTTTTGTTTTTTTGGTGGGTGATTTTCTTTTTTTAAATTTTATTTTACTGTTTAAAATATTACAAATAGTAGTACATATATCTCCTTTTTTTCCCATTGACCTTCCCCCAGCCTCCCCTACCCCCTGGCACATGCCCACACTGCCCCCTCCCCCCCCCCCAGTGTCTTGTTGAGTTGAGAAAATAATAGTGCTTTTTTGTTTATTTCCATGTTATTTAATTGTTTACAGTAAAAGGGTTACAGACAGGAGGGGTGATCCCTTTGGAAACACAGTTAATCTACCACAATGGGGATTCAGACTTCATTTATTTTGGGGGACTCCCAAATGGGCACTCTAGGAAGCCTACCTGGACAAGCTCTATCATGGCTGCCATGTTGTCCCTGTAACTGACCTCTGCCCAGGCCATTGATCATGACACCTCTGCCCTCATCATGGGCTAGGGAAGTAGGGCAGACAAAGCACATGCAGATTAATGAAAGCTGGGGTGGAGCATATGAAGAGACCCAGGAAGAGAATGAGCCACACTGATGACAAGGCACCAGAGACATACAGTTGTATGCACGACAACCAAGATGCAGATCTCACCTATCTTTGTCATTGCCACTGACTTTGTCCTTGCACTAAGCCTTAAGGGCTTTCCACATGCACACACACTACAGGCTTGAAGATGAAGGCATTCAGGAAAGTGATGAATTTATTCTAGCTTTCTTGACTTGCTGATTCATAGTTAATTGACCAGGTTTTTATTTTGTCAGCTTAGTTGCACAGACAGAATGTCTTAGTCCATTTGGGTTATTGTAACAGAATTCCATAGACTGGGTGGCTCATAAATAACAGAAATTTATTTCTTACAATTCTGGAGGCTGAGAAGTCCAAGATCAAGGTGCCACCAGATTTGATATCTGTTGAAGCTCACTTCTGCTTCACAGAGAGCTTTAGCTGTTTCCTCACATGGCAGAAGGGGTGAGGGAGCTCTCTGAGGTCTCTTCTATCCGGGACTCACTAATCCTATTCATAAAGACTCCACATCTGTAATCTAATCACCTCCTAACACCATCACATCAGGGTTAGATTTCAACAAATGAATTTTGGAAAGACATGTACAGACTCAAGCACAGAATGATTTTAGCATGCCTACCCCCCCAAATAAAAACTTAGCTTGTAACTGTACTGTAAGCAGACATTGATCATGTCTTTGCTATGAGAAATCACATTTTTTACTTTAAAAACAATTTAAATGTACATTAAATATATTTCAAAGGTAGCAAAAGTAGCATAAGTTAAATGCTTACTAAATTGCCTGCAGGAATCATCAAAGATGCCTTTCATTTGATCTTGATATAACATGAAAATGCTTTTCAGAGAGTTCTTATTATCATAAAAACAAATATATTAATAGAGTTTTGTGCATCTATCCATAGAATGTCATATATCAGTTTTCTCAATCCTTTTTTATTTATGTAAAAACTGAGGAGCAGGGAGGTTGAACCATGTGCCCCTGATTCCACTGTGGGACAGTGGCAGGGTTGTGCACAGGCACCATGACTGCCATACAACAACTGGTTCTATATGTTAAAATTGTCCTTTAATGCACAGGAGAAGTTGGGGGTAGGGAAACTGAAGCTGAGAACTGCGTCAGTTCCTTGGATTGTTGTAACCAGGTACCACAAACTGAATGGCTGAAAACAACAATAGTGGATTGTCTCATAGTCTGGAGGCCAGAAACCTGAAATCAAGGTGTCAGCAGGGCCACACTCCCACCAAAGGTTCTAGGGAAGTATCTTGCCTTGCCACCCTCAGCTTCTAGGGTTGCAGGCGTTGCTTGGTTTGTAGCATCATTTTAACCATCTTTGCAAATGTCTCCATGACCTCCTTCCTTCTGTGTCTCTGTATTTATCTCTCTGTGTCATCTGTTCTTCTAAGGACACCAGTCATTGGGTTTAGGGCTGAACCTAATCCTGAGTGAACACATCTTAATTTGATTATATCTATATATAAAAGGCTAATATGCTAAGTGTCCGACCATCTGACCAGTTGCTATGACACAAAATGACCACTGGGAGCAGACGCTCAGTGCAGGAGCTGCCTTGATGTGCACTGGCCATTTACAGAGAAACGGTACCATGGACCTGGTGCCAACAAAGCAACACTTGGCTTCCCCCAAGTGGGACACGAGCCCCACCACCACCCTGGAACAACACCCCACCAAATTGCAGCCAATGCTGCCAAGACCCCATGGTGCAAAATGCAGCCCACAGCCCAGCCCAGCCTGGAAACAGTCACTGTGGGTGCCAGGTAATGATATCATGTAGTTACACCCTGCTTCCTCTCCCTAGTGACTAGCCTCCTTGCAGTTTCTTCAGCCCAGGGAAACAACTTGCTTTATAGCCAGGTGCAAACATTTTACACTTTAACCAAATGTCTGTGAAGCATTTTCCCATGCCTCATCTCATTTGATCCTCAAAGAAGTCCTGCAGTAGGTAGATAAAAGACTCGGTGGAATCCTATTTTCTTTTCATTAGGCGGAAAACACAGATTTAAAAAGCTTAGAAACTTGACCCGACTGAAAAGAAGTAAGAAATGATGGACCTTGAAAATGACTTCAAGTTTTCTCACTGCGCAGAATATAATCAAACACTGCTGCAGTTACATATTTTACCCTTTGTTATCCCTGTGTGATCTACAATAATAATCTGCTTCATGTTGATATTGACTGCTGTGTTGCTGACAATTACGTGAAAGAGAAGTTGGGGTGCTTCACTGGGCTGGAAAATGTTTAGCTACATCAGAAAGCAGGTCTAATTAAGCAAGTATATTATATATAGATATAGATATAGATATAGATATAGATATAGATATAGATATAGATATAGATATAGATATAGATATAGATATAGATATAAGGGTAAGTTGATTTGCGCATGCACAATACATATAAAGCTCTCGCTGGCAGCAATCGCACATGTGTGTTTAGATCTGTCATTGTCGATTGTGAATTTGGTTGACACTTCTATTATAGAGAAAGGGAGAATAGTAATATTAAAATATTTTTTCTAATTAATTCCCTTTCAATGTGCACGAATTCTGCACCAGGCCACTAGTTTTCAAATAAGGTCACATTCTGAGGTGTCAGCTGGACATAAATCTTGGGATGGTGCCATTCCACCTGGCACAGTAGCAAATGACAACTTTGAAGAAGAAAGCAGCTGGGAAGATGGGATTCCTAGAGAGTCCATGATGAGAATGGCTCAGATTGGACCACTCATTCAACTTGCATTTACAAAATCTAACTTTGGGCAGTAAAAATACAAGCATCAACAAGATTTTAAATATTTGAATTAAAATGCTTTCCTATTGTAAAAATAAATAAATGATAAAACAAGAAGAAATTGTGGGAAAATGGGGAGTCTTCTGCTCTTGGGCAGAGGGTTAGATCCAGATGTGATGACAAAGAAGGGTGGCCAGGACATGCTGACCCTGTCAGCACTTTGGACACAGGATATGAAGGGAAGACTCTGCTTTTCACTCAGAAATGCACTTAATTGAGTGATGCTAAATTCTTTAAGTCCAGATGGCAGAAGTTTTAGAATGAACGAAGAAATGAATGAATAAATAAATGAATGAATGCTTGAATTCTACATCAATACTTTAACAAAACTGGACTGTACTCAACCCTATTCATTAGGCAGCTTACCATGCACTGAGTGCCAAGTTAAGTTTAAGTATAAATATATATATATATCACTGCATTTCACCTCTACAAGTAGATATTAATACCCACATTTTATATATTAAGGAGTGAGAAAACTGATACTTAAAGGGGCCCTGTGTCCTGGCCAACATCACAAATACTATCTACGCACACTTGCATGTGTATGTCACAGTAGGTCACAGTAGGTCAGATTCTGGCAGAGACAGCAAATGAAGTGGCCCCTCTCCCAGGCAAATGGCAAGGGGGTGTCACTGAAGTCCTCAGTTCCCTGACCTGGAACTTCCTATGTCAATTGGTTTCTGGACACCATTTCATTATTTGAGCATCACATAGAGGTCTTGTGAAATAATAACTAAAATAAAGTCTTAAAGTAATTTTCCCTGATTACTTGGATTTGGGATTTTTTTCTTTTTTTATGTCACAACTCTTTTAGAGAAAGCATGAACAGTTTTCCACTCAGTAGCAGGAGTGGTTAACCAAGATCCTGCAGTGATTAACTTCCAAACAACATTTGTCCCTTATCTTTCTCAACTTCTTATTCTTACCTGCTTGTTAATTCAGCTTGAGCTTTCACGTGAAGGGGCTAAATTCTGAACTGAAGGCCTTTTTGTCTTGACATGTGGCCTGGGCAAATAAGAGAGAGGCAATATAGCTTAATCACTGGGCACCAGCCTCAGTGCAGAGTGAGATGCAGCCTGCCTTTCTTATAGAAGTGCGGCTGATCAAGAATGGCAGTGGGAAAGATTTGTTCAGGCATCAGAATTCCTTTCTACTCTGTTTGAAAATAGGGCCATACTTCTTGTGCAATGCAAGCTATCCCACCTCAATAATGACATTTGGGGGGGCAGCTTCTGACATATCATATTTATACTAAATCACATTCTGTTATTTTCCATTTCTTCAGGAAAGCTGTCATTAGCAACACTTAATGACCAGCTTGAGGCAAAACCCAAGGTTTTTTCACCTCAAAAAGTCATAACTGGTAGCAGTGACTGGCTAAAAAGAGATTAGCACAATTATAAAATTCAGCCCTGCCCCAGATGGCACCAGGGATGGCATCACCCTTCCCAAGTTGACAAGTGATCTGAATAAAGATTAGGCTAGACACATCTGATGATGGATCTTTGCCATTCCATCCTTGCCTCTCCACAATCTATCTGAAGGTATCTTGGCATTGATATCTTATTATCTTTATTTATAATAAGGAGGACATTCCTTAAATTGGTCTCATTCTACAAACATCGTGCCATGAAATGGTTATATAATATCAAATTGCTATATGCAAAGTAATTTCCCTTAGAAGGTTGAATTTTTTTATGAGTCTGAAAATATCATATATGCAGTTTAATATTTAAAAATGTTTTTCTTGAAGGGCTGGCAAGTGATCTATGTTGCTTACATTCTAGAATAGAAGCCAGGAAGAGCTTCATATTTAAAAGAGAATTCATACATAAAAAAAAAATCAAGAACAAATGTTGTGAGGGAAACTAGCTAAAATATACTGATCTCTTAAATGTTCCATAAGGGAGCATGGGCACAAGATATTATAGAAAGTATTTTTAAAGAAAGTGTATAATGCTTTTTACCTTGATATTCCTCATATTAGGTTTTACCACTTCACTCAGGTGGAAACTTAAAGACTGTACATTTATTATAATTGATGAGCATAAACCATTTCAATTGCTACTGCATATGTAACAGCCATCTGAACAAGTTGCAAAGGACAGGACAGAGAGGAAAAGGTGCTGAGACAGGGTAGGACCTGCCTGTATCCTGTGGTCAATTACTCTGGTGTGACATCACGGCTTCAAAATGAGTACATGTCCTTTGAGCATGTTTGACCCAGCTCTGAAGGTATAAGGTCCTCGCCGGTCTATGAGTGGCTTCATTATCCAGGAGGGATATAATTCAAGTAAACAGGAGGGGCTGTGTCAGGTGTAATGCCTGCCTTATTTTCAGGAGCTCCTTATAGACTCAGAAACGCCAGCTTCCACTGGTAGACTCAGGAGCTCCAGCTTCTGAGCACACAGGTAATAAAGTCAGGTTCTGGGGCCTTCCAGCAACCACTGATGGATCCCTGTCAGCTGCCTTCCTGAGCTGTATTGCTGGTGGATGAATGCAACTCAGGGAAGGCTGAGGACCAGGGCATGGCTCTCAGCCAGAGCAAGCCTTGCCTTTGGAGGCTGGCTTTAGAGAATGTGGGTCCAGCTGAGGTTTGAGGTTCCTATGACTGATGGGTTCACCTTCCAGTCCTGTGAAGGATTTCTGCACTTACAAGACAATTTGGGGTGGCTGTCAGCTTCCAACAAGAGGTGCCTATCCTGACTCATGGAAGCTGACCTCCTTTTGCTAATGGAGGTTCATGCAGACCAGGGATCTGCAACCAGGCCTCATGACTTGCCAGGTATGTGTGTATGTGGTTTGGATATGTCATATGACTATTCCTTCTCTTACTTTCCTCACCGTAGAGTGGAGGTAATAATCCCATCTAAAGTGTTTCAAGGCTGACAAGTGAGCTCACATAAGAAAGAGCCAAAAAACAAACAAACAAACAAGCAAACAAACAAACAAAACAGAACACCTGATCCAGCATAATTCCCCAGGGAATGGGGCCCTTGGTCAACTTTCTCTGGGGCCTGTGGCCATCATGTTGAGCACCACCACAGCATTTATCACTCTATTGGGATGACATATCTATGCAACTGCTGTGTCCCTTCAGACCATCATTAACCTGAGAACAGAAGCCTCTTCTTAATCACAATCATGTACATGTTACCAGAGCCTAGTGCACAGGGGCCAAAGTCAGATTCCTACAATGCAAGGTGAATATTATCCTGCTGAGCAATGTAGCAATATGTTCCCATTAACCTGCTCCTGCTTCCTGACCTCTCTCCCTTGCAGACATATCTGGGTCTTAGTCTAAGCTGTTCATTCACCTAGGAAGACCTCCTCAAATAGGGCTCATCTTTAGAAACCAGCTCAACAAAGACCTCTACTAGAAAACCTGACCTGACAGCATCTTCCCTCTTCTTTGCTACCAAATGCTGTTTCAAGCATTTTCTCTGTCCTTACACACCTCTGTGAATCTTTGTTCAAATCCACTTCATGTTGCATGTCAATATCAGTATATTCATCTGTAAATCTCTACCAGATTGGAATGCCATCTTAGATCAGATGTGTCCTCTTCAGGTTGGACCCTGGTTAGTGCCAGAGCAAATACTGAGGCCAAGCAACTCAGAAGATAATTTTTTCATGCAGAACTGTACTATCAAGGACCTGGTCTTTCTTGGGCCACATGTTTAAGAGCAAGGAGGATCTTGTGTGAGCCCACTCACTACATTCAATCACAACCAAGTGGGAGGATGGTTCCTCCAAGAGGAAGCAAGAAGTCACCACTGACTGGCATCTACAAATGTTGAACCCCCAGAACAATTGATTATGTTAATCAGGCTCAATTTATCTTCGAAAGAGACATTTTAAAAAGCAACAGGGCTTAAACAAACGTGAAAGTAATCTAATTCAGACATAAACATGAAAGTTAATATGATTACCATGAATTGATCTAAATATTACTTAAAATAATTAGAAACGATTTTTGATGGCATGCCAATTCAGTCAGGACACTTTTATGTTACATTAGGAAGCCAATGGATTATTGCTTTCTATAAAATGTTCTTGTTGTTTATGACCTTCAAAGGAAGGACCAGTGTTGGCAGACTGTCCATCAGTCTCCAAGTGAGTGCTGAATGGATTATCCTGCATCTACTGCAGCTCCGCTTTCAGTCTGTTCTCCTCCTTCCATTTTCATATTCAAATGGAGCCACTGTCAGGATTAAACTAGTTGCTTTTTCCTGACATAAATTCACAGATTCATATAAGGGAGAAGAAATGTTTAATTTTAATATTTTTTAATCCTATGACAAAAACAAATGAAAAGAAACATGTTTATAGTTGTTGAAGGTTGTAGGTTGTAAAACTGAGGGTCTTTATGACTTTGATTCAGTTTAATTCAGCTAGGAATCTTAGCTCTAGAAATCATATATATATGATTCCTTCATAGGCCAATCCTTTCCTGATAACCAGCAATCTTCAAGGTAGCAGAAGATGGTAGTCTGAACCTGACTCATGGTCACATGGTCAGACCTCTGCCCGGCTAAATATAACATCTTTTTTTTTTTCTTTTTTTTGGGTTATTTTTATTTTTTTAATTGTTTGAAGTATTACAAATAGTAGTACATATGTCTCCTTTTTTTTCCCCCCATTAACCTCCCCTCGGCCTCCCCTTCCCCCCAGTACATGCCTTTACCTGCCCCCCCCCCCAAGTGTCTTGTATCCATTGGTTATTCTTATATGCATGCGTACAAGTCCTTCGGTTGATCTCTTACAGCCCCCACCCCAACCTCCCCTGCCTTTCCACTGTAGTTTGACAGTCTGTTCAATGCTTCTTTGCCTCTGTATCTATTTCCCCCCCCCCCATTTCTTTCCTTTAAAAAATCTTGCCTCTGCAGACTAGAAATAAACATATAATAACAAAAAATGTTTGAGTCCCAATTTCAATGTCCAACAGTTCTGAGTCCCTGTTTCAATGTCAAACAGTTCCTTATGTGTACATATCAGCAATGATATCTGGATGGTGGGCACATGGGGCAATGCAGGTCCGACCCTCTCTGGTTTGGTCCTAGGCAACCTGCTGCTGACTGCTAGTGTGGCAAGGCATCGTCAGCGTCTTCCATCTCTGGACTGTTTCTCCTCTTGTCTTCGTGGTTGGAGCAGACCTGTCAATTCCTCTCTGTTGCAGGAATCCACGTGGTCTTGGAGTTGTTTTCTGAAAATATACAAACATATTCTCTACCAAAAGTTAATAAAGGAATCTTTTCTATATAATTGATTTGGGATCCTTTTTTTATTTTTGCCCAAACGATTCTCCTTTGTCTTATTTAGACACCATGTGTGTTTTTCATGGGTTTCTTGCTGTTAGCATTACAAATGAAAATTAATTTTGTAAAGTAAAAATTTTCTAGATGTAATTTACTTATAGGATATTTTCCTTACATGATATTATCCTACTATCCCCCCTTTTTTGATTAATGGAGGCTTTTGTAAATTTTATAATGGAGTCTTGATAACTTTAAATTTTAATTTTTTGCACAAAAATATGACTGCTTTAGTTTCATTGTATGTTACGCAATTTTACCATGAGATGAACTACCAATAGAAATTTTAGTTACCACTTTAGGAACAGCTTTTTGTCCAGTACAATTAAATTTTCTTGAATATTCACTTATTTCAATTAGCCTATTTAAATTAATCTGAAAACTTGATTATTATTTTACTGTCAAATTTAATACTCTACCAATAATCTTAGTTTACCCTGTAAATATTAGTGGAAAGGATTATTTGCATTCTTGAGTAGGCCCTGAGCATTCCTGGTGCTAGGCTGGATTTAGATATAGGGCAGCTGCTGTTGGCCAAGTCTCTGTCTGTTATCTGGGTCCCAATCTGAGCTGGGCCAAGTCACTGTCTGTCACCTGTGTCCTGATCTGAGCTGGGTGTGGGAAGCAAAGCAGCCAGGGGGGCAGGAGACCTCCCTCAGACGGGCTGAGGGTTCAGGCCCCTGCAAGGTTGGGGGGGGTGAGGGTCTGTGCCCCACCTCTGTTGATCCCCAAGTTCTCTCCTGATGGCCCTCTGCGACTGTGCCTGTCTTAGGTTGTTCCTTCCCTGAGGAATCTTACCCGTCTCTGGCTAACCAGTCATCCTCCGGGGCCAAGCAGGGTGATGTGAGGTTCAGTTCTGTCTCCTTGGTAGCCTATGCCCCCGTGGCCTCCATGCCCAGCACCTGCCTTGGGATCCCCTGGCCTGCTGGCGAGGCCCCAGCACTGATCACATATCTTGGGGAACTCAGGTTTCTTCTCCAGGGAGGGCCCAGCTCACACGATTAGGCGAGAGACAGATCCATGGTACCAGCCACCAGGAGGCTTCAAGCTCAGCATGAACAGAAAGCTCAGGCAACAGCTGAGGGCAATTGGATTGTGAGAAGAGGGTCCCTCTTGGCACAAAAGGCAAGAGGGGCCAATATAGAATGCTCAACTGCCTTCCCAGTGCCTTAATTCCTTCTGAAAGGGATTAAATCCTTTCATGTCCTTTTTTTTAAAAAAATTGCTGCCAAACATTTCAAGAATTAGTTTGTAAGTTTGTTTGGGATAATTGTACAATATGCTGTTGTAAAATATCTAAAATTATAATGACATTATAGAATAATATCATGTAAGGATATTCTTTGCTCTAGGCCATGGCAATTCAATTTCAAACTGGCTGTCAATTTCTTTTTGTAACTTTATATAAACTTTGTCAGGGAGGCAAAAACACAAATTACTTACTTTAGTTCAAGAGGCCAAATATATTGACTTTCAATTACAATCATTACGACTTTTGGAGGAAACTTCTCTTTGTTTGCTTCCAAAATAATTTTGGGGCTACAGAGAGTTTCATTTAAAAATCTTTGTCACATGAAACAATTTTTCTTAAGGTTATGGTGACCACTAGTATGGATTAGATTTAATATTTTATTTTAATTTAATTTTATTTTTTTATATATTTTTAAAAAATTTTTAAATTGTTATTTTTTACATATGTGTTCTTATTCCCCCATAACCCCCCACCCCCCACTTATGCCCCACCCCTTTGTTGTCTGTGTCCATTGATTAGGCTCATATGCATGCACACAAGTCCCTTGGTTGATCTCTCCACCTTACCCCCACCCTCCCCTACCTTCCCTGAGGTATGACGTGCTGTTTGACGTTTCTCAATCTTTGGATCTGTTCTTGTTCATCAGTCTATGCCGTTCATTATATTCCACAAATGAGTGAAATCATGTGATATTTATCTTTCTCTGCCTGGCTTATTTCACTTAACATAATGCTCTCCATCTCCACCCATGTTGTTGCAAATGGTAGGAATGCCTTCTTTTTTACTGCAGTGTAATATTCCATTGTGTAGATGTACCACAGTTTTTTAATCCACTCATCTGCTGATGGACATTTAGGCTGTTTCCAAATCTTAGCTATGGTGAATTGTGCTGCTATGAACATAAGGGTGCATATATCCTTTCTAATTGGTAATATTGATCTTGACCAAGTTAAGTTTCAGTTGCTGAGCCCTGAGATGGAACAACCACTTGGATACTTTCCCCTGAGACCTGATTGAGGGACACCTGAAAAGACCTCAGAGTTGTTCTCAAGACCTGAAGAAGTGATTTATTTATCACTTAACCTTATCTCTGACCAATCATCTCCCAGCACAATCTTGAACCCCTTAATTCAGGGAGTCTTTTGATTTTGCCCTTGATAATCTGCAACCAACATGCCATCTGTAGTCGTCTTGCAGATCATTAGCTTTCCCATTCTCTGAATTGACCAAATCTCTAATAAATCTTCTTTCTATACTGAAAATCCCTGCTCATGCATTTCATTGTGTCAGTGGGTGCAGGCAAATTCAAATATCGGGGTCCCAGTAACAGTTGTAGATTGTGCTTCAAAATAAACCTGAAGATTCAGGATTTCTAGGTTAAATATTTCCAGGAATCTACTGTATCCCTAGGTCAATGTCTAGGTTAAGGATCCCTGAGAAATACACACGTCTGTTTTGTTTTTTAAATAACTCAAACTGATAGCCTTTGAAGTTAGAAGCAGGTATATTTGCTAAAAAGTTTTTGTTGAGTCAAAAACAGTTTTCTGCAACATCCTGTAAATATCTAGTGTTGACTGTTGAGAGCTCTGCATTCAACATTTCCACAGGGAAACCCTATCAGAACTGCCAAAACACTACTGTCACTCAGGCTGTTTATAATAAAAACAAACACTTGAAAGGAAATGTATGTGAAGTTGAATGAATCATCTTACTGATGCATTACAGTTGTAGAAAGCTATCTGATTACTCTTTTTTTTTCCTGCATCCAACTGGAAAAGCAGTGTTTTAGGACCTAATGTTACTCTCCATGTTACTAAACATTTAATTCAGAAAAGTGATATCAAATTAGGGTATCCATTTTATTCAGAGAGTATGAACAAATTAGAGAGAGCTAGTAATGGGAATGTTAAATTTAAAGTCAATATGTCAAACAGGAAATATTGGAGTTAATATTAACAATAGTAGTACAATGTGTTATAAGTACCATGTAAAAATGGGCATTTTATTTTTCTCAGACTAAGTTTACAAATTACAATATAACAGTTAATCATACTTGTTACTTCTTTCACTTTAGTGTTATCTTGAGTAGTTCAAATATGTTAAGCTCTTCACATATTTATGAAGACATGTGCCTGGTGGCCTCATATAGAAGAAATATCTGTTTGGAAGTATTAGTCATCATTAAAAGGTAGACTAAGAATCATATTTATACTCCTCAAAACTAATTTCAAATAATACAGCTTTTATTTTTTAAAAAGCTAGAGGAATAAGCCTAAATGTAGCTAACAACAATAGGTTTTCCAGATATGAAATTTTAATAAATAATTACAAATGTCAAGAAAATGTACATTGTAATGACCTAAAAAGATTTTTTTTCATTAGAAATTTTTTTTTAATATTGTGATTTCAAATTTTCCAAAAGGCTTTAATGAAGATAACTGGTCAATCTTTCTTTTTTGAGGATAATATGTTGTAAAACTGCCTTTAAATCTTTACTGATAGTTACAGCTAGATTTTGTTATTTCTTTTATGCCTTAATTGCAGTACATTCGTTTATAATTTACCTATGGACAGAAAGCTCAATAAATAATTAAGTGGACTATCTTTGATGGAATTGGGAAACAAGAAGAAAACCCTTCCCCTTAGCTGGGTGCTTCATTTGCATCCTTGAATGGGGCTGTACATTTCCTTCTGGGACAGATTTGGTGAGGGGCTACCAGATCATTCTCTTCCAGAAGCAAACGGAATTCCCAAGAAAGAAATACACCCACAGTCATACCATGATCACAGAACACGGTTTTAAATATTTTCATAAAATATAATTCTGTGTTTCCTTACTGTCCTGCATTTTCTTACTTCTTTTATATTTCCTTCTATAAAGAGATCCATACAAGATAAAATGGTAAGAGATATAAAAAATAATACATGCTTTTACACTAATTTCTAAGCAAAAAAAGTTTATTGTTGGCAAGTCAATTCTTCACTTGTCTTTTTTTTTATTCTTAATAGCTTATTGATATACAATTTGGACATACTAAAAGCTACCAATTTTAGGAAAAATACAATGAGTTCTAACAAGTACCTGTAGCTTCCTGGTTACCACAACCCATCATGATATAGAACATTCCCATCACTCCAAGATGTCCCATCATTCCACTTTGTAGTTGATCCTCTGTTCCCATGTCAACCCTTGATAACCATCAATCTGCTTCTGTCACCATAGTTTTAATGTTTCTAGAAGCTCATGTAAATGAATCATAAAGCATTTTTTTCTATTGCACTACATATTCACACAGCATATTGGGGGACCAGTCTGACATTTTGCACATTGGTTAGTAGTTCTTACATGACTTATTATGTAAGGAGAAGATTTCTTTGAAGTCAACCAATTGTGCATATTCAAATTTTCTATAGCATATTACCAGTCAGATTCTATTTTGTTTTCCATGTGATATGAACTAAGATGTCCTTCCACTTAACTAGACTGCATTCAACTTCAGGACACAAAATATTCAATTTAGTGCAGCAACTCACACTGACCAAATTCTGGACCATAGGTGACTCATATTATTGTTCTTAATAATTATTGTTTTCATTACATTCAACATGGCAGAAGCCTATAATGACCAAAGCTGTGAGGAATAACCATTTTGTTAATCTTCCAAAATCTTGGATGGTCTGATGGCATTGGACCCTGAGAGTTTAGGAGCTCTCCTAGGAAGCCAGGAGGAATGAATACACCTAATTTTGCAAGTAAGTCATGCATCAACAGTACAACCCTGAAAAGCTGGGTGCATATTCTGAGCTCAGAGGTAATGAGAGAAACACCAAAAGAATATGAGGACTTTTTATTATGTGAATGATAATCAATATGCAAAGAGCCCTTCCTCAGATACCTCATATGTCAATGTTCAATAGACAGAATATGGCTGTATCAGATCTTATCAAAACTTTTAGGTACTATTTTACCAATGAATTAATGTGGGTGTTGTTGGACACTACGTTCTATCAATATTAAACTGCAAGAAGTGTAAAACTTTGACACTTCCTTTTGAGGTTCTAGTGACACAAAGCAATTATAATACAGTGAATACATTAAAAACATCCCAGCTGCAATGAATAAAAGGGACATGAAGAATAAGGGCGGTAATTGGAAGTGGCCTCACTTTCCAAGGAAAGATGAAAAGAAGAAAAATAAAAATAAACAGATCATTGACATGCAGTAATTGGAGTTGTCATATTTCAACCCAAATAATTAAAGGCTAGACCCATTTTCTAAAATTGTATTGTGTAATTATGAAAGTAAATAAATATAATTAAAAAGTTAAATAGATAGATGTGCTGTTGGCAAAGCACTAAAATATATCAAAATTATATACTGAAGATAGTTTTTGTCATTTCAAATGACTATGAAGCAGCCCTGTCACCATTAATGATGAAAATAACCAAGATATTGCAATAATTGCTTGCTTCTATTACTTATTCTTATGCTGGCTGTTTGAGTGTAAATAAAAAGAAAATGCCTTTCCCTATTTAGTCTAAAAATACAATATCACCCACCTGCCATCAAACTGTAGAGTAGACAATCTGAAGAAAGATGTATTATTTTGGAGGCCAGTGACTTTGGTACAGGTGAGAACAATACAGTCCTGAAAATAGCTCACAGAATTCTCCTCCTACAAATAATTCATAAACATGTCCACCCTTAATGTAAATGCTTTGCCTTCAGAGTAGTTCCTGATGGGGCTTATTGTTTCTATTCTAAATTAAATAATACTTAGCAAAATAACCAGTATATGCTGAAATGGAGTTTCTATTCCTAGAAAAATATAAAAAAATGCAATAAGCTTTCTGTACCAACAGTCTGCATTCAATGGTTGGTTCCCCAACTCCAGATCTAATACAAGGGACCAGAAGTATCAGTTAGAGTCATTTACTTTCCTCCAAGAAGAAGTGTTACCAGCAGTGTAGACAAGTCTAGAACCCCTGGATGTGTTTTTCAGATATTCTGCATTCACATTCAAAGCTATGTTTAAGCTTCAGGTATGTCAAGCTCGAGGTTATGCAGCACTCTCCAATATTGTCTATAAGATCATCACAACAGGCTTCCATGAAAAATACCATAAACTGGAGGGTTTAAATCACAGATATTATTATCTCTTACTTCTAGAGTCCAGAAGTTCAAGACCAAGGTGGTTATCCCTAATTTGATTGGTGGTGGTGATTCTCTTCCTGACTTTCTGATGGTTACTTCCTTGATTGCTATATACTCTGTGGTGCCTCTTTTTATAAGGACACTAATTCTATTGAGTCAAGGTCCCGTATTATGACCTCATTTAGGATTAATTAATTTATTAAAGTCCCCTTTCTAAATATAGCTACACTGGGTGTTAGGGCTTCAATATATGAATTTGGGGGTGACACAAACATTTAATCCATAGCATTCCATGCCAAAATTCATGCTTGTCTCTCATGCCAAGCACGTTATTTTTATCTCAACAGCCCCAAAATAATTATTAGCTCACCCCAGAATCAACTCTGAAGTCTCAAGACCAAAGTTCCACCTGAAAATTATTTTAATCAGATGCTGATAAGACTCAAGGTATAATTTATTTTAGGCAAAATTCCTCCACAGTTGTGAGCCTGTAAAATCAAGCAAATTATGTGCTTCCCAAATATAATGGCAGGACAGGCACAATACAAACATTCTCATTCCAAAGGGAGAAATTAGAAGGAAGAAAGGGATGATGGGTACCAAGCAAGTTCAACACCCAGCAAGGCAGATTCCATTAGAGTTTTACAGGCTCATGATTTATTGTCTTTGGTTTGATGCTCCACCCCTCCACCCCAGGCCCACTGGGCAACAGCATTACTTTCATGGCTCTAGGAATGGGTTATGCCAGAAGGCCCTACCTTTGAGACTCTGAGCAAGTATCCCCAAGCTTTGAAACCAATGAATAACCAGCTCTGGTCCCTGGAGCAGTGGTGGAGATAGCAGGCCTAATGATCTCCCAGTCCCTTTCTAAGTCATTCTTTCCTTTTCTTGAAGAACACAAGTACACACCCAAATAAGTCTATCATACCATCCTGTATAATCCTAGAAGTGCAAAAGCATTTCTTTATTTCATCCCCATTTTCATTCACTTTAGTTCAACTGGCTGTGCCTCTGGCTGATGAAATCCCATCTCCACTCCTGGTACCTTCTGAGATGTCTTATTAAATCCATTAATAGCACCTATGATCTCTTCATCAAGTGTTTGTTCAGCCACAACCTTAGTGTTCTCTTTAGAACAAACTACTTCAATTTTTACAATGTAGATAGGCTAAGAATATTTAAAACCTTGAAGCTCCAGTTCTTTGTGGTTAACAATTTCTTTAATGTATCTCTTTCCTCTTGTGTTTTGCTATAAGTTGTAAGAAGAAACTAAGCTGCTTCAACTCTTTGCTTAGAAATCTCAACTGAATATCCAATTTCATCACTCACTAGTTCTCCCTTTCACAAAACTCTGGAACACAATTTAGGCAAGCTCTTTGCCACTTTATAACAAGGTTTGCCTTTCCTCCAGTCCCTAATAACATGTTCCTTATTTCCATCTGAGACTTCACCAGAACGATATTTAACATCTATATTTCTACCAACATCTGTTTAAGGAAATCTAGGCATTTTTTCTAGGATGTATCTCAAGTTTCTTCTAGTCTTGACCCATTACCTATTACACAGTTGTTATTTGTTACAGCAGCACCAGTATTCTCAGTACAAAAAAATTGTGCTAGGATTACCCAGAGAAATAAAGATTGATAGATACATTGATAGATAATTTGTTATAAGGAATTTAATTGCCTCATGTGGTTATAGAAGCTGAAAAGTCCCAAAATTTGCAGTTGACAAGCTAGAAAACCATGAGAGCTAATGGGATAATGATAAGTTCAAGACTCAGGAAAATCCTATATATGAGGCCAAAGGCATGAAAAAAAGACATCCCTGATCAAAGACAGAGAGGAGGAATTCCCTGTTATTTAGGGAAGGGTCAAATTTTGTTCTTTTCTGGTCTTCAATTAATTGGATGAGACCCACTCACAAAGTAGAAATGGCAATCTGCTCAGTCAAGTGATTTAAATGTTAAACTCATCCAAAACACCCTCACAGAAATATACATAACTATGTTAAATTAAATATCTGGGCATCCTGTAGTCCAGTCAAGTTGACCCATAAGATCAACTCTTATGCTATCTCGACCTGACCCTCCGGGCCAGCCAGCTGTGAATGAATTGGAAACAGCATAGCAACTGAGGAGCTGAGAGTGCTATCTTGCACCTCACAGTGCTAATAATCTACTATTCAGTTATAGCTGTATGCAACTCAGTGCCTTCTGATTTAACCTGTTCATGGTAGCTTGTTTACTTCTCTAAAGAAGTTTATTTGAAGTTTGAAATTCACATTCAGGTGTAAATTGTGGATAACCAATAATTTTACACTTAGTATGGACTGTGCAATATTTGGAACACATGTATACTTAAAATGTTTTTTTTTAATCTAAAATTGAAATTTACTTGGATATCCTGTATTTTTATTTGACAAATATGGAAACCTTATTTATTTTCAAAAAAAATTTTAGATTAGTGTTCCAAATACTATTTTATGCCAGATGGATAGGAGAGAAAGAAGTGAGTTTTGAAGAGACTATTTAGAAAACTAGTTAGAATTCAGGTACCAAAGAAAACTAAGTTTCAACAAAATTGATTCAATCACATTAACTGCATAGAGTTAATTAAAAAGATAAATGCACAGGAATATTTCTTAAAAGGAAACAACAACAAAAATCCTTTAATATTCAAAGATGCTCTGAGATATTTAGATAGATTTTAACATAAAATTATTTCAGAGTATCAAACATTTTGTAACTGGAATAAATGTAAGGTATTATCCTATATAATAAAAGCCCAGCAATGGAAATGGTGGAACGACCAGAATGACCAGAGACCAGAACATCATGGACCCTCACCCAGGCTAGCCCTGCCCCCCAGTGGGGATCCCCACCCCAACTGGGACATAGCCTGCATGCAAACCACCCACTGCCCCTCACCCCAGCCTGCCTCATCCCCCAGCAGGGACCCCCACCCCAATCCAGGGTCCTCATCAGGGCAGGCCAGCTGGCCCCCACCCATGCATCAGACCTCTATCCTATATAATAAAAGGGTATATGCATATTGACCCTAAAGGTGGAACAACCAGAACGACTGCTGGACCAGTCACTATGAGGTGCACTGACCACCTCTCGGTCCCTTCCCCCCACTGTCAGGCACTAATCACCTGATGGCAAATGAGGAAATGGGGGTGGGTGGTGACAGGGGGCAGGGCCAGCTGCGGGCAGCTGGGGAAGATGGCCCTGGTCACAGGCCAGGCTTAAGGACTGTACCCAGGCATGAATTTCGTGCACTGGGCCTCTACTATAGTATGACACCTCATTATGTGAAGGGTAAAATAAGGCTTACAAAAATCAGGGCAACTAATGTAAAATTATATTCCCCCCAAAATCCAGATTGAAAATAAGCAATCCTTTGTTAACTTCTACCCTCTTATTGAAATTAGTTTGGTAATCTTATATCTGTGATATAAATTATACAGTTCTTTATAAAGCTATATGCTTATTTTATTTTCTATAAGCACCAGTAATAAATAAATTTGAGATCCTGCTCTATCAGTATTATGCTTGGATAATTTAAACATCTAAATATTTGGCCCATGACCATTGATTCATTTCTGAAGCTTTTATCTGCAGTCCTTAGTGACATTGTTCTCCACCCTGGCTGACCCTTGACACAAATTTGGGGAAAAAATCTCTAGAATAAGCCCTGAAGGAATCATTGATCCTGAATGCATCTAATTATTACCTAGAAAATGTGAGCAGCATTATGCAGAAATTATAATGAAAACCAACCTATGTAATATTTTAGCTCAGTCATTTCCTAATTATATTAAGTTAAAATGTAAATATTTTCTAGTCAGAAACTTGAAAACTTTGACATTTTGTGTAAAAATAAATCAGCTAAACCCAGATGGTACTATCATCACTTTATCTAGTCAAGTGTCTTGTGGCTGCTTTGTTCACACTTTGTACCTATCAAGATTTCTATATCTTTTTTCAGATTACAAACATACCTCTAAATTAGATATTTTTTTCTTCATGATATATAAGTAGATGACTGCATAAATTAAAAGTCACTCAAGGTGGTGTTTGGCATCATGAACATAAAAAAACTGAAAAGCTTAAACCTGCAGCTTTCATCTCATAGGTGCCTTGTCAGTAACTGCATGTAAAGATTATCATGAATTGGATGTGCTAATATTTCTGCACAAGTAAAATAATATAATAAATAGAAGCCTTCTTGGAAATTCTATTATAATTATATGCTTTCCAGTTAGAAGGTTTGAAACGAGGTGAAAAAAAGAATGACATGTTAACTGAATCATCTTGAAATGAAAATCTTAGTGACTATTTTCTTAAGTTGAAGCTATTCAATATATTCCTATGCCTTTGTCTTTACCTTAAATTATAAATATTTAATGGGCATATTTATAGGCAAAAACACATATCCCTTAACAGTACTCAAATACTCCATTTGATCTTAAATTATCTCGATTAAAATAAAAAGAGAAGTTGGAGGACAAAGAGGTCCATCCAGTCTCCAGTGCCCATCTTGTACAGCATGCAGCACACCTGTTAAAAAATGCAGCGACCTCAGGTTTATTTCTACATTTGACCTCTGTGTTTGCTCCATACACCTCTACCTAGAGTCAGCTATGTTTGACTTTTATAACCTTCAGGCTCTCAGGGACAGTTGATACCTGATTAAGTTTTAGGTTTTATTAAAAGTGAAGCCAGATGATTCTGGGGCGACAGTCTGCTTCTCTGGTGTTTTTTAAAGAATCTTTACCAATTACTCATTTATGTTTTTATTCTGCAAATAATTTTGACTTCCTACCATATGACAGGCACCATTTAAGACCTTTTGTGTGTATCAGTGAATAAAACAGAAAATATTTTGGTCCTCAGTGAGTGTGTATTCTTCTTGAGGACTCAGACCAATAATAATATAATTAAAATGTAAATACCAGTGACATTATTTCTTCAAATAGGTTTTCTAAATCACTATTTTTATAAAGATGGAATATATTTTTGGTAGATATTAACATTCTGGTGAATAACCTCTTAGCTCTCCGACACTCGTGCTTGTCAAAGGGTTTTCTGGAAATAAGTTGCTTCATATTTGATTTAATTTATTTTACTTGGTATTTTAAAAGATGTTATGTGAAAAAAAAGATGTTATCTGAAAAAAGGATTCTATGATGAGGCTCCTTTGGATAATGCTAGATTAAACAATGTTAACAGAATGGCTTCAAGAGTATTCAGTATGTTAAAAAGCATTGTGAATTTTCAGAAGGCGATTATAATATGTAGCATTTTATGCATCAGGCAGAACTCATGGGGATATAATGTTCTGTAAAATATACAAGGGAAACTGCATATGGTGCTAAGAAATATATAACTTTGTACAAATGGGATATTACATGTGCTATTTCACTTAATGTGTATGTCATGGACATTTTTTCATGTCAACAACATAGAGTCACATACTTCTTTTTACTGATTGCATAGTACATTTAATGTATCAGTTATAATTAACTTACTTAGTGCCCTATAGAAAAAAACAATCCAAATGTTTAATCTTAACTACTAAAAACGATGCTTTAATAACAAAAAATGTAAATACCATGTTGTCTTCTAAAGTGATCAGCATCATGTAAAAAAATGAAACACTGGAATGCAGGGAGCAGGAAGAAGATTATTCTTGCAATCTTAAATAAGATGGGTGGAGTAGGCCTCATTGAGAAAGTGGGATTCAAAGAGGGTGATGAGAATCATTCCCATGCAGGAAAGTGTTAGAAAGCAGAACTGCACATGTTACGTTTGAACTGCAAGTAGTTCTGTGTTGCTAAGACACTGTGAGCCAAGGCAAGTAGCAGAGTTGGGACATGGGGTCCATTGGAGGGAACTCAAGGGAAAACCACTGCAGAATTGAATAAAGGTGAGCTATAATCTGGCTCATACTGTGATTGTCTCACTCTGAGTACCACCTTGAGAATAGCCTCTGAAGGGCAAGGACAGAAGCCAGCAAACACATAGACCAATGGAATAGTCCAGGAAATATACAATGGAGGCTCAGACCAGGGTCATAGCCATGAAGGTGGAGAGAAAAAAAAGTGGGTTCTAAATGTATTTTAAAGGTAGGCTCAGTAATATTTCTTGAAGATCTGTGTAGAGAATGTGCAAGAAAGCATAGACTCAAGGATGGGTTCAGGATTTTAGCTCTGGGAGGATGTTAGAATGTTGAATGTTTGTTTTTTTGTTCTTGACCATGATTTCTCAGCTCCTATAAACTCCTTCCTGACCTTGGGTCTTTCAGTAACTTTTTTTATATTTCCAGTGGCTATTTGTAGGACTCTGCCCTGTTTTCTTACTGGCTCCTGACTCCATGCTTTCTTCATCCACTTTTGAGCTAGTCACTCAATCTCTTAGACAAGATGTGTTCATGATCTGCCTTGGTGGCCACCTTCTGCACATTACATGTAAAGGACTTTTCATAGTTTTGTTTTTAGAAACCCTAGAACACTCACAGGGATTACTAGGAAACCTGCATGGCATGGGCCATATAGAAAAGAAAATATTTAACTACAAGACATTTTCATAATCCTTGTTATAAAACAGAACACTGTGTTTGACAATTCTTCTGATATGTTTTCTGATAGTTACTGGTCCAGCTATGGCTTTTCCTAGGAAGTTTCAGAGTATTATTGTTTAACTTTCTCTGATGCCAAAATTGCTGTTAGAAAAAAAAAATTAAAATGTAGTTTTTCCACTCAATCAGTCAATTGTTTGATCTCTGTTATGCCAAGAATTCAGTCAACTGGCATTTTCCACTAAAGCTGTGTCTACACAGTGCCAAAATCACCATGATGCTCAATCATATGAACAATCAGTCAAGTCAGATGTTTGGTTAAGATGCTGAGCAGACAGCCTTGAGGTACCACAGTTCTTGAGGTACACAGAAAGAATTTTTGAGTTCTCTTTATTCTTTCAAGCACTAGCAATGGTCACAGTCTCCAACGGGAACAATGGGTCTTGGCTGCAGTCCCACTATTGTTAATCTCAAGCTATGCCTCATGCTTGACAATTTGAGAAGAATAAAGATGGTATCTGATATCTTCTTATTACTCATCTTCTTGGGTATATGCATGACAAATACCTGACTGGCCTTGATTTAATGTATCTTGAAAAGTGAAAACAATGATTATGACTAGGCTTTATTTAGCCTTAGCCTTGTTCCATTCTTGCACCAAACTGTAATCAAGTCCTTGCCCTTGTTCCATGACAACTCAGTTGAAGAGATTGCCTGTTAAGTATTAATTTTACACTATACTTTTAATTTTCTTAATGAGCTTCTCAGAATTCTGTAGTTAATTCTTTCTGTCTTAAGAAAATACCATTTGTGATAACTTGGTCCACAGGCTATTTTGGAACTTAAGCTCAGCCATATGTGTCTCTGTTGCCAAAATTAAACCATTTAAGGCATTCTTTTCCAAACTCAATTAGTAACTGAAGCTAACCAGAGTTTGGCTTCTTGTAGTATGTGTCTCTTATCTGTTTGACAAGTTTCTGGGCAACAGAATAATATCACTAACATTTAAATGCAAACACAAACTGATATATGAGTGTCTCATTATGAACTTCAGCACTGTTGGGACAGTGCAGAGAGTGTCACCTCTCATCATATTGATGGACAGCTATAGACAGGAATTATCTTCTCTTGTTGTATTCCTTTCTAACATTTAATTCTTCTTGATGGCACTGCATCTGTTGTGTTGTTGTAATTGTTTTATTCTGTTTGGATGATGATAATGATGATGACAATGATGATGATGATTTGTTTTGTTTTTAAAGAAATTTTAAACCCTGGTGGTGTTTCTCAGTGGTTAGAGCCACCAAAGGGTCACAGGTTCAATTCTGGGTCAATTCCCTGTGTCAGTCAGGGCACATGTGGAAGGCAACCAATTGATGTGTTTCTCTCACATTGATCTCTCTCTCTCTCACATACTTTCACCCCCCTCCCACCTCCCACTCTCTCTAAAAATCAATGGAATGAAATATGCTCAGGTGATGATTCACACACACACACACACACACACACACACACACACACACACAGAATTTCCAGCTAAATGATATTTTGTCTTAGAAATATGGCTTAGTTCAAGCCAATCTCAAACAAATTGCTCCAGTGGGCCAAAAGAATTTTTAAAAATAGTTTTTCACTTAAAGTCATCAGCAGGTTTTAATTACACTCCCAAGAAAGCAGAAGTGACATTAAGGATGTAAGTCTATACTTGACAATATTACAATGTCTTATGTTAAACTCATGCTTTAGAAACTTATTATGTTCTGCTTCACACACTGTTTCACTAGATGACCAACAAGACCCTTTGAGATAATGAAGAGAAGTAGATGCCCCTGTCCACTTCTTCTGAGAAAATGAAGACTGCAGAAGTCTCAGCAACTGTTAGTAACTCAGTCATCTATGTATAATGCAGTTACTCACCTCTAGCAATCATGATATCACTTCTATGTGGCATTAGGAGACATTATTTAGCCCACCAGTGTGCATTTTAATGTTACAAAATATATTAATTATAAAAAATGTTCATTCAAATATTTGAGCCTTATTGTGATATTGATCCAGGTCCAGATATTAAGTATTCTAAGCTATGGGAAAACGTCGACTGTGGATCACTGTGTATGTGTGCAATTTGAACTGACAGACTGTAAAATTATATAAGGAGTATGATGAGGGGTGGGATAGTTTGTTTTATTCTTTCAAAATAAATTAAGGACAGACATTCATCTCTCCAACCCAACTCATGATGTTTGCAAATTTTTCTAAAACCTGTACATTTTATTCTATAAATTATTTTTGTTTATGGGTCTCTATATGTAACTGAACATTACAAATTATTCTTTAGAGGTACTTAGGTACCTTCTACAAGAAGATAAGATCACTTCCCCTTTGTCAACAAATAAGTGGAGATGCTTTTTTCAAGTTGAGAACTGATGGGGGTGTTTATGTCTTATGACTTTGGGTGAGGAGTGCATTGTGCCTTATTTATTAAGATGTTTCATTGGGACTTCCACTGGGTCTTTCACAGAGATGAGGCAATGCTGAAAACTGGGAGGAACACTTCCAAGACAAAATATCCACCATCACTTCTTTCCATTTCTCACATATGGTAATCAGATATAATTAGTATTATCTACTTGACTGGGCCAGTTAGAAATGTCTTACACTCTTGAGTAGGTTCCAGTGCAATTATATTTCCCCCACATGCTTCACAACCACTTACATACTTTCTGTGTGCATTGATCAGGAGAATATTAACATTTTACTGGAAAGTAAAATCTGGAAAGTCTTTAAATTAGTTTATTCTTGAGAACAAACATGTGATTTCCATCACCTTCCTAACCACTACTTCTTGTTATTCCTACTTAGTGTAACATCACCACAGAGTATAAGCAATGAAATGGGGTTTAGTGAGGGAGCGGGGGGAAGCCAATCCTGTATTATATCATCGTCTGGGGAGCATGATGGTTTCTGCTGTGTTAATTTACACTAAAATCCATGACCCCAGAGCCTGATTGATTGCCAAGGGCAGAAATCCAGCCCCTGGCCTAGTTTGTTTTGTGAACTGAGGCCTCAGATATCGCTGCCAGCCACAATGATATTGATTTGATATACACTAGATGGCTCTTTATGCTCTTCGGGAAATTTATTGTGCCGAGTCAGAACCTCGGCAGTGGGGAGAAGCCACTCTTTAAATTGAAGAGGGCTATCACAGTTTGACCCCTGGGCTGCTCAGGTTACTGAGTGGCCTGGGTGAGGCTAGGTCGGAGCAGGCCCAGGGGACCAGCGCTCATCAGTTTTGAATGTCACATCCCTTCAGAGGCCCTGAGTTATTGCTAATAGGAACTTGCGTGGGTCTATGACATTTGGATGCCCTATAAGTTAAACATCATAACACTTTCTTCATGTCAGTGTCTTTTAAATTATGGCTGAGCACAGCACCTTTGCTCTGGCCGCTTAGCATTAGTCTGCTGCACAATACGAGGCGACCTGCCTCCAAGCTAGAAGATCAGCGCAGCTATTATCAGCCCAAGAGCTACAACTGCACAGATCTCCTAGCGCCGATAAATTAGTAGGCTTGTCATGGGAGCGCCAATTGCGAGAACATTGTTGCCATCTTGTTTCTGCACAATCGAAATCCAGTGGCCTTTGGCAACCCACACAATAAAAGTTAGGATGCAATTTTGGTCTTGATAGCTTTTACTATTTTTCTTGGGGGAAGCTCAGCTTGTGCTGAAAAAAAAATGATGGGCAGAGAGAAAAACATCATTCTCCATGGGCATCTTATGCATGAAATAGAAAGAAATCATTTTTGTTAGAACAATTTGCAATCAGCTCTCCTCTAAGGAGAGCTGTTATGCTTATAATTTCTAATTTCTGCAGAAAGATATTATTCCATAACAGACCATTGTCACACTGGCAACAGATGACTTGATCTATCTCAATAGGCTTATTATGACTAATTCCAACTTCTGAACTGATGGAATACCCATGAGCATCGTTTTATTTAAGTTCTGGAAACAGACTTCTGGTTCTGGCAATTTACACTTCCAGGACAGAGCTTTACAAAGGCAACTGGAATCTTTCCTCGAAATTTTCTACTGCTGGAGACTACAGACATTAAAATCTATAGCCTCACTGAACTTCTCCTAATACATAGCTAATTATGCCGAGACTGGTTTGGCTCAGTGGATAGAGCGTCGGCCTGTGGACTGAGGGGTCCCGGGTTCGATTCCGGTCAAGGCCATGTACCTTGGTTGCAGGCACATCCCCAGTGGGAGGTGTGCGGGAGGCAGCTGATGGATGTTTCTCTCTCATCGATGTTTCTAGCTCTCTGTCCCTCTTCCTTCCTCTCTGTAAAATATCAATAAAATATATTTTAAAAAATACATAGCTAATTATATTCTATTGGAAACCAGTGTGACATCCAATATTGATAGGGATACTCAAACTTGTTTAATGGCAGGATCACAAGCAAATGGCAACTAGGGTGGCATGCAAAAACAAAACAAAGCAATTTCAAATAAGGCTGCATCTGGCTTGTTCTTAGTCTGTGTTTGTATTGTTCCTATTACACTTCCAAGGTCCCTGAAAAATTCCCATAACTAAGACCTGGATGTCCTGAAGAGTTATAAATTTCTTAACTAGTTGGAGAAAGAAAGAGCTTAACATATAAACACTGAAAATAAAATAATGTATTAAAGTGAATGATATCATTAGGAGGGATGAAACATCAGAAATTAATTTTGATGCAGAAGAGTGCTGAAATGCATCCCCACAGTGTCACATACAGGCAGGAGCTGCCCATAAGAGCTAGGAAATCTAGGTGAGATGTCCCCAGGGCCCTGGCCCTTGTGAGCAAGCTCTTGTTGAGTTTGCCTTTGTGTGACTGACTTATTTTGTTTAGTGCAGTAGTCTCAAGGTTCATCCATGTTGTGGCAAATGGCCGTATTTCATCTTTACTTATGGCTGAGTATTATTCCATTGTATATGTGTATCACATCTTTATCCAAACATCTATCAAAGGACATTTTGGTTGTTTCCATGTCCTGGCCACTGTAAATAGTGCAAAGGGCTCAATCCTGGTAATCTAATCACCTTCCAAAGGTCCCACCTTCTAATACTATCACGTTTGGGGGTTAGGATTTGAACATATGCATTTGGAAGGGTCACAAATATTCAATTAATAGCATTACTCTCGTATGCAAAATATAAAGTCTAAATTAAACATTGTTGTGAAGACCAGTGATAAAGCTCGTAGGGCCCTGGGCACATGCTACTTTAGAGTATGTTTATGATTGCTTTCCCTGCCCAGAGCCATGATCACACAATGCACACAATCACTGTTTGACATTCATTGGAGATTTTGGAGGTCACACCTGCCAGTTGTCACAAAGGCAGCACTACATTCAAACCCTGGTTTTCCAAAAGGACACCCTTGAACAAATCACTAAATACACATGATCTTACCCCTTAAGTAGAGAGTGCAAGGAAAGGCACAAGCTGAATTTCTCAGATAGTTGAGACAACAGAGTCAATGAAAGGAAAACAAAGTTGGAAATGTTGGCATTTTGGAAGAAAAAATAAAAAGGACCAGTTGGACAACGGGTATAGGAAGAATGGAGCCAGCAGCATGATTCAGAGAATCTGCTCTTTCTGGTGGGGAGAAATATTGGTGCCTTTGTTCAGGAGGACTCAGGAGAGAGCCAGACTTGAGGATTAAAGGTAGGCTTGCTTTATAAGAAGTAGAATTTAATGTGAGGCTGACAACACGAGTCTGAGATGAACAAGGACATGCTCTTGAGATTTCTGACCTGATATTTGAGATACATTTGTGGGCAGGAAGTAGATAATGGAGAATGATATCCATATAAATGAGTGGTCAGGTTGAAGTTGCCTCTATAGTAGCATTTTTTTTTATACAAAAATTGTTTTTCCCCCCACAATTGCACCCAGAATAGTTATACAGTTCAATGAAGGAGCAGTCATTTTCTTATGAAAAGTACATTTGAACTTGAAACTGTTTTATGACCTAAAAATTTAACAAAACTATTCTATTTTTAATAGATGCACATAATTCTAGAGGAGATGTCTATTTCTCCATATTTAATTAATAGAAATTCTTGAAGGAGGAGACACCATAAAATAATAGCTATAGAAGAAGAATGAAAAGGATATGGAAAGGAATGACCCTGGGCTAGACAGAGACACCATCTTGGCCCAGATTTGCTCTTTATTGTGGAGAGTGAGGCACAGACCTCAAAATTTCCTAATTAGAAGAATTACCTGGAGCACCTGGTGATTAAAACTGCAGGTTTTAAAGCCACTTCCCCAGAGATTCCCACTGAACAAAGCTGGTGAGAGGGGGTGGTTGTGAAATAAATATCCAATTGTCCTGAACATCAGAACCATTCAGAAGGCCTGTTAAACAGAGTGCTGGGCTCAACCTCCTGAGTCTTTAGTTCAGTATGTCTTGGTGTGACCGAGTAGTCTGTATGTCTAAAAATGCCCCCTTTAAAGGTGATGCTAATGCCGCTGGTGCCACACCAGGACCAAGCTTTGAGGAACACTGCCAAAAGGCATTTTTTTTCAGGAAAATATAATTAAATTCTTGCCAGTGACCTCACTCATGAGCCATAACCGTGAATGTATTTTCCTCTGCAAGGGTCACCTGGAGCTTCAGCCACCTCACTCTTCCCTTGGAGACAGTGACATCCACATCCTGAAAGTGCTGAGTGGTGGGCAGGGCACTTTTAGGATGTGGATGTCACTCTCCCCAAGGGAAAATGGAAGACTCATTAAATCTTGAAAAAATTTATAATCAACACACATCTCCCAAGAATGTTGACATTGTATAAAAAGAGTGAGCAGGCAAAATCAAAGAAATACATTTCTAAGAATGCAATTCCTGTCTGAAAGGAAGAAAGGAGTGTGGACCAGAAAACATCCTTTTACCTCTTTAGGAAACATGTGCACAATTCTCACCTCTAATTCTTACCCTAACTGTGTGCTTATTTGCTTACAATTTAACTTATTTCCTTTTCCACATTTTCAATTTTTTTTTTTAATTTTAGGGGTTTTTTTTAGAAAGGCATATCCTCCCCTCCCCCCGACCTCAGTTTAATGTGCAACAATTTTGAGAGTGCTAAGAAGTAATTTCCTACATAAAATGTTATAAATTGGCATGATGGTGCCAGTAATATGCCTCTTGAAACTTTGATGAATTGTCTGCCATTAAGCATTTATTTTTTCTCCTTTTGTAGCTCTGTCTTGGCCCCACCATCAACTCTTAGCAGGCAGAGTGTGGTGTGAATACTTTGTAAGCACCCACCAGGGCCCAGATGCAGGTACCCTGCCTCATCCTCCTTCATTGTACTGTGAGAAAAGCTGAGCAGTAAAGATGGGCCTAAGGCCTTGGCTAGTAACCTGTTCTCCAACACCATGCACCATGCTGATTCTGACAGATGGAGATGTACCTGGGCAGGTGAGTCTCTGTCCTGTGACTCAGTACTGAACCCTCTGAAACAGGATAATGTTGCATTCCATCATGGACGCACATACAAGGATTTCTTATTTGCCTGTCAGATCATTTTAGTTTTAATAGAAATTCACATTCATAGCTTTACTATTAATCCTGTTGTTCAATTTTGGGGATGAGATATAGCTAAAATGGAAAAAAGTCATGTGTATATTTTTATACTTTTTTTTCAAATTATACTAATGAGCTTCATAATTCTAATTGGGAAGTTGGCTCTTAAACCTTCCTCCCACGCTGCTCCTCCCCCTGAAATACCAGTGGAACACATTTTTTTTTCTCAGAAAAATAAATCTCTAAAATGCTAAAATTACTACACATTAAACCATAAGAAAGCATATTAAGTGAATATTTGGAGTCTGTCTGGCTTAAGATCAGAAAGCATGGAAATTAAACCTTTAGGCCTAAATTTTAACATAACTTAAAAGTTCTACATTAGAGTTAGGCTAATGGTGTTTTTCCCAAGTTGGTTTTCAGAAGCCCTCTAAGCTCTGAATTATAAAGAGGTAAAATACCCCCAAAAGAGATAGAGCTTCAGGATGATGATGAAGTTTTTAAGATTCACTGCCTGGTTTTACAAAATTCTATACCTCTGATTCACAACTGCCTCTATTTAAAGGAAAACATTTTTAACTCTTTATAAATAGTCCCTGAAGTTGCATTATCCCATAGAACATAATTGATGTGACATTCTGAGGGGAGGGGAGGTAAGCAATTGATCCTATTCCCTGACTTTCACTTTGTTAATGTTAGAATTAGAATCAGTGATTCTCTCTAAAACACAATGGCATTTCAAGGAAGTTATTTTCAATGTAGGTGTTTTCATCTGACCCAGATCAAAGCATCTGGAGAGTAGATGACTCCTGGGTTCTCCCAGAGATAGACCATACACGGCCTTTCTCTTCAGGACTGTCCTTCACTCTTCAAAATATGACATGGACCCTGTTTATGAAGCAAGTTTTCATTTCTTTCTTTTCTGTATGACCACATACTATATTTTCACAACAATAAAATGAGGTTTTGGCTCAGTAGATTTTCTTATTAAGCATATGCATTAAAGAAACAATTAGTTTAGCAATTGAAAGATTTCCGATTAAATATGGGCCCATTGGAACATTCTGGTCACTACTGAGATGAATCTGCACATAAACCTTTAATTAGGTGATCACATCCTACTTATATCAGTGCCCCCAATGTGGAAAATGGTACTGTTAGAGAAAATATGACTAAATATAATTTGCTTAAATCTATCCACACACATCTAGATAAAAATATATAAAATCATGATTTCAACATTTTACCATTCAATATAAGATATTGCTTAGAAACTAAATGACTAATAGTATCATTTTTAACCTTCTATGTACAAGTTAGACATTGAGTAGAGACTTGACAGTCAGCTAATAATTTTCTGGCAACAAATCATTATCTCTTACCTGTTCCTGACAAGATAACTACCCCTACTTGACCATTACCTGAAGACTCATACTTGATTTGGGGTGCCTATTTCCTTGACACACTCACTTCCTTATATCCAACTTTAACTGAGAAATTTCTCCTCACTCATTTCAAATACTCACACTAGAGTCTTGACCCCACTGGCTTGCATCAGAGCTTTGGGTGTTGGCCATGTCATTTTTACTTTCGTCTGGGAAGTTTTTCTCCCACATAAGTTTTAGAATCATTAGGAAGAAGAATAGTAATTCCATGGCCCCTGTTCATGGAAGCCAGGATCCCACTGAGATCCCCAGTGTTCCCTGCCATGTGCAATTCTATGTCTCAAATGTCCTCTGGCCAATCTTTTCCTTTGGTATGCAGTGACCTAGATTTCACAGTAAGCAATAATGTATGTGGAAATGGAGAAACACCTTTGGAATTTGAAAATGGTACTAATTTGAATCTGGCCTTTCAAGAACCTGGTTTGATCAATTTTCCTCTTCAACTTAAGACTGAAGCCCATTGGACATTACTGAGCTCTAGGCAGAGAAGCACTTGGTAAAATAAGCATAGTACTCACCCTGAATTTCACTTAGACCCAATTCCTCAGTAGGACTATTTATCAGTTGCCCTCACAGAATCTCAGCACAAGTCACTCAGTTCTGTCAATCTGGGGCCACTGGGGACTAGTTTATGAGAGTTTACATGAATCTTCCTTTGTGGTGCTGTATGTCATTAGTGGCTGACAAAATGTCTTTTTTTTTTTTTTCCATGAACTATGAGCCAATGGTACAACAGCAAAGTTAGAAAATATTAGTTTATATTGACGGCAATTTAAACACTTCAGATGAAACTAACCCACTGTTAGATTCAATTATGAGAGCAAAGGGCTATAAATGACCCATTTAAACATGTCTTCATTTTTTTTGGTGGCTTTGAAAATGAGTGGACAACTAAAAATGTGATGCTTAAAGAAAGCTGTGGGGAAAAAACACACAAAAGACACTACCACCTTCAAGAAAAAGGACTGCTTTCAATGAAGTTGAAAATTCTACTCTTTGCTCCCTCACTTTTTATATTTAGTGACAAGTTTGTGGTGTTTTTTTAAAATGTCACACATTGTAAATCGAAAGAATTTTTAAGGGGTGGAAAAAGCCAATGATGGGGCACAGACTCTGGTACACACACTTGTGACCATAGCACTAGATAATTATTCAGACCTTCTCAACATTCTCTCATGTTGTTTGTGTTATAATTAGGGCTCTCTATTAGAAATAAGGTAGTAAAGTCTCCCTGAAGAATGGCTGAGTTTGTGTGCCAGAATATTGGACTATAAGGGCTACTTTTTGTTGGGTTTTTATTATAACATGTGCTACATTAACTCACTCTCCTTTAAAAACTTTTTTTCTCTCTATTTGGAGGTTGCCCAAACATTTTTAAGTTGTTTCCTCATTTTTACTGATTATAGGAAAACCTCAATCATGTCCCCAAACTCACATTTGAATAATAATAAAAAATCATATTTTACTACAACAGTGTTGGCAGGAGGTTAAAATATCACTTTGAAAAACACTTACTCACTTATTTTTATTTTTCAAGAATTACAAAGCAGCCAGACTTAACTGAGACATGTGGTTAGTTTTACCTTTAGTTTGTTTTATTTGAAAAACAAAAAGAAAAGACCTTAATTTGGGTTCTCAAGAATGCAACTTGAGTTCATAAAAATAAACACAAGTCAAGTTCTGCAGGATTTGGGGGGTCTAGGACATAATCTTAAAAGTAAAGAACTCAGAACTTTCTGGTAACCAAAGGGTGATGGGTTCAGGAAACAGATTTCACATATTTATCCATTCATATCACTTTAGTGAGGCTGAATAGTTATAATGTTGGAAGCCTGTGCTTTATTGATAGAGGCTAGAATCTATTTATAGGGCATAATAGACAGAAGATTAATGAGTGCAGCATGAGAAAAAGAACTGAATAATGTCTGGATTCCTCCTGACCTGTTGTGGTTCCTCAGCTCTGGGTTCTGTTTAGAGAACATCATGAAAACATGTCTCCAATTTCACATAACAGGCTGCACATATTTTTGAAGTTCTTTGGAATTGATGTGTAGTCAAAGCAACAAGAGTGAATTATATCTGTGTGTGTTTTTGTGACTACTCACCCACCCCGAATATCTGTCCTTGCAAGCCCTGCTAGAAACATTAAATGGGAAAAGAATACAAATAGATTACTTTGGCACCGGCCAGTGTTGCTCAGTGCTTAGAGCATTGGCCCCACATTGAAGCATCTCAGGTTGGATTCTTGGTCGAGGGCATGTACCGGGATTGCAGGTTTGATCCCAGCCCCAGTACAAGCAGGTGTGGTAGGCAACAAATATCTGTCTCTCTCTCCCTCTCTCTCATTGCCTCTCTTTCTAGCTCCCTCCCTCCCTCCCTCCCTTCTACTGTCTCTAAAAATCAATGCAAAAATTATCCTTGGATGATTATTAAGAAAGGAAAAAAAAAGAAAGGAAGAAAGGAAGGAAGGGAGGAAGGAAAGAAAGAAAGAAGGAAAAAGAAATAATGAAAGAAAGAAAGAAAGAAAGAAAGAAAGAAAGAAAGAAAGAAAGAAAGAAAGAAAGAAAGAAAGAAAGGAAGGAAGGAAGGAAGGGAGGAAGGAAGGAAGGAAGGAAGGAAGAAAGAAAGAAAGAAAGGAAGAAAGAAAGAAAGAAAGAAAATGCTTCGTTGAAAGGGGCAAAGTCAACTCAACAGGATGTCCTCCATTCTGTTTTCAGGATATAGCTCACATTCTAATCTTTTCTCTCTTAATACCCATCACTTCTTCACTGACCCTAAGCAAACATTACCATCAACCAACTATTGCCAACACCCAGGCCTATTGCATACTTAAATAATAAAACTTGTCATAGGGTATCTTAAATATGTCATCACATCGCTGTCATATTGCTGAACTATGAGCTTCTAGGAAGCATGGTCCTGAGTAATACATAGGCCTAACTCAGCACTCTCCTAGTACATATTAGACACTCAACACAGATTATAGGGGGGAAATCAAGAATAAAGGAAATGATAAAACAAAGAGGATGCCATTAGTAAAATTTGTAAATATACATGAACAAGTTAAGTAAAACATCGAGTAACACATCATAACCTCGTAATACAGTTTAGTAGTAGTCAGAAGAGTGTTTCTATTCCCTGACATCATAAATGTTTTCTTCCAAGTGTTCAGTGCTGCCTCTTTGAAATGTTCCACTTTCAGAAATATTCTCAGGTTATCAACTCAGTGGTTGAGAACTCTATGGGTTCTTATCACAATAGTATTAGTGATTGCTCATTGCCAAGGAGCCAATATAGATCTAATGTCATAGAGTAATTACATCCCTGCAAGAGTAACATGGACTTACCAGCATGTGGTATCTGTAAGAGAAGATCTGGACCCTCCCCCCGACCCCATACACACTTCCCCCAACACTTAGAATGGAGCCTGGCACACAGGACAAACTCCATAAATATCTTCTGAATGAATGGCACACTATGTTTTCTCCTCAATTCCCAAATTGTGTAGGATTACCTGTATCTCTCTCTGGTTACAGGACCCAGAGCACAAGGTTAGGTGACATAAATTTCTGCAAAGGCAACTGCACTCACCAGCCACTTGGAAGCTTTGGTAGTGCTTAGTTATGTAATTAACTCTAAATCTTCCTTGTTGCGGGTTCCAAAGTTAATTTTACTCTTAAAAGTGATTGTCACTGTTACTTAGACTTTACCTCTAAAACAGACTTACAGAAGTGAGAAATTTCTTAAAATTTATCTTTATTGTTGAAAGTATTACATATGTCCCCTTTTTTCCCCATTGACCCACTCTACCCTGAACCTGCCCTCCCCCGCTTAGGCCTTTACCACATTATTGTCTATGTCCATGGATTATGCATGTATGCTTATAATTATTTGGGTAATCTCTCACCACCCACGCTGCCTTCTAATAGCTCTATCAAAGAAATTTGAGTAGCTTATTAATACCATCCCAAAATCTGATTTTAAAAACCTCAAACACATCCTAATAAAGAGACCCATTCTTCTAGATAAAGACAATATATATCGATCCTTGTATGCTTTTTTAATTAATCAAAATTATCTTATTTGGCCAACACAAAGTGAAACTATCCCATCCCTTGCAATACGATGTTGGAGACTTAACTATCAGCTATAAAAATCCACACACATGAACAGGGTCATGTCTACAAACTCTTTCACATATATGAATGATGGTATAAAGGGAAATCTACAGCTGAAGAAGAGAAGAGTTGTAGCATATTTCTTATTATGTGTATAGTTTTAATCCTCACTTGAGGATATCTTTTTATTCATTTTTTAGAAAAGAAGAAGGGGGAGGGGGAGAGAGAGATATATATATTTTAAGGTGAGAGAGAAACATCAATTGGTTGCTCCCATCCGTATGCACCCCAACTGGGAATTAAACCATCAAACCTGCAACCTACGTATGTGTCCTGATGAGGAATTGAACCCTAACCTTTTGGTATTTAGGACAAAGTTCCAATCAACTGAGCCACCCGGCCAAGGTTTTAATAAAAATTTTACCAAAGTCTAAGTCTCATATTCAGTTGTGTCAAACAGAAGAGAAAAAATTTTAATATAGACCCACAACTCTGTATATGACAATATATCTACAAATATGGGTGCTAAGATGATTACTTATGTTTGCCTTATATCATGTCTGAAATTTACATGCATCTTTCTGTTAAAAGTGTCCTTTAATCACTGTCGGCCTGGATAGAGATCAGAGTCTTCTGAAGAGGTTAGCATGTGCTACTATGTGTAATCTCAGAGCCCTGTTAGCTTAAAACCATTTAGGATTAATTCTCTGCCTGAGGAAATTTGGACATTGCCAGCAGTCTAAATTTCCATGTGTGGGAAAGCATGAGATACAAATCCTTAGATAAGTTTTGTTCTTCTTCCACCCTTGGCCAAAGTTGAAATATTCAAGTTTCTTCTATATTCCTCTTTAGGTTCTGCCTTTATATTTGTTAATCCTCACCTGAGGTTATAACTCTTTGATCACCGCATTTTATGCAGGTCTTTTGTGAGCTTTCCCAAGAGTGAGTGAGTATGTGTGTGTTTGTGTGTCTTGCTCAATACTACAAAAAATAAAGGTACATCTTACAGATCAACATGACTTATATTTGATATAAGGAAATACATATATCCACTCTGTCACACATTAGGTCAAACATAAATGAAAAGTTCTTAAGTATTGGCTCACAATTCATTAATTCCTTAAAGAGGTTAAGTGGACTTGAATTTCCTTGAGTTTTTGTTGAAGATCATACTCCACAAAATCTTAACCAGCTATATATTACAACTTCTCCTGCCATTGTCTGTGTTGCATATATACCCTATGGTGACTTCCTGAAGAGAAAAGAAAATACCAAACACACTTATAGCATTTCAGTACTTGGTATATTAGTAAAGATTAGGTAGTTGGTTGGTTGGATGGGTGAATGGACAGATGGATGGTTAGAAGGATGGGTGGGTTGGATACATGGAAAAATGGATAGTTGGTTGGTTAGATAAATGAGTCAATGGTGGATGATGGTTGGTTGGATAAGTTGATGAATCAATGGTTCAATGAATAAGGATTTATTTGGGAACAAAAGAGGGCTATCATCTCAAGGGATATGAGACTAATAAGTAAACAAATATTCTATATTTTGCCACTCTCCCCTGAAAAGCAGAAAGATTCAATTTGTGTAGTCTAAACATTCTTTCTTTTTTGAGAGGAGGACAAATAAATTATATCCTGGGTCAAGAATCAGTCCTTTACCTATTGAATATCTGGCTTTCACAGAGGTGCTGACAATTCGTTGAAGCAGCAGTCAACCTAAACTATCACATTATTCTTTTATCTTCCCTCTTTTTTCTCCTACTCACATTTAATAGAAACATTTTTTGAGACCCTATTCTCTATAAATTCTATCATTTGCTACAGTTCCCAGCAACAAATTCTCACTGTAATTGGAAATACCAGGCAAAATCATGGGACTATTTTAGCACAAATTCATACCATGGGGGGAGGGTTGTATGGCTCCGTTATCAACAGAGGTCATCTCTGGGACAAAGAGCTGAGAGACATCCCAATAAGGAACTCAGAGAAAAGGGAAGTTGAGTGAAGGGATGAAATAAAAAGGGCAACTTGATGAATATCTTGGACCTTAAACTACTTTATATAATTTAAACATTTTATACATAAAATAATATTTGGAGGAGGATTTGCTATATTCAAATATTGCTATATTCAGACTAAATGTCTGATTTTAAAAATCATTCTCACATTGGGGCCTACAAAATAGAAATTAAGGTGAGCTATATAGAGCAGAGGCAAAGTGGAGAGAGTACTGTAGTCTATGGAAAGTCCACATAAAACTTAAAATGTTAACATGACTTCTTTCACCTCAGATGAATTTATAAATGAAACTTTTTTTTCTTTTTAAGGCTACAAATTCATTAGTATATCCTTGGGAATGACTGATTCAATTCAAAGGATTTTTTTTTTTTTTTTTTACAATTTGACTCTAATCTGAACCATTATTTCTAATTTCTTAATATGAAACTAGAAATATTGGTGACCTAATAAGTTTTACAGCACTGCACACAACCTTCTTTATGGAGCTTACACCATTATGTAATATGTTATAAAGCAAGTTGAATGTTGTAAAACTCATTATTTTTTTTTCTCTTAGCTAAAGTGCATGATAGCCAAAAATTTAAGTGGAAAGCTATTAAAGTTCCAGAAATCCCAACCTTACATGTTTTTTCAAATGTTTTATTTTTCTGTTTTTGGTGTTTTTTGTCAGTTTCTGATGTTCAGTCTATTGAAAGATTGTATAATAATATTGCAAACAGAGTTAGAAGGTTACTATGGAATCTTGGGGCCTTATACATTTTTATTTGATTTATTTTTTTCACTTTTTTTTAAGGCAGTTACAAACTAAGTGGAGCAATTAGAATGAAAAGTTAAAGTTAATTGGTTTAAAAAAAAAAGTAAATATCAGAAAGAATCACTTATTATTAGTAAGAGTCTGATTACCCTAAGCTTCAACCCAAAACAACTTTCCTCTTCTTAGAGAACCTTGACCTGGGATAATGAAGAAAGGAACGTTATTACATGTTGAGGTTTGCTGTTTCTCTCCTATGGTTCTTACTGTCATGCCTCTGTTTGTAGGTCCAGGGTATAGCTGGTTCCATCTTTAAAATGATGCTGTCTTTGACCTAATGGGCCACCAGTATTACCGAGAGTCTTTGTCACAACTTCTGGGTGAGTTTAGAATTTATAGATAAGATTGAATAATAGTAAACATAAAGAACTAAGAGAAAATATCTTTCAATAAGCAGAAATTGCCTCCCTTCTCATCACTACACAAAGACTTATATTAGGCCCATATTTCCTCCAACAAAAGAAGTGGAGGGTTTTGCAAATTTATTAAAACGTGGGTTATTTTGTTTGTTTTTTATTAAAATTTTGTCCCATTGGTTTTACCATTCATACAGTTCCCACAAATTGGAAGTATGCTTGAAAACTAATCTTTAGGTAAAATTTTTGCAATGTCAAAAATCTCTTAGAATAGGAAAAGTTTCTGTTGCCAAAACCACAATTGTGAACTATAGCAGGTACTTACATTGAATTTCCAAAAATGGAACCACAAACAGAAGTCAACATTAGAATCTATAGGGATATAGTCTTTAATTCTTGACTTCTATGTTCATATTATATTGCAAAGATTATTACATACATTATGGCAGACTGCTAACTATCTGCCAAAATGCACTTTTCTCTTTTCCCTTAGTAATTTTACGCTGTGATTTTTAGGTTAGGTTCATGGTTATTGGTAACAAAGACTACATTTTCCAGCATCCCTCATAAATGATGTGGTCATGTGCCTAAATTCTGACCAATGGACTATAAGAAAGTGAAAAAGTGAGGTCCTTAGAAGTATTCTTTAGCCCCCTCTTCTTTCTTCTGCTCCTCACCCATTGTCTTTTTACTGCTAAATGCAAAGATAGTGTAAAAGCTGATATTAAGAAGCTATCTTGGACCATGAGATGTCCTCAAGATAAAACCTGGGTCACTTACACCATCATAGACCTCACCAGCCTTGAACTAACAACTTCCAAACTTCTTAAAAAGGAAGGAGAAAAGACCATCTTGTTTTAGCCACCTAAATTTAGTTTTTGTTCCTATTACTTATACTTAAATCTAATCCTAACTTATACAGTGATCATAACATCATCTATTTTTTATCAATCAATTTAATAAAACTTAATAAGAGAAAAGATATGAAAATCTCTAGTAAATTACCTGGCACAGACTAGGACTTCTGGATATAACAGTTAAATAGTTTATCAAATGTTTCCCAAAACCCATCAATTCAATTAAAAAAAATAAAAATCATTATTTGAATAAAAACATAATCAATCCGAAAGCTGTTATTTTGAATAAAAATATAATCAATCTGAAACCTGTTAGACACAATCTAAATAAAGACCTGTGAGTGTTAATGTAGACAGTTGGACTTGTATGTACACATTTCTGTAGGGCATATACCTAGAAAGGGAGTTGCTGGGTCATAGGAGGTGCTTGTATACATTCAGCATTAGTAGACACTAACATAGAATTTCCAAAATGGCCCTTCCAATTTACACTCCCACAGATAGTATATGAGACTGCCAGTCACAAATTCAGAAATACTTGTTTGTTTGTTTATTTATTTATTTATTTATTTTAAACATTATACTGGTTATGTAGTAGTGTGTCATTGCCTTTTTAATTTGCATTTCTCTGATGACTATGTGATTATATCTTTTCATATGTTAATAGCCATTTGGAAGGCTTCTTGTGAGCTATGAATATTTGTTTCTTATCCATTTTAAATTAGGTGAAGTATTTACCAAATATATGTACTTCAACTACCATATCCCACTTTGTAGCTTGCCTTTTTCTTCTCTCAATAACATCATTTGATGAAAAGAAGTGCTTTTCCATTTTGTGTCATAATTCCTATCTATAAAATGAAGAGATCAATGTGGTTTCGCCTTTAAATTCTCCAAGTATAAGAGCAATTAATCTTGTAATCTATACAAAGTCTTTTGAGACACAATTTAAGAAAAATCCACTCAGCTGGTGTGGTTCAGTAGATTGAGCGTTATCCCATAGACCAAGAGGGCACAGTTTGTTTCCAGGTCAGAGCATATGCCCAAGTTGAGGGTTGGATCCCTGATCCCCAGTAGGGGGCATGCAGGAGGCAGCAGATCTATGTTTCTCCATCTTAGATGTTTCTATCTCTCTCCCTCTCCCTTTCTCCCTGTCTGAAAAAAAAAAAAAAATCAATAAAAGCACATTTTTTTTTAAAAGAAGAATCCTAAGAATAAATGAAAAGCCCCTTAACTGGAACCCTGTGTGGTTCTACCTCTCTGACCATTGGCTCTCAAAGGACTTTGTCTTTAATTCTGTCATCACGTTTCTTTTGATGCCTTCACAGCAATACTCAAATGCCCTCTTGTAATTGATGTTTATAAAAAGAAGGCTCAGGTGGGCTGTCTTTCTGTCCTAAAATAATGCAGAACATTTTTAATGTGGAAAGGATGGCAAGTGTTATTCTCTGCAATAGCTACGGAGCCAGAACAACCCCAATTCTCTTTCAAGTACATCTTGTTGTTTGTATTTTAAGTTATTTATTTACCTACATAAATCATAGCAAAGGCATTATTTGTCTCTTGAGTAAGTTTTATCATAGACTCTTAAAAATGGATGTACTGCGAGAGCAATTTAATGTTTGTTTGGATTTCTGCAGACTCTCAGCAGGTTCAAGAATCTGGAAAGATTTTTTCAGAACTTTTCTGAGGGGGAAAAAAGAAAGCAACTTTTATAGCTCTGCAAAATAGGATTCCTTGCCTACTAAGAAACATTCTTAAAACCCTCCTGCAGCTTCCATAAAAACACTTTATTTAGCAGCTCTTTGCATTTTGAATACGTCCAAATCTTTAGGGACATAATTTATTTGTGGAAAATATATTTTTACTTTTATTGTGTTTTTATACTGTGTTTTATACCCTTTTACAAGATGTTCTTATATAGGTCCTTAATTTCATGTATTCTTATACAAATTTATCGGTGTTTTGCATGTGAATATTTTCCAGTTTTTCAATGTCAAGAAAAAAAAATAAGTGAAGCAAAGCCAACCAGGGGGTGAGAGATTTGTGTGTGTGATCTAGTGGAATAGGGACCACATATTTCTACTTCTCCTTCTTAATTGTAGATATGAAAGATGTATAGATTACCATGATGTGTGTCAGAACTATTACAAATACATTGCTCAATAAATTGTCTTTTTTTTTTCTGGAGGCTTCTTGCAGCTTGGGGGGAGAACCATTTCTATAATGTTGACATTGTCTTAGGTGGAGTTTTGATGGGGCCCTTGGAGTCTTCGTCAAGAGTTCCAATTCAAATAATATAAACAAAGCATTACCACTGGGATCCTCAGAGAAGCAGGATGGGGAAGGTTCAAAGGACAGTGCTGATCATTTGCTTTATATATTTATCCAGGTTTGTTTTTTCTGTAACAACTTTATGTTGTTTTCATTATTTTTAAATAAAGATAAAATATTATAGTAATTTCTTATAATTACTATGTACGAAAATATTTTGCTAATTGGGCCATTGGTAGTATTACAGACATTTAACACCAGATGCAGGAGTTATGCTGAGCTGCTGTTTGAACTTCATACTGTAACTGCAGTCAAAATACATGCATGATTAAAAGCACTCTGTTAAACTCTACCACTACATTTCCTTCTACACAATGGGAGTTGCTATGAAGTAGTTCTAAGAATGTGTTAGAGAGTTAGGGGCTGTCTTTGGGACATAATCAGACAAGTTTGTCTAGCAGAAAAAGGGGACCATGGAGCTCTAGGATGATTCTGAACCTCTCCAGACAGAAGACAAAGTCACTCTCTCCTTATGCCCACGGACACCATCCTGTGGGAAGGGGAGCTCTACTGTGTACCTGTTCAAGTGTAAGCATCATCCAAAGTGATGGTCAGGACAGCTGAAAGCCATATCCCTATGAGAAAGTATCTCACAGACTGGCACATGTGGTCCTGGGTGGTCAGGTAAAGACCCCGCCTGGCAGTGGCCATGGAGCTGGCTCCACAAGTACTGACAAGAAGGGGTTGGAGCCTGTGTCTTCACTGAGCCTGTCAAGTCAGGGTTACGGCTGAGTCAGGGCACTCAGGCCAGCTTATTCTGAGGGGTAGGGATAGGGAGGAGGACAGTTCATACACTTCCTTTTTCTGTCCAAAAGGAGACACAACAAACTAAATAGGACAAGTTAGTTTTTCTTTATGTTTCCATCTCTGTGTGTCTCTGTATTGGGGCTTGGCTCGAAAAGGCCCCTTTCTGCTCATGGGAGGCCCATCAAGGAAAAGGATGCTCCTGCTCTCACTCTTCATGCGTCTACCTTGCTCAGCATTGACAAGTCAGGCTGATAGCGTAAACTTTGAATGTGGGCTTAGGAGCTGGGAGCTGGGATATACAGTTTTGTATTTTTATCATCCTTTCCATATCCACATCCTCCTTTTCAGTGGGAAGCTGGTTCTTAGCTGCCCTGACACAGTACGGCCAGGTCCTGGGCAAGAGAGAGACTGAATCCAGCTCTGTCCACCTGCCAGTGGCTTCTCCACTCCTCCATTGCCTCCCCTGGAGTGTTGAAAAGGTGACAACTACAGCCCCATGCTGAAAGGGGTGACATTTCACGAGGACACCATGTGAAATTCCCTCCTTGGCTTGTGCAGTTGGCAGGGAGCTAATTTCCCAGGAGGTTCCAATCACTGCCAGGCAGCAGGTCCTCCAGCTTGGGCAGGTCAGCCACAGCTGCTTGAGCACAGGAGGGAGGTAAATTATTTCCCAGTTCCTATATGAGAGACTTTGGGGCCTCCACAAATAATACTCTAAAACTCACTAACGCATCATGATCAATAAATCACTCAATGATCTAGTTGTGCCACAGTCATTTAAAAAGAAAAATCAGCCTTTGTGGTGAATGTACAGCATCTGGACTGTAGGGGGTGCAAGAGCTCCACTTCCTCCTGGGCTGCACTGTGTCTCCACGGGTCAGACCCCACATTGAATAGGCCTTTATCACCACAACAGAGCCAGCTCTTCTATGAATCCAGCCCTATGAGAAAGAGGATCAAATCAGCATGCCTTTTGACAGTGTAAGCTGCAATCTTAAACCCAAAGCTGTGAGTGAGAGCTCAGAAGAGGAGCGAGCTTATAGGCATCCTATGAATTGCCCGCAAGAGCCCCCCTCTGCCAAATCTGTGGGATCAGTTCAGTTGATTACAAGAAGACTTTCTTACCCTAGACATGAATGCACAAACTGGCTGCTTTTGTAGAGGCCAGTGTCGCAGAAAACACAGCAGAGAGGTTGTTTTTGCCAAGGAGAAAGATGATCAAAGGTTCCTGCAAATGGATAAGTGGGTAAATGGATAAATGGATAAGTGGATGGTCCTAATTAGGTATGAGACAGGGACTGAATTTTCTGGGCCCTTATTAAAATTGTTACACCCAATTTACGTGTATGATACAAGTGTCATGTGACAAGATATGCCCTACAGATAAAATTCATATAAGCACGTACATTGATGGAAGTCTACAGGGCCCATGACTGATTTTCCAAATCGACTCAGCACTGCTGGCACCTCTGCTCAGCACAGAGACACGTCTGGTTCCAGTCCCCAACAGGATGAGCCAGACCTGGAATCACTGCGCAGAACAGAGTCAGGGGTGAGGCCGAGGAGGAAAGGCAAAGGGAAGTTAGAGTCTCCCTCCTGATCATAGTTCCAGACCAGCAGAATGTCTTTGTAAGCATTTTCATTTTGCAGGCTATAGTTTTGTCAGTCAGTGTATAAAATTGAAATCTACTCAGTGACATGATTAAAAAGTAGTAATTTTGAACATATTTAAGGGTCTCTGCTCCTTCTGCATGATGATTATAGAAAATATTTGTGACCAGATTGTTTCAATATATTCTGTGTATGCCACACACAAGCCATATTTAGTCATTCTTAAATGGAGCAAAAGACACAAATACTGTAGAAATGGTTTCTAAAGACAGTTATGAAAACACTTCGTTTTCCTTTTTTTTGTTTTTTTTTTAACAAAAGATAATCATACTGCCTTGGAATATAGTATGTGGGGAGCAGGCTGGAGATTTATGGGACCCTAGGTAAGTAATCCACAACCCACAATAACCACTCAATCCTGGGCCTAGTTGACAAAACTCTTCTGCCCCACTAGAAGGATGAGGACATTAGCCTATTAGACTGATTGGGATAAAGTTGGAAAATGAACTCCATAAATTCCATATCTATGACTGCCTGTGTTTCTGTGTCTCTGAGCTTTCTCCACATTGGCTAACCCCACACTCTGCCTCCCTGCTGCCTGTGGACCTCAAGTTGTCAAAAGTAAGAACCTTCTAGAAGGTCCACTGTCAGCCTCCATCCTCTCAGGCCACCATAAAACCTGGAGTGCCATTCCCAGGTCTTCTCCCTGCAAACCAAGAAGTCTCTAAAAAGAAATGGTCTGAACAGAATAATGGGAAGGGTGAGTCTGAGCCACTGAATTCACCTACACCCAAGATAAAGCCCTGAGGGGCTTCCACCAGCAGCTCCCACCGAAGGGTGCAGTGGGAAGAGTTTGGGTCCAGGAAGGGAAGGAGGGAGAGCACAGCATTTGTAATCTTTGGATGAAAGCTGTTAGCTCCTGCTCGAACCCTCTCTTCCGAGATGGCCACTCAGCACATTTGAAGAGTACAGGCTCACGTAAGTGCTTAAGTCCTCAGAGCACTTAAGGAAATGAAGGAAGGCTTGATCCGCTCTTCAGTCTGAAATAATGAGTCAGAGGGGATTACGGTAAAAAAAGAACAAAAGTGGTAAATTTGTTTGTAGTGACAGAAATAAGACTTAAGCAAAGACACTTATGCATGTATCGGATTCCCAGACTAACTATATTGTTAAAAAAGAAGAAGAAGAAAAGAAAATGTTCTGAAAATGTCTTTCCACAAACAATAATGGGGGAATAGGGCGCCAACAACTGGGAAAGTGGGTCTAAATCACTGATTAATGTTCAGGGCAGAGGGAGGTGGCAGTGATATTTCTTGACATCAGAGTTGGGGGGTGGGGCACTTAGCCATGGAGGACTGTGTCAGGAAGCGGGGATTTCTATTCTCACAGATTTTTACTAGTAATATTGATGGCAGACCCATAAAACTATAATTAATCTTGTAACTTGGTTTATAAGGAAAGTAAATAATAAGCATATCTTTTCCTACTTTGTCCTGCTAGCTCTTTCCCATATGCCTTTGATTATATACTTAAAAAGAGCAAAGGCAAAATTTTTTTAAAGTTTTTCTTTTTAGGTCATCTAGTTACATTTTTTTCCTTCCACATTAGTACAGTAGAATCAGTAACTTCTCCCACAGCCACCCAGAGTGAGTGGAGGGCAAAGTGATCACCATGCCCTGTGCATGTGAGACCTCATGGGTAAATACCCACATTCTCGGATTCACAGCTGTGGGTTTGACTGGCTTTAATAGGTGGATATAGGATTCTCTGCCCCGTGGTTGAGCTCCATGGGAGAAAGTGACCTGCATCTAATTGACAAATTGACACTTAGAACAAAATGCCAGCACCTGGGAAACTCTCTATACTTTTCATAATCTACAGAATCATTGATTGTCAGGGGACTCTCTACATCATACTGACATTCTTTTCTCAACCTAATGGTTTGTTTTATTATTTGGGAGGTTCTCAATTGAGTGCCATTCTGTTAACCCTCTGCGGGCACTGAGCCCACGCTGAGTTACAGGCTTGCAGGCGGTGCTCTGCCCCTGGACCACCCAGCAGGACAGGATCCGGGCACTCGGGTCCTAGGGTCCATGGAGCACACTTCACTCTGGAAAGGTAGAAAACAACCTGTCTTCCTCTGCTCTGCAATTTTAGTGACACCAGTCATGTCTCAACCCAGGATTTAAATGTGTTTCTGTGCCTTTTTGAACACCTAAGCCAGGGTGACTTATGTGACATTGTTGAGAAAGTGCTGCAATGGGTTCTTTTGAAATCAATTTTATATACTTTAAAGATAGACAAGCATTGGAATTCATTTTTATTTCTAGAAAACTTTTGATACCTCAGGAAACCTGAAGATCCAAGTGGCCCATTAATATTTCAGAATGTGTATATGGACCCTATTTGGTGATATAATTGTGTTCGCTAAATTTTCTTTCAAATATGAGTTACTTTAAACTTCTGTTTGGTATTCTAACCAGACTGGGAAGAACAATTTTATTTATATAAATAAAAAGGGTGCAACTCGGTAAAGTATTAATAAAAAAGAATCTAATTTTATAAGAAGTCAGATACTGCTAGACATCCACCATGACAGGGGTGATAAGATATTCATAACATATTACCAATTATTACATAACCCACTGGACAAACCATTCAAAGTTTTTAAATTGCATATGAATTCTTTAAATCCAGGTAAGATTATGCTCCTTCCAAAGCAGTTGATAAAAGTTTGCAAATGTTTTGCCACTACTTTGCACATATTTTACAGATAGTTTGCAAAAACAGTTTGTAAATATTTTGAAATATGAAAGAAGAGGAGGGAAAGCATGCAGAAAGCAGAAGGAGAAAGAGGAGTGAGACAGATGGGAACAAGAAATGAATGTAGCCAGAAAAGAGTGAAGCAGACGACAGAGAGGGTGAAAGCAACAGCACATTGCAAACATTCTTCTTCAGACTGTTGTTCACCTGAATGCCATAGAATATTGAATACATGGCTATGACATTTCTAATGTGAAAAGAAGTAGACATTTCACCACTTGAAGTAGGGACACACAAACAAGAAAACCCCAGAAACTATTGGTTGATGTATGTTCTTGACGGAAATAAGCAGAAACGAGTCAGCGTGTCACTAAGGCCTGGGCTACCTAATATATTAGCCTGTAACAATGGCTGGAATTGTGCATACATCTCAAACATGTTACCTAAGACTTTAAATGGAGGGGGCACACCTGGATGGTTGCCATCAATAGGTTGAGGCAGGGGGGATGCACACCTGCACACATCAGCCATATCAGCGTTTTAATAAGCCCACACACACCAAATAAACCAGCATTGGACTAGGAATACAAGGTCTGAATGTGTACATTTTCAGCTTTTGTTTCTTTTGAGAGTTCCCAGGGTACTATTCTGTCCTCGATGAACAGCGAGCTTGCTTGGGTCCTGAGTTGGCTCCTAGGACTGCAGTAACAAAGGACCACAAACTGGGTGGTTTTAAAGAATAGAAACTTATTCTATTGGCCTGGAGACCAGAAGTCTGACGTCAAGGTGTCAGTGGAGCCTGCTCTCTCAGAGGATTCTGTTGCATCCTTCCTCTTAGCTTCTGTGGCTGCCCTCAATCCTGGTGTTTCTGGGCTTGTAGACACTTCATTCCAGTCTCTGCCTTCACATGTTTGTCTTCACATGACATTGTAGATCTGTGTCTATATGTCTTCTCCTCTTCTTATAAGGACACCAATCAAATGGAATTCAGGCCCACACTAATGACTTCACTCTAACTTGATTATTATGTCTGCTAAGATTCCATTTGCAGATATAATCACATTCATAGTTACCAGGAATTAGCAAATCAACATATCTTTTTTTTTTTTTTTGCAAAATTTTGTGGTTTTATTAACATGCATACAATGTGTTCACAATCCATCTATTCATTTTCTTCGCTGCAGAGCCTGGCATTGGGATTGGTGACCCTGGATGGCCAGCTGGGCTGCTCTTTCCACAATGGCTTTGTAGTTCTTTGAGGAGATGTTGTGAGCAATCTCAGCACAGTAAGATTTATTGCACATCAGCAGCACTTCAAGCTCCTTGACATTATGGACCAGAAACTTCCAAAAGCCACTGGGCAGCATGTGTTTTGTTTTCTTGCTGCTCCCATAACCAATGTTGAGCATCAAGATCTGGCCCTTGAATCTTCTGCGCACCCTATAGTCAATGCCTCTGAGTTTCCACCAGTTCCGTTTAATTTTGACATATCTGTCTGACCGGTGCCAAATGAACTTCTTGGTCCTCTTTTTGACAATCTTGGGTTTCACCAGGGGTCTGAGGGCAGCCATGGTGCCGAGTAGGTGATGGTTGCCACCTCTATAGGCAGCGTCGAGGAAGAGCAAATCAACATAACTTTGGGGGCTACAAAACTTAACCCATAGAGATGCTCACTGACTTTAGAAGTGAGCACAGCTGCTGCAGCATGGCCTCATTGGTCATCTTCAGGTGGCTATATAAAGCATTGTCAAGGACAGTGCCCTCACCCCTTTCCCCAACACCATCTACTCACATGCTCCCTGGCTTGCATTGCCACATATAGTGAGTGGCATTGGGTCAGCCCAAGAAGCGACCCCCAATTAGAAGATGTTTAAAAGAAGAAGAAATTGTGTTTCTGAGAATGTCAACTCTAATTGTGGTTTTGTGATTTGCTGTAACTTCTAGTACAAATAAAAATTAGCTGAATCCTAAGGCATTTAAAATCCGTTATTCAGTCAAATTCTTTGTCTTAATGTAACACCCTATTTTCAATTATCCTGATAAGAGAAAATAATTGTTTTTACCGAAAAGAAAAAAATATCTGATAATTAATAACTATTCTTAAGTGCTATGAACTTTTAGAAACATACTAATATGCTGATAAATATGAGATATAAACAGATGTATATTTGTAAAGATAATCAGACATTATTACTTATTATAAAACACTAGAGGCCCGGTGCATGGATTCATGCACCAGTGGGGTCCCTTGGCCTGGCCTGCACCCTCTCACAATCCAGGACCCCTTGGGGGATGCAGATAGCCAATTTTGGCCCGATCCCCACATGCCCAATCCAGACAGGAGGGAGCCTGATCCTGTGCCTTGAGTGTCTGTTCCCTGGTGGTCAGTGTGCGTTATAGTGACGGGTCGACTGGTCGTTTGGTCATTCAGTCATTTGGTTGCTTAGGCTTTTATATATATGGATTTTAAACAATATCCACATCCAATATTAAAGGGATGGTAAATTATGTCAATATATCTTCAGAGGGGGTTTTATTCAGCCAGCAAATGGCACTCTCAAAGTATATATATTTTTTTTGCATAGGGAAAAAGCCCCATGGTAAAGTGATAACTGGTTAAACAGACTTTCAAAAGCACATATTCAGAAACTAGCTATCCCTTTAAAAATACCCATGAGCATTTATTTTGATGGTGTAATTACAGTTGATTCTGATTTTTTTTCTCTATGTATTTTTTTTTCGTATTCTCTAGGTACCTCATAAAGAAAATAATTTTTTTCTACATTGAGAACAGAAATAGTCAGGACAACTTGGTGAGTATCAGGGAACCTGCCCAGTTCCCAGGTATGGGGAGAAATCAGTGAGTGATGTTGAGGGGCTTGGTGATGAACGCAGTAGAGGCCATGTTCTGATGCTATGTCCGGAGCAGAGGTGTCCTGCCAAGTTTTGCTCTAGATTTTAAGGGAGACTTGGAGGTAATTTTCCTGCTGGAAGATTTAGGCAGAAAAAAAAACAAACACACACACAACTTTGACAAGGCAGAAATAAATGTTTTAACCATAACATTAAATTACAGAGAAGACTAAAGCACACAAAAAAATCTTAAGTGTAATGACTGTAATAAAAAAGAATAATTAACAATCAAAGAGGGAGCTTCCATCTTAGTCTCTGATGATGCAAAAAGGAACTGAAAGTATTGCTTAGCCAACTGTTAAATCAACTCAAATTGTTTTTAATTATAGGCCTCATCTCATGACAACTTTCTAACTTTTTATTTCGAGTGCACCATAAAGAGAAGATAAAGATGCTTCTTTCCATCTGTTTTCATGCTATCAAACAACACACTGAATGGGAATTACCTTAAAGGTTCCAATTGACTATTCTTCTTTTTTTTTTTCAGTTGAGCTCTGAAATCATCCATGAATTTCCAAGGAACATTTGAGTTAAATTTAAATAGAAACAGAACAGCCTCACGCTGGGAGTGAAGGAGAGAAGTGATATAAAACATCGATGTGGCAATAATCCTATTCATGAGGCATTTTCAATTCTGCATCCTTAGTCTGACAACCACATGCCACGATCTCTTTGTGATGATAGGATGGGGCAGAAGCATCAGGACTCATCCATTTATTCCACACACATTCCTTCAGTCTCTGCTGGCTGCCAGACACAACTCTACATGCTGGAGGTTTGTCAAGAACAAACAGACACAGGTCCCTGCCCTTATGAAGCGTAAGTTCTGGTCAAGTCCAAGAAAACAGGCATAAGTATATTAGTTTGACAGAATGCATAACCACCTATTCTTTTTTTTTTAATATATTTTATTGATTTTTTACAGAGAGGAAGGGAGAGGGATAGAGAGTTAGAAACATCGATGAGAGAGAAACATAGATCAGCTGCCTCCTGCACGCCCCCTACTGGGGATGTGCCTGCAACCAAGGTACATGCCCTTGACCGGAATCGAACCTGGGACCCTTCAGTCCACAGGCCGACACTCTATCCACTGAGCCAAACCGGTTAGGGCAACACCTATTCTTTATATCACCTGTTTAACTATGCCTAGCCTCCATGGTGCATAGCACCCTACACTGCAAACAGAAGGTAACAGGAAACCCAGAGCTATGGAATACAGTAAAACCAATTGGCCCAAGGAGTGAGAATAGAATAATGGATCACAATGAACTAAGCAGAGGCCAAAGGAAAAAACTTTGATGTTCATTCCCAGTGGCCAAAGTTCATGGGAGATACACATTTTTAAAAAAGGAAGGGCTGAGAATATACACATAAAGCAAACCAAGTTGTAAAATGGGAGAAATATCTCATTAGAAAATGGAAATGACAGAATAGTCTGGAAATAATATTAATAGGATATGTTCAAATTAATGAAGAAACAAACAAATGAAGGGTTAAGTAACATCCATAAAATTAATGAATATGACAGGATTGAAAAATATATTTGGTATGAAAAAGAACCTATTAAAAATCCTAAAGATAGAAAACAAATTGTTAAATTGTTAAGAAAAAATTCAATAAAAGTTGAACTCTAGAGTAGAAACAACTGAAGAGAAAATTAGTTAATAGTAAAACAATGATAAAAACACATTGCAGGGGTTAAAAGGTTAATAAATTTTTAAAAGATTAAATGAATGAAATAGTAGAGGGACAATATTTTAAGTGAGAGCAGTCATGCTTTTTCCATGGCTCTCAGACATTCAGCACATATCTAGTGCTGATAGGAATAAATAAAATAAGTCCACACTAGACATATTTTAATAAAATTACATAAAATTATAAATAGAAAAGGTATTCAGAGATTTAACAAAATAAACTCATAATTGTCAATGTGAATAACCACAGGCACAATAAGAATCTCTTCTGCAACAACATAAGCTGGAACATCCTAAAATATATGTCTGCAAAGTGCTGAAGGAAAATAAGGGTGGACCCTATTTTCAAACCCACTTGATCTATTGTTATAGTGAGAGGAAAAAATAAAGACATGTCCACACATGCAAAAAAGATAAGAATTTGCCATGTAATTAATTAAGAAAATACTTTAAAAGGAAAAGAAAAGTGTATGAAAGTTAATAAGAATAACAAAAATGATAAATTATGTTAATAATAAACTTATTAATAATAAATGTATTGTTTATGTTTTATTGCAAATGGGGTGAAAAAAGTAGGAACCACAAAATCTATACTAATAAAAGGGTAATATTCTAATTAGACCAGGTGACCAGACATCTTCTGGACATCTGACTTCCTTCCAGACAGTTAGGGGGTGACCAGGCCAGCAGGGGGGGCAGTTAGGGGGTGATCAGGCCAGCAAGGGGGCAGTTGGGGAGTAGCCAGGCTGGCAGGCGGCAGTTGGGGGGCAGCCAGACTGGCAGGGGGGCAGTTAGGGAGTGATCAAGCAGGCAGGCAGATGAGCGGTTAGGAGCCAGCAGTCCTGGATTGCAAGAGGGATGTTTGACTGCCGGTTTAGGCCTGATCCTTAACTGGCAGTTGGACATCCCCCGAAGGGTCCCTGATTGGAGAAGGTGCAGGCCAAGCTGAGGGACCCCCCTCATGCATAAATTTTGTGCACCGGGCCTCTAGTACAATATAAAAGAAGTGGATTTGTAACCAAGTTGAACCATGCTATTTTGCTGCCTTGTTCTGAACAAGAGCAGAAACAATGAATAAGCTTACATAATTGATGAAAATATTTTGATATTAAAAATCCATAAAAAATTAGATGGTAGATAGATGGATAAATAAATAGGCGGTGGATGAAAAGATGATTATAACTTGATAGTTGAATAATAGATATAAATGATACATATATTTATTTGTGGTAAAGCTTAAATAATTGATAAGAAAAATGTCTGTAATATTCTTCATTGGGAGGTAGTAAGATAAACTGGATTGGAAAGAAAGCAAATAAATAAAATCTAATCAACATATCATTTAAGTGTAATACTACTTTAATTTTTTAAAAAAATCTGAAGAAAATAAGAAGTATCACTACTTGACTATTCTAGGTGTTTGTTTTATTATTTGCTCTGTGTTTTTTTTCACAATGTTGAAACGAATGTTTGAGGTATGTAGATAACCAAAGTACTTACTCATCCATGCTCAGCGCTAACTATTTATTAATCCATTCAGCACCGTGACTTTTCTATGAGATGACTGATGTAATTCCTCTTTGCCAGATATGGAAACTGAATCACCAAAAGGCCAAATGATTCACCTGAGGCCACACAGTTAAGGGAGAAGTCGGGATTTCAAACCTGGTTTCTGACCTAGTACTCTTTACTATTTCAGGATTCCTCAACCTCAGCACTTTTGTCATTTTAGCCCATAAGGCCCTTTGTTTTGGGGGCAGTTATGTACATTGTAGGATGTTAGCAGCACCCCTGGACTCTACTCACTAGATGGCCAGTAACAAACATCCCATCCTGCCATAACAATCATAAATGTCTCCAGATGTTGCAAATGTCCCCTGAAAGAAGGCAAAATTGGTCTTGGCAGAGACTGACTGCATTACAAAATGTTGTCCCATAGTTATCATCTCAAGGAATATACATGCATAGTAAGTATAGCTGCACTGTACAGACTAGTATGAAGAAGAATGCAACTGTTTATTGTGACCTACAGATAAACACATGATGATTTGTTGGATTTCCTTCCAGTCATTTTTATGCATATAATGTACAAAATAGAATAACTGCATGGACATATTTTTTCACTCAGTATTGCGTAATGAATAATTTTCATACCAATTAAATATTTTTTGCAAACACAATAATCAATGATTCTTTTGCATCTGATCTTATGATTATTAAATTAATATAAAATTTCATTATTATTGAAATTAGGTGGTCTCCAATGTTTATTATTATGCACTACATTGAACTAATAATAATAATAATAATAATAATAGTAATGAGCATATATATATATGTCTTTATTTCCTTAGGAAAAATCTTAAAAATATTTCTGGCTTAACAGATATTCTTACTTTTAAATTTATTTTTTGACAAATCAAATTCCTGGAATGTTATGCCTAATTAAAATCTCACCAGAAATTAAACAAATGCAAATTTTACTGAACCTATAACAATGTGGCCCAATACATGACCTGTTTTTAAATTATCCAATGTAGTATACAACATGGGGAAGCTTATTTAGGGCTTAGAAGTATGGTTCCATGGTCATTTTAGATTTCACACACCCACAGTGAAGAATATTAAAGTGGCTCCTGTCACCCATGCCTCTTCTTCCAAGAAATGTTCACAACTCAACCTGAGCCCAGAGTTCAATAGAAAGAAAGAAATACATTTTCCAGTAAGGAGAAAAAAATAAGTATGGAAAGAATGGCAATTAAATATGCTAACTGAAAACAGTTACAATGGGAAGACTAAGTTATGAACCAGCAAGGAACCACCCTATAGATTTGAGTAAGTCTGAAGTACTTTTTATTTCTATATTCACATGATTTATTGATATGATTAATTAAAGTGCAATATATGAGTGTATGTGAGTATAACAGTGCATGTGGGTGTGTAGAGTTTTGTATGGCTTGCTGAATTGAATCTTAATTTTAAAAAAACATACCAAAAAAAAAGACTTGAGTCACACATAGTCATCTTAGAAAAGATCTTCATTAGCTCTGCCAAGAACCTTTATGAAAATGCATTGTAAATAGCTAGAAGTGGAAGAGGGTGAGGGGGATGGGTTGCTTCAGATGCTTGTCTGTTGTAGAACAAGGGGCCGGGCACCAAGAGTGGGCTCACCACAGGGAAGGAGTGTGCAGTGGGATTCTGGCTTGATGCTCTGAGTGTGTGCTAACAGAGCAGGTCTGCTTCCTGTAGTGTGTGGCTTAAGGCTAGAATATCATTTGACACACCCACCTTGATGTAGCAGTCATGCTTTGAGAAGTGTGAACATCACAAACTGAAGAGAACCATCCTTATGTCCAGAGCATAGAGGTCCTCAGGGATCAGTGCAGGTGACAGCCTTAAAGAAGCAAATTAGCACCATGGTGGACAAAGATCTGTCAGGTAACAATAAATGCAGAGGTTATTTCAAACTACAAGTTCTCTAGTCAACTCTTGCCACTCTGCATTACTTCTCTGAAGTCTTTGAAACCAAAGGGTACAGTTCAACACCAGAGTTCTGAGGAAAGTTGTGGAGGGGTGGAGTTCTCAAGAAGAAGGTTCTGAACTTCTTGATAATTTGCAAGAGGGATTCTAGACTTGATGGGAGAAATTTACACCTGTGTTTTTAGAAGGCAGAGGCATACATTTTCATTCTCAAGTGTGTGTATGTACAAGTGGACATTGGATAGATGAACTATTGCCATATGGTTAAGAAGCATAGAGAAAAGAGAAATGGAGTGATTCACTCAGATAAATTCCAACCATGGTTTCATTGTGAAATATGGATGAAGTTATCTACTGAGATAACATATCAACCTTCATCTGAAACAATATTGCTGCACTGCCCTACTATTACTGAAGGGGAGAAAGTTATAGACTTATTAAACTGTTGAGTCTTTGCTTGATTAAGAGCCTGCTGCAGAGCTTATTTTCTGCTTCTCTGCATTCACAGTCCATCAACTGCCATAGCCAATCACTGGAACAGATTTTGTGGTTCGTTGAGCCACAGTGATCTATGGTGCTCATGGCAGGAAAGTTGTTTCAGAGCTCACAGAAATCCTGAGGTGGAGAAGGAAGCCATTAGGATTGGACTTGACCACACTTTCACATCTTAGGGTGCAGTGTGAGACAATTTCATTGGTTGATCCTAGTTCTTACCTATGGAGTTCATGCAATCCCTCTCAGCAAGGCAGTCTTTGAAACCGTAAAAACAACAGCTGTGGTCCACAGATTCTCCCATTTATTGTGTTAAACAGACCAAGTTTCTTCACCATATATACAAAATGTATACAGATACATTTATATAGATAAAATAAATTGTAATAAATTTTAGGGCAAGTATATTTACTGTGAGTCTGCTTTTCACACTTTCCCTTCTCCTAGCAGTACATCCTGGTGCTGAATGAGTGTGGCTCCTCTTTCCACATGGCAGAGTCCACTGTACCTTTCTTTTAGGGACACTTTTTTTTAGACATCTTTCAATATACCCTTTCAAAACGTACCATTTGAACAAAATGTTTGGTTGTGTTAAATAAAGGGGGAGGGTGGCTTTCCCATGCCCTCATTGTAGATATTTTCATTGTACCTTAGTGCCCAGGATGGCTAGCCCATTGTAACATCAATACCTTTCTCTAATGCTAAATTGACAGTGGTTTTAGATTGACTTTTATGTAGGGTTCACCCTGTAGCTGTTCCTTGTTATGACCTTGTGTGCAGCTGAATGCTGTCTTCCTGTTTTGTCTAAATGTCCAATAGTGCTATAAAGATACATTCATCTGTGTAGTTCTACTGGCTTATGAAAGAACTCACTATGAGGGACTGATTGATGGGTCAGAATATGAACTCTTATTATGCCTATTCAAAGTTAAAAATAAATACATACATAAAACTTTGAAAGGAGAAAAATCAATTAAGTGAATTGTTTTGATCATTTAACATTTGACCCAAAGTTGTAAAAATATCCCTCCTAAATTGATATTGGAATTGTGTGTTTATTTGAGGTGTTTGATTCTATTATATGTATCAGTAGTTCTCAAGCAAGGGTGATTTTTGCCTCCCCAAGTAACATTTGGTGATGACTGGTGACATTTTTATTATCATGATGGGGATGAGGAATTCTACTACCAGCATCTATCTAGCAGGTAGAATCTAGAGATGTTGCTAAACTTCCTACAATGCATAGGACAGCTCCAGCCATAAAGAATTATTCAGCCTATAATGTCAATGGCACCAAAGGTTGAAATAATGTATTTATTCATGTACTAACAATGACAGCTACTTTGACATTTGACAGCAGTAGAAAACATATACAATTTTATTTTAACTACATTATGACATGCTTTTCAAAATACCCAGACTGGTATAATTGTGCAAAAATGTGACTATCTGTGATCTGTTAATTTCACATTTTCTCTATAGTTGATTCCATGTCCTTTGATAAAAACATTAGCTGATTTCCTCTATGAATATTCACATATTTAAAAGCTGTGTCATATATAAAAAAATATCTATGTTGAATTTGTGTTGTTTTTATTTAGGACCTTGGAATCACTACATGAAGGTCTGTGAAGTTAGAGAGAGTAAACTTCAAATAAGTTCACAAGTATCAAAAAGCTTGAAAAGTTATCCTATCAGCTGAGTTGTTTAGGAACATAATAACCTAGATTACAAAACATTCATTTTTTTTTTGTTATCAAGAAAACACTCAAGGTAAGAGAAAGACAAATTGTAAGTGCTAAGAAAAAATGAACTTTATGACCAAAGTTAAATATTTTGCAAACAAAAACCATTGTTCAACTTTTCCAAGAAGACTCAACAGACAACTTTATGTAAATAAATGAATCACAGGCTTCCTCTTTCCTCACTTCACATACCAATAGATGACCACTGATGGGACAGGAACCACACACATCTAGAAAATGGGGGAGGGGAGGAGAGAGAGAGAGAGAGAGAGAGAGAGAGAGAGAGAGAGAGAGAGAGAGAGAGAGAGAGGAATAGAAAAAGGAAAAACAGGAAGATGAGAAGATAGAAGGAGGAGAAGGAAGAGGGAGGAAGGAGATTTGGCACACAGTATAATGTTGATGGTGATATTCCATTTCGTAACTTTTGTAGGATTACATTGCTGAAGCAAACTAGGAAATCCCATCAATAATTTGTCTCATTAATACATAGATATTCCATAAAGAGAAACTGTCAATCAAACAAACCAATAATGAAAAGCTTCACATTTAGCACTGTGGCCAAGTGTTTACTGCACTCCTACTGTGTAAAGGCCCCACGCTAGGGCCATCACAGAGATGACCACAGACCCTGCCCCTTTATTCAAGGTATTTGAAACATGATGGGTTACTCACTTTTTAATACATAACGGTTTGATCATTTACATTGTGTCAATCACAGGAAATCACAGATTCTGACATTCAGTGTTTTCCTTTTAATAATTGAATATCTAAATGTGAGCACTTATACCCCTGTGAATATTCTGGGAACCTCAAAAGAACGATGGCACCATTTTTTAGAATCAAACCACATGCTTACATCTTCCATTTGGGGACTAAAACAGACAATTGTGTACCTAACTACAACAGTTGCTTAAAGTGCTTCAATTACCAAGCAACAGAGTAGATAATATTAAAAAAAAAATACCACACATGGAGTCAAAGGATTATCCTAAAATTAATTGTTCTCCCAAATGTGTATCCTCAAGGGAATTCTGGACTTTAGCAGTTTCCTGTCTGCTAACCTGGCTATATAGCCAAGTGAACAACCTCTAGCAACTTGGTGTGTGTAATTTTTCTAATTTATACTCCTGCTGCATGTACCTCCCCCTAGAAACCAGGGTCAATAGTCAACCCTACAAATAGTGATGATAATGTGGTTATCCAATGGGGTTCCCAAATCAGGAACAGCGTTCACCATCTTGACACAGATATACCACATAGAGCTGGTGACTTTTGGAACAATATGTCCTCACACTTACCAGAGCATTTGGAAACACACTGGGTGGTGATTCTGCTTTATTAAAACAAGAAACAAAAAAACCCAACAACTTTATTTTAGTATTCTGTGGCTAATTATTATATATCTCTGTGGGTCAAACTAGGACTCCTGAATAGGCTATGATGAGTGACATGTTTTGGGGAGGTGATTTGAATTGTGCACTGGATTGTGTACTTAAAAGATGATAGTCAAAAACAATGTGAGGATAACACAATTATGTGGCCCTGAGTAGGAGAGGCCACTGGAAATCGAGAGACGCAGTACTCTTACAGCCTGGCAATGCCTGGTCCACACTCTGTAGAGCTGACCCTTGTCTCGCCATCTCAGAGAATAAACACAGGGTTGGTGTAACATTCATAATGTGTGGATAGTGCCTTCCTGCTTTGGAGAAAAAGAAATCCTGGAGATTATAATTTTTTTATTTCTCCACTCCACTGGCTTGCCTTGCTGCAAACAATTTAGGAAATCTGAGCCCATCTCCTTTGAGAGAGGGGCTGTTAAGATACACCTGAGGTTTTATTTAACCAGTTTGGCTATAATTTTATAGGATAATGTCTCAGTCATAATTTTCAGATTCAAGAAATAGTATTATAGTTCACAAGAGTTACCCAAATATTTGTATAAAGTAATGTTCAAAGTGTCCCACACATTTTCCTTATGATTTACTATTTCTCTGTTGTATAATATCCATTAAAGCAATTTGGTAGATCATGTCCTCAAGAAATAACTTGAGAGTTTTATCATTTAGGGAATATTTAAACAAAGAACAAATGTAAGTGTTAATGCAATGACCCAGCTTAAAGTTTTAATTAAAATAAACTTAGAACCAGTGATTGGATCTATTAAGTTAGACATTGATAGATGGACACAGCTGAACCTTACAGTTTGGAAAGGTTAATATAATTAAGATCAATGTCTTATCAAGGTTTTAAGTATACCTTTAATTTTTTGGTAATACATACTCTAAAATATTTTAAAACTAAATAAAATAGTAAAAATATAAATATTTGGAGTAAAGATAAGGAAAGCAGAATCTGTTTGGAGAATGACTTCATCTAGTAGTTAGAACGTTTCAAATAACTAAATTCAGCAAAATGTAGCATCAATCTTAGCAAAGCAAAGTGCTAACATATACACATGTTTGCCATGAATTAAATACTTATATTAATTTCCTGTATTTTTTCTGAATAACTGAATTTATATAATCACTTTATCAAAAGTAATCTATCTTCATACATCCCAGAGCCCAAGGATCAAATTTCAGTAAACATCTTTGTAACTTCTTTCTGCTGCTGTACAAGAAACAAATGAAAAGCAGGAATATATGGAACCTTAGTTGATCTGGCTGTGCCTGTCTACTTGCACCATCTCAGCCTCTCTGTAAGGTGGAAAGAAAATCAAAGAGGTTCTATTTTTGTTGCTGAAAATAATAACAAGCCAAATAAGAAGACATACTTCCTGCAACATAAGACCTTACAAAAGACCTGCGGTCACTCTTTAAATCATAAAGTCTCATATAAGAAGCGCTGTCTTTTTTTTTTTTTTTTAAATTCCCAAGATAATTTTCCTCTTTGACAGACCGAAAAATATATGCCTTGGTTAACGGAAGTACAGAATTAAGGAAAGAGTACTGCATGGTAAGTAAAGTATGACTTTTGAACTTTGAAAGCAATGCCTCTAGAAGACAGATCGAGTTTGCAGAGCATAGCAATGGAAGGGAGAGCCCTGCAAGAGAAGGCTCTCTGGGGATGTGGAACAGTCTCTCCTGAGTACTCAGCAGGGTACTTATCAGTACCTTTGTGTGAGGAAACCAAGAAAGAGAAAGAACTAGACAAAAGGAAAGAAGTGGATAGCACCCTGCCTTCACAAGAAGCCAGAAACTGTGCTTGATTCTAACAGAGTGGAAAACCTCGTAACTCCATGAGTGTTGGGGGAACCACTCAGAAAGTGGGGAATGATAAGTCCTAAAAAACATGGCTTAGATCTACCAAGGAAATTCCCATAGCAAGATCCAAAGTGATAAAATGTTTCCAGGTATTTTAATGGCATTTTAAAAATTAATTTCTGAAATTATATTATGGTCTAATTGTGTCCCTCCAAAATTCATGTATTAAATTCCTAATAATGTGATGCTATTAGGAGGTGGGGTCTTTGGGAGGTTCCTAGATCATGAGGGCAGAGCCTTTATGAAAGAGATTAGTTTTCTTATAAAGAGGTCTAAGAGAGAGTTCTTGCTCCTTCCATCATGTGAGGATATAAGAAGAAGTCTGCAACATATTGACCAGTCATGTGATTACCCATGGCACCCACTGCTCAAATACAAGAAGCAGAAGCAATGCCATTTTAAAAGTCTAATGAACTCTGGCTGATGTAGCTCTGTTGGTTGAGCATCACCCCCTACACCAAAAGTCACCAGTTTGATTCCCAGTCAGGGTACATGCCTGGGTTGCAGGTTCGATCCCCAGTAGGGGGCGTGCAGGAAGCAGCAGATTGATGTTATGCTCTCACATCAATATTCCTCTCTCTGTTTCTCCTTCTCCCTTCCCCTCTTTCTAAAAATCAATAATTTTTTTTAAAGTCTAATGACCTAAATATAAACCTGAGCCCAAACAAAGAATGATTGATTGTTTATTCTTAGTTTTATCCAATTACACCTAATATGATTTTCTATGAAGATAAAGAAAAAAATTCATTTCTCATTATAATCAGCACATGCGGGAATCACTGAATGTTCATGGGAAAGAGAATATCAACATTAAAGCAATTTACACACATGATAATTTGCAGGATGCCACAAAGCAGTGTGAAATTAACTATTTGTAGCAATCTCCATGCCAGCCTTAATTAAAAACAAAACAAAACAAAACATTAATATTATTTTTCAGAAGCCACGCAACCTTCTGGGTTTGATAAATAGGACACATAAGTTAATGATTTAAACAAAAGCTGTGTCTGTGGTGTTTTCACAGAGACCAAACTTGAAATGCTAAAAGTGCTGCAAAGAGACACTAATATGTGTTTCTCAGGCACTGTCAGGCCTCCTTCCACAGGGCACCCAAAATGCACAGACAGAGAATACAAGGGAGCAGCTTTGCCATTCTAGAAAGATCTAGGGCACAGGCTTTAATACTCAGAGCAAGGACACTGTTTTAGTCAGCTCAGGCTGCCATAACAAAATACTATGGATTGGGCATCTTAAACAACAAGCATTTATTTCTCAATTCTGGAGGCTGGAAGTCTGAGATCAGGGCTCCAGAATGGTGGGGTTCTTTCTGGTCAGGCCCTTTTCCTGACTTGCACACAACCAACTTCTTACTCATGTTACATGTCAGAGAAAGAGAGATCTCTCCCTAATCCTCTTCTCATAAAACCAGAGTCCCATCAGATTTGGGCCTCAACCTTATGGCCTTATTTAACTTGGTTACCTCCTTAAAGAAATTATTTCCAGATGCTGTAACACATTTTGCATTTCTATCCTCAGAACTAATTAATGGTTGCTGAATCAAGTGATAAGAGTGGTAGAGTTTTATGTTGTTTAATAACTCTGTTCAGTTGCCTATATCTAGCATGTCTTTTCAAATAGTTTTGATAAGCATCTCTACCTTGTGCCAATGTTTAAGTTAGATATCTCCAGTTGTTTCATTTGTCTTTAAGATAAAAAATCATTTCAAATTAGCATAACATTGAAAATGTTCTAATGTAGTCATATATTTATATTATCTTACAGAATCTATCGCAAATGAATGCATATCCTATTAAAATAAATCAGGCAATTATTTCAAAAGTGTTGTAGGGGAATATTTTTATTTTGTAAAGCAAAGGAATAATCACTTTCTCATTTGTTGAAAAAGTCGCAGATAACTTTGATAAAATCAATAAAATTGCATAAATCAAAACACACATCCACACTCAAATGTGGGGTTCAGGCAATACTTTTCTGCGAATAACCAGGAAATGCTTCAGAACATTCAGAAGTCAACCTGGGTTGAGCTTTTATAAAACTTCTTAGCTTAATGTTTGGTTAAAGATGCTAAATCCAGGTCACTTAGGACCCTTTGTTTTCAGTGAACTGATTTTTAAGTTATCCAGCCAGCTATAATACAAAATATAATTATATATGTAAATGCTAAAGACAGGGTTGAAATACAGCTTAGTCCTTGGTGGAAGACCTTAATTGACATCGCTGGTCTCAGGTACACCATAGTCTTTCACTTTCTTTCATGTCTTCCCTTGACCTTCTGGGACTTGTCGCCTTCCCTCTGTCATGCAGCTGAAGTGACTGCTTTCCAGTCTCTGATCTACCCAACCAGTCCCCAGCCATGTGGGAGCTCTGACCTGGCTGCCTGACTTCCTTGCTCATCTGTGACTAGAGATTGCCATTGATCCTTGAGACCAGGCTTTGGTGGTGCCTGCCTTCAGGATGCGGCCTCCTCAGCTTCACATGTTGGCCCTTCCAACTGCTGCCTCAGATGGGCACCCACTGGGGCAGGGAGAGGCAACACCTCCTAGAGAACAGATATCAAGCCTGGACAACAGAGTAAAAAGCAGTGATTGAAATAATTAATAGCTGAGCACTAGGCCCATGTAAAGTATTCTGCCAGGCAACCAACATGAGTGACCCTGAGACTCAGTATCTCCATCTGTAAAGTGGGTCTGATGGGTACTCTACAAGGGATTGGTATGATAAAATGTCTTATTATATGTGAACTACTAACCACAGTGCCAGCAGAGTCAGTAGCCTCCCAGATATATGACTCAGGCTCCGTGAAGGTACATGTTCCTCTGAACGTATGGCCCAAAATATTAAAGATAAACTGGTTTATCACCTGTAAAATATCATTTGCATAGTTAAAGGGCATTATAGGAAAAAAAAAGTCAAGGCCCTGTAAATATTCTGTAACCATTGGTCATTTTATTCTCATTTATTTTAAAATCTAATACTTAATCTGATGAGGAATTAAATAATCTCAGGTTTAAACAGGTATTGGGTGATCTCACTGATAAAGAAAATGACAGAGGTTTCTGAGCATTCTAATCACCTATCATTAGTTGGGGACTTTGTGACTTAATAGCATTCTTTTTTTTTTTTTTTGTATTCCTAAATGTCAATTTAGACACCCATTGCATTATCTTCTTGGAAGGCCATCACCTCCAAGGCTGGGACTCCCCAGAGCTCCACTCCTTGCCCTTAGGTAGGTGGCCCCAGTGTGGACACCTGACCTGGGCTACACCAGTTATAATTACCAAGCCATCCTGGGAAACTAGAGTCCTCTCAGGATTTCCAAATAAGTACTGAGTAAATATCACTCTTCCCCAGGAGAGCCAGATGTGTTTTCAAATGTAGAGCAAACAAATTAGCCTGAGAAAGAACCCAGCTGTATGCTGAGAGCAGCAGAGGTGAGAGGGGCCGTCCCTAGTTGCCTACACCCTGCTGCCAGTGTCCGGACTCCATCGCAAGTGTGACCTCCTTCCCAGACTCAGGCTTCTGCCCATGTTAACTTGAGTGGGGTTCTCCATCCAGCACCCTCAGTCCCACGTAACACGGTAACCCCTAAATACTCAAAACAGGATCATGAGGGTTCCCCTCTGATATTTGTTGGTTGGGGGGATCAGAGAATGTCTTTGGGTACTGTGACTTCTTTGTCTATGAATGGAAAACATTTGTTTACATTATCTTTAGGTTCAAAATTATTTTTAATTACACATGGAGACAGGGTAAGGGTTCCCCATCCTGCTCATGGGAGGACACAGCCATGCTTGTCGGTTCCACCTGCAGCCCCATGAAGGCTGAGGCACAAGCAGTGAAGTAATGCCCTGTCCCAGCTGCCCTCTATATGGCCCCTGCAGCAAGTTACCTGTGTTTGGTCAGCACCTGAAACAGAAGGGCATAGATTGTCCAGGCGCCTTGGGAAGCTGTGGAGAGAATGCTTTCCAAATATACTCTGCATTGGTCAGAGAAAAGAAAGTTTGCACCGGAAAAACATGCAGACACCAATTATAGGATTAAGAATAACCTTTTATCACTGAGGATTCTTTGAGGACTGTGCCTACTTTTCTAACCTCAGAGCCAATATAGGAGTGATAAAGATGCAATGAGGTCTGCTTTTTCAGTTTTTTTTCGACTCTTTTGCTCAATATGAATAAGAAAACTTCACATAAAATTAAAGAGAGAATAAAAATCAATGAGATGTGTGCCTGGAAATAACAAAATACCTAATAGACACACTCTGGTGCGGAGATTATTTGCAGTGTGTGATGGACAGTTCTGTAGCCACAGACAGAGCCAGAGATGCATTCAGAGTGAAGGGGTCATTCAGGGCTGAGGTGATTTCCAGGGAGGCATGGACCCCAGCCCAAGGTAGGAGTGTGGAGTTAGAGCAGCATCCAATAGATTATGAGAACTTCTTATTTTTTTAAAAAGGTTTTTAATATATTTTATTGATTTCAGAGAGGAAGAGAGAGGGAAAGAGAAATAGAAACATCAGTGATGAGAAAGAACCATTGATTGGCTGTATCCTGCATGCCCGCTACTGGGGGTCAAACCCACAACCCAGGCATGTGCCCTTGACCAGAATCGAACCTGGGACCTTTCAGTCCACAGGCCGACACTCTATCCACTGAGCTAAACTAGCTAGGGCTTGAGAACTTCTTGGGAGGACACATAGTGAGTGACTTAAATTTGGAATAAAGTAACATATGTGTATCTCTAATGGGTGGCAGGACATGCAGAAGTTATGAAGTCATTAACTATTTTCCCAGCACCTTTTAATCTCTAAAAGCCAATAGTCTCAACTATCAGAGTAAATAAAAATTCTCTAAGAGAGCTAATTAAAAATGGTATGTCCAACCTCTGGACCCCAATGATTCTGATTCAGTAGGGGAGGGTGGGGCCAGACAGCTATATTTTAACCAAGGGGTGGATACCAGCTTTGATCTCCAAGGGGTGGATACCAGCTTTCTGAAAAACAAAAAATTAACTAACACAATTGCTGCAACAATGATATTATAGCTTCTATAATGTCTGCATGGTTAAGATAGCAGATAAAATATGATTTAACAATTTATTTATTTAGATCTATATTCAAATATCACTACTTTGCAATTGGTATATTTATTTCATAGAAAAAACAATTACTTTAAAAAAGTTTATTATAATAATAAAAGGCACTCATCCATTTAACCATTACCCATATATCAATATTTATGTCTCATATGAATTTCCAAGCCACTTTGAGAACTTGTAAATAAATCTCCCCTCTGCCTGCAGAACAGTTTGTTTATTTGCTGAAATACACAAAGCTATGCCCATGGGACAGCTTCCACATACTGTGGAGGTGACAAAATGTAGATTTGGGAGCTTGATTACAGAAGAGACTCTCTGAATCCATCTGGGCTGATTAAAAGAAACTGAGTGAAGAGAGAATTGAGTCTTTTCTGCACTTGAATGCAAACTTCCCTGTTGGCTACTTGAGTTTTGTACAAGTAAGTTGATATATAAGGTCGGTGTCCCTGGGAAACTTCTAGATAAAACTTTAAAACAAAAAGACCTTTCTAAGTGAGAGACTACAAACATTTATTTGAGATCAGTAAAATGACATTTTGGACATCATTAATTCAGGCAGAAGCCCACATGATGTTCTGATTAGGAGACAAAAGCAAAGGGTATGTTTGAGAAAGGGAAGGGCAAGAATTACATCAATAGATAGAAGGAAAGCATTTCTGTTGATGCAGATAAGATATCATGGTGACAATAATAGTGTTTCAAAGTTTTAATCCAGTAGTCAATAGCCCAGTTGTCATAATATCTGCTTTCTTGTTAACTTTGCAAAAAGTTATTGGGGCACAAGGTTGCTTAGGCCTAGTGCACAGGCTAGTTTGCCCTGTTTTAGCTTTACAAAGGTTTGAGGTCTAAGAAGTGTAAGGCAGCTCCTCTGGGATGACATCTCCAGCTCCATTTTAGAGTGGCTCCATTTATATCATTGTTTACAGTCAGAAGTTATTAAAATGTTTACTGGAGCATTAAGTTTGGCTCCTTGTCTTCCTTCGATGTCTATGATTCAGCCCCTAGACTAACTTCTCTCTCTCTGCTTTCAGTCCACTTCTCCAGGGTGTGAGTAGTCCCCTTAGCCAACCTCCTAGTCCCATGGTCGGCAAACTGTGGCTCACAAGCCGCATGCAGCTCTTTGGCCCCTTGAGTGTGGCTCTTCCACAAAATACCACAGCCTGGGCAAATCTATTTTGAAGAAGTGGTGTTAGAAGAAGTTTAAGTTTAAAAAAATTTGGCTCTCAAAAGAAATTTCAATCGTTGCACTGTTGATATTTGGCTCTGTTGACTAATGAGTTTGCCGACCACTGTCCTAGTCCCATCTCTGGTTAGCTCTCTCCTGTCTGTTGACCTTACACTGGCAACTCCAAAATCTATGTCTTCTTCTGGAACCCACAGCCAGCAAACTGGGTTCTTCCCAATCTCTCCAGTCTCCTCCTCTTCCTCCTCTATTGTTTTCTTTGCCATATTTCTGATATAATGGCTATACCACCTGCTAAGTTTCCAACTCCAGACCCCCAAGCCCCTCCTATTGAATTTTCCCTTCTGTGAATCTCACCTGCTTCTTTTTCCAATTTGCCCGAATTCAGGCTTAAATCTTGGAGGAAACCCTGCATTTATTTTTACAACTTTCAAAGTCAACTTTATATTGACATAGGACAACTTTTTAATACAAATGTGGGCACTTATACCCCTGTGAATATCCAACACATTAGCTTTATAGGTTAATGTAAAGGCTGCCCTGTGTTGCATCAAAAGACAAGGTTCTGGATAATTCCGCCTCCCTAATGGTCAGCCCATATTATAGTAAGCACCCCCTTAACACAGCTGAATGAGTTTGCTAGAGCTGCTGTAACAAAGTATGAATGCAGGCTGCAATTGATTGATGATTCTCCCTCATCACTGATGTTTCTATCTCTCTCTAAAATCAACACACATACACACACCCTATATAATAAAAGGCTAATATGCAAATTGACCAAATGGCAGAACTACCGGTCACTATGATGTGTACTGACCACCAGGGGCCAGATGCTCAATGCAGGAGCTGCCCCCTGGTAGTCAGTGCACTCCCATAGGGGGAGTGCCACTCAGCCAGAAGCCCTGAGCTGGGCTCATGGCTAGCGAGCACAGCGGTGGTGTCAGGAGCCTTTCCTGCCTCCGTGGCAACACTAAGGATGTCTCACTGATGACTTAGGCCCGCTCAGCGGGCCTAAGTCATCAGTTGGACATCCCCCGAGGGCTCTTGGACTGTGAGAGGGTGCAGGCTGAGCTGAGGGACCCCCCCCCCAAGTTCAGAATTTCGTGTACCGAGCCTCTAGTGTATACATATGTATATAAAGAATAATGGAATATTTTGTGACATACACACAAAATATATGCACAAGAGGTAGAGCTTTGGAAATTTTTTATGGAATATAATTTTTCTCAAATAATATATTTTTCTGGTTTGTTCTGGCAACCCCAGTTATAAAATTTCCATATACAATTCCTGACAGTAGATAGTTTTCTGTAGTTAGCTTCAAAATCATTAGTAGAGGTTGAGCAATGAAAGAAAATGATATCAAATTTCTCTGCTCTCAATAATATGGATTTCATAATGGGAATGTGTGCATGCCTTTGGTCAGCCAGGACACCCAGAGCAAGTTTTCAGTGGGCTATGCTGAGAAAATCACAGGAAATCACAGTTTCCAACATCATTCAATGTTTTCCCTTTAATAATTGAAAGTGAGGGCAATATGATACAACACAGTAAGCAGATTGCTTTCAGAATATTATTGAGTCCATAATTACTTCTAGATTAATAGTCAGAAACAATGATCTGAAGTGGCTAAGTTTACTGTCAATCTGTGGTACTTGTTTGACATTCACAAAAAGCAAAAGGAAAAACAACAAAGACGACAACAAAAACAAGGTGATTTGAGCACATGGAGGTGGATGAGCCTTCCATCAGTCATGGGTGGGGTGCCTGATGATGGAGAGATAATTAAGTCCTGAGGGTGAGCATCCTCCACCCGCCCCTGCCCAGCACTTCATCCTGCAACACCACTGGGCAGAACAGGTTGTGGTGATAGGAGGAAGTGAGAGGAGGAGGTGAGAGGAGGGCCTTGTTATTTTGGGGTGAGAAGTTTTATTCTCTGGCCAAAATCTATTTTCAAATAGCTTTCTTGTAGCAACTCAGTGAAGGCAGAAGGCATTTTCCTCAGAATCTCAGTCATTACTGAGTGAAAAAAATCCCTAAGGATCAGAGAGGGCTAGGACATAAGACTAAAATGGAGATGAATGGTGTTAAAGGTGAAATCCTCACTGCTGGCTCTCTATACTGTGAATTTCTGAGAGTGCACCTCAGGACTGCCATGGGAGAAACCTGAGAGCAGTTTCATTCACTGAAATGCAAAGGAACCATTTGATCAGTGAGCACTCCAAACTGAACCGGGCCACCCTTGACTCAGGTCCTGTAAACCTAGACTAACTGCTTCTTATCCGGGCCAAGTTATAAACTTACTGGTCCAGCAATCTGAGTTTGAGAAAGAAACTAATAATAATACCAAGACTGAAAATTGATCAAAATCAAGTGATTTCCACCAGAGATCTCTGAAATCCAAAGGGTCTTTTGATATTTGGGGTAATATTTTGTAGCCTATTGCAGCTTCTCTGAAAACTGATGGACAAATTAAAGATAAAATGGATGCCCTCATTTTGCATATGTTGTTTTTGGAAACCAGGTGCTTAGCCCGATTTCAGACTTTGTCTTCATAGGATAACTGAGTTAAACTGAAATCAGATATTTTAGACCCTGTTTTCATGAATTCCTCCCTGCTTCAGTCCAGCCTCATGGACCAGTCACCAGACCTACATCTTAGAACTCCTTCTGCCCTTAGGGTTTCACTAATTTTCATTAAAATTTTGAGTGTATGGGGAAGGGTCTATTCCCTTTTAAAAATGTCAAATAATATGACTGGCCACTTCAAAACAAAAGTCAGAAAAGGTTAAGTAGGACAACCATTGTTGACAACCTATCAAGAAGGCTAACAAAGGAAGAACTGAAATGTGAGAATAGCCCTAGCCGGTTTTGCTCAGCAGATAGAGAGCCGGCCTGTGGACTGAAGGGTCCTGGGTTCGATTCTAGTCAAGGGCACATGCCCAGGCTGGGGATTCAGCCCCCAGTGGGGGGCGTGCAGGAGGCAGCCGATCAATGATTCTCTCTCATCATTGACGTTTCTATCTCTCTCTTCCTCTCCCTTCCTCTCTGAAACCAATAAAATATATTTTAAAAAATGTGAGAGTAGTTTATGGGATGGTAAGACCATGGGACATGCTTAGTGGTGGTGTTTGCAAAGAGACAATTCTAATGAGAGCTTATTACGACATTAGTTGTGCTGATTATCATGATCCTGTCTTCCAAAGAAAAAGTCATCTTTGATGTTTAGAACTTAAAGTAGAAACATATCTAATGTTGATGAGTAAAACATCTTCCTTGGCAGCAGTGACCTCTGCAGTCTGGTCTTTCTGGTTATAATGCTATCTTAGCTAATAGCCCCTTGAGTGTAGATTCAAGGTTTAGAGAACTAACTTTTCCTACAGTACAGTTTATGGGAACTAACACATATAACTCACACTCTATGCCCAGCCTTTTAGAGCAAATTACTGGATGATAGGTGGATTCTTCATTGTATGTGAGTATATAAAGGTATTAATTAAAGTTTGGATTGAGCTGCTGAGTGCAGATTTTAAGAGTGGCATTGAGTTATTGGCTACCTTTCTCTATGTGTAGATTTTATAAGAAAGTTGAAACTCACCCAGCAGTGTTGGCACAATGCCTAGATTCCAGGTCTTAACTATTTTGCCCAGAATCTTAAACTAGATGAGAAGCTAATATTATTCCTTTATGTGAGCCCCTCCTGACCTCCAAACAAATGTCATAGCAGAGATGATGACGACAGATTACTACTTACTGTGCATTTTAAAATCTCTGGTTAAAATCTGTCTGCTTATGTTTATTTTCAGTTTCTCAAACTGAAGTCTATGTTCACATTAGTGCATATAAATTATTCTAGTCTTGACTATATATTTACCAGGACATCAAATTAAATCAGCAAATATTCAAAACGAACCCAGTAGGTACAAGGCAGCACTCTGCATGTGGTATGGTAGTTATAGGTTATTGTCCAGTAATTTGATCGTGCAGGTACCCAGAAAAATGCGCCTTGATAATATTCTCATCTATTGACCTGGCTAAAACATAATGTTTTTTTTTTCTTAATTGGATAGTGGAATGAACTACCTTCAATAAGAATTCATTTTGAATTTGTAAGATGTTTTACGAAACACGTAGAGTTTGAAACTGTTGATCAGACATCTTTTTTTGGCTGTACAGGAAGCAGAGACTGTTTTACTGCCCACCAAGAACCCAGAACCCAGTTGAGAAATAGGACAGGCAGAAATACCTAAACACAAAGAAGTTCACCAAACAAAATTTATAGAGAAAAATAATACAAACATGGGCACCACTGAAGCGGCCTAGGCAGAGGCATGGTGCCCTCCCTCCATAGTTTGGGAATGGATATTGAAACGCATGCCCTAGAAAACAGAAGAGTGTTTTAAATATTATTTTTATGTTTTTTGTGAAGAAATTCTGTAACCCCTTTGTTTGAGGATCATGATCCAATCTTCCCCATGTGGTTATGCTGTGTTGTCCTGTCAGTCAACGTAATACTGGCTCCCAGAGGCTCCTGATGGGATACCCCAGGCTAGTAATAGACTGAAGGTTTTCCTAATCAATAGTAGTTTGTTATTAGAGTGAATGGAAGTCATATTGTCAAACCTGGAAAGGTTATAACAATGTATTCTACTGTGTATTTGAATTTATGTTTCAAAGTTTAGAAAATAAGTATTTCCAAAGTAAACAAAACCAGATATTTATAAATAAACAAAAACATATTTTAAATATATGACAACTCTGTAAGGAACCATTGAATTTACTTTCCATTCTGATATTTTAATTATTATTTAATCTGTCAATATATTTCATCACTCATTGGTTCAAAGATAGAAAATATCACTTCTATTGTTTTCACAATGTTCCTAACCAAAATACACTCTGTGTCCAATGTGACACAAGAAAGCCATTTAAATCATGAAGATAATCTTATTTCCCACCTTTTTGTACCTGTCCTACACATTAAAATGCTGTGGTAGTGTGAATCAGATTTAGTACCTGGTTCCAAAGGTTTACTACCTTCTCAGAATAATACCTGTCTCCCCCTGTTGCTATGTGGCTTATTCAGGTCTACCTTTGTTCTGCTTCATGAAACTAGGTTTTCCCAGAGAGAGTTTGGGATGAGGATTTTAAGAATGTACTGTCTCTGCTTCTTGACATGGTGAAAAATTTTTGCACTCCCATAAAGCATTAGATTTCTTAAAGACATAGTAAAATTATTTCATATAGTTTTTACAACATCACAACAGGAATTTAAAAAGTAGTGTTTTGGACCCTATACTAACTATTGATACACACTCAAGCATTACACTTAATCTCAGATTTAAATTAATCACAATGAGGGGTAAGATGGTTATTAACCTCTGTACACCTTGTCCTCTTATCAGAGGTGTGGCCATATCCCATTAACTGCATGGTCCTCTTTCTGTTGATCTGGAGATGCCTGAAATGGGGTATAACATATCTGAATCTCTGTATTATAAGCCGTAATTATAGCATCTTTATGTTTTGCTGTAAGGAAGTGACTAACATTTACTTGAGTACCTACTATATGCATGTTCTGTGCTAGATGTTTTGTTCAAGTTATTGAATCATATCAAAAAAGGTTTTGTAGAGTATTCTTCCTATTAAGGATGAAAAAATCCAAGCTCAAAGAAATTTATGTAGCTGGCTCAAGGCCATACAGCTGGAATTTAGAAAGTCTGACTCTTGAGCCCAGACCTGGTTCCAAAATTGTAGCTCTTTCAACTGTAACACACAACTTCCTGAACACTAACATCAAAATGATAGCTCTTTCCCAACTCACATAAAGTCTGCATTATATAGTGGTTTAGGTCTTCAAAGGAGTCTCCATTCACTCTGAAATTTGAATTCTAGTATTTTAACACCAATGTTCAGATTGTCCCTGTCCACTTTATTAATCCTAGACACTTTAAAGAAATCAATCTATATAGGCCAATCTTTTTTTTCCTTAAAATATACTCTTTCCTAAACTTTAGGATATGTAGAAAAATATAATTTTTAGAAAACCTAAAGAGTTGACAAAATTGTTTAAAAATAATAAACATACATAGTTACATGAGAAGTTACTGTTTTTCAGCCTATTTCCATGGAATAGAGAAATAAGACCATTCTTTAATTGTTGGCCTTTTCATTAAGCTAGTGGGTTCATGAAAGTATGATTGCAGCTTTGTTAAGAAATAAAAAAGTTACATACTCTGCTCTTTATTCCTCACACACAACTCCTCCCTTTAATGTTGAAGAGAATTCTGTGCAACTAGTCTGTTTTCAAAGTTATTTTTCTACTAAGGGGAAGTTTTTTCTAAATGAGTCACATGTTTAAGAGGGGAAATATTCGGTGAATAATATTCTCATGTTTCTGAAAGATGCAACAGGACACTATTAATAACTATTTTCAGGTAGAGAGGGTTAAATTATCTTCTTTAATATAAACACATAAGTTAAAAAAAGGAAATATGATTCCTTTTGTTATCACTCACATATTAGCACTGTTGGTGTTTTGGCCATGTGATTCTTCTTGGGAGTTTCTGTGCAGTGTGTTGTAAGGTGTTTAGCAGAATCCCTGTCTTCTATTCATGAGGCATCAGTAGTACTGCCACTCCAGTTGTGCCAATCAAAATTGTCTCCAGATGTTTCCAAGTGTCTCCTCAAGGTCATTTCAGTCCCTTCTCTCCCTAGTTAAGAACTTTAAAATATTGAACATTCACTATATGTAAGACATCATTCTGTACACTTTTAAAAATTAACTCAATGATCAAACAACCCTGTGATATAGATTCTACTGTCATCCCCATTTTATAGATAAGGAAACTGAGCCACAAAGAGGTTTAAAATCATAGCTTGTAAATAGTGAAGCAGGGTTCAAGCCAAGTCTATCTGACTCTAGGTTCCTAACTCTTGATCACTGCCTAACGTTTCCACTCTGACATTTACAAAATAAAAATCAGAATACAAAAATTGAGGATAGTCTAGAGATTACTAACAATTTTATTTTATATTTGTGTATCTTTTCCCTTAAACTGAAAGCCATGGTTCCTAATATTAGTATATTTGTCTGCTTTATGCAATATAAGAAATGATTTGAAAATATACCATTGTTAATATATTCAATAAAACCAATGAGTGAGGTTTAAAATATCAATGTCAGAGAGAGAAAATAGGGAAATGTAGTATATAGATAGATTTGCATGTAGAAGCATTTGAATGATAATTAGAAGTGAGGTGACTTGGCTGGAGATGGTTGGTGTATACTTGGGGATCCTCTGAATATTCCCCTTTTCTATAGCTTTATTATTTAAACCATGAAAATGTATGACATTAGGTGATTAAAGCAAAAAGAGGAAAGACCAATACCTAAAAGTAAAACAAAGACATACAAACCCAATAACATGTCAGATTGACAACGTAACCACCCAGAGAAAAGAAGAGTTCTACGTTCTATTTGAACACTGTGTCAGCTTCAGTGTATCAGATTCTAAGGACAACAAAAGAATAAAAAATATGCCAAACCTCATTCATTGATTTTATTGAATATATTAACAATAGGATTGTTAATTGTATAGGATTTTTCAAATCATTTCATATATTTCATAAAGCAGACAAATAAATATACTAATGTTAGAAACCATGGATTTCAGTTTAAGAAAAAAGAGATACAAATATAAAAGTATTGTCAGCTTAAATTATATTTGAAAATATTAATATATTCTCACAATTGTATTTGCATTTTTACTACTTCTGTATACTGAAAGGTCTAGAAGCTATAACACCTAGTAGCAATGAGCACACCTTGCACCCGCAACTTGTTTTCTAAATACAACACCCCACTAAATGGAACAAGTGATCCTTGCAGAAATGGATGATTCTGTGTGTAAGGCATGCAATAAGCAAATGAACCTGGATGTCTTGTTGTGCCAGAAAATCTCAGTATATCAAAAGAACACAAAAGCTAGATTGACCTGGTGACCAACAACAAAATCATACTGATTTGGCAACAAAATGTATACTCAATAATAAAAAAGAAAGAAGTATTTGAGACCATGGTATATGAGGAAAGCAAAAAGAGATAAGGTGCCTTATTTACTCACATTGAAGTTTACACCAAAACCTTGTTGTAAAAATTTATGAGAATTAAGCATAGGTCTTGACAGGTATATTTTCCTTGGAGAGAAACAATAGTTCACCCCCAGTTGATAAAGGAAAGTTCTTTATAAAATAAAGTTATCAAATAAAGAAAAGAATAGTAGTATTAGAGAATCACTATTCTGGAAACCCCACCCCCCAAAAGCAATTAATGCCAGCAAAGCTTGTTAATGGATACCAAAACCATTACTTGTGAGTTTCTAATAAAAAAAATTCATTTATCAAGGTCAGTCTGTTATTACTTTCAAGATTGGCATCACTAATGAGGAAACCACCTGGAATTATGTACCTGATGTGGTTAAATGGGAAGCACAGAGCTGGCAAAGAAATTTTAACAAGTGTCTAAAAAAACTGTCTTCTCTAATATTCCTAATCGATACCTTCTTATTAAGAAAATGTAGAGAATATTTTTCAGCTTAAAATTTAGAGTAACCACAAAATAAAGATTTCAAAACCTTTGTCTATACAGAAATACTATTTAACATCTTGAAAATCAATCATTAAAAAGTTAGCTCCTAATAATTTGACTGAAATAAAGTTATACTGCAATCAACTAGTACCACATATATAGAACAAAGGTCAAAAACATTGCACATAAGAAAATTTTGTTTGTTTCCTTTGTTTTAAAAAGCCTCTCTCAATCATCCTTTCCTTTGCCTGTGTAACTTTTGGATGTAAAACTGTGGCTTGGATTGACACTAAAAACATGTAACTGGAAACCGCCCATTCTCTAAATGCATTACGTTGCCTGTAGGAAGTATTTGGAGCAATTTCCAAAACCTGTTTTAAGATTGCTTTGTAAACATCTGGTTTTAAAAAATGGTGTTTGAGTATAGGAAACACTGCCAAGCCCCACCAGCTGAGAACACCTTGCACCCTGGAGATTACATCCTATTTCCAAAAGTAGCCCTTTCTCTCATTCTTCACATGCATTACGGCATAAAGTTGAAAAGGGGATGGATGTGGGAGTGAGTTAGCTTGGAAGGGTGTTGAGCTGCACTTGGGCACATGCATGTGTACACTCACATGCTTAGCTGGAAGCCAAAAGGGCTCCCAGCAAATGAACAGAGAGCTGAAGTGAAGGACAATTTCCATTGCTACGTTTCCCATTTTGATACGGCCCTGGTTTTATTTCTGCATATTGACTTGGCCTTTGTAAACATGATAGAGCTCCGATTGTGCTCTATCCAATTAGCCCGACCTGTGCCTTGGTCATAAAACTTTATGCAAACTACCACTCACAGGCTTTGCAGTCCAGGGAAACAATGATAGGCTTATAACTCTTGAAGATTTTTTTGGCAAATTGCTAATAAGAGCTTTTTTTTCACAAGACCTTCAGCTGATGGAAAAGTAACAGAAATAAACAAGGACTGTAGTCTCATACAGGCAGTGATGATGACAGACCCATTAATAACATGGATCATTAAAATTTATAAAAAGCTATTCTTAATATAGGATATAAATACATTTCTCAGGCAGAGCTATGAAATTTATAACCTTTTTATTGTCACCAGAGGACCTTCTTACTGCTCTAGCCCTGGCACTGTCTGCCCTCTGTCATAAATCACCGTGTGGTTAATAACCTAGATTACAACTACCAGTTGCATTTACAGAATTAAATATTGACTATGTGAAAATGTTATTACATTTTTACTGATCGGAAGACCACAGAACAGCCCTGCAGGACATGTAGCTAGACAAAAATATCTGTGTAATCTTTGTTGGAAATATAGTTATGGGGCACTCAGTAACAACTGACACAGTTTGGAGCAATGAGGAAGAAAGGGGAAAAATACCTATGTCTTAATTTTACATCAGAAGAAGGACATTCTATTGAAAGACTGTACCTTATTTTCAATTTAGAAGGCCCCAGACCAAATGCCTGTTGTAACTGCAAACCACATATGTTAGGACAATATGTTAAAAAGCTATAGTATTAACACAGTAAGCTTATTAAATATATTGGTAGAACTCAAGCAAGATATAATGTATTTAAAGAGAACCACTGATTCCTCAAACTCAAAATATGTGAGAGGTATTTGCCTTTAACTTGAGAAAAAAAATCAGAACAAAAACCTTTGACCCTAAATAATTTGTTCCTATAATCACATATATGAGTGGTTAACATTTCCTAATGTTCAGGTGATGATTGGATACCTCGTGAATGTTTAGCAAACCCAGGTCAGGCAACTCAATCTAATGATGGGCATGGTTTTAAAACTGATTACAATTTGGCCAAGTTAATCAAAAGAGTTCAGAACACATACACACACATTACACTTAAAAATGATAAATGGATGTGTATTTGGATATACTTAAGTCAAAGAACTGAAATCTGACTGAGTCATCCAAGAATTCCAGTTTCATCTTGCTTCTTTCCTTAAATTCAAGGTGGATAAGTCACTTATCAAAAATGTACCAGCAAGGTTTAATTGCATTTTCTGGGGACTGAATATGTCATCTAGCATTTTTCTACTCTTTTTCAATAATTGTAATTTTATTTTATTGAAAATACTAAGATAAATACTTATTCTGAAAAGACCCTTTAAATTATGAACAACATGCTTCAATAAATATATGCACCTAAAAAGTTTATGTATTAATTTATGAAGTTTTCAAACTTACAACCATTAAAAGGAAGCATTAACACATATTATTAAGTTAAAGGAAATCAAATGCACCCTACCAAGAATTAGACAGTAATCACCTCATAAAATGTAATATTGCAAGTATTTTATAATTAGATACAAAAGAAATTAATGACCCTCACTGTATGACAAGTTGATTACATACTGCACAGAGAAAAAAAAAATCATTTCAATCTTCTTAGACTTGACAAATAAACTGATTTATTGTGAGAGACTACATTTTGACTGTACTTGTTTACTAGAATATTTCATAAAAACAAATTGAAGGCCAAATAAAATATAGACAACATTGGACAGGTACATGCAAAAAAAAAATGAAACTAGGCCATCACTTAACAACATATACAAGAATAAACACAAAATGAATAAAAGACTTAAATGTAAGTCATCTGAAAACCTAACAGGCAAAGTGACCTCTGGGGAGTTCAAGCCACAGAGTTTGATCGCTGGCTATGAAGTGCGGTGACCACCAGGGGGCAGTGTGGAATGAAGGAAGACCCCAGCAGGCAGCCAGCAGCTGCTAGGGACCCGACCTGTGCACAAATTTTATGCACTGGTCCTCTAGTGAAAACATAAAAACCTTAGAAAAAACTATTGGCAGCAAAATATCAGACATCTCTCAAATTTTGTAAAAATGGGTATACCTAAAGTAGTTGTTTTTTAGTCATTCATTGTGTTGAGTGGCCAATTGAATCTTCATGTGAAATCTGATATAACACTGTGTTTTTTTTTTAATTTTCTTATTTCCTATATTTGTCAGATAGTGAAACTCATGGATTGCTCCTCTAATTTTCTTTCTTATTTTCCTTCCATTTTCCATCTCTGTCTTTTGGTTTACCATATAAAAGATTCCCTCAAATTCTTCTCATTCAATTGTTTTATTTAAAATTTTCATATGTATAATTTATATATCATATAGGAACATAAATACATTTTTAGATTAGATATAATTTATATATAAACATATTTATACATTACATATATTAACTTCACTGAGCATTTTCTTCTTTCTTAGGTGTTTATTTTTATAAAATCTTGTTCTTAGTTTATGGATGAAAAGACTTAGAGTTGTCTTCTACTCCCTACTCTGTCACTGTTTACTATGTCCTTTCATCTGTTTACTCTGCTATCTGGCTTTCTTTGAATGTCTGGTGCTTCTTGGCTCTCTATTCATGCTTAGGAAAGGGGCATTGAAAAGTCTTTCCAGGCTCTGGATGAAGGATAGAGTCTTCTGGTTGGTGGTTTTATTTTGAGTTGATGGAGGATATATGGGTCTATTTAACTAGGAATATCCAGATGTTAGCATCTGTATCTTTTCTCCAATTTTAACTTGTTACCACAGAAAGGAATCATCAGTAACTTCTAGGGCAGAAAATGTGAACTTGGGGAGCTAATGAAAAAGAGACCATGGATTTTCATATTTTGGGAATACAAACTTTCACTTAATCACCAGTTTGGATTCAGTTAGTACAGTTATTGACCACGGGTTTCCTAGAGAGCTATGACTAGTGCTGTCCCATTCACTGGTCCCAGTAGGCCTCTTCTCCATACTGCCTAAGTGGAGAAGAGTGGTTTCTAAGTGCAAATGGATGTGCAGGAATCTGGGAGTGCAGATGCACCTTAAAAAGATTGGTCCAGTTTTCAGGACTTTCTGCACTCTGGCCTTTAGCAGTATCTGGTACCTCCATTGCCTGCTCTTACCAAGCTTTGAAGCAAGAAACAACTATCATCTTTACAGCTTTTTCTTTCCACTAGAAGCTATTAGTTTCCAGCTCTCTATGGTGAGTTTCATTAGTCACCATTTGTGACCAATGGTATTTTTCAAAAATGACCACAATGATATATCTCATTCCACATGCTCTTCTAGAACTTGGCCATTCTCTTATTACTAGGTGGACTCTAATTCTCTTCCTCTTGAATCTGAACCTCTGCATTATTTCTAGGATGTAAGGGGAAATGTGCTATACATGATTTTGCATGAGTTTCATGTCTAGGGCAAAAAAACCCAACAAAACAAAACGATAAAATTTTAAGCTTGTTAGCAGAAGACTTCACCTGTGGTGCCCTAAGTTGTCAGGTAAGAAATCTGTTTATTCTCTGGTGCCATACTAGGAAGAAGCTCAAACAACATGAAGAGGCCATGTATAGGAGGTCCAACTGACAATCCCTGTTGAGGTCCCTGCTGACACCCAGAATCAACCAACACATATGTGATTGAGTGAGTGATCAGAGTCCTGCCCCCAGTCTTCCAGTCACACTGATTTCACCCCTTCCCATCTCAGGCCCCAGGTATCATGGTGCAGAGTCAAGACATCCCTTTCTAGAATTCTGACCAAGAGAATCTGTAAATATAATCAAATGGTTGTGGTAGCTCACCACTGTTTGGGAGTTTAACTATGCAGCAACTGTAACTGGACTACCACTCACCCTTTACCAGTCTCATTTCCAAGGCTGTGTTGACTTTGTCTTCCATCTTTTTCAGTTTATACCTTTTTATATTCTACAAAGTAAGTCCACTCTATAGCCTCAGAGAATATTTTGTAACAATTCATTAGTAGCATACTTTGGATATATAAACAAATTATTTGTTGAAGGAAGGACAGTAGGAAAAAATCCCCAATGAACATTAAATTAAAATCTTCAACCCAGAGTTTATCTTATCCAAAATAATAAAAAATGTTTTTTAATCAAGTAATAGTTTATTAAGGTTGAATCTCTCCCTCCACCTTTATTAGTAAAGCCTTTTGGTACAGTTTTTTAAAAATATATATTTTATTGATTTTTTATAGAGAGGAAGGGAGAGGGATAGAGAGTTAGAAAAATCAATCAGCTGCCTCCTGCATACCACCCACCGGGGATGTGCCTGCAACCAAGGTACATGCCCTTGACGACCGGAATTGAATCTAGGACCCTTCAGTCTGCACGCCGATGCTCTATCCACCTAGCCAAACCGGTCAGGGCCCTTTTGGAAACTTTGCAAATTTACCCATGCCTCTATATTCTAATATCTGACCAAAGATGATCAAATCACAAGGCAATTGTTTCCTTTAGATCCCCTAAAGGTCCTTCTCAAAACCAAAGGGTCGCAGCCCAGACAACAGGCATGGGCTCCCCTCAGCCACCTTGAATGATGAGGGTGGATGACTGACTGATGTGGTTGAGCCATCTGTATTAATTGTGAAGAATGACAGCAGGGAACGGTATAAACTGTGTTTGCTGTTCTGTGATCTGTTTTACAGAATGTGCAGAGACATGACCTTACACCCAAGTATTAACTTACATGCTGGGAGAACATGGCCCATGTTAAATTATGTCAAGTGTTTGATTCCAGTAATGCATTATGAGGTATTTACACCCTCTCCTAAAAGGCGTGCCAAGCAGCATCTTTTCTGTTTCATAAAGCTCCAACCCAGTCTTATATTTAATGACATAGAACTTAAAAACAAAACAAAACAAAACAAAAACACACAAGCTTACATTAACACCACACATGTGATAACAGTAAATCGAAATAAATATACAAGCATACAAACCAGAATAGGCTCATTTATAATTTTTTCATATATTTAGCATTTTAATTAAATATGGTTTGATCTACATGTAGAAATGATGTCTGTAGCCATGTTAATAAAGCTCAGAATTCTAGCTTTGTGCTATATTTTTCCTGATAACCTAGACTTTATGTATAAAGACTTTATGCTAAGGTTATTTTTACATGTCTAACTTGCAAAATAAATTTTGAACTGGTGGGGAAAGAATGTTGTCTTCCCATGTATAATGCCCTTGCTTTTCTTTCATAACCTAAAACAGATTAAGTGCCTTTGAGTTGAGTTGTGTGTTTTTTGTTTGTTTGTTTGTTTTGTTTTTGGCTAGATGAGTTCTGAGAATGCTAGTAAATGATCTATGCTTTTTCTAAAATAAACTCCTCCTCCTGTTTAAATCCAAAAAGTCAAGACTTTACAAGTTAGAGCTCAAAGAAACCCTTTTTTTTCTATATTAAAAAGGAATGTAAATTTGGCTCTGAGAATTTTCCAGGAAAACATTTTTGCACATACACTAATTTAATAATGTTTTGCTTAATCCTTTGCTTCTCAGAAGCCCTCAGATGTTAGCCTACTTGAATACACCCTCAGACATAAAGTATGGAGTTATTCATGGATTTATTAGTTTCTGATTTCAGAGACACTGCTGGTGGGGTTTCATCAAAGAAGTAGGCAAGACAGTGGTAGGATCCAAGCAAAGACCCTTCCTCCATCTTCCCAGTCAGCAGGACAACTTCCTGAAAATCAAAAATTATATGAACGTTCAGAAGTAGGACTCCTCATCTCTCCTTTCTCTCCAAACCAAGGGAGCTCCAGTTATGCTTGAAGTCTCTTGACGACTAGAGGGCAAAGATGCAAATCTTTCTTGCTTGTTGAAGAAGAGCACCTGCCGACCTAAAAGAGAGAACATAATACGACTTGAAATGAGGCTTTCAAGTCTGACAATTTACGTACAGTCTTAAATCTCCCTGACCACTCATTCAACCCCTGATGTGGCATTTAACTTACGTCTCTTCGCAGCTGAAAATACAACGTGAAAACATCCTGTACCAGAACCGCAGTCCAAGGCTTTCCCCATATTCCTCGGTGATTTCCTGAGCAGTTTATGAAACCATGAGTTCCACGAGTATTTCACAGAGGAAGCAAGAGAGAGAAAGAGAGAAGAGAGGGAAGTCTTAGGGCAAAGTAACCGAATATCTTCTCCCACTCAGGGACACCTCTAAACCCTACAAAAAGGGTGGGTGCCATTTCCCCTGGGATGTATTTGTGTGCCTTTGGGAAATTTGGTAGTCCAAGAAATGTTTAATTGTAATGAAAGAACCAAATGAATAAACTTCTCTGTGTTGCTCTATCCTCCTGCGGGAATGGCCCACTGGAGCCATCTGCCCTCACCAGTGACAACATGCTGTGTATTCACACGGGGCCGCTGAACACAAAGGTGGCTTCAGTGGGCCCTGCAGCTTGTCTCCTCAGCAGGAGCCCCACTTTGTTTAAGCTTTTAAACTCTATCAGCGGCAGGAGAGAGTGGATGTTTGGAGCACAAAAGGGACACAGTGTAGTCTAATGTATGCGTCTTTCCTCGGAATCCTAATGGTGCTGTACCGGGGAGAACTTACACAAACCTTATAGGAATTAAAAAGAGACATTTATTTCATTCAGAGAATGCAGTGACTTCCACTTCGTGTGCAGCTTGGAACCTCGGCTTTGAAAGGGCCTTTCATGGTGCAGGAAGAAAGTGTGGGTCCAGGGCCGAAGGGACAATTCGGGGACCAGCCTTGCCTGCCTAGCAACCCAGACTGGTGAGTTTTCCTGTCCCTCCTGAATTGATGGGGTTAATCCAAACCCCGCATGCCAGTGTTTGTGTGGCCCCCATAATGAGGCTGTTGTGGGCTTCCTCTGCTCTTGTGTCCCCATTTAGAAATGTGTCATTCCCAGCAGTTCAAAGTGTGAGCAAGTGAAAAGAGCCACAGTCACTTCATTAATGATTTGTAAACAGAATCCCCAGAGCTGCCACCACCTGCGAGAGCCCTAGGCTGGAGGGGCTTTGTGGGATGCTCTGCCAGGAATCTGGGCGCAATGGACCTGCAGAGTCAGGACGTGCCCCGGAACACTTTCCACTCTTCCCAATAGTTTCATGGCAAGCAACTGGTATATTTTTAACTTTCCAGAGGCATTTCAAAAGGGACATTAGAGAGGATTTTTAGAAAGGAAAATAAAAGTCAACCTTATCATCATTCCAGCCAGCAGAAGCTCACACTTTGAAAGGCAGATGGCAAAATGCAGAGTGGGGCATGCTGGACATTTGCAAACAGCAGCATGCACAGTGATAAGTTTGCTTTGCCACACCTGCGAGCCTCACTGAGGAGCTCTTTACTCTGCACCCTGCACCCCTCTGTGTCACCATAGCTCCAGCAGCTGTGGGCTGCCAAGACCTTGGCTCATTCTGTTCTCCTTGGGAAGACAGGCCTGCCCTGATTTGGGGAGGGTTCTGAAATCGCATGCATGCATTTTTCTGATTATGTGATGTGCTATTTATTTTTTAATGACATTTTCGGATATTGTTTCTATAAGCACAGCTACTGCCACTTAAGTGTCAGATCGTAGCTAAATTTTGATTTTCACTTATTGGAGACATGCAGTCCTATGAGAACCTAACTGTGTGTGGAGGGGAGTGCGACCACTGGCTGGTCCCTGGCAGCCCCGCATGTTTAAGGTGCAGTGGCAAGACCACCCTAGGAGCAGGTTGTCTCCCAGAAAAAGAACATGCCCACCTGCCTATCCTGAGCTGTTGGCTTTGGAGCTGGAGAGAAAGCCAGGAGAGGCAGATGAGATGATGCTGAGGGGAGGCAGTGCACTGGGACAGACCTTCAGGTAGACAGTGGGTTCCAAAAGAGCACCAGTGAGTTTCCCTCTGGCAATGCCCCCATTTCTGCATATGTGGTCACACATCCCCCCCCCCAGAGACTGGCCAAAGGAAAGTGCAAAGCCAGGACGTCCCCTGTCTCCTTCGCTCAATACCCTGGTCACCCTATACCAGAAATGGCCAACCAGGAGGTGTGGCTAATCCTTTTTGTCTTTCCTTTCACTCCTGTGTGCCCTCCCCAGACATAGCTGCCCCCAGGTCCTTCCTCCTGACTGCGGTGCCCAAGCTAGTTGCCCAGGATTTAACATCCAGGAAAGGGAAGTACTGTCTGACACATGAGGCTGGTGTGTGGTACCCTCTCACCTGCAACATCACATCCATTGAAGTATCCTGGCTGGCCACAGATGACTGTGCAGCTTGATGCTTCCTTTCCCAGGACACTGCTGGCTCTGGCAATGGAGGGGGGCATCTTCTGGCAACAGGGTTTCTAGTTTCCCTAGTCCTGTGCTTGCCTGGGCTCTTTTAAAGCATTCATCCAATGACTTCCAGTTATTCTTCCCACAAGTGTCTTTGCTCCAGGATGAGCAATTCCTGAGTGATATAATCCTATATAATAAAAGGCTAATATGCAAATCAATCGAACGGCGGAAAAACCGAACAACCGGTCACTATGACGTGTGCTGACCATTAGGGGGCGTGTGCAGAACATGATGGGGGTAGGCAGCAGGTGGCAGAGCGCAGAACATGGTGAGCCTTGACCACGGCGGGATGGTGGAGCAGGTGAGCAGAGGCACCAGACCAAGGCGGGGCACTGGTCACTGTCATAGGGGCAAGTCTCTGGTGGTTACTGAAAATTCTTTGCTCCTAGTGCTTGCACCTGCTGCTGCCACTGGCCCCGCTCACACCCACTGCTGGGGCCTGGCGCTGGCCCTGATTGCTCAGCACAGTCTGCTGGTGTGAGTGGCAGGTGCCAGCCTTTATCACCCCTGAGGTTTCTCCACCTCCCCCTGCTCCTGAGGGGTGATTGGGGCAGCTGCTTGCACCCGCTGACAGTGCCAGCCCTGCTCGCACCCACTGCTATCACCGGCCCCAATCGCTCTGTGCCATCAGTGGGTGCAACGGGGCTGGTACTGTCATTGCATGGGAGTGGTGGCTGCGGGAGCAGGGCAGCGGGCAGACAGGGGACCTGGGGCCACTGCTGGAGGGGCTGGGCCAGGGCATGGAGGATGGGCCGAGACCTGCCCCTGTGCCCACTGCAGCCTCACAGCCCACAGTTCCTTTCAAGGTGTATGAATTGGTGCACTGGGCCCCTAGTCTATAATCTATAATAATAAAAACATAATATGCTGCCAAAACCGGTTTGGCTCAGTGGATAGAGCGTCAGCCTGCGGACTCAGAGTTCCCGGGTTCGATTCCGGTCAAGGGCATGTACCTTGGTTGCGGGCACATCCCCAGTGGGAGGTGTGCAGGAGGCAGCTGATCGATGTTTCTCTCTCATCGATGTTTCTGGCTCTCTATCCCTCTCCCTTCCTCTCTGTGAAATATCAATAAAATATATAAAACAAAAACAAAAACAAAAACAAACATAATATGCTAATTAGACCAGACATCCTTCCGGACAACCTTCTGGACGAAGCCGAGGCTGCAAGGGAAGCCTGGCTCCCGGATGCCTGCTGGTGGCCTGAGGGAAGCCCAGGTCCTGGGTGCCAGAGGGAAGCTGGTGTTGGCAGCCAGGGGAAGGAAGGCCTATTCTTGCGTGAATTTGGTGCACTGGGCCTCTAGTAAGAGAAGAATAGCCCATCTCTTGAAACAGGTACTTTTAGGGAAGTAAGAGGCATTTCAAAAGGGACATTAGAGGGGATCTTTAAAAAGGAAAATAGAAGTCAACTTTATCATCATTCCATCTAGCAGAAGTTCAAATTTTGAAAGGCAGATGACAAAATGCAAATAATTGGTGCCAATTATTTGTTCTGTGTTGTATGACCACATATCATGCTACAACAAGGCTCATTTTCAAAGTATGGTAATTTAAGCATGACTCATCCATCTGTACTGATGTGTTCACCTGTGTGCCTGAGTGTGTGTATAGGGGGTGTTTAACTTCTAGCAATGTTGGTATTGTACTTAGAATTGTTTATTTGGAAGATACATAAAAATACTATGTATGACTAGTGGTTTGACTTTAATACAGATAATCATCTTAATAAATTAGATATTTAATATATACTCCAAATTACTGTCATTGAGTTTTGAGTTTTCCTTTCATGCAGTGTCTGCAGGTAGAGTATTCAGCATGTACCTGCCATCCTGATGTGATTTATGGTGTGACAAAACATCTGACATTTATTAAACTCTCACCATGCATCAGCCACCTTGCAAAGTGCCTTCCCATAAGCTCAGCCTTCCCCAACCATGAATGACTACATGCTACTTGGAGGGTTAGAATGAATTCTGAAGTTGAGCTCACGTACAGTCAGCCTGGAGAATTACAGGAATGCCAAAGCCACTACCATAGGTATGGAGTAAAAGGAGGTGGTTGTTATTCATGTGGCACCTGGGAGGACTGTTGTCCAGTGTGCCATCTCTTTCAGAGATCATACCTTCAACAGATTGCAGCAGGCTGGGATATGTGGGGTCTGCAGCCAGCACTCACAGGCCATGATAGATGTGGGACCCTAAGTTGAAGGCTAGAGTGCAGAGCAAGGAAACTGGCAAGTTCTGAAAGGCCCATCCTAACCACATCTATAGAATATGTCTCATTTGGTCATTCATGCATTGATTTATTCATTTGTCTTTCTACAGGGCACAGGGCCATGAGCCAGGCACTACACACATAAAGTCTATTTAATCAAATATCTCATCAGGTGGGGTCATACAATTTGGTTATGTGTTGAAAGCATCTTTTCAAGGTAATGAAGTTGTAACTTGGAGACTAAGGGCTTGAATTTGTACCCCTTGTTGTGTTTTTTCACTTGCAATTATGCATGACATGGAGTTTTATGCAGGTAAAGTGAGAGAACACATTTCCTTTGTGACCTGGAAGTAGTCCCAGCTTAACAAACAGGGAGCCAGTGGTGTTACCCATGTCATTTGCTGTCAACAAGGAAAGAACAGAGCAACTCCGAGAATAGCTCTAGAAACAGTTGATCCTTCTGATCAACTCTTGACTGAGTTGGACCTGGAGTTTCTGTGGTCACATCATTTAGAGCAAGCTAGTCTGGCACTGACACACACAGCTTTTTCAGAGGCCTCATGCCTTGCTATTTTTCCAGTGTCAAATGTGTGTATGTATTTGTGTGCATGTTCATATATTTGTATGTATGTGCATATGTATGTTTACATTTGCATGTTTATATGTTGAGCATGTGTGTGTATGTGTGTAATTGTGTATGTATATGTGTGTGTTTATGTACACATGTGGACTGGATAGAGGGACTGCTGATTGTTTTCTGAGATATTTGCTTTACTAGTCTTCCACCTTTAGAACACCCAGTGAGGAAAGAGGAGAGAATCTTTGTATAAGTGAAATAGGAATGCAAGAGACAAATAGACATAGTTGCCTGTAGGAAATATACACAGTACAGTCTTACAGGTTTTTTTTTCATGTATTTCATTAGGTCCAGACTTTAACTCAGAGACCACCATTTACATGTACAAATCTTAATAGCCTGGGACCAGTGCTCGTTGTCCTTGTGCCAGGAAAAACGATGAAATGCATTTTCTGCTCAAATTTTATAAGTGTCTGGGTTCTTGAACTCTGTAATTTTGAGGGGAAAGCCCAGCTGGCACTTTTCCTACCTCTGCTTGGGGTAAGAGATGGTCATATGCAGTGAGGGAGTCAGAGTAGGAGGTCATTGAAGCCAGGTCTCAGAAGCAGGGCAGATTCAGGCATGTGGACAAGATGAAAAGTCTAGCCATTGCTCAGTGTTCACATGATCAGATGTCATTTCATTAAGAATTTGACATTTGACATGAGAATATGGCATAGAATACATGAAACTGTCTAGTTCTGTGTGGGTATTACGATCTCAAGTGCTTATCTGCTCTAGAGTTCTGACTCATTTTGTGTTTTTAGTCTCATCTCTAAGAGGTGAGATGTTCTGGTAGAAAGAGCAGTGGGTTCAGACATAAAGAGCTGCCATCTCTGCCACCTCCTCTACAGAGCTGATGTTGGTGTTTGGTTGATGACCCCACATGCCTTTCTTGGGGAAGCTGCCCTTCCTTATCCCCTGTTGCTGAATGAATCTGTCATTCATGAGGCTCTTCCTCCTCACCTCTTGTGAAGGATGGGCAACATGACCCAGCCTTAGACATAACAATGCTCCTTTACTCTGGCAATAATTCTTGAGCCAATGATGTTTCCATGGATCCAGCAGAGCCCATCTGAGGCTATTGCTAGGGTTGGCAGAGGGAGGCTCAAAGAACTTCCATCTCCATGAGGGTTGGTGAGCAGGGTGAATATTCCTTTCTAGCTTTACTGAACAAGCCAATTTGTGCTGTAAATGATGAAATCAAAACATACAGGTGAGAAATAAATAGAAAGAGGAGATAGGGGTACCATTTGAGCTTCTGGGTCCAGTCCTGAGTTAATTCCCATCATTTAACATGAACAAATACTGTGTGACACTGTGTGTGTGTGCGTGTGTGTGTGTGCCTATTTATAAGATTAAAAGGCTCCATACCTTACTCAGTGTCCCTAAGCATGAGTTGCAACTTCTCTCACTTTTTGAGAGAATAAACTAGAGTATCTCAACTCTGTATTTTTTTTACAACTCTGTATTTTTAATACATTTTAGAATGGAAAGTGGTAAAAAACAAAATGAGATTTAAAAAATAACTGGTTCTAATTCCATATTTAAATGCAATAATGGACTGAGAATGCATGAGATTAAAGTATGCACGAAATTCGTGTACTGGGCGGGGGGTGGGGGGGCGTCCCTCAGCTCAGCCTGACCCCTCTTACAGTCTGGGAGCCCTCAGGAGATGTCCTAGGTGGGGAGCGGGCCTAAGCCACAGTGTGGCCTCCCTCTGTGGGAGGCAACCAGGCTATCAGGGGAAGGCGCCACCCTCATCACCCCACTGCTGCTGCCACTGCCGGCCACTGCAGCCACCAAGGTGTTTTCATCAACACGGACTCCAGTCCCTTCACCACAAAAAAATGACAACTTTCTTTAGGCATTTTCAAGATGTCTCTTTCATAGGCTATGACATTTCTTTCTTTATTTTTTATCCTCACATGAGGATATTTTCCCATTGATTTTTAGAGAGCATGGAAGAGAGAGGGAAAGACAGAGAGAAACATCAATGTGAGAGGCACACTTCAATTGGTTGCCTCCTGCATGAGCCCTGACCTGGGCCCCAGCCAGGGAGGAGCCTGCAACCTAGGTACATGCCCTTGATCAGAATCAAAACCCGGCCCCCAGCCGCGGCCGCCTGTGGGTTTGTGTCTCAGCTGGGGGCTGGCACCCCTGTGGGTTTGTGTCTCCGCTGCTCCGGCCCCAGCAGCCCAGAGCCATGGCCTCAGGGCTGGGGCTGGGGGCTGGCCCACCTGCGTGTTGTTCTCTCTGGCTCCAGGGCCAGGCATAGGCTGCCCTGTCTGTTGTTCTCTCAGGCTCTGGGCCCATGCCAGGCCCCTCCTCCTGAGCTGGTCTTGACTGTTATGGTGTCCTGGCCTAATTTGCATATTACAAATTAAGTGAATTAAAAAAATATGTATATATATGCACTATTGGTGTTTGTATTTATTAAATGCCACTTCTCTAAACAGGAAATGCCACATCCACAATACTGTTACTCTTGTCAATTACCAGTGTCTCTTGTATTATAGCTTTTTATGCACATAGATAACTTTTCTTCTTGGTATTTTGTGTAGGCTTGAAACTATACCTTAATCACCTTTGTAGCACCTAGTTGTTAGCCTTGAACAATCCCAATATAATTCAGCAAGTCTTCACTGAGTTACCTAGCTCCTGGTGGGACCTGGAGGTAACACAGGCTCCTACCCATCAGGAGCCTGTGCTTTCCACCCACCATTGCCAATTTCAATTGCAGAATTGATCTCAGTTTGGATAATATTGGATGAGAAGGTAACTGCTCATCTAGGACTCCAAAGGTCTCTAGTATTAAGGCATTTTCTCCTAAATTATGATTTCTTACAAGGCAGCTCATGAATCGTTTTAATTGAGTGTGCCATTTCCTTCAGGCTTCTCTATTTTGTTACCTTGGATATTACAGATTTATTTCAAATAGTTTAGCGATATTGAAGGTGCTGGCCATCTGCACAAAAATTTTTGAAGCTCACCTCAAACACAAGCCTCGAATTTCAGTGAGTCCCTATTAAAATGGCATCACAGGAATTATCTTCTAAGTCAGCCCCTTAACGATTTGCAAATAGAAGTAGTGCCTTTAGTTTTAATTCATGTTTTAAATCAGACCTTATGTTATACTCAATTACATCTTAAGGACCTATTTGCCAAAGTATTTAGAGCCCAAGGGCTTTCTCTTCTTGAATATAAAGGATTTGATGTCTATAGTTCTTAATAAAGTGAGTAGCAATTATTAATATAGTAGTACTTTATTAGTTTAACTGAAACCAGAGATATAAATGTTTCAAGATTTAGACTTATAACATTAAAGCCAAATTAAAATAAGTCCAAGAAAAAGTCTGTGAAGTTAATTTGTTGAATTCTACATTTTTAAAGGAGAACTAGTGATTATTGTTACTCCTGGTGGTTAAAAATAAAAAGAACAGTGCTTAAATTTGAATTTCTGGAATTATTAGTCTTTCATTAAATTAAAATACCAAAGCCAGCAAAAATTGTTTTGAGTACAAAATAGAGCTTTGTGCCAGTATTACATGCCACCACGAGAGCCAACCCCCATGCCTGCAGCTTGCCAAGCCTGCAGTTCCCCAGTGGATGACGAGAAACCATAATTATGGGATTTCAAATTACAGTGAAAGGAAATTGCATGCTCACCCTTCCTTACGTGTAGGCAATTAGCAAACCATATAAATTTTAGTTGGAAGTAGAGGACTCTAAGTCTTTGAAAAACAAAACAGCTCTTGACCGTGTAGTCACTGAGCCTAGAAAAAGTATGTGCAAGCTGCTTTATCACTTCATTTGGCCCTGGTGACAATGGTTACAGGGAAAAAGTCCTCCTTGCATTCAATTACAAGTTGCATGTATGGATCCTAGACTGAAATGTCTTTGAAAAAAGTAACAAGAATTCCCTTAAAAAAAAAAAAAAGACATAAATACATAAATAAACCCAATACTAAATGTCTCCATTTTTTAACATCCTTCCAAGAGGTGAATTAAAATTCCTGGTGGATGGATTAGTCCCTAATACGTTATTTGAGGTAAATGGAAAATTACAGATCTTTCCAGCTGAAATGAGCACTGTGGGATTGTTTTTGATGGTTGTGCAAAATCTCCACAAGGTTCTCCACCCGGTCAGCACCTACTTAAGGACCTTTTAAAGTCACATACATGTTTAAGGACATACCTGGCAAGTTGAGGAGGTGACAGCCTTCTCTTCCTAGCCATTCCTTAGTCTTCAGTGAAGTGTCTTTTAGTAAATACTGTTTATTCTAATAGTTTAAGCTATGACCTTTCTCATCTCTGGGCGATGTCACCTTTCTATTTAAACCAAAGTTTTGCCTCCATGGTGAGTCCAGCATCACCTCTCAGAATGTCTTATAAATCTGGCATTACAAATGTATTAAACATTAGAAGAGCAAAATACAGTTTTGAGTGACTAAAGTAAGATTTTAATATATAAATATATTTGACTTGTGAAAATATCTGTATTATAAATATTTTTGTTTTGTCAAAATAGCTATAACTAGCATGATATTTTACATTTAGAAAAAAGTATCCTATGTATGTGTCTGTGTCTGTGTGTGTGCTTGCAAAAATTAAAGCATGTTGGTCAGAAAGTAGTCTAACTTTGCCTCCCTCCCCTCTTTGACTAACGGAGGATGCTATTGCTGCTAGCATGCAAAGCCTCAGACCCATGCAAATGTCTCAGGAGGAGGAGAGGCTACTGTATGGCCTGGTGGTCTGAGCACCCAGCCTCAGTTCTGAGAGGAGCTTATGAGGCTGAGGAGAAGATGAGTGGCCACACACTCAGGGACATTTTCTGCAGAGATTGCTCACACCTGAGGCAGTGACATTGCATACTTCAGGGAAATCGCTGTGGAGTTTCCCAGAAATGCTCCTTAGGGGCACAGAATTCCACCTGGTCTTCTAGACAGTAGCTTGCAGGGCCCCTCACCACAGATGTCAACCCTACATCTTTCCCCTTCTTCTCTTCCTCCTCTTGAGCCTGGCAGAGGACTGGGGGCCATCTTGGACTGATGCATGGGGTGAATAGTTAAGATTTTTCAACATTAGCCTGAGGTATTTAAGGTTCTCAGTAATGCCAGTCAGCCTTCCTATAAAATGAGGTTAATAATCCCAAGTCCACACACTGTCTTCAGGCTACCAGCCTGGGCCTGGGACAGTGAGGGCTAGAGGTGACTTCCTAGTGAGCAGTAGCTTGGACAGGGCCCATGAACCCTGCACCTTCAACTGGGCCTGTTTTCTCATCTCTGTGCCAGAGCTGCTCCCCTTGCTTTCCTGGCGTCTTCTCATGGAACATGTTTCAGGGTAGTGTTATTCTTATTAATCTAGTCCAATTTTGGAAATCAAATAAATACCTTTGGAGAAGGCATTGTGTGCATAAACCTGTGTTTAGGTGTAGCTGGGATGACCTGGGGGCCAAATTAGCACGCAGACTTCAGCTGCATCTGAAAGTGGTCAACTTTGAGCAGCCAAGTGCAGGAGCAGCATCTCTGAGATTCCCCCATTGGTCCACGATTTCCCCAGGTTGATTGCCAAGATCCAAGGGACTGACAGTGGGAGCTGGGGCTCAACTGCTCCTCATTACTGAGTTGATTTCTCCTTCTCAGAGCTGTTCGCCCTCCCTCTCCCAGCTGTGCTCATGAAAATTCTCTCAAATTGATGTTACTCCCTTAGATTTGCATATTTCAGGTCAAGTCTGGGTAGCTGATCTCCTTACCAGCAAACCCATTGTCAGATGGTTTACACAAAAGAAGGTTTCTTCCAAAATCAAACAAACAACGAACAAGAAAAACACAACAATTCTGGAGGCTCATAGAGGAACTTTGGTGCAGCCACAGCAAAGCCATGGCCATGAGGGCTGATGGCTCCCTGTTAACAAAAGGCTACTTCTGTTTTGAAACTGAAAGTTTTCTCTTATGAAAATTTATGGTAAATTTCCAAGCAGTGTAAACGAGCACCCTTCCAGACATACTAATAAAGTGGGAGCTCATTCAAAAAAAGCTCTCTGCTTTCATGAAAAATGATCCACCATTAAAAGTGCTGAGATTCTCTGAAAAAGATGAAGGAAAAGGCTAATAAATTCTAAGGGAAGAACTAAATGTCAGATATGGTGGAGCTGAAGTCAATGGTCAACTGAGCATGTGTGCAAAGCAAGAGTCCCTGGGAAGAGAGCAGGGCATGTGCACCAGGAGCCATGCCCAGTATGGTGTGTGTGTGTGTGTGTGTGTGTGTGTGTGTGTGTGTGTGTGTGTGAGAGAGAGAGAGAGAGAGAGAGAGAGAGAGAGAGAGAGAGAGAGAGATCACAAGTAGACAGCATGTTGAGTGCTCTGAGTGTAGGAGAAAAACAAGCTGTACTGAATTGAAATTAATAGTTTTAATGAGAACTGTCACATAGTGTTTTAAGCTAAACAAAATCAACCTACATACTCCTACTCTAATTAGTTAATAAAGAACAGGTATTCTATCTCTGGACAGTGAAAAAGCCAGAGGAGACATAAAACAGTGTGAAAGACCCTTTTGAGGAAAACTGACAGATATTCATCCAGTGTGAAAATCTAATTAAGCATGCAAAATATGTATCAACAGATGTGTGTAATATGTTTTAATGTACACAACCTTACTAGTAAACCCATGTAGCCATTGGACTCATAGATCATGTTTTGTCAGATTCAATACCTATGAGTTATTTGATGCTGTGATGCAACAAATAACACTGAGAGAAATAGCAAAGCAAAACAAATGCAAATTGTAGTGTTTTGGCATTGGGGGATAGATGAAATAGTCTCAATACCATAAAGATTACTATGCCAAATATGCTAACAGTTTTATGTGCCTTACTTTAACTTAAGGGAAGCAATTTCCCTTTGAAATCTTGCATAGTCTTGAAATTATTTGCAGATGAGAAGTGGATATGAAGGGGCAATCATGCAGCTATTATAACTGATTATCTGGACAAAGATGCTTCTGCTGTGTTTCCCATCCAGTGGGGCCAGAGCTACTACACAGGCTATATATATATATATATATATATATATTCCTTCTATTGAATATATTGGGGTGACACTGGTTAAGAAAATTATACAGGTTTCAGGTACACAATTCTACAACATATTATCTGTACAATGTATTGTGTGCTCACCACCCCAAACTCAGCATGGCATATTGACATGTTTAGTGTTTTCATTCCTCTAATATAACTTACATCTTAAAAACAAAACAAAATAAAACAAAAACACCAGTTCCTTCTCTTTTTCCTTTTCCCACAGAGGCTCCCTTCCAAAGATAAAGAGTACAAAAATTGGATTTGCTGCATCAAGGAGATTAAGCCAGGAAGTATCTCTTTGTGCAAATGCTCTGTGCTACTTCTATGGAAATCCAGAGGAGTCACCTGGGAAAAACCACAACACAAAACACCATCTCTTCATTTAGCAAAGACAAAAGGTGTATCTAAGAAGGTCCACATCAAAAGGTATTGGATTACTAATCGGGTTAATGATCTGATAGGCAAATCCCTAAATCCCAAGTCACCATTGTGTACCCACTCTGGACCACTTATTGAAGTCCTTTTGGCCTTTGGCTATTGAAATCCTGAAATCCTGCTCTTCACAAGGTACCCCCAAGAAAGAGGCATTTGTTATTCTACTTTGTTCAAAGGTTGTTCCTGAAAAGCTTCCTGGCTTCCTGGCTTTAGTCTCTCCATTTCTATTTTAAAACACACACACACACACACAAAAAAAAAAAAAAAAAACAAGGCTGAGTTAATCACCTTTCAGTATAAAGGGTGACTGGTGAGAAGAAAGTCAGAATTGGGACTTTATCCCTCCTGAGTGGTTGGGTGACAGCTTTTCAGATGTGCATATCTCTTTAATGACTTAATCACCTAATTAGCTGATTTGTGGGGCAATTGGTGAAGGCATGCTGGGCTGGCCTCTACTGCCACCTACTTTCAAGTGATTAAGATTCTAGAGAGAGGAGTGCCCCTTGGACTGTAAGATTCTGGAGATAAAAACATCGGAGAAAAACAAAATAAACCCATTTGGCAGGAAATGTGAAGTGAGTTTTATTTAAAATCCTCTCTTTGAAACCTTAGGCTGACAAGGGGCACATGTATAAACAGACTGTGACCCCAATCATAGGCTTTACAAGTTCCCTTTCCACTGCGTTCATTTGTATTTCTCTGGTAGTTTGCTTTTATAGTAAAGATTTTATAATTTCTTGTCTTACTCTCCCTCAAATACACTGCTCATTGCACGTGTTATGAAAAGTGAGATTGTATTGTTAAGGACTGTGACGTAACAAAGGTATAACTCCTGTGCTGAGGACTTGAAGATTCTAAACATAAAAACTGTCCTGGATGTAACTCCAGGTTCCCCATCTCTCTCCATTGAGCATCGCGAAAGGAAGTCACGTAAAATTGGGAGGAAGGGAACCCTGGGGGTGAAGTCTACCATGCCATCTTGGCATTTAAAACCCTTGCTTTGCCTGTAAAGTTTTGGGATGGGAGTGAAGGGACTGGGGAAGGGGTTTTTCTGTATAAGGTGATCTCCAGAGAGTGATATAAAGTGAAGGTTTAAAAGCCACACATGGGTAGGAAAAGGAGGAATAATGTAAAGTCCTCCTAGAATGTCTAAGAAACAGTTCGGTTGGGGAACCACACCCCTTCCAAGTACCTTTGTACCAGCACCTCCAGGCTCCTCTCCAGCACAGACCTGCACTCATTGAATATCTCCCAGAAATGTGGAAGTTATCCCTTGCTTACTCTGTTCTGATCACCAGGGACAGAAAAAGGCAGGGCACTTTGAGAAAGGAAGCTGAGAGCAGGTATGTAGGGCTTTGTTCATGGCCATGGAACAGAGGTAGTGAGCACCATATAGATCTAACTTCCTTTATTACCCCAGTGAATCCCAGTGGGTATTCAGTCCATCAGATACTTTGCTTGTCTCAGTCACTCACTTGAGATAAGCAGAGTATCCCAAACTTCCCAGATTATATAAAAACTAGAGGCCTGGTGCATGTAAATTCATGCACTGGAGGGGGTTCCCTCAGCCTGGCCTGCCCCCTCTCACAGTCCAGGAGCCCTCAGGGGCAGGAGGTGACTCGGCGATCAGGGGAAGGTGACACCCCCATCACACCTCTGCTGCTGCCACTGCCAGCAGTGCAAGCCTCGGCCAGCTCTGGTTACCTGAGCCTCTGGCGGCCCTGGGCAGCTGGGCAGCTGCTATCCAAGGCTTGCCTGCACCTCAGGCCTGCCCTGGGCAGCTGGGAAGCCAACATCCGAGGCTTGCCTTCACCTTGGGCCAGCCCTGGGCAGCTGGACAGCCAACATCCGAGGCTTGCCTGAGCCTCAGGCTGGCCCTGGGCGGCTGGGGGGCTGAGGGGACTGGAGGACTCCCAAGGCAGGTGCGCAGAGCAGCCAGACCCACCTGGGGGCAGGCCCAGCCGTGCCACGCACCTGCTGCCCCACCAGGGCTGAGGGGACTGGGTGTTGCCATCTTGTGGCTGTGGGTGCCACCATCTTTGAGGGCGTGACAGTCAATTAGCATATTCCCTCCTTATTGGCTGTGGGCACCTCCATCTTTGTGAGGGTATAACAGTCAATTAGCATATTCCCTTTTTATTAGATAGGATTGCGTGTGGCCAGCTTCTGTATTGCTGCTCCCACACCTTACATTTCAAAAGATCATCTTTAAACAGCAACATTCATGGCCTCCAAGTCATAGCTATTCCAAAAGTCCCAGTGGGGAGTGGAGAGAACTCCCCAGGACCATGCTATCCCCACACCTTTTCACTCCAGGTTCTATTCGAATCATGTCCCTTGGGAGTCAAGGCTTAGAAGAGTAGTACCTACAGAGACTGAGCTTCAAACATCCTAACAGTGGATTTGATGGTGACACTCAGCTCTGGAGCGCCTGGCAGTTGTGCATAATGTGCAGAAAGACATTGAAGAGAACAGTTATTAACAGAAGAGAAATTACTCTACAAATGAGGAGGAATTCTGTATCTCCATCTGATTACAGGGCCAGTTGGGCAGACACTTTGATGAGTTAAGTAACAAACATGCATTCACTTACTGGTCAAGAGAGCCATTTCACCAGGAACCCAGGCATTCTGTGCATAGGACCCCACTGGGAAGGGAAAAGTAAAAAATATTCATGTGACTTTAGAAATGTCACTGATTCTTATATGCAAGTGAATATTGAAAAGAAAGTTCAAATCATCAAGTCCCAAGCAAAATTTGTTAGATCAAACCAATCTTAAAAACAGAATAAAAATGAATGACCTTTCTGTTTCCCAAAAGACCAGTTATCACTAATAATACAAATATAGCTGAAGTGCATTTTAGTGACTATATGGATATATTCTGGATGCACGTATGAATATATTATCCATGAAACACAGGACCTGAGATATTTGACTGTATTCTCTGATATTTCGAACAGAGGGAGGAACTAAAAAAAAAAAAAAAAAAAAAGAGTTCTTGTAAGAAGTAACCCTTTTCACCCAATTATATCCTGGAACTATTCTAGCTTATGAAACCCTGTGGCAGATGTAATGTTGCCTTTCTCATCTTTCAGGGAGAAAAGTGGGGAATAACATACAAATATCACAGTCGTTTTTCTTACCTGAAATTATTTTGGTTCCATCGTATGTAAGTAAAACCATGATATTGCTTGGCAAAACAGGAAAATTAACCCCATTTCCAGTTGATAGAGTGTTGCCAGTTTCACATTCTCTCCAGCCTCCAGATTGGCCCCCATATTCCTTGGTCCTGTTGATGAGCTTGACTTTAACTGAAAGGCAGGCTAAGATATCCTTCATATTGCTCTTCCCTCTTAAATACCCTCCCATGAAGAATAAATAAAACCTATGCAGAAAAATCCCCAATATTTTGGGGTATAACTCTTGCCTTCTTAATTGTGGACTCTCCATAGTGACTTTTTCCAAAAAGTACAGTATGGAAAAGGGGAGAAGTACTTTACAGTAAAGAAACATGACAAACATGACCTTAGCCAGATGATCAAGGTCAACACCAACAGTGACAAGTCATGTTGACAGGACATCCCCTTGATAATGTGTGAGGAAACTGGCACTTTAACTTTGTGGTCTCACTCCAAAGAACCCATAACCTCAGTCATGAAAAATCATGAGCAAAACAGCAGACGAATCCCAACTGATAGAAACTTCACAGAATACTTGACCAGAAGTCTTCAAAACTTTCAAGGTGACTCCTCAGCCTGTTAGTCCCCAATAATATACTATGTGACCCTCTCATGGCCCTTAATCTACCTTCTGTATAGAATTTGCTTGTTTATATTTTATCTTTTCTACTAGATTTCAATGTTCTTAAAATTAGGATATGTAAGACTGTTATCAATGGAAGTGGAATTCCTGGGGTTCTTCAACAAAAATAACTTCCAGAGGCCCTCACAGGAAGCTTTATTGATTGTGTAAAATTAAGAGGGTTCCCTTACAAAGTCTCATCTCTGTTCTTCTCCCAATGGAAGAAGTGCAGTCTCATCTTCAGCAGGGCCAGAATTAAGGCCACTGCCCGGAATTTCTGTTCCATATCAAAGTGCAGTCCAGTCCAGCATCCTGCATATAAAGTCTGCATAGTCATGGACCATACAGCTGCTTAAGGCCACATGGCTATGGAGAGAGAATAGGTGAGTGAAGGGGTGAATATGGGTCATGAACAAAAGAGAGCCAGAGCCAACAAGTGGGAACAGAAGTGAGGGAACTCTTTGGGGATTTTAACCAGGAACTTCTTCAAACTAACCAATCTACCTTTCAAGATACATGCACTTCAGAAGGGGTCCACCCCCCTAGCCATCCCATTGTTCCCCAGGCTAGACTGAATTTGATGGTGACATAAGCACCTTTCCTGTGTCACCCTGACTTCATTGTGCAAGCACCCATCTCTCTTTTTGTTTGTTCCCTCCCCGCAGTGATCTGCAGGGAACAAACTGGTGGTTCACTGGAGAGAGTGAAGTTGTAGCTTCCTGGTGAAACTGCCCAGATGACCATGCTTATATTGTCTGGCCTCTCCTTTGCTCTCTTCTGATCATTAATATTAATTAGCTCATTGCTATGATAACACCTCCACAATCTTCACTGTGCCATGAGGTCCTTTGGGCAGGAGTTCAACTCATCTATGCTAATAGGGATCAAATTCATGCCAGAGAACTATTTCCTATCAATACCCAATAGCTTATGGCAAAATAGACATACAAATCCTGATTTTTGTATTTTGTGTGTGTGTGTGTGTGTGTGTGTGTGTATTGCTTGTTTCACTCCATTGTAGTAATGATTGCCTGCTTCTTCGATAAAATAGTATTTTAATAAATGAGTAGGTGATAAAAGATTAAAATTCTTTTTTTAACTTGCTAATTTTGATAAATAGAACACAGACTACACCTTTGAAGCAAGAGGGATTTTGAAAACAGAGTCCTAATAGGTGATTAGGTCTGCTATTGAAATCATCTTAACATCAGCCAGGTCTATGATGAGGCCTCCTAGGGTTTGCCACATAATTCAAACTGAGAGGTAAGTAACCATCTATCAACCCAACTATGTCATATGGCACCAGATGGGATTTATCTGCAGATGTGGTTATAATGTCATCTCTTTTGTCTGAATGTGGAGGAATTACTGTGTCCTTTGGGTTCTATTTGTGCTTGAGAGGATGTTTTCATCCTTGAGTTCTATAAAATATCATGAATTGGCTTAAAAGCAAGGGTGCAGCTGAGTAAGCTTTAAGATGAAAATGTATCTAAAGGGATTAAGGTGACATATGGTGGTTGGGGGGAGGGGGAATCCCAGATTTAAACAAAATCTGTATTGATAGCTAAAAGTCAATGCTTCTAAAAGTTCTTTCCAGTCCTGAAGACCTGGAGGAGGCTTGGCTAGACCAGGGAAGCTAAATGAAGTTTTTCTTCTGTGAGGTGCTACGAGTGACAGGATAGAAACCCATTCTCTTTTGTTGCCTATTGAAGACCCTCAGAGCGGGCAGGCCTACACTTGTTTGGAAGGGCTAATATCCGATGTGAAATGAGGGGCACGCCCTTTGTGCCTGTCACCAGTGGCTCTATTAGAAACATTCAATGCTTTTCCAGAGCTACATGGTGCATGATGTAATTCCATTTTCTCCATGACTACAGGAAAGTGGAATCAGGTAATTAAATGTGAGAAATCAGAGGCCAGACTGGGGAGCCCTTTCTGCTCAGTTAGCTTTCCCAATGCAGCTGCCCAGCTGTGGCCGCCCCAGGCGGATCTGGAAGACAGTGGGGGTCACACAAGTCTCCAGGCTGCAGAAGTGCACACAGCTGGTTGTCAGGATCCAACAAGCCAGCCATGTCCTGCTCAAGTGTCACTATTTCCCATCAACTTGAAAAGCTCCAGTGGGTGGGGCCTTCAGTCACAGCTACATGCTTTCAGCCCTGAGGCTGCATTGTCTGGGGGCAGATCCAGGGTCCCCAGGGGCATGGTCAGGCCTAAAAGTGCACAAGAAAAAGGGCAGGAAGAGGTGGGGACAGAGGAAGGGCAGAGGAACTCCGTTCAAACAAGTGAATCCTTTCAAATAAGAGTTGCTATGCTGCTGTGGGTTCACCTTTTTCATAGAATTTTATATAATTTCTGGGCTCTTAGGTATTAGGTCTACATTTTTAGGTGAAAATACTCTGGAAATTCTGCTGAAGATGTTAAAAAAAACACACACACAAAACTGGCCCTGGAATTTAGATGTCCAAAATTACTATATAAGCAGAAATCACATAGTGAATTTCAAGAATTATGAGCAACTGGGGGAACTGGACCTGCCCAGTGAGGAACCTATGGTGAAGTTGATGAAACTAGAGTGGCCCAGAAGAGCAAAATGAGTTTTCCATTTCAACAGATGGCTTATGAAGGCCCATCACCTGTTTGGTTTAGTTTCGTTGGGTTTTAATACAAATAACTATGTTTGACATTTCAATTTAGTTTTTACAGCTTTTAATACATTTTTATACTGTACTCCTCTGCAGATAATTTAAGTCCCAGGGTTTCCTTATAATAAGAACTCTGATGGGGAAAAAAAAATGTTCTCATTTATGTGTAAATTTTGTTAACAGTGTAATTTGCATAATCATATTCTCCCTATGTTGTTGTTTTTAAGTTGGAATTTTTAAATTTTATAAGTGATCGGCTGTATTTCTTAAAAAAAAAAGGTCATTAAACCAGAACATGATGTGACTTCATTTTCAGTTTGAAATCAAATGCTTGCAGAGATAGTTCACAATTATGGGGGCGGGGGGGGGGAAATTGGGCCCTTGAGTAACACATTCGTTAGGTTTGGACATATTTGCATTAAAAATCCTACAGTACAATGTTACATGGTTTCATTTGACTGACATGAAACTGTAATCCACCCCACTCTCCTCAAGGAACAACCAGGTAAGGGAAGGCCTGTAATTAGGTGCTGTGTAAGCTGGCAGGTGTTATGGCACCAGTGCCATTATCTAAGCAACAACAGTTTTAAAGAGGCTTCCTGGCCTATTCTTCCCTCTAAGTGTGTGCACATACCTTTGCTGAACAGCCTCCCCCCTCCTGCTGGCCTTGAGGCACCATGCAGGCAGGGCAAGTAGGCATCTCTATCTGTGGGGTCCTCGCTGTGCAGCCCCCAGCAGACAAGCCCCTGGTCCCTGTCTTGTACATTCCTGTGCTGTCACACTCACCCAGGGACTTGCATTTGTCACTTTGCATGTTTGGACATCGCTTTCTCCTTCCAGACCAGCAATCTGAGAGTTAGAGATCAACAGCTTATACCCAGGGCCCAGGTCTCTGAGGCCTCCAAAATATCTGTGGACAAAGTTAGCTACTGCTTTCCCTTTGCTACTAAGACTGATGGATAGCCTCATGCTAAACCCTGAAAACAGCCAGGAAGAGTGAAAACAGGTGAATTATTTGGGGACTGTCAGTTTCAGCGGTAGCATTTTGAATCTGGACTCTACATTCATTATTGGTTATCCTTCTTAGGTTGACTTTGAATTTATTTCAATACAAACATAAAAGGTAATTCATTTAGTGCAATGTGCTTAAAGCCCTCTTTGCTTTCTTTCACACCATTTTTCAAGGTGCAGGGTCCTAGGCTGTGGTTCGCCCTCACAGTGGTCATGGGGTCTCAGAGTCCAGGTGGGCCACCTCCCTCCCACTAGTCCATCTGCCCGCGTGTGCAGAGAGGGCCTGCGTGCACGGCTGCAAGTCACAGCTACCACAGAGCGACTGTTTTTAAAAGACAAACAGGCCTGCTTTCTGATACTGTTAATACAAAATGTCAGCTGGGAGCTTGATTTTAGGGTTGAATACAATTACTCGTTCCTGTCTGACTTGACACTTCACAGCTGGGAGCCAAATTTGGTGGAGAAAACCAAATTCTGCCTCGTCCTGCCTGACATGAAGTCAGACGGCCTGTTTATGAAATCTGCTGGAAATGTGCACTTCTTGTTTTCCTTGTCATACACCAGAAGTCCGTGTTCACCTGGCGAAGCTCCCAAAACTGACAACAGAGCAACTGAACCGAGGGCAGGTAGTGTGGCTCCTCCCCAAGGATTTCTGAATATTTATAATCTCCCCAACTCTTTTGCAAAACTGCCAGAAAATGATGTGATTTCATGCTCTCCCACGGAAACATGAAGCACCCTGGGCTGCAAATCCATAGTTTCTATGTAGGGCAGCAGCCAAAAATTATACCTTCAGAGACCCTGTGGTGTCTGTCCCCTTTTTAAAAAGTGCCCCGTGTCCTAGTGTAGGAATGTTGGTGTGATAAAGGTTTGTGGGAGAAGTACCATCACATGCTCTTTAGGACATGGCTTTTTTTTTTTTAATTACTTTTTCTTTTGAAGTGGGAGTGAATTTAGTTGTTCTCAATATCAAGTAATAAAATCACACTGTGCCTCCGGTGATAAGGCACAGACAGGACTTTTATTCTGCAGCTTTAGTGCTGGACTATTTCTTTTAAACAGGTTTTCTGTCTAGCTGCCTATTTGGAAAGAGATTGAAGCTGAAAACCTTATGAAACCCACCATTGTCCTAGAGCAGTTGGACCAGCCCTGGGCAACTATCAGCCTGGGAAGGATGCACTCAAGCACTCACCTGCTGTGAACAGGATGTCACTTACTGCCTTGGCTGGGGATACTGTGTACTCACAAGTCATCGTCCTGAGCATCAGTGAGAACAGAAATGAAAGGAATGACTAGTAATGGCTGGATGGAGTTAGGCCACCTGGCTTACACTGGGGAACATGAAGTCACAGTAGGACTTATCACCAAGGAGGGGGTGAGGTAGAACTTATAGTAGTTCTGTTTTTAGTGTCTATGTCAATCTGTCTGTCTTCTCTTGCTCAGAACATTGCAAAACACATGAGTGAAAGAACAAGAGTCAAGATCTCCTTTTGTCTCAAGAAACATTAGGAGAAGCATGGGAATCATACAGTGGTGCAGGTCTCTGTACTAAGAACACACAAGCTTGTTCAGCATCCCGTGGGCAGTGACTCCACGTTGAGTTCTCTGCCCTGCCTCCACTCCCTGGCACATTTGCAGCATGGTGGGCAGTGATGAGCACAGCTGGCCAAAGCTCTGAGGAGAGAGGAGAGCAGCACACCGGCCACTCGAAGACTGGACCGCTGGTGATCAGGCAGTGAAGTGGCAGCAAAAGTCTTTGATTTATGATGTCTCAGGCAGTCACCTGTGGTCTTACCACCTATTAAAGAAACACAAAATCCCTGGCTGGGTAGCTCAGTTGGTTAGAGTGTCCTCTGGATACACCAAGGTTGTGGGTTCAATCTCCAGTCAGGACATAGTTAAAAAGCAACCAATGAATGAATAAAAAAGTGCAACAACAATCTCCCCCCCCACCTCTCTCTCTAAAATCAGTAAATAAAAATTTTAAAAAGACAAAAACAGAAGTTTAAATACTCAACTTATCTATATTATTAAAAGACAGATATTAAATAGAAATGGGATACTTTAAAAGTAGGATTAATTTATGATTGAAAACCCTAAATCAAATTCTTCTTTGGTATTGATCTGCATACTAACAGATATCTTAATAGTTAATTACAATTTAGATATCCAATATTTTCACTATTTAATTAAAGAACCTTATTGCTTTATAATGAGGTTAGTTATACCCTGATAAAGCCATGCCATTTGTGAGTACAAAGAAAAGATGTGAGAAACTAAATGTGTCCTAGCAAGAATTTTTTAATATATTTTTTGAAAAGTTCTTCAAATGACCATTTCCTTTTATTGTAAGGCAAAATAAAATTTGAAATACATGTTCTTTAAGGTCCCACTTCACTGGGGAGTTTGGAAATACAAGTTACTAAACATGTTCATATATTGGAGCAAGAAAGAGTTGTATTTACACAGCCAGCAAAAGTGTGTGCTCACCCTCCTGCCTCCCAAAGTCCCTTCCAAGCAGGGACACGAGTGAGGCATTCCCTTCCCACAGTGAAGTCACACCAGCCACTGGGTCACTGTCCTTTCACAGGGGCTGATGGTGTCATTGCTGAGAAAGAAACACAGAAGGACTTTCTTCAGGTGCTATTTCATGTATAAACTAGAGGCCCAGTGCACAAAATTTGTGCACAGGTAGGGTCCTAGGCCTGGCCAGCTGTCAGGGCCTATTGGGGCCTTCCTTCTCCAGGCTGCTGGCTGCCTGCTAGGGCCTTCCTTCATTCTGCGCTGCCCCCTGGTGGTAAGCACATGATATAATGAGCGGTTGAACTCTGGGTTTGTTGAACTCCTGAAGGGACAATTTGTGTATTAGCCTTTTATTATATAGGACATATGATTGTCCAACCAATGAAAGCTGAGACCAACTTTAATGTCTGTGCTTATTTGCACTGGTATTTACATATATTTAAACTTATTTACATAATTGCTTGTATCTATTTTAATCTGCATCTTCATCTTCACATCTATCACTCTATTATCCATCTTTTCAAAGTCACTATTTTTCTCTTAGAAAAAGTACTTTTACCACAAACTTTTTACTTCCTGCCCATGTAATTCAATGGTTCAAGTGATTTTATTTTAGTACATACTTCCTAAAAATAAGGCTTAGAAAGTGTTATTATGCTGGCATCCTTTGAATTCTATACCAGTATTAAAATAATTCTAATTTAAAATTATGCACAAATGGCATTAAAATTCAGAAATGATGTGGGTCTATGTGGTGAGGCTATTTAGGATGCTTCAACTGACAACCTGTGATATATTCACTTTCATCAGATTCTCTGCTGCAAATTTAATTAAAAGAAAAATGGGACATGCCCTGTGGCTTGTTTGTATGTTTGTTTTTTATAAGTGGATCATAACAGGAAGCTGAGAAATATTAATTCCAGCCAGATGTTTTTACTTGGAACTAGCATACACTTGGGGTCTAATACATTAAACTAACTTTAGTGGTGGTTTTCAATTTTCCATATGAATCTATAAGTGTCTATATTTAAAAAGTTCCTCTTTTGGGTAAGAGGTACTTCTATTTTTATTATTATCATGATTATTTGTCCCTTACATCTCCCACCCTTCTGTGCCAAAATATCCCCAAATAAACATCTTAAAAAATATATATCCATTAGAAATAGTTTTCACTGACCCAGACATATTTGGAAAGCAATAAAAACATATATTGAAATTCTCATCTGTGAAGTTAGCTGTTGTCTTCTGAAAGGAAAGTCATTAGTCAAAACTGGAGCAATGCCACCATCCCTGATTAATCCCAGTTCTGTCTGTGTCGTGACTGGTGCCTATGATTAAAACATATAGCATGTCAACAGGTGGCCCCAATCTATTCCCTCAGTTGGGTCAGATTCCCGAATTCTTTACCAGCAGTTGTCGGGCTACTGAAGAATCACAGCTCCTATGTTTGAATCGGTTGCAAAGAATCTAATGGACATTCACCAAAGCAATACCTATGCCCATATTGTCTTCAATATCAGGATTATCTAATTAGCAAGCCAGTCTGTGTCTGAAAACCTAGAATCTATTCTCCTTGATCTCCAATCTCCCTCCTTTTACAGTGCCCCCTGAATTTGGGAGAGTGGACTACCAGGAAGAAAGAAAGCACATGCTCATCTTATACACCACATACCAACCAGTGCTGTGGGGTTTGGGGATGGGAGAAGCAAGTATGAGTTGATATGACCACCAGGGGGCACAACTCTGCCCCTGTGGGGGCTCATATCATTAGTCCTCAGAAGGATATCTTGACAAAGCAATTTGGGCAAAGTATTCTATTTTATTCAAAATACATACTAATAGGAAAACTCACTATCCATTATTGGGAAACTTCTCCTTGTATGGTGACTTCTTAAGAAAAAGGAGAAGCACTATCGATATTCAGAAACACAAATTGTCAGTATAATCTAGCATTTTCAGAAGAAATGTATGTATGTAGCTACATTTAGTATTAATTATCAAGTCATATTCATTTATAGACATCAAGAAACTCTGATATTGATGTGGAGAAGCTGATCATGGAGGGTGCTATCCTTGTCCTGTGATCAGAGAATGCTGTTGTCAGCCCCTCACTGCCAGGACACACCCTGCTTTATTCTCAGGCCCCTCGTGTGTCCAGGCAAACATCTGAGCCTTCTGAAGTGAGGGAGTTTGCACAGCGTTTGTGGGGGAAGGGAGCCCACTTAATTGTTACCTCATTGTCTACACGTAGCATCTGTTGACATTAGTAATGTAATTGCAGTGATAATAAGCTCATTGACTTAGTGTGTAGGGAATAATCAGTCAGGACATCACATTTGTCTTGCTTTACTTGACGGCCCATCTTCCACATTGAATAGACAATGTCAGCACAGGCCATTGTCTCAAAGAAATGGAGCAGCACAAACCTTCCTGCCCTTTCCTGCCCTCCCCCAACCTCATCCCCCTCTTACTCCCCAAGAGGAGGGGGAGGAAACCCGTGCTACATTTAACTGTTACTGGACAAGGATCATTTTTGGAAGGAGCATAGACATTGCATCTCCAGGTCTGGTTGGTTCTGTCTTAGAGCATCCGTGTGCACCTGCTGACAAGTTTAACTTTCCCCTTTTGATTAAAGAAAGACCAACAAGAGGCAAAGGCTGGAGGAAAATTTCAGTTCTAACAAGGATGGACTGAAACTGACAGGAGAGGAAGTTTGTTGTGCTGGGTCAGCTGCCAGATGCCTTGTATTTTCCCTCAAGAACTCTGCTGTGGAAAAATATAATGAAAAGTCTCTTTACCAGGGTGAAGAATTATATTCTATGACAGGCAATCCTGCTTACAGATGGATCTTCCCCATGATAGACAAGAGTTGGGTATGAGAAGGTGAAGTTCAAACAAATAATATAGAAAACATCATTTGTTGTTTCTTCTTTTTCTTTCCCTGTCTTCAACTTCATCTGAGCTGATTTCTCATCCACTGACATGGACTGTCAGCCTCCCAACTGCCAGCATCTCGGGTCCTATGGGGGCTGCCGGTCCTGGGGGAGAGGAATACAGGGATCTGCCCGCATCACCTGCCTCCAGGCTTCAGAGTTTGGAATTTTCTGTGGTGTGTTTTCACTTGGTTAATTCAAGAACTATGAAACTAATCTACTGTCCTTAACACTAATCGGTTGGACGTGAAATTTATTTCATCTAAATCAGATCCTCATCAAGTTCATCACTGTTTTTCCATTGCTTCTTTCCCGCTGTCTTAGGAACACACACAGTGAGAGGCAACAATGAAGACATGACATAAGACCCTCATCTTTATGATTATTAATTGCCCAAGCTGCCCTTGTCCTTATGACAGGAGAGACACTGGAAGACACTTTGCTATTTGTCTACTTGTTTCCCACCCAGCTGCAGAGTGATGGAGGTGCCGCCTCACAGCTGATCAGAAGGCTATACTCTGCCAGCCAGACAGCTGGCCCTTTCTGCCAATTCAGAAACAGGGAAACTTTTTCATCAGTTCTATTTTCTACTGTTTGGACAACAAGTAGACAGTTTGGCAGCAATCAAAGATAAGTAATCTTAAAGTCATAGTAATAGCTATTGATACAGATGTAGCTATATATGTGTGTGTATACATGTATGTTAATACATATGTATGCAGGAAGATATTGTTTAAAATGTCAATACAGTAGGCTTAAATCTCATATCACTAGTGTATCATGAACAGTGCCAGAAATGCTATTGGAGTCTGAAAGTTTACCCTGACTTCCATAAAGTAAAACCCTGAAAGACATCATCACAAGGATGTCTGTGTAAGGTAGGCCACTGGGACCTTAGGGATGTGCAGGAAATATCGAAATAAGTGAGGCCCCAGCCACACAACCCCCTGAGGTAGAGACCAGGCTTCTTTGACCTGGAGGGCCGCTATGCTGACTTTGTCACTGATTTTGCCCCACCCCTCACAGTAGGAGGCATCCACCTCCTAGAGTGGGGAAGTTAATTCATTTGCTTTAAGTGATATTGGACATATAATCAAAGGCACATGAAACCTCTGCCAGTGCAAGATACTGCACACCAAGGGGAAAAAATAGAACAACAAACAACAAAAGAAGTACACTATATATCAAACATGCCCCACTTTCCATCATATTACTACCATAAACAATTTTGAACATAAATAAAAGCCTGAATAATTTTCTGAAAATTTTGAGTGTCAGAATTGAGAGTCAATATTGAAAGTCATGAACTTTAAGATTACTATTGTGGTGTGTGTGTGGGGGGGGGAGGGCAGGAATTGGAGCGTATGAATACTTTAAATTCATGCAATATTGGTCAACTTTTTGTATATTAAGTGCATGGCTTCCAATTCAGATCATTTTCCACAGACCTACATATGATATTTAATAGTTCAAAACAATTTATCAATCAGATGCATGTCATGTTTTCTTATAATATTATAAATACAGGGTGATCTAGGTCAGGGTTTCAGTAATCAATACATGTCTTCCTCAATGCAACAACAAATATTGAATTATTTAAAACAAACAAACAAAGGAAAGGGCATATACTCCTTATCTGCTGATCTAAGATTTGCACAGTTCTGAGAGTGGTACAATAATAATAGAGACAATAACAGATGCTCCACACAGCCAGTGAATGTCAGTTCTTGAGTGTTCAGATGAACCACATAAGAAGCTTACCTTAAGACCTTGCACAAATAAAAAAAAAAATCCTTAAAATAAAGGACTATATACTAGGCTTAACTAATCCAAACACAGGATAAATATTAAAGCAAATACCAAGAACAATAGCAAAAAAGAAGCTTGTAATTCCCTGCTTAATTGCTTGCTTTATGTAATATATCCTTTAACTAAAGTGTTAAATGCATGTGGAGTTATTGCAAAAGCATTACCATGTAGCTGGAATATTGGTAACAGGTGTCTGGTATAAAAGGTTTAAGTAAGTTTTATACGCACACAAATATGTTAAAGCTGATAAGGTAAGAGGTCTTTTAACTTAAAAAAAATTACCACACATAAAAAACATGGAGAGGCAGTTACAATTTAATTACAACTATTAGCAGTGTTGGATCACTACCACTATTATTATAGCAAAATAAATATTCTAAAATACTTAGGTCTTTAAAGAAATATATGGCTGTAGTCTGGCACTTAATCTGGGCACTTAGGTTTTTTTTGTGTGTGCAGTTGATACAACTATAGAGTGAGGGCAGGGTGAGAACACATTCCTTGTTTTATTTTGTCATTAAATGATATTGCTTTTTTAAAAAAAAAAATCTTTATTGTTGAAAGTATTACATATGTCCCCTTCCCCCTGCCCCCATTGACCCTTTCTAACCTGCCCCAGGCCTTCACCACCTTATTATCTGTGTCTATGAGTGATGCCTGTATACATAAAAGTTCTTTGGTTGATCTCTTCCCACCCACCCACCCACTCCCACCCTCCTGAGATTCGATAGTCTGTTCCATGCTTCTCCGTCTTTGAGTATATTTTATTCATCAGTTTTTGTTTTTGGTTTTCATTAGATTCCACATATGAGTGAAATCACTTAACAATAGGAAGACAACCCAATTAAAAAATGGACAAAAGACCTAAATAGACACTTCTCCAAAGTGGAATACAGATGTCCAAGAGACATATGAAAAAATGCTCAAAGTCACTGATCATCAGAGAGATGCAAATTAAAATGACAATGAGGTGTTACCTCACACCTGTCAGAATGGCTACCATCCACAAATGGACAAATGACAAGTGCTGGCGAGGATATGGAGAAAAAAAGAACCATAGATAATATTTATTTGATGGGATCAAGACCAGGATAGGATCCAAACAGCTGTCCTTTCTGAATTTCAATACCTGAGAGGAGTGGTTTAAACTGAACTAAAGCACAGGCCCTTCACCAGGCTCTGGGAGGATGGGGACACAAGAATGCCTTAAATCCTGGGGCTAATAGGCAGGATCCCAGGACACTGGTTCTGGATCCCACCTACCACTGTAGCAAAGGCAAAAAGGCCATTGTTGCCACCTCTTCCTACTCCTCCTCCTACCATTTTCCATCTTTCTTTTGTTCTTCCTCTTACTTATACAATCTATTTTATTTGTCATCTTTATACTATAATATATCAACTAAACCTTCAACAAATAAAACATACACAGCTCAATCAAACATGAAGCTCTGAAATCACTGTCCTGCAACAACTGTAGGAAAAATGAGGGTCACATCAGAGCAAGAGATCAATTCTATTTCCTTTGTACAGAGGAATCAGGATGAACAGCCAAAATGAGCATTTGAGCTAAAACACACACACCAGCTTTCTGAATTCATCCAAGCCATAAAACATGGCCTAAAGGAGGAGTTCTGGAGTTCTAAGAACTCCCAGGCTTATCATTGCAATTGATAATTTAAATTTTAAGGAAAAGGAATCCTGAGATGCAGCAAAACAGTCCCAGGGTCCCAGATACCAACATCTAGAACCACCCCCAATATCTAGTCCCTGAGGACCCAGAACCACATGTAGTAGTTTGTTGAATAAATAATGCATCATAGGGGGCTCAGAATTTCCAAGGAAATTACAGCATACTCAGTTCCCAAGAATGAATAAAAGGAGAATTCTGCTAGTAACTTTGGCCTGGAGTAGAAGCATTAGACATGCCTTAATTCAGAAGTGATTTCATTCAAGAAAATGAGCACCTGTTACTTTCTGAGATTTAATTTTAACAGGTTTTGAGAATACTGACCAATGAGTTTATAACCCAATATAACTATTATTTAATATATTATAGTCAAGATTATTCAAAATTTCACAGACATGGATGTTGTCAATATGAATATTCTCTTTGAAGTAGATAGAGGATTAAAATCAAAATTGGACAATCTGGGCTGAAATCCCTATTGGGAGCCTTACTACATACAGCTTTAGGCAGTTTGCTCACTTCTCTGTATTTCACTTTCATTTGGAAGGAAGAAATAGGAATAAAACTTACTACCAAGTTTTCCCATTCATGCATCCACTCATTTTTTAAATCATATTTATTAACTATTTCTCATTGATTGCTTACTATGTTCCAGGCACTTTGCTTGGATTTTATGACTTTCTACTGTACATAAAAGTACCTTGCACAGAGCCAGGGCAGTTACAAACAAACACTGACTTGTTAATGCTGTTATTGTTTAAGATTTAGTTCTTACCTATCTTCATTTATACTTGATGTATTGAGAAACAAAACAACTTTGATATAATGTGGAAATTATACAACCTTGTTTTAAGTAGAATTACACCTTAAAAATTCAAATAAATGGCTATTCATTTTAGTTTTTAGTATTTCCTGACCATCTTGGGATAGCTGCCTATGTGGTATATCAGCCTATATTAGAAAGAAGCTTAGAATGAAACCTAACTTAAATGTTAAATTTTCCAAAGAAAGTAAACTTATCTGTTAGATTTTGAGTGGAATTGGGGACTATCTGGTTAATCACAGGAGTAAAGATTAAAGACTTTGAAGGGGAAGACTATATAAGAAATAATTTCATGAGCAGGAACTTCTCTGGTGCTATTTGCATTGTAATCATGTTGACCATCTAATCAGGACTTTAAAAGTCTAAATTAAAAATAAAATAAATACACTCTTGTTGGGCTAAATCTAAGATCAGTTTTAGGTGGATTATGGGTTGCCTAAGTTTTGAGTAAAAGTAAGAGGAAAAATAAGGTCTCCAAAATCAACAAGAGTATCATTCTTTCACTATCTTCACAAAGAACACCCAGATCCAAGAAGACTGAATTAATTCCTTTTACATGAATCAGTCATCCACACATGGTGTATTGCCAGAGGATGTTTTCTTTTCAAAGTCCCTACTTTAGAATAATGGGAAAAGGTGAGTATATCCATTGCCACTGCATTTCAATGAATGGGAAGTTAGAGTTGAGGTGCCTGTAACTTTCTGTATACATGCTCTCAGGGCCATGAGCCTGATTGCCTCAGCAGGCTTGTCTTCAAGGAAAGGTGACTCAGATGTTATATAGCTGATGTACAGATGACTGTAAACAGAGCAGGACCAATGAGACTGGAACCCAGGTCCTCCTAAGCACTAGCTCTTAAGTGCTTGCTTCCACTCCCTTGAGCTGCAATGCTGTCACAATCAGAGTGGACTTGGTCACCACCATCCTGGATGTGCTGATCATTACATAAAATGATGCAAATCCCACTGCATTGTCCAGCTGGCAGTTTGCTTCCTTTCTTTTTACTGTCATTTCCAGGGTTCAGCTGATCTGTTTTTCCATAGCTTGGCCTTGACCATTTTCTTCAGGCAACTTAATGCTATTTTCTATCATTCAATGCCTGGAATTTTATTCAAAAAGAACCTTGAGGATTATTTTGGGTGGTTAGTGAGACTAATAAAATGCTTGGCAGGTGGCTGAATATTGTGGTGAGCTAATGTCTCAAAAGTCTTTCAAGGGAGTGAAATAATCCCCAAGAATATTCAGTGTTTAAAATAGGCCCCAGCAATAAGTGAGCCTGTAGAAATCATATCTGGCCCTCCGATTATACAATCCGATTACAGATTTGGACATCTCAATTATATTAAAAAAGTTGACATTATTAAAGGTGGATTTTTCCTAAATATCTAAAATTGACTTCGTTTTATATTCATTTCTTGGTAATAAAATTTAGGTAATGAGAATGCGCTTGTAAAAAATGGCTGGCTGGAACTATTGGATAGTAAAACTTTATTCAGACTCATTACAAAGTTTTAAAATAAAAGGCATTCAACTTTAACATTTATTGAGTAGACACTTTTTTTTTCAATGTACGAAGGTCTCTTTAGGCAAACAAAACAAACAAAAAACAAATTTCTCCTTTATAAAGTGTGTCTAGAACAGTGGTAGGCAAACTGCAGCTCGTGAGCCAAATTTGCTGCTCTGTTGACTAATGAGTTTGCCGACCACTGACCTAGACTCTCGATTCCAATAATTAGAGGCTGTTGTTGTTTCTTGTGATTAAGCCCCAGAACAATCAAGTATAAAGATGCTGTGAGCATAAATCTCATTGTGTTTAGTTACTACTTATTTTTTGTAGTTTTTAAAGTACATTATCTGTATATTGTATTTTATGTTCACCACCCAAAGCCAAGTCTCCTTCTATTCCCCCTCAGCCCCCTTTCCCTCTGGTAATCACCATACTGTTGTCTGTATCTATGAGTTTTTGTTGTTGTTGTTTTGCTTAATCCCTTCACCTTTTTCCCCAGTCTCCCAACCCCTCTCCCCTCTGACAGCTGTCATTCTGTTCTCTGTATCTATGAGTCTGCTTGCATTTTGTTTGATAGTTTATTTATTTTTTTTAAATATATTTTATTGATATTTTACAGAGAGGAAGGGAGAGGGATAGAGAGCTAGAAACATCGATGAGAGAGAAACATCAGTCAGCTGCCTCCTGCACACCTCCCACTGGGGATGTGCCCGCAACCAAGGTACATGCCCTTGACCGGAATCAAACCCGGGACCCTTCAGTCCGTAGGCCGACGCTCTATCCACTGAGCCAAACCAGTTTCAGCTGTTTGATAGTTTATGTTGTTCATTGGATTTCACATATAAGTGAAGTCATATGTTACTTGTATTTCTCTGACTGGTTTATTTCCCTAACATCACTCCAGATGTCGCAAAAGGTAAAATTTATTTTTTTTACAGCCAAGTAATATTCCACTGTGTGAATATACCACAGCTTTGTTATCCACTCATCTACTGATGGGCACTTAAGCTGCTTTCAAATCTTGGCTATTATAAATAACCCTGCGACACAGGGTTACATATATTCTTTGAACTTGTGTTTCAGGTTTCTTCAGATAAATTCTCAGAAGTGAAATCATTGGGTCTTTAGCAGTTCCATTTTTAATTTTTTGAGGAAATTCCATACTGTTTTCCACAGTGGCTACACCAGTCTGCATTCCTACCAACAGTGCATGAGGGTCCCCTTTTCTCCATATCCTCACCAACACTTGTTTGTTGATTTATTGATAATAATAATTCTGTGGTTTACATTTGCATTTCTCTAATGATTAGTAATACTGAGTATCTTTTTATATGTCTATTGGCCATCTATATGTTCTCTTTGGTCCTTTTCCCATTTTTTAATTGGAATGTTCTTGGTGGGGAAGTTGTGGGTGTTTTTTGTGAGTTTTTTTTTTTTTGGTATTGAGATATATAAGTTTTTTATAAGTTTTGGATATTAACCACTTATGAAATATATCATTGGCAAATATGTTCTCCCATTTAGTGGATTGTCTTTTCATTCTGTTGATGGTTTCCTTTGCTGTGAAAATTTTTTTTTAGTTTGATATAGTCACATTTGTTGATTTTTCTTTTGCTTCTCTTGCCGAGGAGAAACATCAGAAAAATATTGCTATGAGGAATGTCCAAGATTTTACTGCCTATGTTTTCTTCTAGGCTTTTATGGTTTCAAGTAAGGTTACTACTTGTTAAGAGTGGTATGGTAGAGGTCTAGAGAAAGCCCCAGAAATTACCTAGTACAGCCTTTTTACCTTCTCTGAAGAGATACATCCCCATAGAGGGAGACACTGACCACAAATCTTGGCTGGTTAGTAGAGAGCAGAGGGAGTAACCAGGAATGACTTGATTCTCAATCCAGTGGCTTCCCAAGAAGATGCACACCCAGTGTAGTAAATAGCTGGGTGGTAGACCACAGATCACAGAATCAACTCTATGTACCGACACTCCATGGAATATATTCTGTGCAAAGTGTTGTGTGGTAGGTCATAGAAATGGAAGGATATGCATGCTGTCCCTTCAGCCTAATTGCTTTGTCCCAGGACCTGTTTTTCTTTGGTCCCTGTGGTCACTCAGAGTCCATAGGGGCAGCTCCTCATAGAGACCTTCTTCACACTGGGTCCCCTTGCCAGCCTGTCCCCCTCAGTGCTCACCCTGCATGTATATGAGAACATCCAGATTCTTAATGTTTTGTCTGCCTCCCCACAGCTGTCCCCATCCCAGCCCCAAGAAGGGCAGGGTCTCATCTGCCTTCTCTGCTCTTTCCTCAGCAGTGCCCGGCACATGATGGCTTCTCAATAAATAATTAGTGACCTTGTCAAGCTTTGGTTTCTGGATTATGCCACAATATAAAGCTTTTTCACATGATAAAATACTGTTTCCAAAGTGTGGCCATGACTGCACTTTAAACTGCAATTTGTTCTCAAGTTTTAAATAATGTGAGTATTAACACATCTAGAAGCACATTCAGAACTCTCCAGAATTTGGACACTGAGGTTGCCAAGGGAAACTTTTTTTAAGCTGAACATATCTTCATTCTCACCAGACATTTTTATTCCTGGGTACACCCAATGATGGATTCAAATTACACCAAAACTAGTTTTTGTGTTGTTGTTTTTCTCAGTGAAAAAAAAAGCAAACAATTGAGTCAATATTATAATGCAACAACTTTCATTTAATAATAATACAACATGATTTTTTCCTTATAATTTCACTTCTCAGAAAATTGCAAGTATTTTGAGTTCAGTATTTAGAATGAGTTGAAAGAAGTATAAAATCCAAGAGTAATAATCATATTCACTTTTTAACATATTTTTATTGATCTCAAAGAGGAAGGGAGAGGGAGAGAGAAACAGAAAGACTCTGATTGGCTGTTTCACCCCACATTGGGTATCAAGCCCACAACCAAGCATGTGCCCTCCTGGAATCAAACGGTGACCTCCTAGTTCATAAGTCCACACTCAACCACTGAGCCACGCTGGCTGGGCATGTGTTCATTTTTAATTAGTTTTGGTACTACCATAAATAAGAGCTGCCTCAATGGCTACACCCAGCGCAGCATTTTACCAGATGAGACCAATGGCATTGAGTTCCTGTGCCTAAGAGATAAATAGAGTGACGTTGGCTGAAGTTCTCACCAACTCATTGAAAACTCAGCACTTTTTTCTATTACATATACTTACTAAGGGCTTTTGTTGTTATTGTGTTAATAGTATTCCTGGGTCATCAACATTAAATTCAATAGTAGTGGAACTATTTCAAGCTCAGTGGCTGGGATTTTATTTTATTTTATTGTTTTTGCTCTCATGGAAATGCCAGGGACTCTCCATGGGTCAGCAGGCTACATGCTATAGTTCCAAGTTCCAGTGAATGCAGACATATAGTGGGGGCACTTAGGGAAATGCTCCCACCTCCGCTGAAAGTCATCACTTTAAGTTTTCTGAGCAGATTCACCCAATACTGTACATGAGTTCTTTGCTGATGGGAACATGCTTTACATTAAATTTTCACTGGTGTTCAAAGTTTATTCAACATGAAAACATTGTCTTGGAAACAGAAGTAAATTGAAAGTTTGACTTGATCAGACAATCCCAATTAATATCAGAAACCTCAGATGTTCCAAATAAGTCAGAATAGTATCTTTGAAAAGTTGTTTTGATTGTATTTTGCCAAAATGTCTAATCCCACTAATACCATAACACATACACACACACAAACACCCTGTCCCAGCCTCAGGTTCAAGCAGCAAGTAGGCAAATTGCTGGGGTCAGAAGTGACCAAAAAATAAGAAAATAAAATTTAAAAATAAAGTATCTTCAAACAAAGGCACATGATTTGGGGATGCGGGCACTTTGAAATTGTGAGGGAGCCTCATCCTCTGATTTCGTGTCTGATAGATGAGGTTTCCCCAGAGTGGGCCAGGAGAGAACTGGAAGTTCTGTACAGTTATCCCCACAGGTCCCATGAGCTGTGTCCTGGAGGTGTGCCTTTACTCACCCTGTGAGGTATGGAAGCAGAAGAGCTTTCAGGGCTGCACTGGAGATCACTTGCACAGAACATAGATCAGCCTTGCTAACTCACTCTATTTTTCTCCTAGCATCTGTTTGCATGCTACATTCACCTGGTCTTATCTATAGGGTAAGATCCACCCTCATCTTCTAGTCCCTAACAAAGTGGATTTTTTTGCCTTGGTACCCATATGACTAGCTCTATACCTAGGAGTCCCACCTCCATTCACAGACCCAGGATGTCATCCCAGCTCCTGCCCTCACATAGACCTGCAGGAAGTTACCTGAAATTCATGATTTTATGGATAGGAGGGTGCTCCTCCCAACCCTGCAGCTAGGCCAGAACCATCCATTCTGAGATCACAGCCTCTCCCAGTCAGAACATCTCCTTTCAATTAAATGCTGTGAGCTCAGATGTGCCTCTATCACTGGGACTTCCTTTTATGCCTGCATTTGATACCTCATGACCTACCAGCATTGATTTTTTTCATTATTATAATTCTACCCAATTGCTTCTATTGCTTTTCTCACCCACTCAATCATATTCTGTGTCTTTTTACATCTAATCCCAAGTCCTGCATCTGTCTTCTTGGACTAGACCTCTATTTTCAAATGCCTGTTGGGCACCTCCCCCTTTGAGTCCTTTCATAACCCCCTCACAACGATTTTTCCCCCTAGATTCCCCATTTCTATTAGAATAGACCATCACTCCATACACAAATTCCCAAAGCTTTGTGGTTGTGCTTGAGCCCCATACCTTCCACATTGATCTGCTCCTGCATTGCTTCTGCCCTATCTCAGGGCAGGCTTGGGGCCTCCTTCCTAGAGGAAGGAAATTGCTTCCTCCAGATCTCCCTAACTCAACTCTCTCCCCATCCTACTCCATTCTGCACACATCTGGGCAATTAATGTTCTTAAAATACATATGTGATTATGTCATATCCAACTCAAAACCAATGTTGGTTGCCTTTTGTTTCCTAAAAAATTGAGATCATATTCCTCATCCACTAACATTCCCATCATCCCGGGCCTCCCTGAATGTGCTCTTCCCTGGGACTGTTCTTCTAACAAAAACAATTGCGTCCTGATTTCCAATACAAAAATCAAAGGGTAATGTTTAGTCCTCACCTTCCTGATTTCTCCTAAAATGCTGAGTACTCTGTCCTTCCTTGTCTCTGTGATCTCCTTGCTATACATTTATATTTCCACCTTGTCTTTTTCTGGTCCACTCCTAATGTTTTCTGGCTTCTCCTTATTTCTTGGTTTTCCTGTTATCCTAGGAGACCTCCTGCTCCCCAAAGCCCTGAGCCCCCACCTCTTCATGTATTGGTAACAGAAAGTCACCATGTCTGCTCATACCATTCACCTGAGGTCCAGACACACATTTCTAAATTCCAAGTGATGACCCTGGGAATGCCAGACAACCTACCCACACCTAGCACCTGGTCTACATCCTATATTTAGGATTTGAGTTACTAAAACAACATCCTCCTTATCTCCTAAGAGATACATTTCAGAGCCAAGCCTCTCGCCAAAGCGTGTTTCTTACAACTGCATTAATAGTCTATATTTCCCAAGACTCTGTGCTTTGGGCATACTTGGCACCTTCTGTCATTTCCCCACCTACCTCCACCTCAGTTCCTGCTCAGCCTTGAAGACCACACAGGACTTCAGAAACCCTAGTTGCTGCTTTCTTGGCTCTCAAAGCCTTCTGCTCACTCTACTCTGGAGAATCACTGCAGTTCATTTGAATTTTGGGTTGGCATGCATGTCTCTGACACAAGACCATGACTGTCTTGAAAGCAAAAGCTTTGTTTTATGTATTTGTGTATTCTGATTTCATCCACAAATTAGGTCTAGAATAAAATATGTTCAATAAATGCTGGTTGAATTACTTTCATTAATTGCATTAACTGAAATAAATGCAATGGTAAATGAAAACAATGCAAATGCAATTTTAAGAAGAGAAGATTTTCCTCTAGTCTTCTTCTGATTAGTAAAAGTTGACAGGAAAATTGGATGAATAGAGTGGTGGTTAGAGTGGCAAAAATATATGAAATGGAAGAAACTTAATAAAAATATAGAAATATGTTTAAAAATTAGCAATAGTTTCTTAGATTGATGACAAAAAATAAATTGAAGGTAACAAGTATGCTTAGCTTCAAATTATTGGAACACAGTTATAGTACTTCTGTTCCCAGAAAAAAAACATATTGAAGAGTGAACATTTGCAATAATTTATGTTCTTAAATTATAATTGAATAAAAATTAAAATAAAGAATTTATATGTGAAGTCCATTTGCAAGAGTGATAGTTGAACACATTTTTTTATATTGTGGATAAAGTACTCAACATTTATCTATATCCCAAGCTAATTGTATTGAGAATAAGGATGATTTTCAAATTTCCAAAGAGTCAGTACAGTGAAATAAAATGGTTCTTTATTTTATTCCAAAGTAAATAAATTGACAAGTGGCATTACTGTTTATTATTGTCAATACAGAAGCTGAATTACCTTTGAAACAGAGTTAATAAATCCAAAAGGGCTGAGGCAGGCCACTCTGTCTCAATCTTACAGATCAGGTCGATCATAGCTTGACCTCTTTAGTGACATTAGACAATTGGGGTGTATGGGGCAAAACAATGAATCAATTGGTTTAACAAAACATGCACATTTCAGAAGCTCTGTTTATGATTGAACAGACTATGTTCAGATACATGTACAAGTACAAGTTATGCAGTTTTACATATTTTATTATCACTGATATATGAGGGTTAAATTTAAAAATACATCTGGCATCAAGGATGAGAAAGTTATCTTTGTAAACAAAAGAACAGGGGTGAACATTGAAGTTATGCAAGATGAGGGGTTTACTTTGTACTATGAGGGGTTTTTGAGAGGCTACAAGAAAGACATTAGAGACTTATCTGCCAGATGTTTGAAGGCCCAACACCTCAGCAGGAGCAGAGTCCATTCCCAGGGAAACTCCCAGTGGTGCCTTTGGAGCACTTCTGCAGGAAGTATCCATTGACTATTAAGTGCCAGGCATTAATTCAGGTTCTGTGGATGGAAAGATAATAGAATGCATCTGTGCCCTTAAAATTCTAGGTTAAAATGAATGAATCGTTAATAAATGATAACACCTTCAGAATTAGCATGAAAACTCAAACTTAGGAATAGATTTGAAATTTCACCCAACTGAAATTCAACAACTATGCCCAGCACTTACTCAGCATTTACTGCCTGGTAGGCACTAAGCTCTGTCCACTTATTTCTTCCACTCACTTGTTCAGAAGGGCCCTGGGCTATAATGCAGGTGTGAAATCAAGAGAGGACCTAACTCCATTAGCTCAAGGTCACAGGAATAGAAGTGGTTTTTTGTGAACAAATTCAGGCAGCATGAGTGCAACTTCCAGGGTACACTACTGGCCGACATGCATTGCCTTAGGGAAGATACTTTTCATCTCTGAACCTCGGTTCTCAGATCTGTGAAATGGAAAGAACATCTCACCTCTAGCAAACGGGATTTATGTGTAAAGCAGAGGTGAAAGTCCCAGCCCAGCATGTTTCATCTGAATTCATTTATGTTAATTCCTTCTTATTTCCCATAATCTTGAGCAGACCTTAAATGTGATGAAATCAAATCACAAAGGTCCAAAGTATGGATTAACAGTTGACAAACTAAAAATCATCATCATAAAAACACATCAACCACTTTCCAGTTAATTTATGTGCATTTATTCTTATAATTATCATGAGGTAGATGTCATTGTCCCTTCAAAAATAGAAAATGACAAATTTCAGAGAATATAAAATGGGAGTTATTTTTGTGTCATAATAACTATAGGATATGTGACATGAGACACCACACCATCAGATTTATTCAACATTTTAGCAACTAGCTCTTTGGGTACAGTTCTATAACACTCTATATTTGAAGACATTTTACTTTAGAGCAAATCACTCAAAAATCTCTTACCTGAAGATGCTTTGACTAGCATAAGCATGCTGCCCTATTGCTATATATTATGGAACCAGAATAGGATAGAAACAGATGGCCGGGGGTCAGCAGAACTGATCCCATGCCCGCCTCTAATTTATACCTCCTACCGATGTATCTGTAGCCTCTATTACTTCATCATGTTCCTCTATTGGTGAATTACATCCAAAGCTAGCTTCTGAAATGACATAGATCAACCTGGTTTGCTTTTATAATAATATTAAAGGTTTACTTTCAGTGTTTTAAATACAAGCATTTAGGAAGAGGAGAACCACATGACTGACTACAATAATCTCTTGCAGTCTAATGGTTAATTACTCTGAAAATTTTACAAAATTCATCACAGAAAACAGAAACAATATAAATCAAAACTTGTAAAGCTCAATTTTGCAAGTCACATCTATATTGCATGAATATGGATGGAGGTTGTTTATGCCATGTTTCCTGTGTGCACAGGGATGCAGAGCACAGAACTCTCTATGACTACTTTATTCCAGACATCAAATTCCCGCTTCACCAGGCTGGACATAGCCACATTCCCCTAAGGCAATGATGTCCAGTGGAACTTTCTGCAATGATAGCAATGCTCTATTTTTGTGCCATCCAAAACAACAGCCACTAGCTACTATTGGGCAAATGAAGAACTAATTTTTTAGTTGGGATAAAATATACATAATCTAAAAGGTACCATTTTATCACTTTTTTAGTGTGTACAGCTCAGTTGCATTAAGTACATATGTCATTCTTACAAATATCACCAACATCCATCTCCAGAAATGTTTCATCTTATAAAACTGAAACTCTGTACCAACCAAGCAATGAATCTAGGTATTTCATTTAAGTGGAATTGTACAATACAGGTTCTTTTGTGACTGGCTTATTTCACTCAGTACAATGTCTCCAAGCTTCTTTCATGTTGTTGCATGTGTCAGAATTTTCTTGCTTTTTAAGGCCAAATAACATTTCACTGCATGTATATGTCACCTCTTGTTTATTCATTCATTCATTCATTCATTCATTCATTCATTCATTCATTGTAGACACTTAAGTTGCTTCCACCTTTTGACTACTGTGGATAATTCTGTTAGGAACATGAGTGCACACATATCTTTTTATTTTTGAGGAAATAAAATGTTATTTACCTAAAAATATATATGAATAGCCACATATGGCTAGTGACTACCATGATAGACAACAATCTTAAAGGCATAGCTGGACCACAGGGCTCCTCTGAGTTCCTAGTTGGTCAACTCTTATCTCAGATGTTACAGAGAGAAACAGAAAGGTAGGGAGAGGCTAGCATCTTTATTTCAGATCTGGTCTCTCATTCATTTGGTTGATTGTACTGAAGTTTTGAGAAAGAATAGAAATTATGACCACTGTGGACATGCATAGTTTTGCCACTTGTGTGGGAAATACATGTTTGTTTGTTTTTGAATTCTCACCTGAGGATATTTTTCCATTGATTTTTTTTTAAGAGAGAGAGGGAAAGACAGAGAGAAATATTGATGTGAGAGAAACACATCAATTGGTTGCTTCCTTCATGAGCCTGCAACTGAGGTACATGCCCTTGACCCGAATCCAATCCAGACCCTTCAGTTCACAGGCTGGCACTCTACCCACTGAGTCAAACCAGCTAAGGCACGGATGTTTGTTTTTAACTGCTACGCCACCTGGGTCCTCAGAAAGCTCAGCTCAGGGCCTGTCCTCATTCTATTGAATGAAATGCTTGCGACTGCTTCACCATTAGGGTCAATATCCCGACCATTATGTTGGCAAAGAGGCAGCAAATCACATTTACGTGGATTGTCAGACTCATTATTATAAGCAGATGGCAGCTCATGCACTACAATGCAGGCCCGAAAAGACTGACATTATTTCAAATTAAAATCTATAATGCTAATACACATCTCCGAGTCTTTGTGTGGGCTTGAGTGCATTTATCTTCTGAATGATTTGCTGATGTGCCTGCTGCTCTGGCTGTTCTCACATGAGTGAAGCTAAAAAGATGGCTTTTAACAGAGAATGGTTAACATTTATTCATACAGACTGATAAAAGCTAACATGCAATTTTCTTTACTAGTAGCCCCCTAATGGGAATTAATGGACATTTTAAAGAGAAATTTCAAGTTCAGGGGACCCAGAAAGAAATACTTCAACAAAGGCAAAGCAACGCCATGCCCTCTACTTAACACAACTCCACCAGGTCTTCCCGTGCATTGAAAGGCTGGGGAAAGTCTTCCTTGGCCAGAGGTGGCAGGAAAGTGCCACAAAGTGCAAGTATTAGCAGCAGAGCCTCACTTTACAACAAGTTTTCATAAAAGATTCTGGAATTTGCGTGTTCAAATTGAAAATAAAAAGATGAAGAAAAGTTCTTATGAAAAGATTGATTGCTGTTTTGTAACTCCTCTATGCAAAGCAGCATTTTATGCTTTCAAAGACTATTTTTTAAAATGTATTCCCATGTGTGTTATATTTTTAGAAAGTGATGCATTTCTTAGAAAGTGATTTTGTTTACCAGGCATTTGAGCAGATGAAAGGTTAATGACTGATGGATGTTTTTTTTGTTGTTGTTGTTCCTGAATTGTTTTCCCTGTGTGTTCTGAGATACATAATAAGTTAGAGTTTGTGTAGAAGCATCATGGTACATAGAAGGTTCAGGGAGGGAAATTGTTCTTATTTTACTTTTTAATAGTTAAAAAGGTGACTTAATGGCTATAAAACACTTCATTTCGAATTCATTTATAGCCAACAACTGAAATATTTTCTCTATAAAACTATATATTAGACAAAATAAGAACTTTTTTTTAGTACAGAAAAGAGACCTTAAAAATAAAAATAAAATGTATAAGATATACTTTGTTAACTGGGATAATAAGAAGGTGGTAGAATTATGGGTTTGAAGTGACATTTACATTAAAAAGATTCAATTAGTATTTTTTAAATTATTTTATCTACCAAGATAGGTCAGAACCAGTAATTCAATCCACTGGGAGAGTTTGTTCAACGATGCTCATAAGATAAGCTTGCTGTCTACATTCCTATTAAAAGGGTTAATTATACACCCCATCCAGTAAAACCAAATGAGGTAATGTCTTGTTTATACCATAATTCAGATCTTGGCAAGCCAGTTACCCAGAGCACAGCTACAAACCTCAAAGAGGTAACACTGGCCTCAGAGCTGCAAGGAGACCAACACTAACCAAGTCTCTGCACGTAACTGTAGAAAAGAACCAGCTATGGAATTTCAGAAACTAAAGAAGTTTAGGGATCATTTACCTCCATCCTCTAATTTTACAGATAATAAAATAAGCCCAGGAATGTTGCAGGTATTATTGTACAGCACGCACTGTGATGGTCTGGGTCACATGGAACAGCTCCATGTGGCATTTCCAAGGCTTCAAGGGCAACTCTGAATGTCTGCATGGTGCTGAGGGCAGAAGAGAATCTGGCTGTGGACTTGGAAGAATGTGCTGGGCAGAATTCCAAGGTGGCTTCAGGATTTTCTCCCCATGATGAACATGCTTTATATAATCCCTCCCTTTGAGGATGGGCAGAACTGTAACTATACTGGAATGTCATATTGTATGAGTCTCCTGGAGCTGCCAAACAAAGCACCATAGACTGAGCAGTTTAAACAACAGTAATTTATTGTTCCATGGATCTGGAAGCCAGAAGTCTAAGGCAAGGTGTCATCAGGATTGGCTCCTTCTGAGGCTGAGGAGAACCTGTTTCAGGCCTCTCTCATTGCATTTGGGTTTGTTGGCCATCATTGGTATTCCTTGGCTACTAGGAACATCATTCCATCTCTACCTTCCAGTTCACATGGCGTTCTCCCTGACTGCATGAGTCCATGTCCAAATTTCCACCGTTCCATAGGGATGCCACTCATATTACATTAGGGCCCACCTTAGTGACCTCATCTTCATTTGAACACATCTGCAAACACCCTATTTCCAAATAAGGCCACACTCACAGGCACTTGAACATGTTATTATTATTATTTTTTAAGAAACATGGTTCAACCCATAACAGTCATGATTAGGCTCTGTTACATGGCAAAGTGAATGGATTCTGCAGGTATAATTAAAACTCCTGATCAGTTGAACTTTAGGTATTCAAAAGACAGATCATCATGGTGTACCTGACCTCTCTGGGTAAGCCCTTTAAGAGAAGGTCAGAGGCAAGAGGCTCCAAGCCAGCAGGTGTGCTGTTCTTTGGCTTTAAGAAAGAGGAGAGGGCTGAGTTGCACGGATGACAGACAGCCTCTGGGAGCTGAGTGGCTCAGTGTTAGAACAAGGAAGTGAGCTCTGCCTCATCCCAGCCAACTCCTTGACTACAACCTGTGTGACGCTGAGGGGAGGGTCCAGACTCCCCACCCTCTGAAACTTGATATAAAAGTATATGGTTTTAGCCCACTGATTTGGTGGTAGTTTTTGTTGTTTTGTTTTGTTTTGTTTTTTAATGTAGCAATAGGTAACTAATACAGAAAGTGCCCTCCATCTTCATCACCTTGAAATCCTCATGCATGACGTTGGGATAACAAAACCTGTCACTAAAGGCAGTTTTCAGAATTAAATATATATTAAATAAAATATGTTCTATCTCAAGCCATTAACTCAAAATCTATATTTATTTTAGCAAATCACAAGTTTGAGTGACCCAGAATTATCAAAGAAAGACAAACTTTGTGCAGTAAGAAGTTAAAGATATGTGAAAGGTACATTAGATGGATGCCAGCATGGTTTAACTGAGTAAAAAGTTGCCTAAAGGAACAATTCAGTATATTGGAAAATATAGTTATATGGCAAACCTCTATTTTAGTAATGTCAATGGCTAAATTAGTTAGTTCATTACTAATGTTTAACTACAGAATTGGTACTATATCTCAAAGATCAAATTTTTGGAACAATTATTTTTCAAACATCAAAATAAATCTATAAACTTGTTTGAAACATCTCTTACCTTGCATTGTTATGTATGTTCTATTTGAAGTGGTCCATTCACCCTTTATTTTATTTTTTATTTACTTTTAATTATTTATTGTTTAAAGTATTACATACGTCTCCTTTTCCCCCCATTGACCTCTCCCCAGTCATTCCCACTCCTCCCCCCAACCCCCCAGCACATGCCCTCACTCCCTTACTGTCTGTGTCCATGGGTTATGCTTATATGCATGCATTCAAGTCCTTTGGTTGATCTCTTAATCCCCCCTCCCCCCAACAGCCTTCCCTCTAAGGTTGAATGGTCTGTTCAATGCTTCTATGCCTCTGGATCTATTTTAGTTCATCAGTTTATATTGTTCATTATATTTCACAATTGAGTGAGATCATGTGATATTTATCTTTCACCCATTCTTCAATTCAACAGAATTTCTTGTATGTGAACCATGGACTCAGTTTTCTGGGTGCTGGAAAAATAAACTTTCCTGGAGCAAGAGCCACTTGTCAGATACATCATCTGAGTTGCAGATTATTTGCTGTAAATAAAAAATAATAACACTCACCTCTGGAGGTTGTTTTGGATACTACATAATGTGATGCATATGAAAAGATTCTGTGCTTTAAGGCATTGTGAGTTACAGAGCTGTCGTTCATCTCCTACTTGACTGTAAAGGCCTTGGGTATCAAGTGTATTGATGACCATCTTTAGAATAAAATATTTTCCTTAAAGGACAGAGAGAAAAATTCAGACACTAGAATCAGAGCAGCAGACACACTGCTATGTGTCCACTGGAAGCTTCTGTAGAACACTCAACTTTCCAATTTTGCCCTGCAAGGCCGAGGCTCCTCCTTCTTTCTTTTTACACCCCCTTTTCCTGTCACATTGTATTATCTCTGACTCTACAACATCCTCAGCTCACTCTCAAGATACATGTGGTACTCTTCTCATCCCTTTATTTGTATTTGAACTGCTGGAAACTTGTTGGTCCAGCTGTCTGCAGTAGATGACCTGGAGAAAGCATCAGAGTGAGAATGAGGACAGACAAGCATTCCCAAAAGAAGAAAAGGGCCCTGAGTGAGCCGTGGGTGAGTATTTAGGGCTTGGAGGGCCTCAGACACATCATATTTCTCCCATCCTGAACATCACATCTGACCTGTCCCATTCCTCTAGCTACTGCTCAGGCAGCACAGCTCTGAAAGGAGAGTCATTCTCCCAGTCTCTGAATTTTCTCCTTCAATTCTATCTTGAACCATCTTCTGTGAAGCTTTGGTCCTCATGCAACAATGTGTTTTTTATTGATTTCAGAGGGAGAGAGAGATAGAAACATAAATGACAAGAGAGAATCATTGATTCTCTGCCTCCTGCACACCGCTCACTGGGGAACAAGCCTGTAACCCAGGCATGTGCCCTGACCAGGAATCAAACTCGTGACTTCCTGGTTCATAGGTCTATGCCCACCACTGAGCCAATACGGCTAGGCCCCATGCAACCATTGAATGTGCTCTCATTTGGGTCAGCAATGACCTTCATGCTGTGAAATTCCATGGTAAGTTTTCAGTCCTCATCTTATTTGGCCCAGAAGCAGCATTTACTATGGTTGATCAACCTCTCCTACTTAGAAGCCTTTAATTCACATAGTCCTGGGAAACCACCCTCTCCAAGGTTCATTCTACCCAAGGGGCTGCTACTTCTAAGGGAAAAAGTAACTTCTTTAATAGTTTTTAAAATTTTTCCTAACCTCTTAAAGTTGGTGTGCCTTTGGACTCAGTCCTTGAATCCCTTTTCTCTTTAGATTTTTTTTCCCTGTGATATTGTCAATTCTTATGTCTTTCAATACCATCTATATACCAAATAACTTCAGTTTTCTATTTCCAGCTCCATCTGTCCTCTGATTCTTTCTCTTTATGGATTCTTTCTCTTTATGGAGCATTCATGTGGACCAAGTCCTTCAATCCTGAAGGCCACTCTTGAGCTAAGCAATGCTATTACCACCTTATTTTGCAGACAAGAAAACTGAGGCCCAGGAAAGAAGTAAGCTGAATTTGGAGTGAAGTCCAGGTTCCATAGGCATTGTTCTTAACTTCAATGCTAGTCAACTTAGAATGGCCAGTAAATCCCTTAGGAAAGGAGAAAGATTCATGTTTGCCAATTTTTTTAATGATATTCCCCTTTCTTACATTGCTGCCCATATATTGACTTTATTCACTTGGTAAATAATTATCACTTCGCTTCACACGTATTAGATGTGGGATTGCATTTGTACTACAATTTGTGGTCTACAGAATGATGTCAACACACTTCTTCATGTGATTTTCCCAACTTGCCCATAAGGTAGGAAGGACAAGAATTTTTGTTATAACCTTCACTTCCTGTCTGGTATCTGAGTCAGCTTGATACTCTTACTGATTTCCTCCCTTCAGTTGGAAATATCCAAGGAACCCTCTATAAGGCACTCGGTTTCCTCAAGGATGTCACAAATTTTCTCCATTCCTCATCCTGACCACATTTCTGTCTTATTCACATCTTGTTTTGCACACATCACCCCGCCACCTTAGCTCTTTGAACTAAGTGGCATTCAAGAATCCTCAGTACATTGTCACCTGGGACACTGCCTTCCCTAACCCCTCACACAGATGGGTGTTGGCTCTGTTCCCAGGGGGTGCAGGGAAACAGAATAGAAAATCTGGGTGAGAACCTGGAGTCCTCTCAATCTGGGTCAGATTTTTCTGGTACTCTGTGCCCCAGTCCTTGAACCACGCTATGTCAGATGTTGCCCTGCTGTGCAAGTCATAGCTGTAAGCTTTTTAACTTAGGTAGCTGAATTATTATTCAATTTTTATTTTTAGAGCCAGAGCAGACACAATCAATTTAATTTCAATGCTCTGATCATAAACCTCCATGTTAATATAGCCCCTTTAAATCAAGTGTTTATGAGTTCTATAAGCACCACCTGGAAATTTTACCTTAAGGTCCTAAAGTCATTTGGCTACAAATTACTTAATATTCTTGTGCACCAATTTCTGTGGCCTGGATTTGATTATTTCTAATTATCATAAATGCTCCTCTGTGTTCCAGACGTGCACTGTTACAGTCACTCCATCAACGCAATATTTCACGTTCATGTTCAGACTCAAAGAGAGCTGAGTTCTAAACCATGCGTGCTTTCCCAGCCCTGGAGTGAGACATTTAGCAACTCTCAAACCTCTTATTGTGCAATAGACAAAGACCGCAAACGTTGCACCCCTTTTTCCACTTGTGGACTATCAGATTCTACCTGAATTGTTATCTTTTCCTCCTGGAGACTGTGTTGACTTCACATAGCACAACTAAGAATGCAACATGGGACGTTTCTTTGCAATGAGCTTGCAGTGTGTCTCTTTGTAAATATCACAGGCCCAAGTACAATTTGTGTTGTCCCTGCCTTTAGGATGACTCCTATTGGCATCTGATGATCCCAGGAGGAACCTTTGCCTGGTTCACTTCCCGCAGCACTAAAGCAGGGGAAGCATTTGAGATTGATGCTTCCATCCTGACCCTACTCCTGGCACCTCCCCCTAATCCCCATTCTGCTCTTCACCTCAGTGCATCCAGCAGGCTGAGCAGTTGGAGCTGATGTTACTCAGGCTGTCAAAGGTGCAAGTTAAGGCAGCCGAGTTAAGGCAGGAGGCAAGAGGCAGGTCATCCCCTCCTCTGACCTTTACTGCTCTCAAGGCCTCTGCTTCCTTCAAGATGAGGGGGCCTGACAAAGGCAAGGTCAAGGCTGCAGGCTTAAAGGTAACCTTTCCACTCTGTATTTTCACAAACTAGACACACTTTCCCTCTGCTCCTAATTTCTTTCAAAAAATACAGACGGATTTCCCATTTTAATTTGACAAACACTTCTGCTCATTTGCTGGCTTTAGGGTCAGGAATACAGGCCATTAGGAGAGGTTGTACTCACCAAACCTCATTTCTGGCACCTAGTGATGGGTGCTATCTGGTCAAAACTTAGCTCTAGGGATGGTGGAGACTAACAAAGTGAGGCAAGACTTTCACCATGCACTTTTTGCAATATAACAGGGGATCAAAAGAGAATGAAGCCAAGTCTTTCATATACCCAGTGCTTCTAGAAAATAAAGTGAGCTGTTTATTTAAATGTGTGCTGTAGATATAGATACTTTTACTCTTTATTTCAAGATAAAAAGTGATAAACTACAAAAAGTCATATTATAGAAATAACTGGAACTAAGCTTTTAATAACTAAGTCATATATTAATGAAATATAGGATTTTAATGTTATCTTTAATTATTAACATAATCAGTAATATTAATATTAATCTGATCATTAATAACCTTTAAATGGCTTGGTATTGCCTCACAGTACTAGAAAAATAACTATTATTTACTAATCATTTTACCTGTAATTTAATGGCTCACTAAATATTATTTAATTTTTTAAAATTAAATAAACAAAACAATAGAGACATTTGGTTACTTGAAAGGCAAGTGTACAACAAACTACAAATAATGAATGTGGGAGAGGTTGGTGGGTCCCAGCCCAGCAGCTAGTAAGACCCTGCTCCCTGGAGGGACAGCATGCCAACACACATGGTACAAAGAACTCAATAAGAAGCAAAAGTTCCTGTACAACTCATGCAAGCCTGTTAGGAAATGTTATTACCACCCGTCACCTTTCCCTGATCACCTCCCCCGGACCAAGGATCCAGCTGCTCAAATGACTCACAGAACTTTTCCTGCAGCTAAAAGGATTCTTCTTAGATTCCTCTCCCCATACCCACTCCCAGCCAACATACCTCATCATCACCAAGTAGGAATTCTTTCTCCTCCTAGACTCATAAGGAAACCAGCATGCCCCTGTCTCTCTCAGCCTCCATACTTCTTGATCAACAAAATAGTCCTATCACCCCACATCTCTCTGGTATGTCCCCTCTCCCCCATAGAGAAGAGACATCCCCAACCACTTTATTGACTTCAATCTCTTCCCCTAACCATCCCATTTTATTTTGTGTCTGGGGCCCTTTTTTCTACAAAGCAAATCTGTTCAAGTTCCTCATCTGCTTAGAAGCAACTTTAAGCAATTGCCCAAACACCTTCAAAATAACATGAAACCTCTTTCCTTGTGAAGTTCAACTTCAGGTACACCTTAGAATCAAGGGGTAAGTTTTTTAAATATTTTGACGCCTGGACTATATCCGAGACCAATTAAACTAAAATATGTGAGAATGGGGCATCAGGATTTTCCATTTCCCAGGTGATTCTGGGATGCAGCCAAGGTTTTGAAAGTTGATCATGCTTCAGTCTACCTGACAGGCTGGAGAAATGAGGTTCACAGCTGAAAAGTACACATCGCTCAACATGAGTCCCTTTTATAGGTCCTCTCCTTGCCTCCATCTTTTGGCACCAGAAATCCATTGATTTTACTGATATGTTTACTTATTTACCTATTTATTTATAGTTTAACAGGTCTCAGATGTGTAAGATTAGATTTTGCATTCTTGTGTTTATGGCATACATTGTTCCATGCTGACTTATTTTTATTAATGTATTTAGTTATTTATTTTTAATAATATAACTAGTTCTTATAAACTCACTCTCAGAAAGCAAGTGTGACCTTTATAATAATTTACATGTAACCATAAGCTTCACTTTTTTTGCCTTCCTCTTTCATTGCAACAATCATTCTTTATACTATATTCATTAACCTATGACTTCCCTTTACTTAAAGTTTTACTAGTCATATGTATTTCTAAGGTTATTGTATTTCTATTTTTTAATTTATCAAAATTATTTTAATTTATGAAAAATATTTTACTGAATAAATATGCATTATAGTATCAGACATTCACAAGAAAGTGAGAAAAAGAGACAGGGAACCAGAGAAAGAGATAGAGAAAGAGAGAAACAGAGAAAGAGACAGACAGAAACAGAGAGAGAGAGGAGAATGAGAGAGTAAATTTTATTTTAATGAATTCCCATGGTATAGTCGGGGTTGGCAAGTCTAAAATCTGTAGGGCAGGTGGGCAGACTTACAATTCAACTGAAAGTTGATGATTCAGACTTGAGTTTGAATTCTGAAGGCCTGCAGGCTAGAAACTCAGGTTATGGTACAGTCTTTAGCTGAAACTTGTCTTTGCTCTTAAGGTTTTCAACTGATTAGCTGAAGCCCACCCACTTTATGGAGGCTAATCTTCTTTACTCAGAGTCTACTGATTTAAATGTTCATCACATTTCCTTCCCCTTCCCCCCGCACCCCCCCCCTCCTGTCATCTGTTTCATTTCTGATACTAGAAATTTGTGTCCTCTCTCTTTTTTCTTAGCCTGGCTAGATGCTTATTGATTTCATTGATCTTTTCAAAGAATCAACTTTTACTTTCGTTGACGTTCTCTATTAATTTTCTGTATCCAATTTTATTGATTTACTAGGGGCCCAGTACATGAATTCGTGCATCTTTTTTTTTTTTTTAAATATATTTTATTGATTTTTTACAGAGAGGAAGGGAGATGGATAGAGAGTTAGAAACATCGATGAGAGAGAAACATCGATCAGCTGCCTCCTGCACACCCCCTACTGGGGACGTGCCCGCAACCAAGGTACATGCCCTTGACTGGAATCGAACCTGGGACCCTTCAGTCCACAGGCTGACGCTCTATCCACTGAGCCAAACCGGTTTCGGCTCGTGCATCTTGAAAGGAATTGTGGGCCGTGAGGCTGTGGTAGGCACAGGGGCAGGTCTCGGCTCACCCTTTGTGCCCCCACCCAGCCCGTCCTGCTGCGGCCCCAGGTTCCCTGTCTGCTGGCAGCCCCACTCCCCCTGCCACTGCTCCCACACACTGACAGCGCCAGCCCCACCTGCACCCGCTGATGGCACAGAGCAATTGGGAACAGCACCAGCAGTGGGTGTGAGTGGTGGCTGCTGCCCCAATCGCCCCTCAGGAGCAGGGGGAGGTGAAGAAGGCCTCAGGGGCGATCAGGGCTGGCAGCTGCCACTTGCACCCACTGATGGCGCCGAGTGATTGGGAATGGTGCTGGGCACTGGCAGTGGGTGTGAGCGGTGGCTTCGGCATTGGCAACAGGTGTGAGCGGAGTGGGCCCTGGCAGTAGGTATGAGTGCCGGGTGGGAGCAAAGAATTTTCAGTAACCACCAGAGGCTCACCCCAATGACAGTGACTGGCGCCCTGCCTTGGTCTGGTGCCCCCGCTCACCTGCTTCACCATCCCACCATGACCAACGCCCACCATGTTCCTCACAGGCCCCGTGGTGGTCAGCACACATCATAGGAACCAGTTGTTCAGTTGTTCCGATTGTTCCACGGTTCAGTCTTTTTGCATATTAGCCTTTTATTATATAGGACTAGAGGCCTGGTGCACGAAATTCGTGTACAGGTGGGGTCCTTAGGCCTGGCCAGTGATCAGGGCCAATCAGGGCCTTCCTGCTGGTTGCTGGCTGCCAGCCAGGGCCTGCCAGAAGGGGAAGGGACTGCAGGAGGTTGGCCAGCTGCAGGAGGTTGGCTGTGGGAGCGCACTGACCACCAGGGAGCAGCCTCTGCATTGAGCATCTGCCCCCTGGCAGTCAGTATGCATCATAGTGACCAGTTGTTCTGGTTGTTCTGGCATTCTGGTCACTTAGGCTTTTATATATATAGATATTATAATTCTTATTTTCTTTCTTCTTCTTTCTTTGGATTTTATTTGCTTCTCCCACCCCCTAGTTCTGTAAAGTGGAAACTTAGATAGTCAATATTAGGTATTTTCTTATTTCCTTGTGTATTTATTCAATGCTATGACTTTCCCTCTGTTGACTGCTTTTGCTGAATTCCACAAAGTTTAGTAAGTTGCATTTTCATTTTTATTTAGCTTAAATATTTTAAAATTTATTTTGATATTTCTTATTTGAATCATGTATTATTTATAAGTGTGTTGTTTAATCTCTATTGTTTTATTATTTATTTTTAGTTTACATTGTGATCTGAGAGCATATGTTGTATGATTTTAATTTTTAAACTTTTGTTAAAGTATGTTTTATGAACTGGCATGTGGTCTATCTTGGTGAATATTTCTTGTGAACTTGAAAAGAGTGTGTATTATGTTACTTCTGGATATAAAAAAGTCTACAGATGTCAATTACACCCAGTTGACTAATAGTATTATTGAGTTCAACTATATCATTACTGATTTTCTGCCTGTTGAGAAAAAAATTCAACCACTATTCAAATTTATTTAATAGGTACATTACTTTTTAAGAATGCCTTTTTTTGTCAGATAAACATTTTTGGAAGTTTATAATAATTATTGTTATTTATAAATTGATGTTTATAAATTTTCTAACAAGCTATTTATTAATTTAAATTTTCAAAGTTGTCGCATACAATTTGTATCTTTCCAAAAATAAGCCTGTTATTTTCTCTCTCACTCTACTTTAATTAACTTCTGCCAGTAAATTCTTAATTTTATTTATATACTTCCATAGTAATAGTATAATGAATATATAACTAAACTTGCATTATATCATTCTTCAATGCATGAAAGACTATATATAATTTTACAAATTTGAACATGTATGTTATAATATTTTGATGTAATGTTTGCAAATTTATATCTAAAGGAAATTTTGATTAAAGCATTGAATTTGAACTAAAATAAATATTCCATGAGGAATTAAGTCCAGCTGGTATTTGTATTGTAACAGTGCCTGTTTCTTTTTTGTATCTGGATAAGTAAAGGGAACATTGTCAGTTGCGGTATTAAATTATTTTATTCACTATAAGCATAAAACAAATCTATAGATGGACCTCAAATTACCTTCCAAAAGGTTCACTATTATTTTCCTCCTTTATGAGGGAGCCCTCAAGAGATAACATTTTACACCAAATTATGATGCCTGGTGCCCTTAGTAAATTTAAACTCTATTGAACTCAGTTTCACCTATAGAACCATAACCATTTTTTTCCACTGGGGTTTTGTGAAGATTGTGAGATAGTGTAGGTGGGCAAATTTAATATCTGTTACATGATATTGCAGTATAATACCTGTTTCTTTTATTGTAAGAATTTATTTTAGCTGTTTATATTCCTTAGATTTATGAATCCGGGGACTCAGGGTGTATTACTTATATGTAAAAAAGTAAGATATGAGCAACTTGACTCTTCATAACATTACCATATGTTTAGATAATTTAACAAACTTGTCAAAGACAATTTCTTAGTTAAAAATTATATTGGGAGCATTAGCTGTATGTTCACAGATAGCCAAGAAATTTTACTTTAAAACTAAACAAGTGTTTGCTATACCTAAAACTATGCTTTTAAAATGTTATTTTAAAATAATATTGTGTTTAAATAATATGTTTATATTAAACTAACTGTAGAGGCTTCCAATATCTCTGGATTTCTTTATATCTAATTATAGAGAAACAGGATATTCTACACCTAATCATAAAAATGTCAATTCTGCTATAGTTGTTACATCTGGTAAAGAAACATTCCTTTTAAAAAATATATAGTTTTGCCAAAACCGGTTTGGCTCAGTGGATAGAGCGTCGGCCTGCGGACTGAAGGTTCCCGGGTTCGATTCCGGTCAAGGGCATGTACCTTGGTTGTGGGCACATCCCCAGTGGGAGGTGTGCAGGAGGCAGCTGATCGATGTTTCTCTCTCATCGATGTTTCTAGCTCTCTATCCCTCTCCCTTCCTCTCTGTAAAATATCAATAAAATATATTTAAAAATATATAGTTTTATTGATTTCAGAGAGGAAGGAAGAGGGGGAGAGAGATAGAAATATCAATGATAAGAGAGAATCATTGATCGCCTGCCTCCTGCATGCCCCACACTGGGGATTGAGCCAGCAACTCAGTCATATGCCCTGACCGGGAATCAAACTGTGACCTCCTGGTTCATAGGTCAAGGCTCAACCACTGAGCCAAGCTGGCCAGGCAGAGGCATATTTCTTAAAGCTCTGTTTTTACCCCTTCTTTCACATGCATTTCCCCAATCAACATAATTCTGAATCATCTTTGTTGAGAAGGAAACAACCAGTGGTAGGCTGAGAAGGAATTATGACCCATTCCATGGGTGGGAGGAAGCCTTATTTTTAGTATTTGCCAATTTCTCTGAAATACATATTCCCTTCATAGTCAGATTCAAGCTATCAATGTGCCAAACTGAGCAAAGAATTTGGAAGGTACTAAGTGATGTGCCCATTATACTCTGAAATTGGTTGGTTCCGAATCTATTTTTTTTCTTGAAACAAAGAAAAAAGAAATAATAACGGTTCCTTATCTCAATGCCCTGTTCATGCTCTTCAGTGAGAAGGATAGCTCTAGGAATATTTTTTTCATTTTGTATAATGTTTCATTGCACATGATCCTGCAAGTACTCATCCTACCCAATACTTGCTCAGCAATGACTAAGGTGATTGACAAATACACTGAGATCTTTGTATTAAATCTGTGCAACTCTATCCTCTCATTGTACTTTAAGATGTATGTGCATGTTTTCTTCTCTCCTAAATATTGTGCTGTAAGCTCTTCTTGGTGTCATTAAAATGCCGGTGGAGTGGGGGGTGCGGGGCAGGCGGCGCACTTGGGAAACCTTGTTCAGAAGGATTGAGTCACCCAGGAATCTCCCAGGGCAACTTCTCATTCAGGCATTGGCCAGCAGCCCATTGTCTGGGGGAAGATGGTGTAATTTTATATTTTGTGTTTTAAGGGTTCAAAAGCTGATTTTTTTTTTTAGAACTCCTGGGTACAGATCACCATGACCGAAAAGGAAATGATTTTCCCAGATCCAGGAGTAAACGGTATCTGGGTTTTATCTTGGGCTCACTGTGAGCTGGAAATGAGTCACTCAGGAATGGAGACACTAGAGCTCTTAAAATTCAGAGATGACAGAAAACCCAAGGGGGATGATGTTAGACTACTTGTTAAAATGTAGAGGTGGCTACAGTGATTAATTAGAAATAATGTAACACCTACTGTATTCATGACAATTACATATGGCAAGTTTGTATTGTTAAATAGGCAAGTACTATTAAACACACAAGAACATGCTATATGGATTGTGATTTTTTCTTAGATATATGCATCACAAGAATGCATTTTTTACTTATAATTGATGGTGAAGAAGCAGTGGTACCCTAGTTCCCAATGCAAAGATTGACAGTGGACTTGTGCTCACCCTGAACTTCTTTGTGAGAAGCTCCAGTGCTGCAATTGGTCAGCAAATGCTACTGATAGAAAATTTTCTGTGCTTAGTTTTCTCCATCTTTGACTTAGTCACATGTTCAGATGCAAAGCCTTCCTTTCATGAGGATCATGTACAATATATTTGTGTGATCTCATAGGAACAGAACCAAAATGTGACATGAAATACAGCTGTGAGTATGATTAACAAACTGATTAAAACTGATTCAGAAAGCAAAGAAAGTTACTTAAACTTCGAGTGTGAAAGAGAGGTGGAGCATATGATAGATGTCAATATTGTCTTTTTGGAGAATGGAATTTTAAAAAGGATTTTGGAGCATCAAGTTCCCTTTTGCAGATTACTTTTCTTCAAAACAACATAATTAAAAAATTTTTTTGAATTCCTTGTCTCCATATATATTAGTCCAGTTTTAAAGAAAATGAACAACCTAAGACAGGCACAGTCGCAGAGGAGCCATCAGGACAGAAATTGGGATCAACAGAGGTGGGGCACAGACCCTCACCCTCCCCAACCTTGCAGGGGCCTGAACCCTCACCCCGTCTGAGGGAGGTCTCCTGCCCCCATGGCTGCTTTGCTTCCCATGCCCAGCTCAGATCGGGACACAGGTGGCAGACAGTGACTTGGCCCAGCTCAGATTGGGACCCAGGTAACAGACCGAGACTTGGCCGACAGCAGCTGCCCTATATCTAAACCCAGTCTAGCACCAGGAATGCTCGGGGCCTACTCAAGAATGCAAATAATCCTTTCCACTAATATTTACAGGGTAAACTAAGATTGTTGGTAGAGTATTAAATTTGACAGTAAAATAATAATCAAGTTTTCAGATTAATTTAAATAGGCTAATTGAAATAAGTGAATATTCAAGAAAATTTAATTGTAATGGACAAAAAGCTGTTCCTAATGTGGTAACTAAAATTTCTATTGGTAGTTCATCTCATGGTAAAATTCCTGAACATGCAATGAAACTAAAGCAGTCATATTTTTGTGCAAAAAAATAAAATTTAAAGTTATCAAGACTGCATTATAAAATTTACAAAACCCTCCATTAATCAAAAAAGGGGGGATAGTAGGGTAATATCATGTAAGGAAAAATATCCTTTAAGTAAATTACATCTAGAAAACTTTTACTTTACAAAATTAATTTTCATTTGTAATGCTAACAGCAAGACACCCATGAAAAACACACATGGTGTCTAAATAAGACAAAGGAAAATCGTTTGGGCAAAAATAAAAAGGATCCCAAATCAATTATATAGAAAAGATTCCTTTATTAACTTTTGGTCGAGAATATGTTTGTATATTTTCAGAAAACAACTCCAAGACCATATGGATTCCTGCAACAGAGAGGAATTGACAGGTCTGCTCCAACCACGAAGACAAAAGGAGAAACAGTCCAGAGATGGAAGACGCTGACGATGCCTTGCCACGCTAACAGTCAGCAGCTGTGCGAAGCAGCAGGTTGCCTAGGACCAAACCAGAGAGGGTCAGACCTGCATTGCCACCATGTGCCCACCATCCAGATATCATTGCTGACATGTACACTTAAGGAACTGTTTGACATTGAAACGGGGACTCAGAACTGTTGGACATTGAAATCGGGACTCAAACATTTTTTGTTATTATATATTTATTTCTAGTCTGCAGAGGCAAGATTTTTTAAAGGAAAGAAATGGGGAAAAAATAGATACAGAGGCAAAGAAGCATTGAACAGACTGTCAAACTACAGCGGAAAGGCAGAGGATGTGGGGGGGGGGTGTGGTAAGAGATCAGAGGAAGGACTTGTATGCATGCATATAAGCATAACTAATGGATAAAAGACACTGGGGGGGCAGGTAAAGGCATGTACTGGGGGAAAGGGGAGGCCGGGGGGAGGTCAATGGGGAAAAAAAAAAAGGAGACATATGTACTACTATTTGTAATACTTCAAACAATTTAAAAAAAAGAAAAAAGAAAAATGTCAAAAAAAAAAAAAGAAAAAAGAAAATGAAAGGGTGTCACCCTTTTTCTTGCACGTATTGGCCTTGGTCGCTGCTGTTAACAGGGTCAGTTTGGGTTAGATGCCATTTTCTTTAGGGGTTGATTTCCCTTGTGGTGAACTTTCTCTGTCATCATGAAGAGAATCAGGCTCCACTAATGTGTCAAAAGAAATGACAACAGAGAAACCAGGCCATTCAAATAGGCAGTACATCAGTCAATATGATCACCTTGGCTTTCTGTCTGTATAGCACATGTGAACCTCACACTTTTTTAGTGGTTCTGCCCAAGCCTTAAAGTTCCTCCACCCTGAATAAATACCTTGAATGACATCTACTTCTGCTCCTCCTCCCCCTCCTTCATTTCCTCCTCCTCTTCCCCTTCTTTCTTCTTTTCATAAATCCCATCCTTAGGGGAAAGTACAGTATAAACTCAACTTACAAAGAAATACTTGCAATCTTCTGAAAATTATCAAGGAAATTGATTTTGGCCTCTCTGCTCCCTTGTGGGTTTTTTTTTTAATTTTTTTGCAAAGCAGAAGCTATTGTTGATTTGTGTGTCAAGTAGAACGTCTAAATTTATGTAACCGCTGCCCCTCCTAACCACACTGAGAGGCCAGATATCCTCTAATCCAGAGTGTTAAATTGTTGTGTGTTGTTCTAACATAAGTTGCAACTTATACATCTTATAATAGACAAGTTTTATGTAACACTATTGTATGTTGAAATAAGTCTGTAGGTTGAATTTCCCGTGTGGCTTTGCCACAGGCAGAAAGCTTTGAGGGAATAAAGGCTTCATCTGGAGCTGCTTGGAGCTCACAGAAGACACAGAAACTCTGGGTGCTGAGGACAGAGAGGGGCAGGTTCCCCTTGCCTTCTGTGGCTGCTTCAAGTTGCTCTTGCTGTTTCATGTGACATGGTAACAGCCAAAAGTGGCACACCTTTCCAAGTCCTTTTTAGAGGCCAGATAATTTATATGGCAATCTCATGCAAATCTTGGAAAGTATGTTTTAAATCCAAGGATGATAATGACTAAAATGAATTCAATACTGACCCCTAGAACCTGGAGAGGTGGGCATTTTCCTTCACACCATTCCTATCTCCATCATTATTTTCCATGCTCTCTTTGCTGAACTCATTACAATGTGGAAAGGAGTACAGAGCTTTGTTTCCACCCTTAGAAGGAAAATATGCCAGTTAATCTACAAAGTCATACATTTATTAAGCCACAAGAGAGCTGATGTATCAAGGCAACCAAGACTCAGCATCCCATAGAGAAACACACCTCTGAAAGGGAGGCAAGATGAATTAGCTGCTGCTCTTTGGTAAAGTGTTGGAGAAAGAGGTGGCCATATTTTAAGTGGATATCAGGAAATTAAATAGAGGCCGGCTGGTGTGGCTCATTGCTTAATGTCGACCCATGAACTAAGAGGTCATCGGTTCAATTCCTGGCGTGGGCATATGTCTCAGTTGCAAGCTTGATCTCCAGTAGGGGGTGTGCAGGAGGCAGCCCATCAGTGTTTCTCATAGATGTTTTTCTCTCTCTAAAAATTCAATAATATATATATATATATATATATATATATATATATATATTCATGAAATTAAATACAATTGTCTAAAAAATTCTTCTAGACCAGTGCTGGCTGCTATGTTAGTTTTAAATAGGTAGTGTCCCCCAGTGACCCATTCAACTCCAAGCATTTTTCTGCAGGTCTTCATTGTGAGCTCAAGATACATTGGGGGCAGGCAGAAAAGCTGGGAGAATATGCAGACATACAGGTTATTGGAAGCTCCTGAATGACAGGAATAAAGCGCGATCAAAGATACAGAACAGCCCTAACCGGTTTGGCTCAGTGGGTAGAGCGTCGGCCTGCGGACTGAAAGGTCCCAGGTTCGATTCCGGTCAGGGGCATGTACCTGGGTTGCGGGCACATCCCCATTAGGAGGTGTGCAGGAGGCAGCTGACCTATGTTTCTCTCTCATTGATGTTTCTAACTCTCTATCCCTCTCCCTTCCTCTCTGTAAAAAATCAATAAAATAAAAAAATTAAAAAAAGATACAGAACAGTTTAACTCCTTATTTCTAAAAATGTTTTCCAGTACATTCATGCTCTGAACATCATCTTCTCACAAGGTTGTGAGGTGAATAGACTTCACATCTAGTCAATCACTTAAGCCACATGATTCACCCAATTCTGTCCATGACCCCAGAAGATTTACAGAGTCCAGAAAAATGTCTTTTTTTTTTTTTACCTACATTCAATCAAGGATAGCATAAGATTCTGACCTGTGTCTTCAGGTGACCAGGCTGCACTGTAAGGTTTGGGCATATGACATTTCAATGGCAGGTAAGTTCTTTCCTCAAGGATGTCTTGCTACCCAGGTAGCTGCTCAAGCTGTCCATCTACCTTGAGGTAAAAATGATCTTTGCATCAGTCCTCAGTAGTTGCTCTGTTCTCATTATCTCTCCTTCACCTTGTTGATAGTTGAAAAGGGAATTATTCTTGTCCTAGGGTAATAGGAATAGATGGACATGCAGTACTCAACACTGGGTAGATAAGACTGACAACTGTTTATTAGTTACATATACTCACTGCCCAAGGATGGACACCACACACCGTGTAGGTGACATAAAGTTTGCACTTGGGAACATAGAGAAGAAGCAGGAGCTGTGGGAGGCAGGCTTCATAGCTCCCAAAGGGTGAGGTGCCACATGGTTTCCATGACTTGCTTGTTTAAAAAATTCTTGAGCTGTCAGAGAGCTGAAACCCACTACTCAAAAATAAACTGGAAGTGCTCCTGGTTCTCTCAACACGCATGGTGGTTTGGCTGGGAACATTATCTACCGGACCAGGAATTTGTGGGTAGAACTATAATAGCAGTTTTACCAGATCTCAAGGCAGCACTTAGTATTTGTCTTTAATTTTAAGCCTCACATCACAAGCTCTCAAAATTTCAGGAGTAAAAAAACCACCCCAGGGGCGATAAATCAAGAGTAATTCTCACATTTACCAACATTCTGACCCAGAATCAAGGTCTCCTCTCTGTAACTACCTCTGACAGTTACAACTTATGTCTTGGGAAGAGTTCCTTATTGAATGTAAAAAAAAAAAATTCTGATGATATCTTCTTCCTCACATCATGGGACCCTGCCCAGTATTCTCAGTAACTGTGCGGGCCTTCATGTACCCGTTTTGTGGAAGCTACCATGATCATCAACTCATGTGATTTGAAAAGTCCTCAAATAATTCCAAGAAATCCACACCTACTCTCTGATATGGACAAATTCAAAGATTGAATGAGAATAGTCTGTCATCCAAAAAGGATGCAACAAAAATTTAACCACAGTAAGTCATTCTATTCTATTTGACTCCCACTTACTAATGAAAAAGCAGGGCATAAAAGTAGGTGAGATTTATAAAATCATCCTGTTATTAAAAGTTAAAGTCACTCCAAGTTTTGGTATTGTTCTACTATTGCACATGTCAACCAGTAATCATAGCTTACAAATGTATAACATATATAATATTAAGGTTACTTAATGCATCAGCTATTCATCCCTGTGTAACACACCACACACACACACACACACACACACACCACACACACACACACACACAATTTAGTTGAAAATAAGCATTTTATTTGCTTAGGAGTTTTTGGGTTAGCAAACTGGGATAGGATTTTCTGGATGATTTGTCTATTGGTGTCACTTGAGTTCACTTTGAGTAGCTCACCTGAGACTAGATGGACCACGATGGCCTCATTCACCTGTCAGAGGTTGGTGCTGGCTGTTGATGGACCATGTGTCTCAGAATGGTCTGGGCTTTCTTTCCATCGTGTGTGGTTTTAAGAGCCATATGCTTGGATTCCCTTCTAAGTCAGATGTCCAGATTGAGTTCAATGGGAGAAGTTGAAAATGTAGTGATACCCAGCTTACTACACTTAATCTCTGTGAAATAAAGTTTTGCAACAAGTAGGTAAAGAGCTTTTCCATGCAAAAGATATGGTAGATGTTGTGATGTTATTTCCTTGGATATCCATAATCCATGAGCTCACTTCAAACTCAACAGATTTTTTAAAATTAAATGTTGATCTCTTCAAATATTTAACATAACATCTTAATAAATAAAAGATTACAATCCTTATTCCACAAAGGGACCTATCACAGTTTTTTTTTAGCTAGTTCTGCTTTTATTTCTACATTGCCCATCTGGCAAGTGTCTGTCTGAGTGCTTTAGAAGCCAAAACAAAGTCAAATTTAAATTGACAGAAGCCCAAAACCACAGTCAAATCTTAGAGACAGGAATCTCTTTTCAGCGAGAGGGGGCAGGGCAGTACAACTTTTAAAACTGTGGATTTTGAGACTGACAAATCTAAGCTTTCATGCCATCCTGAAATTCATTAATGGTGTGATCTTGAAGCCATTTTATGACCTTCTCTGTCTCCTCATTGAAATGGCCATAATGATGACAGTGTGACTGGTTGTTGAGAGGTTTAAATTATTTGTAAATTATCTGAAAGTGTCAGAATTTGTATTTCAGGTATTAGAAAATGTCTCTTGAACCTGGAGAATTTTTTTTTTCTTTCAGAGACTTGTTTTAACAACTGAACATCTAAGTCCTTCGCAATTCTCTTAGATTTCAGTTTAATTCCAGAAAGTTACTTTGCCTCTAGAAGAAGAATTTTCAAAGACTGGGCGGATGACTGAATTAGGAATAACACCTGCTCCCTCTGTATCCCAGGAGGATGGTAAAATGGTGACCACCAAGAACTCAAGTCAGCCCTAGTCAGTTTGGCTCAGTGGATAGAGTGTCAGCCTACAGACTGAAAAATTTCAATTCTGGTCAAGGGCACTTGCCCGGGTTGCAGGCTTGATTCCCAGTAGGGGGCATGCATGAGGCAGCCAATCAATAATTCTCTCTCATCATTGATGTTTCTATATCTCTCTCCATCTCCCTTCCTCTCTGAAATCAATAAAAAATATATTTAAAAAAGAACCCAAGTCAGAGACCATAGGCAGCTGCCCCTCAGCAGGCGGGAACCTCCTGGTCCACTCTGGAGGTTCCCAGAGCTGGCCCTGGTGGCCAGTGAGGTCCACTCTGAGGATACTCATCTGAAATCCTGAGGTACTTCATAGTTCTCCTGAGGACAAGTCACATATTCATTTTTATGACTTTTCACTTGAATTAATGAGTAAAAAGTCTAAAATACTTTTCCACAATCACATAATAAGGTAAAAATGTAGCTATGTCTGAAAAAGAAAAAAACAAACACTAGAATTCAACATATATTCTATTCACTGTGTGTGTGTTTTTCTGGCCCCATCATTGCATGCATGGCAATCAATGCATGAAAATATAAAACATTCTAGGCCTTCTTACTCCTGTCTTTCTCTTTCTCCTTCTTACAAGTTTTGAGAGAAGGTTGTGATCTTTTCGTGTTTTTCTCAGTTTTGCTGAGATATAATTGACATACATTACTGTGTAAGTTTAATGTGCACAGCATGATGTCTTGACTTATTGTGAAATGATGACCATGACAAGCTTAGTTGGCATCCATTATCTCATGGAGATATTAAAAAAAAAAAAAAAGGAGAGGAAAACGTTGTTGGTTTTTTTCCCCTTGAGATAAGCACTTTTAGCATTTACTCTTAGCAACTTTCAAATACACCACACAGCAGTGATACTGTAGTCATCATGTTGTACAATACACCCAGTATTTATCTTATAACTTGAAGTTTATACCTTTCCAATACAGAAGGAGATCCACCTAAATGTCTCCCTATTCCCTGCAAAATGTCTACCTTTTTTTTTTCCCAAAGAACTTGCAGGGGTGGAGTATTTCAATCTCAGAATTTAACTATGTGAGAAAAAAATGTCTGATTATTGACCAGACAAGGAAACTGAAACAATAAAACAAAACGCTATGTCCAAAACCCCAGGACATCAGGAAGAGTTTGGGTTTCTCAAATATAACAAGGACACAAGGACAGAGGAAGCCCTGTTCCCTCTCCTCTCCACCTCTCCACTGTGTCCCCCATCTCTCTAAATAGAGGTGCCATGCCCTCTGCCCTTCAAATCTAACTCAGCACCGCTGTTAAAGGGGGCCCTTCCCGGCACATTACTTTTCATATAACCTCACTCTAGCTTCATCCAGCTCTGTCCCTTCTCGTGAGATTAGGATGTCCCCCTCTTCTAGATGCTACTCTCAGAACCAAGACATCAGAATTTCCTGCCAAATGACAACATCTACTTCTGATGTTGATGGGATTTTTTCCCTGCAGACAAAGCCTATAACTTTAAGCAGGAAAAGTCCCCAGGGGGTGATGAGGTAATGTTGGAGCTTGGGCATGTGGTCTGGGCTAGCCACACTTGTGTTCATGAGGTCCTCCCTATGCCAGTGGCCATCATGGCAGGAAGGAATTGAATCAGACCTGATCCTCCCCACCCTGCCCCCCATTTCCCTGAATCAGAGAATTTTGCATTGAAACCTGGCTTTCCTGGTTTGGCAAGATTAAAAGATGTAACATATATTTTTAAAACAATCTGCTAGCTGGATTTATTAACTAAATATTTATAGAGATGGTACATGAGCTTTATTTTCAATTCTCCCCCAGGCCCTGAAAATGTAAGGACTTGGCAAAAGATGAGTTGCCCTCACATACCTCATCCAAACTGCAAAGGCCTATCTAGGTCCTCTATTTCCAAAATACATCACAAATGTGTTTTCTTACTGGGTCCACGCCCTTGGCTCTTACATAGAAAAGCCTTCTAAACACTCTCAGCTTCTACTCTCTTCCCTATGTGGCAGAAAGGTCAGATCATGGATTTCACATTTCTTAAAGGTCCCCCTGGTTTCCATCACTTTTTCTCTAAGTGGTTTTTATTTTATTTTTATAATAGTTTTAGATTTACAGACAAATTGCAAAGATAGTAGTGTTTCCATATCTTCTGCACCCAATTGCCCCTATTATTAACATCTTACATTAATATGATGGCTTTTGCACAACTAACAAAACAATATTAACACATTATTATTTTTTAAATATTTTTATTGTTTAAAGTATTACATATATTAGTACATATATCTCCTTTTTTTTCCCCATTGACCTTCCCCCAGCCTCCCCTACCCCCTGTCGCATGCCCTCATCCCACCCCCACCAGTGTTTTGTGTCCATTGGTGTGCTTATATGCATGCATACAAGTCCTTTTGTTGATCTATTTCCCTCCCTCCCCAACACTCCCCAGCCTTCCCACTGTAATTTGACAGTCTGTTAGGTGCTTTACTGCCTCTGTATCTATCTTTTTATTCATCAGGTTATAATGTTCTTCATTTTTCATGAATGAATGAGATCATGTGGTATTTTTCTTTCATTGCCTAGCTTATTTCACTTAACATAATGCTCTCCAGGTCCATCCATGCTGCTGCAAATGGTAAGAATTCCTTCTTTTTTATAGCAGCGTAGTATTCCATTATGTATCAGGGGTCCTCAAACTATGGCCTGCGGGCCACATGAACCCCCCCGAGGACATTTATCCAGCCCACCGGGTGCCACTGCCTGTCCTGCTTAGCAGCCAACTCGTCCCAGGCCCACAGTGCACATAGGAATTTGTTCATAGTTTTTTTTTTTAAACTATAGTCGGGCCCTCCAACAGTCTGAGGGACAGTGAACTGGCCCCCTCTTTAAAAAGTTTGAGGACCCCTGGAGATGTACCATAGTTTTCTAATCCACTCATCTGCTGATGGGCATTTAGGCTGTTTCCAAATCTTAGCTATGGTGAATTGTGCTGCTATGAACATAGGGGCTCATATATCCTTTCTGATTGGTGTTTCTAGTTTCTTGGGATATATTTCTAGAAGTGGGATCACTGGGTCAAATGGGAGTTCCATTTTTAGTTTTTTGAGGAAACTCCATACTGTTCTCCACAGTGGCTGCACAGTCTGCATTCCCACCAGCAGTGCACGAGGGTTCCTTTTTCTCCGCATCCTCACCAGCACTTGTCCTTTGTTGATTTGTTGATGATAGCCATTATGACAGGTATGAGATGGTACTGCATTGTCATTTTGATTTACATCTCTCAGATAATTAGTGACTTTGAGCATGTTTTCATATGTCTCTTGGCCTTCCTTCTGTCTTCTTTCAAAAAGATTCTATTTAGGTTCATTGCCCATTTTTTTATTGGATCATTTATCTTCCTTTTGTTAAGTTGTGTAAGTTCCCTGTAGATGTTGGAGATTAAACCTTTATCAGTGATAACATTTGCAAATATGTTCTCCCAAACAGTGGGCTTTCTTGTTGTTTTGTTGATGGTTTCTTTTGCTGTGCAAAAGCTTTTTATTTTGATGTAGTCCCATTTGTTTATTTTCTCTTTGGCGTCCATTGCCCTAGGGGCAGTGTCAGTGAAGAAGTTCTTTCAGCATATGTCTGAGATTTCTCTGCCTGTGGATTCCTCTAGTATTTTTATGGTTTCCCATCTTATGTTTAATTCCTGTATCCATTTTGAGTTTATTTTTGTGTATGGTGTAAGTTGGTGGTCTAGTTTCATTTTTTTTTTTGCATGTATCTGTCCAATTTTCCCAACACCATTTATTGAAGACATTGTCTTGACTCCATTGTATGTTCATGCCTCCTTTGTAAAATATTAATTGAGCATAGTGGTTTGGGTCGATATCTGGATTCTCTATTCTATTCCATTGGTCTACATGTCTGTTCTTGTGCCAGTACCAGGCTGTTTTGAGAAGTGGCTTTGTAATACAGCTTGAAATCTGGTATTGAGATCCCACCTACTTTGTTCTTCTTTCTCAGGATTGCTGTGGCTATTCAGGGTCTTTTTTTATTCCGGATGAATTTTTGGAGAGTTCTTTCTAGGTCTGTGAAATATGCCATTGGTATTTTAATGGGGAGTGTATTGAATCTATAGATTGCTTTGGGTAATATGGGCATTTTAATGATGTTGATTCTACCAATCCATGAACACGGTATGTTCTTCCATCTGTTTACGTCTTCCTCTATCCCTTTTTTCAGTCTCCTGTAGTTTTCTGCATATAGGTCTTTTACCTCCTTAGTTTATTCCTAGGTATCTTATTTTTTTTTGGTGTGATGGTAAATGGGATTGCTTTTTTAGTGTCTCTTTCTGTAAGTTCACTATTGGTGTATAGAAATGCCATAGATTTCTTGGTGTTAATGTTGTATCCTGCTACATTGCCGAATTCATTTATTAAGGCTATTAGTTTTTTGATGGAGTCTTTTGGGATTTATATGTACAATATCATGTCATCTGCAAATAAGGACAGCTTTATTTCTTCTTTTCCAATTTGCACACCTTTTATTTCTTCTTCTTGTCTAATTGAAATGGCTAATACTTCCAGTACTATGTTGAACAGGAGTGGTGAGAGTGAACATCCCTGTCTTATTCCTGTTCTTAGGGGAAATGGTTTTAGTTTTTTCCCATTGAGTATGATGTTAGCTGTGGGTTTATCATATATCGCTTTTATTATGTTGAGGTATGATCCTTCTATTCCCACCTTGTTGAGAGTTTTTATCAAGAAAGGGTGTTGGATTTTGTCAAGTGCTTTTTCTGCATCAATTGATATGACTATGTGATTTTTATCTCTCAATTTGTTTATATGATGTATCACATTTATTGATTTGCGGATATTGTACCATCCTTGCATTCCTGGGATAAATCCTACTTGGTCATGGTGTGTGATCTTTCTGATGTACTGCTGGATCTGATTTGCTAGAATTTTGTTGAGGATTTTGGCATCTATGTTCATGAGGGATATTGACCTGTAATTCTCTTTCATTGTGTTGTTTTTATCTGGTTTTGGTATTACGGTGATGCTAGCTTCATAGAATGAGCTTGGAAGTGTTCCTTCCTCTTGAATTTTTTGGAAGAGTCTGAGGAGGATAGGTTTTAGTTCTTCCTTGAATGTTTGGTAAAACTCCCCTGTGAAGCCATCTGGCCCTGGGCTTTTGTTTGCTGGAAGCTTTTTGATGACTGCTTCAATTTCTTCCATAGTTATTGGCCTATTGAGATGTTTAGATTCTTCCTGATTGAGTTTTGGAAGGTTATACTTTTCTAGTAATATGTCCATTTCCTCCAGGTTGTCCAGTTTGTTGGAATAGAGTTGTTCATAGTATTTTTTAACAATCCTTTGTATTTCAGTGTGGTCTGTTGTTATTTCTCCTCTTTCATTTCTGATTTTGTTTATTTGGGTCCTCTCTCTTTGCTTCTTGGTGAGCCTGGCTAGAGGTTCATCAATCTTGTTTATCCTTTCAAAGAACCAGCACTTGGTTTTGTTGATCTTTTGTATTGTTTTTTTTGGTCTCAATGTCGTTTATCTCTGCTCTGATCTTTATTATTTCCTTCCTTCTGCTTACACTGGGCTTCTCTTGTTGCTCTCTTTCTAACTTTTTGAGTTGTAGGGTTAGGTAATTTATTACCATTCTTTCTTATTTTTTGCAGTAGGCTTGTAGAGCTATGACCTTCCCTCTCAACTGCGTTCACTGTGTCCCATAGATTTTGGATTGTTGTGTTTTCATTGTCATTTGTTGCCATGATGATTTTTATTTCTTCTTTGATTTCTCTGGTAACCCAGTCATTGTTTAATAGTATGCTGTTTAGACTCCATGTGTTTGATTTTTTTGGGTTGTTTTTATTGTAGTTGATTTCCAGTTTTATGCCACTGTGATCTGAGAAGATGCTTGATATGATTTCTACCTTCTTGAATTTGAAGAGACTTTGCCTATGACCCAACATATGGTCTATCTTTGAAAATGACCCATGTGCACTGGAGAAGAATGTATATTCTGTGGCTCTGGGGTGAAATGTTCTAAAGATGTCAATTAATTCCATCTGGTCTAGTGAGTCATTTAGAATTGATGTTTCTTTGTTGATTTTTTGTTTAGAGGATTTGTCCAATGGTAACAGTGGGGTATTAAAGTCTCCTACTATGATTGTATTGCTGTCAATCTCTCCCTTGATATCCTCCAGGAGTTTTTTTCTTTTATGTATTTGGGTGCTCCTGTATTGGGTGTGTATATGTTTACCAGAGTTATTTCTTCTTGTTGGATTGCTCCCTTCAGTATTATGAAGTGGCCTTCCTTATCTCTTGTTATGTCCTTCACTTTGAAATCTAATTTGTCAGATATAAGTATTGCTACCCCAGCTTTTTTTTTTTCATTTCCATTCACCTGAAAAACCTTTTTTCATCCCTTCACCCTCAGTCTGTGTGCATCTTTTTTTCTGAGGTGGGTTTCTTGTACACAGCAGATATATGGGTCATGTTTTCTTATCCAATCCGTTACCCTATGTCTTTTGATTGGGGCATTTAATCCATTTATATTTAAGTTATTATTGATAGGTACTTATTTGTCACCATTTTTATTCTTTACCCCTGTGTTCCTTCTTCGCTTCCTATTTCTTGTTTTTTACAGCAGACCCTTTAGCATTTCTTGGGTTGCTGTTTTGGTGGTAATAAATTCTCTTAGTCCTTTTTTGTCTGTGAAGCTTCTGATTTCACCTTCAATTTTGATTGACAGACTTGCTGGGTACAGTATTCTTGGATTCAGACCCTTCCTTTGCATGACTTTGTATATTTCATTCCATTCCCTTCTGGCCTGATGAGTTTCTGTTGAGAAATCAGTTGCTAGTCTAATGGGGGTTCCTTTGTAGGTAACTTTCTGTCTCTCTCTGGCCGCTTTTAAGATTCTTACTTTGTCGTTGGTGTTTGCCAATTTAATTATAATGTGCCTTGGCATCAGTCTTTTGGGGTTCATTTTGCTTGGACTCTGTGAGCTTCTTGGATTTGTGTGGGTTTTTCTTCCCTATATCATGGAAGTTTTCTGTCATTATTTCTTCAAACAGGTTTTCTATTCCTTGCTCAGTTTCCTCTCCTTCTGGAACCCCTTTATGCAGATGTTGTTTTGTTTCGTGTTGTCCCAAAGTTCCCTTAGGCTCTCCTTCTGCTTTTTATTTATTTTTTCTAGAAGCTGCTCTACTTGGCTATTTTTTCCTACCTGGTCTTCTAGCTCACTGATGCTGTCCTCTGCTTCTTCTAGTCTACTCTTGATGCTTTCTATTGAGTTCTTTACAGCAGCGATGTCATTTTTCATTTCTTCTTGGTTCTTCTTCATTTCCTCTTGGTTCTTACACATATTGTTGAATTTGTCTTCCATTCTTTTCAGCCACCTTATGACCATTTCCCTGAATTCTTTCTCTGACAGGTTGCTTGCCTCCATTTCGTTTACTTCCTTTTCTTGTGATGCCTGCTTTTCTTCCATATGCAGACTGTTTCTTTGTCTCCCCATGGTCTCTCTTCTCCAGGTATCTGGTTATGTGGTTCTTTCTCTCCTTATCCCAGGTGAAATCTGACCTTTCTGTGGTGGAGTGTAGAGCTCCTCTGAATCCACGTGTCTGCGCCAATTGGGGACCGGTGTTCTGGGGTTTGCAGTTGTTCGGTGGGTGCCGTAGTTGTAGATTTTCAGGCTTCCAATAACATCCACTTTCCCCTTCAAGATGGCGTGGTCTCCACATCCGAGCTGGTTGCTCTGGGAGGGAACCCAGCAGCAGTGGGGACTGCCTGGTCAGGGGAGCCCCATCCAGCAGTCCACCGTCTCCTGGAGTATAGCTGTCCCTCAACTCACCAACAAACACTCCCCGTGTGACCCTCAGCTGTTCTTTCTATCTGCTCCAGGACAAGGCTTGGGACATGTCTGTCTATTCCGCTGCCATTTTTTTGATCCCCAACACATTATTATTAAATAAACTCTGTACTTTATTTAGGTTTCCTGATTTTTATTAATGTCCTTGTTCTGTCCCAGAATCCCACCAAGGACTTTGCATTGTAATTCATAGTCATGTTTCCTTAGTATCCACTTGTTTGTGACAGTGTCTCAGATTTTCCTTGCTTTTTTAAAAAATATATTTTTATTGACTTCAGAGAGGAAGAGAGAGATAAAAACATCAATGATGAGAGAGAATCACTGATCAGCCAATTCTTGCATACTCCCCAATGGGGATTGATCCTACAACCTGGGCAAGTGCCCTGACCGGGAATTGAACCATACCTCCTGGTTCATAGGTCAACACTCAACCACAGAGTCATGCCAGCCGGGCAATACTTCCCTTTTTTTTATGACCTTAACAATTTTGATGAGTTCTGGTCAGGTGTTTTAGAGAATGCCTCTCAATTGGGATTTGTCTGATGTTTTTTCTCCTGATTAAGCTTGGGCTGCATGCAGGTTTAAGACTGCAGAGGTAAAGTGCCCTTCTCATCACATCATGTTAGGGGTCCTTGTTCTCCATGTGACTTATCACTGTTGGTGTTGACCTTGATCACCTGGCTGAGGTCCTGTGTGTTGGGTTTCTATAAAGTCTATGTGTCTCTCCCTGTTTCCATACTGTATTCTTTGGAAATTGGTCACTAAATTCAAACCTCACTTAGGGAGTGGGGATACATGCTCGACCTCTGGAGAGTGGAGCATTTACACAACTGTGGAAATTCCCTATATTGGTCAAATATGTCCTGTCTCCCTTCTACCGCTTTAAAATAAAATAAAACCTCCTATTGTGGGAAAGAAAGCCACAGATGACGTGTCCCTGTTCACTTCCCTGACATCACTTCCTTCCACTCTCCCTTCCTCACTAACCTGGGCTACTTTAGGCTTTTCATGCCACATTCATGCCAGACTCATCCCCATATCAGGATCCCTACACTCACCATTCCCTTTCTCTGTGTGCTCTGCTCTCATCCAGCCATGCTAGGTCAGCTGCCACAACATGCTCTAGCATGTCTCACTCATAGATAGCCAAAGCTCCCATTTGTTTAAAATTCAGAGAAGATACTTCACTCAGAACTTTCTCAAATGCATTATACTTGATTTTCTTTGGTTTCTCATTTCTTTTTTCCCCCTTTTATTGAATTTATTGGGGTGACACTGGTTAGCAAAATTAAATAGGTTTCAGGTACACTATTCTACAACACATCATCTGTACACTGTATTGTTTTCACCACCCCAAGTCAAATCTCCTTCCATCCCCATTTATCCCTCTTATACCTTCCCCACATCCCCCATCCCCCTTCCTCTGGCAATCACCACACTATTGTCTGTGTCCATGAGTTGTTGTTTTTTTCTCTTTTTTTTTGCTCAATCTCTCTACCACAGTAACCGAGGTACCCACTCACCACTGCTCCACAGCTGTCAGCATGCTCTCCATCTATGAGTTTGTCTCTACTTCACTTGTCAGTTCATTTCTGTTATTTCTAGATTCTATATGAAAATCTGTTCCTTGCTTCTTTCTTAATGCATACAACTGGGATATCTATGAGTCAATTAAAAAGCAGTCTCCAAGATATTTTGTGGGATCATACAATACTGAACTTTGGGGGAAAATAAATGTAACACCCTCTCCAAAATTGGTGCTTAAAATTGGTCAAATAACATACAATGTAAATATTATATCAACCAAATGTGCCATTATTATCTGTTATATGTAATTCTATTTACATATAAAAACATTTAACAAAATTAAAATTCATACATCATCTAACCCCCACGTGATAAAAATATTTAACAAGATCGCATATGTCCTTCTAGGCACATATTCTATCCATATTTCAGGCACATAGTTGAAGAATAGCAGTTTTATTTCACTTATAAAGTGCAACTGACAAGATCAACTTATGAACCGAATGCCACTTTTCCTTCTGGTGCCACCCAATTCCAAAGTCAAGCTTCCAGAAAAAGCATTTCCAAATCAGGAATTTTTTTTTTTTTCAGGATAATGAGTGATTGAAAATTTTATTTTAATCTGGAATTTGGTAAAGATCTTGATTTGCTTATTTACTTTTCTGTTACTAGACACTTCTAATTTTTGCTTCTAGAAGACATAATAATGCTATGAGAATTTACTCAAAGATTCCAGTAGCAAAATTCTGAAAGATATTTTCTTTGCCTAATAATTTAGAAGAACTGATGATCAATAGTTACAAGCCATGCCTTATATTATATCAAATCAAATTTTATTCTACTGATGTGGACAAATGTAAAATCTCTGTAATGCTAAGGAAATGTCTCAAATTCATATTAGAGAATCACTATTACCAATATAATAATTGATTTATATTAAAAATATAATAAAAACAATTTTCATTACACAATAAGATGAAAAATGATAGATAAATTTTTACGTGACCATTTGCAGTTTATTTTGGAAATTCTGAACTGGTGCTCTCTACTCCAGTACTAGGCCTCACATGAGCTACAGCAATACACAGATTGAGACTCCCTCATGAGTCGTAAACAAGGCTTTGGACAAAGGTTTCCTTGCAAAGATGAAATAAGCATAAAACAGAGTGAAAAGTTCAATTCATGATGGATGGGCCATCCTCACTGAAGGTCACACTGTCACCAGCAAACCTAGAAGTACCACAGAGAATCAGCCACTTAAAATGTATTAGCCAAGCTTGTAACAAATAACAATGCTTTCTGTCTTTGAGCCCTATTCTTAAGCTTTGGTGAAGGTTGTATGTGTCTAATGAGTCGAGGAGACACTGAGTCATTATCATTGGCCTTCAAGCTGGGGATGGTGATGATTTCTGTATGCCAAGAGTGATGTGAGCTCCAGGTGGTTGATTACAGGACTCCTGGCTCCCCACAGTGTACTGTTGTCATCACTGTTGTTGGTGCAGGTGTTGTCACATCCTGAAGGAAACTAAAATCATTAAAAATAGTTAGACCCCTAAGCCTACTAAGCTAAAATGATGACAATGAGTAGTCAATATAGGGGGCCAGAAATCAAACAGGGCATTCAAGAGCAAAGTTAGGTTTGGTTTTGGATATACTAGTACTGCTTATTTCTTCTAGTAACATATAAAACTGCTCAGATTCTGTAGTAATTGTCAGTTACTTTACATTCTTGTAATGTGGGATAGATGCAGAACCAGTGCAGGACTTCAGTCTGAAGGAAATGAAGACATCTCCAAAAGTAAGTGTTTCAACTTGACATCCCCAAACCATGACTGAGCAGTATTCAGAGTCTACAGCTGCAGAGTGGAGGGGTGAGAAATGCTGGAGATTGAGATCTTACAGCTACAGTTTCACTGTGTATGCAGAATTGGTATTAAAAACATTAAAAACAAATCCCTAAAAATGTTGGTTTAAAAGGATACTATTATTTATTAACTAACTAGAGGCCTGGTGCACAAATTCATGCACGTTGGGTCTAGCAGGCCCACCCCGATGCGGGCCCATTGGGCAGAGCCAGCAGGGGTAGAGGCCATGGGCAGTTGGTAGGTCAGCTCCACCCCCGATTGACCCCTGGCCAGCCCCACTCCTGATCCGGGTGTTGGGGGCCTATGAGGGCTGGGCCAGCCAGGTGGAGGGGTAATCGGGGCCCAGATCAGGCTGGTTGGCTGCCACAGTGCGTGTCATAGCCACCAGTCATCCTGGTTGTTCTCATCTAGCATTACAGAGATGAGAGCATGGTACATAGAACCCTCTCAAAAGCCTTGCTTCTCCTTCCTCTGCTGTTTTGTTCCACTGTTCTGGTCACTGAGCTTTTATGTATATAGATGGGATCCTGACTAGTGATCACTCTAAACATTGAAATAACCTCATTTTTATGAAGTAGGGTATCAAATGTTCTGAAATATTTGGCTACACCAACTGCCCACACACATACAAGCAAGTAAAGAATCTTATCTGTGGAAAATCCACACTAAGGAAAACTGATAAGGCATGTTTTCAACTCCATTATAAGTTGGTCTTAGTCATTGATGGTTACTGCTTTCTGCCATTTTTGTCTTTTTTAGCCACTGATCTATGAAATGTTCCTTAAATTGAACAATCCTAGTGAGACTTAGTGATGCCATTGTGTCCTGGGAAAATTAGACATGAGGAACAAGAAGCATGCAGAAATAAATGAGATTGATTGAAAGGGCAGGGTAAAAAGGAGGAAGGAAAAAGGAGAAAACACTCAATGGAGAACATGCACAAGAGGGGGAACCGTCTTTGAGTCACTGGCATTTCGTTTGTACCTGACAGTGGGTATGAATTCAATATAGGCTAATTGAATTTCAGTATTAAAATTCTTATCATTAACAGAGAAATATTTTTATGTAAGTCAAGTGGTAATTTGTTTAAAGAATAAGGGCTATATTTATACATGGAGTATTCTACAATGATTAGAATAATATAAAGAATACCACCAAAGCTTCTTGAAAATAATAGATAAGATTTTTAGCTATATTTACTAATATATATATATATATATATATATATATATATATATGTATATATATATATATATATATATATATAATTTGGTCTATCATAACATTTAAATTATAAATAATCATAATTTACATTATTTCACATATACTATGACTTTCTCAAATACTTTAATGATAGGGAATTTATTATAAGAATTTGCAAATAGACACCTGTACTCGTAACATTCAAATAGCCTTATTAAAATTTAGAAACAAATATAAATGTAAAAGAAAAGTAGGCAATGCAGGTGATGAATAAAACAAAAGACACACTCTTAGACAACCTAGAAGAGTTATAGTTAATCTCATAGTGATCATGGAGAACTATGGACATAAACATTAACCCTCAAATATAGATTGGGTTGGGGTTGGCCAAATTTCCTCTTAAAACCATAAAGATGTCTATGTCTGCAGTGCAATCTCTTCATCTATTCCCATCTATATATTGATAGGTAAATAATTGAAATATCCATATACTAATTTTCTTTTATTATTTAAAATAGAATGAAATCTTATTAGAAAGGAACTCAGTGAGTTGTTGAAGCATTTTATTGATGCTCACGTAAAGTAAAGGGAAAACATGCACTGGGTGTATTTTGGGCATATGGTCACAACATGGGCACTGCACAGGCCAAGGAAAGAAAGGATGAAAGACTGAGAACAATTTCAAATACCAAGAGAAATCCTTTTGTCTAAGAATAATGTACCTTCTGTGTCTTTCAAAAATTTCCACAGCAGATGGGCTGCTGGGCCTTGCTCCCCACAGAAAGTTTAAACCAGTAGGGCCAATTTCAATCACTCATTGGACTTTAAGAAAATGGAGAAAAATGCTAACATTTTAAGTGTGTAGATGAACCACAAAGTCAGTAATCAGGTGAGATAAAAAGTCAGCTGACCACATGCAGATGAGAGCATGGTACAAAGAACCCTCTCAAAAGCCTTGCTTCTCCTTCCTCTGCTGTTTTCATTGGCTAGCATAGCTTTATGAGGAATTAGACCTCTAATTTTTGTCTGTGGACACCATTGTTTTTTCACTTTACTGTGTGTAGGTGTGGGTGCTCTTAAGAAGTGGGAGATGGATCTTGGTAGATTAGGCTTGGTGAGGGGAGGCTAACAAGTTATGCCCACTATTTTTAGCTGACCTTGAGGGGTTCAAGACATCATATTACTTCCTTCTTTCTCTTTCTTTGGGCCATCATGGTCTCAGAGATGAAGCTGATCAAAAGTCAGACCACGGAGATGATAAGAGCACATAATTTGGGCTCAAATTCACAAATCTTTCACTTTCTTTTGCCCTCAGAAATAACCTACCTTTTGAATGACTGTGCCTGCAACACATTCTCACCAGGAGGAGCTGTCTTTGAAGTAGGTTATGCACATTTCTCCTTCTTCCTTTTCCTCTTTAAGCTCTATGGGGAAGACTAGCATCATGTTGTAGAGAGAAGCACATCATAGCTCTGTCACAGGTTGCTTCCCCATCTGATATTCATGTAACAAAATGTTTCCACTGCCTTCCAGATTTTCAAGCATAATTCTCATCATGTACTTGACTGTCCTTTTCAGATGCTGTGCTGAAGGCATCTCAGGGAACAAGGCCCACCTGATCTCTCTGGAACCTCATGTTTTACAGTGCCACTAACAAAACTCTGATGGAGAATAAAGAGAAGACAAGAAGAAAATGCATATAGTGTTTCAGCTAATTCTCTTTAGAATTGCCTTCCTACTCTTTGAAATCAGGAATGGCCAGGAGAGGAAGGTCCAGTTCTGCCCAAAGCCGCCACCACACCTTTCAATGGGGCGAGTGGATAGTTGCCTTGTTTAAAAACAATAGAAAAAATTACAAGGTCCAAATTAGGACTGAAGGAGAAAAGGGACTGTATAAATGCATTCTCATCTACTGTCTGTTTTCTTTCTTCTTTTATTTGATTCTCCCCACCCCTCTTCACATCTCTTGCCATGAAAAGTGAGGAATTATTGCTTATATTGCTTGCTGGTTTCTATCTTTAATGCATTTTTTTTCTCACAAGACTTCGAAAAATATATGACACATTGTCATTAATTCTTAGTGGAAAAAACATGGAGTTTGTTATATCAGTCTTTGAACTTTTTTTCTACTTGAATTCTCTGAATAAGAAAGAAAATGAAATAATGCATATGAAGGTGATTTAAAAACTAAAAACAACCTACAAAGGGAGAACAGTTTGGTATAAGAAGAGGTAGAAAAGGAGAGTTTGTACAAATATGAGCCTGGTAAAAAGATTTAAGTAGAAATCTTTCAAAATCACCACTTAAAGTAAAATGATTTTCTTTTACCAGGTGTCAAATTCAAAGTTCAGGAAATATGAATCACTAGGTTCAGAGGCTTAAAACAAGGAAAAATTAGTTATATACAACAGACATATAATTAGATTTTATACACTTTGGACTCAATTAAAGATATCTCAGTCTTCACATCAAACACACATGCACACATGCCCATACAAATACTATGAATTATGGAACCAGAAGAATTAACTGTGAGAAATACAGAACACTGACAAATGTTTTCAATGGAGCTAAATTTAGAAAAATGTTGACATTCGCTGAACATTTCCAATTTATCTGTACTCATGTTATTAAATTTAAATAGTTCTTATTGTGGAAACCATCATGTATGCACTAGGACAGATTTCTAGACAGGATAATAAAAGTCATAGATCTCCTAACAAATAAAAAGTAGTGCCTGACCACCAGATGACAGAACTAGCCTTTAACCTGTTCAAATTAAGGCAAGATCTATTTCTTATGCATTGGTGACAGGTTATTACATATACCCATTTAAATTGTGACCTAAACCCATGATTTCTGGAAAACTTTTCTCTATTCCAAAAATCACATGATCTCAACAATGGTCAAGATCCTCTCACATGGTCAGAAATTGAAAGCTAAATATTATCTAAGCTTCATCAAAACAAGAGATCCAGAATTGTCCATTTTATTGATAAGGCCCACAATTGGCACGGTTGGTGTGGAATGTTTGCTTTTGTCCTAGCAAATATATTAGTAAAATATTAGCTAGCAATGAACTTTGCCTTCTGGTATTAATAGGTGTTCAAAAATTCAGGAAGGAAACTCCCTTAACTTTTCACTAATTTTGCCCTCTCATACTGCCGCATCATCAGTGCCTATAGCAAGTCACGCAAGACTCACCATACATTACCTTGACAGGCAACGTGAGAAAAAGTAGTTCCTATGTTTAAAACCTGTTTCTAAATTCATGGAGGGGGAACGTGCTGTGCAAAGTTCTGGCACTTTTTTACTGTGCACCCTTGGACATGTTATTTATCCTCTTCATTCTCAACCTTCTTCTGAAAAGTAGGTACAGTAGGCCCCCTATCCTCTGGGGATGCATTCCTAGACCCCTAGTGTAAGCCTGAAACCATGGATAATAGCAAACCCTATATGTACTATGTTTTTTCCTTATACATCCAAACCTATGATAGTTTAATTTATAAATTAGGCACAGTGAAAAATTAACAATAATAAAATAAACAATTTTAACAATATACTGTAGTAAATGTTATGTAAATGTGCTCTCTGTCTCACATATCTTATGATACTATACTCACCCTTCTTGTGATGAAGTAAGGTTAATGACATAGTCATTGTGAGATAGCATTAGGCTACTGTAAGGGTGACTTCAACACAATCATTGTGATACCAATACAGTTATCTGATGACCCTGATAGATATTAAACTGACTAATGGGCTGGAAGCTTATATAATGTGGAAACAGGTGATGACTCATGTCCTGGACTGGATGAAGCTGACGATGCAAGATTTCATCATACTACTCTACTCAGAATGAAACACAATTTAAAACTTATGATTTTTTTTTTTATTTCTGGAATTCTCCAATTTAATATTTTGGACCATAATTGACTGCAGGTAACTAAAACTGGGGAAAGTAAAATCAGCAATAAGGGGGGACTATTGTAAAAATAATATTGCTTATCATACAGGTGAGTAACAGGTATTAAATGAAAGAGCAAATCTCAGTCATTCAGCACTGTCATTGGCAGAGTAAATCTTAAACCAATGTAGTTGTGTTTGGTGGTTGTGGCTAAAAATCTGAAACAAACTTGCTTTACAAGGTAGTATGTAAAAGCTGATTCTAACAGGGTAAAAAAAAAAAACAGAAAAAGAAGAGGAGAAATAAAGAATAAGGATTAAGGTGTTGAGAGGAGAAAAAGGAGGAGGAGGAGAAAGGGAGGCTTAAAACAACAACCACTTTGGACGTTAATTTACATCATCTAATAAAAGTGAAAGTGTGTACCCAGTGAGGCCCAGGCATTCTGTCTCAGGTGTGCTGAGCCTGGGGACTTCTGCAGGCATGCACAGGGCGGTGGGCTAGGACGTCTGACCCTGAGAAACGGACCCTTTTCATTGGAAGGTCAATGCTTAGGGCAGCAGCTGACACAATGACTTTAATACCCACAATATTTTTATACTAGAAGCCTGATGCATGAAGATTTGTGCTAGAATGGGCTTTCCTTTCCCTGGCTGCCAGCACCGCCTTTCCACTCCAGCCCAGCCCCTTTCTGCTCAGGCCCCAGAGCCACCTCTTTCTGCTCCTGGAGCTGCCTCTTTCCGCTCTGGCCCCGCCTCCCCATGCTGCCCAGAGTCCCTGAGAGACCAGGGGTGGGGCAGAACACCTGAGACACCAGCCTCCTGCCCCTATCACTCAGTGCTGTGTATGCAAATTAACCGCTATCTTTGTTGGGTTAATTTGCATATCACTCCTGATTGGCTGGTGGCATAGCGAAGGTAAGGTCAATTTACATGTTTGTCTATTATTAGGTAAGATTAACTGTAGGTGGTGACTTCTTTCTTGCTAACACCAAGAAAAGAGTTAAATAGGTTTAAATGCCTCAAATTCAAAATTGTATTCTCCCAACCAAAAATACCATGGAACACTGATGACAAACCAGGTATGGTGTCAAGAAAAGATGTGTCTGGAACTTTGTGTTTCCCATCCAGACATCCTGAGAAGACATTTATGTCCAATGCATTTGTAAATGAGTACTCTTCAGGAACAAAATAGTGTGCAGTTGTTCAGACATAATGTGTAAACACATTATGATTATTAGGCATCTGCTTAATTTGGTGGAATGAGAAAATTAATGGCCCAAAATCCCACAAATACAAACTGACCACATGATATTTTAGAAATTTTATGAGGCAAAATTTCATATATAGCAAAACAAAACACAATCCTGGCCCTCTGGCAGCTGACAAGTTCTCAGGGAGACAGACATAGGTACACATACAATTTCATTGCAAAGTATTGAGTATTATGATAAAGAAGTATATGAGTTTTTGCCACAAGTGACAAAGCTGTGAACATTTTCTTTTGCCTATGCTGACCAAGAAAAATTTCCCAAAAAATGTTGAACATCAATAGCACAGCAAATACTGGATATAAAGAGTACATGCAGTCATGAGCTGCATAACAAACTCTTGGGTCAAAGATGGATGGCATATATGGGGATGGCGTACCAAACAGCCTAAGTGTGTAATGCACTATACCAGTAGGTTTATGTGAGTGCAATCTGTGATGTGCTCACAACCACAAAATCACCTAAAGAGACATTTCTCAGAATGTATCCCTATTGTAAAGAGGCACATGACAGTAATCACCGTCATCTTTCCTGCTTCTCTTTACTTGGGAAGTTGAATAGTGAAGACAAATATGGATTTAAGGCATGAGAGTCTTTGTAGTTAGAGAGGGAATCTCTGCAGTAAAAACGAGAGCAAAACATTCACTAAGTAGACTTTTAAAAACTCATCAAGTAAGGAGCAGCTTTGTGAGGCAGTTTTCAGGGATCAAGGGCCTCTGGCTGGAGAAGCCACACATCTTTGGTAGCTTCACCCCTTAGTGGACAAGAGGGCACTAGGCCATCCTCAGATGCTGAGAGTCTCCAGTTCAGTACAAACTAAGGAGGTGGCCCCTCAGTCAACAGAATGAATGGAATTATTTTGCTGGTGGTGTGTTGGCTTCATTGTGGTTAAGCTTATTAATTTATGTAGACAAGTGATTCTCATTCTTCTAAAATACTTTTGCAGATTGCATTCTTTCAGCTTACTAAGAATTTACAAAGCTATGACAATATTTATTATGTTACTCCTGGTTGGACCTTACAAAACAAAGATACTCTGCTGAGGAATCAATGCTTGCCCTGAAGTTTATGCCAACAAGGGGGCCATTTTTTTGGTGCTCTACATAAGCGCTTTAGTATAAGCCATCAGAAGTACATAGAATATAGTATTTCCAATTAAGCAAATGCCTTAAAAGTAATCTCTAGTTGTTGTTTTCAGTTCAATAACAACATCTACCACAAAACTGCAATTCCCTTCAAATTTTGCAGATGGTGATTGAAAGCCTGACCTCACCCCTCTCTGCAGCGGAGTGGCACAGAAGGACTGGCACTCTTCAGAGGACCCCTTGCCCAGCCAATGATCTGAGTACCACCTCTGGGCTTCTCTCCCAGCCACTGGAACTTGTTAATCTGCTGAACCCCGTGATGGCGGGAGAAGTGCACTGCTTGTACACAGATTTCTGGCATTTTTCAAAACCTGAGGCCAGACAGGTCATACCTTTTTAGCATTATGTTGTGAGCTTGCCAGTGCGTGGCCCCTGTGCTGTGCTCAGAATGACAGCCGACCAGTGGCTGCATTGCCGACCTTCCTGCTGGACCATTGCTCCCCCCTGCCCCCGTTTGGATCCTCATCAATCAGATGCCAGTCTCCAGTACAAGCAGGCCCATCCAGATGTACAGCATCATTTAGAGGATCAGGGACAGGCCAGGGGGCTTTGAAGGACCACATGACAGTGATTCCCTGTTGAGAAATGCTTTGTCCCCGGTGGGGCAGAAAGAATAACTACACTGACCAAAACTGTTTCAGGACACCACTTTATTTTTTCTTTCTGCAGGGGAAAGTGTGTTACTTGATGAAAAAGGTAACGTTTTCTGGAGTGTCATAAAATCCTAAGCATTAAAAAAGAAATACTCTGTTGTAGTGCAACCCAAGAGTCTCTCTTCAGACAGGCAAAACCAAAACTCAAAGCAAATAGAACAAAACAAAACAAAAGAAACAAAATTACCTTTTAATATTCTAGTCTAGAATATTTCGATGCAATTGGATCAAAAGCATTAACAAATAGCAAAGGGCAAGAATTATGCCCATGATTCACTGGTATGATCAGTGAAATACACACTGGATTTTTAAGGTGAAATTGTTTTATATTGTGTACATAAAATTTAAAAACAAAAAGAAAATAAATTTCATATAGTCCATTGCACAAAGTGTTAACTGCCTACTTCATCCATTTGTAGACAGTTTTGGGAGAATTCTGTGCCCCAATTTTTACAAATGTATTATTCAAGGACTTTGGAGCTCACTGTCTTCATTATTATAATTTCCTCTTCCTCTGATAATGTGTCCTTCTGAGATGGGCCACAGTGCAGTCCGCCTGCAGCTGGCCAGGCCTGAGCCTCAGCAAAGCCATGTGTAGAGATGCTTCCTGAGAGATGGGCAGTGGCACAGAGAGCTGAGCTGTGGGTAGGACAGGAGAAGGGCCTGGACCAGATTATACAGTTGGGACTCCAACATCATGTTGCCACTTATGACCATGGTAACAATGGATTTCTTAATTATTTGAGGCTATAAATGTACCTTTGACACCACTGATTTTCCTTAAACTAATTTTAGGTTGTATCTGTAACTTGTGACCCAAAGAGGCTGAGACTTGAGAACAGAGAAAATGGGTTAGAAAACTGGTCTGAAAATGTCCTGGACTAAGAGTAGAAATGACCGAACTGCAATGATAATCACATAAATTAAATTGGGAGAAAGAGAATGATGGATGGATCAAAGTCTTCAATGAACAGCTAAAGTCTCTGAGTGGGCATTAGAGTGGGTAAGACAGAAAAATAACAAAGTAAGTAAGTCACAAATATACCATTCTAGATACAGAAAAGAGATTAGAGGGAAAACTTAGTAGAGACCGGGGCTAGGGGCTAGGAAAGGATGGCTGGAGTGAGTCTTCCTCCAGGAGATGGCATCTGAGTAGAAGTTTGCAATTCCCAGGAGTGACAATTCTGTTCTCTAGACAACAAGGGGATATTCAAGATTTTAGGTAGGAGGGTGACAGGGTGAGGTGGAAGATATCACATTTTACTTCTAAACATTTCCCACATATTTCCACTCCTCCCAGAGGCCGCTGTGATGATCTGCAGGCATCCTGCCCCTTTAGCAGGGCCACTGCACAAGCCTCCCAGCTGACCTCCTAACTGAAGTCCTGTCCCTTCAAATTTGCCCACATAGCAGCCAGAGTAATCCATCTAAAATACGGATCCTGCCATGTCAGGCACCTCTGCTTAAAATCACATCCCTATCTCCACTGCAAGCTCCTTTGGGACACTCATATTTTTCCAAGAGACATACAGTTTCCATAAGCACTGGCATGTTTTCACCCGTTATAAAATATGCAGCATGAATATTGTATAGAGATGCTTTAGTAGCTAGATAACTACCAATTTTAAATTGTTATTTGGTTCATGATGATCATTTACTGTTACCATTTATTATCATTTTAACAAACCCTAGAAGTAAAACCACCACCTTAAACAACTCAAAGATATTCATGTCACAAGGGGGTGGGAGTCTGTGTTGTCTGTGAGCTTGTGGACCTCCTGGTCATGGTGGGAGAGTCCATGTGAAGGGAGCAGGTAAGGTCTCCACGGGGCTCCTACCTATCTCTCAGCCTCTCTTGCTGGGCCTAGCCCTCAAGTTGTGGAGGGGTAGAGTCCCATCTTTGGGTGATGAGAGCATGGGTGTACACCCTCTTCCTGTCCCTCACACTCCCTACACAGAGTGGTTCCTGTTCACCTTTGAGGGCACAGGTCTGACTTCAGGTTCTTCAGAAAACAGGACCTTCCTTTCTCCCATATGAGGATGTTAATAAATGTCTATGAGTTTCATAATGCCAGTACAGTGCTGGGAAGCCCTACATGCATGTGCTTTCCTCCCAATGAAGCCCCACACATGCTCTATTATATGACTCCCAATATATAGATGGGGAAACTGAGGAAATGAGAGTTACTTGGCCAGAGGCACATAGCCAGCAGGTGGCAGAGCCTGGGTTTGATGTCAGGATGTTTGTCTCCAGAGTTCATGCTTCCAATGTTCCTGGTTGGGTTTCCCCAGGGAGTGTCTATATCACTGGTTCACAGTGTAGCATCAACATTGCCAGTAGGTGCCTCTGGAGAGAATCGGTTTTGGCAGCAGTATGATATATGGCTCACAGCTTGCACTTGATAAATATATGTTGAATCATTAATTCACTCATGACTTAGAATTTCCTTATGCTTCTAAGACACATCTGCCTTTTGGTGTAAAATCCACATTTAAATACTATCTCAGTGTGGTAGAAAAGACATGACTGCTTAAAGATTAGAAGCAATTCTTTGTTGAAAAGCAAACCCTAATTGCAGTGTGAAGCCTATGTATTAAAAATCTGTTTCAGCCCTGGCCTGGTTGCACAGTTGGTTGGAGTGTCGTCTAGTGCACCAAAAGTTTGTGGGTTTGATTCCCGTCAAGGCAAATACCTAGGTTGTGGGTTTGATCCCAGGTCAGGGTGCATATGGTAGGCAAGTGACCTATGTATCTCTCTCACATCAATGTCTCTCTCTCTCTCCCTTCCTCTCTCTCTAAAGTCAATAAACATATCCTTGTGTGAAGATTAAAAAATTTTTGTTTCAGAAAATGAAATGTTTGGGATCAGTCTATTACCCAAGACTATTTATAAAAAGTCTTTCCTAGAAGTGTTTATTGTAGAACATGCAAATGACAGTCTAGGGAGGAGCTTATGACCTCTGACTTTCATCACCCTATAAAAATTGATTTTTCTTCCCTCTGTCCCAATAAAACACATCATATACCAGGGTCAGGGAAAGAAGGAAACGGAAGGAAGGAGATGTGACTGTGCACTAAGTGGCTTAGCAAAAGAAGCTGGCTGCACTGTCCTTGTAATTGGTCATCCACAGGGAACCTGCTCCCTGTGATCCATGGGCAAGGGGAGGCAGAACCCACACACACCCACACCACAGTGGGCTATCCTCTCCACCATGCATTTACATCCTTGCCATGCCGTCGTGTGCAGATTTGAAAGGACAATTGTTCCCATAAATTGAAAAAAATCCTCAAGTTATGTGATCTGTTGATTGGTGGGAGGGCCATTATCAAGATTTATTGACTTGGAGAAGTCACATTTTCTTGGGCCCTGCAAAGCCTAAACATTAGTATCTAGACTAAACATTTTTGGTCTTGAAAGCTTTTCTTTCTTTTAAATTAGTTTTCATGCCAAAGCTCTTCTTTTCTCATTAGAATACACATTTCCCTCTCTTGTGTTGGAGGATAATATCATAATAAAATTGTATATGATTTATTTAAAACTTTGTCAAATAATCATATTAATTGGTTATTTGACAGAGTTGCATTTCTAAGTTCAAGCCAAATCTTGCTAAAAAAAAAAACAAACATTAATCTTTTAACTTTCAACAGACTATTGACTAAGCTATTACAAACATTGCTTATCACAGAATATACTTTTACACACACAAAATCATTTTCCCAATAAGTAGACTTTTATTTATCTCAAGAAATTAGATTGCATATAAAAATATAAAATATAGAGGGAGTTTTTATGCTATCCGATTTGTTTAATCCAAGACAAATTTTCAACAGGATCACTCAGACTTTCAAGATTATTTTATGTCTTCTGCCCTTAATTATCCAGCAATGAAATCACAGTTCCTGACTATATATATATATATATATATATATATATATATATATATATGTAATGTTTCTACAGGATGTTTGTTTATGGCTAAACTTCTAAATGGTGGGAGGGCCATCCCACACTATGGTAGTGACATGTTTATCACTGAACCTTGAGATGGTGCCTACCTGGGCACCCCTGGAACAGATGAGCCATGATCCAAGGCATGCAAACTCCCCTCTGGAGGGTGTCCATCCCCTCTCACAGAAATGACCTTCTAGCAATCCACACTGTCCATATGGACAGTTTCCAGCTGAGAACCCATCCCAGTATTTACAGGGATATTTGTGGCGTGTCACTTATGTGGAAAAGGAAGGCTCACACATTGAATAAAAGCAACAATAGATAAATAAACTCCAGTGGTCACATTTACAAAGCTTCAGTAACAAATATAGTGATAGTATGTATTTTCCAAATTGATTATGTCTTTGGATTAATCTGCAAAAAAGACAAAATAATATCACAGTTTCTCAGTTAACAGCTCATATAGAGTGGGTGCCTAGAATAAGGAGCCAGGTTCAAGACCCACTCACCTTTCATTAATCCTGTAGTCTTGGGCACTTCTGTGTCTGTTTCCTGGAGAATTAAGTGAGATGCATTTTATAAAACAGGGTTTATCTTGTTCTCACAAAAAATAGTGGTAGCTTTAATTTTCTCTTTAATGTGCCTTTGTCTTCTGTCATGCATGTTCTCTAGTCATGGTCTGTATGCTTGTGCATACATCCAAATATCCAGGTGTGTAGCGAGTGTTCAGCAGAGATGCTTGTGTCTGATTTCCCATGTCCTTAACACATGGCATTTGCAACCTTTTGTTTGTTGGTTTGTTTTATATACTCTGGTGGTTCTGAGTTCAAGCTGTGCCTTATCAATGTGTATATTTAATAGAGTAGTGGTTGTTATTTGCCCTAAAACACTGGTATTCAACTATTGAAATGAGCTAATGATGTTCTAGAGTCAAGGCACCAATAGTAATACTAATTTTATTACAAATTTTTTATTAATAACACATCTTTAATTTTGTAAAAATTGTTTTAGAGGTTTCTTCCCTTCTTTTAAACTCTTTGTGTTAGCTGGAATGCATAATTATTATTTTATTACATTGCTGGCTGATTTTCTAATTTTTTCTATAGCAATACTGCTTATTCTATTTATTAGTATATAATGTCATGATATTAATAGCCTCTGTGCTTCATTCTAAAATACTTATTTAACTAAACTTTATTCCAAATTTTGTCATTTGGGCCTCAATTTTATGTAAGTTTTTTATAACTGAGTCAGTGCACTGTGATGAGATTCAACTCTGCACAATGTTCCATTGGGCACCTATTACCGCATGAAGTTAGTTTAGTGGTAAATTAAATTTAAGAATCAATTTAAAACTAGGAGGTGGTTTCTCAAAATATACAAAGCAACCTCATAAAAATTTTGAATCTAAAATTTTGAATGTAAAGTCTTGTTAGTTGCCTTGCTAGTATTAAATTTCTATAATACTAGCTTTCTTTTTCAAAGGAAAGTTTATTGTATGTACAGAATAAAATAAAATATCAACAAAAATAGAGTTTATCATGAAAGGAGATATGTTAAGAGAAATAGTACTATTCTGAAGAAGAGTCTGTAGAAATTAAAAAATATTGGTAGATGAACCAAAGAGAGCTATACAGATTTATTAACCATCATCAGAATTTTTCAATAAGGTTCAACTAACTTACAATAGTAAATTCCAGCTTTAAGTTAAAGAATAGCAAAAAAAATTGAGGACAATATTAATTGAGATTTTAATAAAAGGGTTATAGATTCATGCATTTATATACTCACGTTGATGGCTATTTATTTATATTTTATTGTTGATGCATCTAGAAATTGTGAAGATTTTTTAAGAAGCTTAAATAATGGTGTGTTTTCACAATGATATTTGGGGGAGATAACACATAACATCAATTTGTGTGATCAACTAACTAAATGCTATTACAGGAATTTAGAGGAGACACCCCCACTTTCATGAAAACAGTGGGAAAGTTTTCCTTGTGTGTGGTGAAGTTTATGCTGTTTTTTGAAGATTAGGAAGTGAAAGGAGAGGCAATTGCATCTGAAATCTTAAATTACTGGAGAAAAATATCTCTTCTTCCAAGGCAATTCTGGTGAAAAGAACACTGGATTAAAACCCAGCCATTCTGGTTTTAAAACTTAGTTCTGTCACTACCTAAAAGTGGGTCCTTGAGCAAGTAGCTTTATAACTCTACCCATCAAACTTCTCATTTATAACCTAGGAAACCAGCATCTGTGAACTCTCCCAACTCTCAAATGTGATGCTTCTAAGGAATCTTTTAAAGTGTGGAGCTGAGCTGAAGGGAGAGCAACCATCCTGTCCCTCTCCCTGGCAGGGCTTCTGTCACAGGGGACGAGACATTTGCCCCTGGGTAAGGGGAGCGCATCTGAGCAAACTCTCACGCAGCATCTGTAGGCAACAAAGGGGCTCAAAGCACACACGGAGGACAGACTCCATCACTTTCCTGTTGGCTTTCCTGATAAAACATAAATTATGTTTCTCACCCTGACAGATTATTTGTTCATCTTTCTCCTGGTAGCTGATCCCAGAGGCTTTGGAGTGTTTCATCAGAAACTCTTGCCACTGATTTGAGATCCCTGAAAGCATTTCCTAAAATACTTTGAACTCCAGCTAGACTGCTGAGTTACTTTTTCTAATATGCATTTTTTACGCAGGAGGCAAACATATATTTAACTGTGTAAGTTAAGGTTTTACAGAATGTGCCTGCATGTGTGTGTAAGTTTGTGTACCATATATGCATAATGTATGCATTGATATAAGTATACATACACATAATATATCTCTGCAATTTTACATGCTAGTAGAGGCTACTCTTCAAAAGGAACTACTTTCCAATTTTGCCCAGAAGGTAATATTAAAAATAGAGCTGGTTCTGAAAAGTGTGCACAAATGAACATGAAAATAATCACAATACAAATAAATGTGGGGAAATAGAATTTCAGCAAGCAAAGGTTTTCAACAATACTCCAGAGTGAGAAATAATGTTTTGAGTTGGTTCAAAAGGAAGACAACCCAGAGGATCAACAAAGAGAAAGCTGGGGTCAGCGCCAAAGGTCAAGACAATGAAAGCGTGTGTGCACAGCTGTCCATGAGCAACAGCATTAAGCCAGCTTCAAAATCAGACACTCTATATGGAATATATACAGCACAGACTGCATTTTCTTTGTTGTTACAGTCACAAAGTTATTTTAGTCATTAAAAAACAATGAGTTGACACTTATCTACCATAAAGCAAAGGAAATGGGAATTTTCACTAAATTTGTGAATACATGTTCTCAAGAGAAATTTGATGGGCAATGGAGATTACCCTTTTGTTCCACACCCATGGTTGATACCAGGGAAGACAATCAACAAACACAGAGTTTCTGTCTGGAATCCCCTGCCACCCTCTCAAATGCTGGATTGGCCAGAATTTCAAACCAGGGTTTAATGGCCCTGGCACTGTTCACATTTGGGCCACAAAGCCTTGGTTATAGATAGATGTTCCATAATGAGCAGCATCTCTACTAGAACCTCTCTCCCTAACTAACTTCTACTAGAACCTCTCTCCCTCCCCAGCTGGGCCAACCACATGTCTCTAGACATTCCCAAATGTCTGAGTTGGGGAGTAAGGAGAGGCACCCTACTAAGAATCACTTTTTAAAACTCCTCTTGTTGGGACAGGAGCATCAGCTCAGGGCCCCAGTGTCTTGCTGTGCCATCCTGAGAATATTCTCAAAACAAAACAGTGGGGCCACAAGATGGGAAACCCTATTTTTAAGCCTGGGGGGAAGTCTATTGAAGAGCCAATTTAATATGACAATTTTAAAATTTGCTTCATTTGATGAGCATATTTACATCTAAGTGGGCATGGCCACAATTAAATGAAGCACCTCAGTCATTTGACTCTAGAGGCCTGGTGAATGAAATTCGTGCACTCAGGGGGTCCCTCAGCCTGGCCTGTGCCCTCTTGCAGTTTGGGAGCCCTCAGGGTATGTCTGACTGAAGGCTTAGGCCCACTAAGTTGGACATCCCTAACACTGCCGCAGAAGTGGGAGAGGCTCCTGCCACCACCTCTGTGCTCACCAGCCATAAGCCCGGCTTCTGGCTGAGCAGCATTCCCCCTGTGGGAGTGCACTGACTACCAGGGGGCATCTCCTGCATTGAGCGTCTGCCCTCTGGTGGTCAGTGCACATCATAGTGACCAGTCATTCCTCCTTTGGGCCAAAACTGGCTCTTCGAAATCCCCCGAGGGGTCCAGGATTGCAAGAGGGTGCAGGCCATGTCGAGGGACCCCACCAGAACACAATCAGGGCCGAGAAGGGATGCAGGAGGTTGGCCAGCCAGGGAGGGACCACAGGAGGGCTCCAGGGTGTGTCCGGCCTGTCTTGCTCAGTCCCAATCAGCTGGACCCCAGCAGCAAGCTAACCTACCAGTTGGAACATCAGCCTCCTGGTGGTCAGTGCACATCATAGTGACTGGTTGACTGCCCCCTGGTGGTCAGTGCACATCATAGCTAGCGGTTGAGCAGCCTTACCATATCATTAGCATATTACGCTATGATTGGTTGAACAGCCAACCAGACGACTGGACACTTAGCATATTAGGCTTTTATTATATAGGATAATAGAAAATCACTCATTTTTCTTATGTGTACACTTTTTAAATTAATTTTGTTATGCAGAGAACAAATGCAAGTATTCCATTTTAAAGAAAATATGACATGGCACTCAAATATCTTTAAAAAAATAATAAACAAATAGCATTTGCCTTAATGTAGTCAATTAACTACAGTCCAAACAGTAAGCCTTTCATGTAGAGTGAGTTAACCCAGAGACCTGTATGCAGACTTTCCTTCTCAGTCCCCGTCAAGTGGTCAGACCTGGAGCAGCAGGTGCTGGGGAGGTGCTACGGGTTAGAGCTGTGAGTGAAGCAGCCACTTTCCCCACCTAAAGAGCTCATATTCAGGCTGAAATTGGCCCTCATAGAAGATGGATTGCACTCATTGAGATAAACCTCAGTATTTCATCTTAATCATCAGTTCTTTACTAGCCATTTCCATTAAACCATCTCTTGGTAGCTGTTTTAATAGACATTGTCATTTCTGTGAATTTTAATTTCAAAGTACCAAGTTAACATCTTTATTGTTTTATTTCCAGTGTATTTCAAAGTTGAAGTTGCCAGATACAACTTCCTCTGCTCCCTGCTTGGTACCTTCCATGTAACTGGGAAAAAACAGGAACCCTCCCAGAAAGGGGTGTGGTGGAGGTGTGGACACACCTGCAATCCAGTTTTTTGCTGCTGGCTGGCAGTGACTGTTCCTTATCCTTGACAGCATGCTTTCCTTTACATTTTAAACAAATTCAAAACCACAGCCATTATAAGGACCAACAGGATTAATTTTCTACATGAACATGTTTAAGTATTCACCCTACATCATTTATTTTAACCCCCACTAAACTTCAGAGTTCTCAACTCCACTATCTCCATTTTCAAGAACCAGTAATGGAGACTTAGAGCAATCACCAGATTTCAAATCCAGGGTAACAGTGCCAGGCCTCTGCTCCATGGCTGTGCATACCGCCAGTGCCTTCAACAGAATAGATGCACCAGGACTTCAGCCATCACTGGCTCTTGTATTTGGTCTCACTCCCCATGAACTATAATTTACTAGAAGACAGGGCTGAATGTTTCCTATTCTCCACTCAGTTCTCAGTGCTTTGCATGCTGCTTGACACATAGTAAATACTGAGTAAATAATTACTGAATCAACAAATGAGGGGATGCATAAAAACTAATTCCATTAAGGAAAAAATAAAATAAAATGGCATTTGTGGCACAAAAAACTCTAATTAAAATTATAGAGTGCCAAGAATTAACAAATAACTATTTATTAAGGTTATAGTGAGTCACAAGCTATCTTTGCAAGATAAATGGCAGGTTAAACAGTGCACAACTTTAGTAAAACTTCTATACTCTGACTTTATTTGAAACTACACTGTTCCTTAATCTTGATCAGTGACTCCATCTGCAAATTTTCAGTTTATTTTACTATTATATACCTAGGCAAGAAAGCTTTGTATTAGCAAAGAAAACCTCGGGCTACTTTTATAAACTGCTATTCTGCACTGAGTTTCATTCCTTTATATAAATATTTTCAAATATTGCCCTAACTGGTTTGGCTCAGTGGATAGAGCATCAGCCTGCGGACTCAAGGGTCCCAGGTCCGATTCTGGTCAAGGGCATGTACCTTGGTTGTGGGCACATACCCAGTAGGGAGTGTGCAGAAGGCAGCTGATCGATGTTCCTCCCTCATCGATGTTTCTAACTCTCTATCCCTCTCCCTTCCTCCCTGTAAAAAATCAATAAAATATATTTTAAATTAAATACATATTTTATTACTAGAGGCCCAGTGCATGAATTTGTGCATGGATGGGTCTGACTGGCCAGGGGAAGGGGCTGCAGGCAGTTAGTGGGCTGGCTCCACACCCTGGTCGAACTCCTGGTGGAGGGGACAATTTGCTTATTAGGCTTTTATTATATAGGATAATTTACAACACAGAGCAAAGTTGAAAACAATTTAATGCAAATATGTTCACCACCTATATTCTGCCAAAAACACTTTATGATACTTGTTTTGCACATCTATCCACCTATTGTTCACCAGTCTTTCTTTTCTCCTGATGCATTTCACAGCAAATTGCAGAATTTAGTAGTTAGATTTTAATATGTGTTTATAGGTTTTTGTTCACCTGTAAATTCACATGCAATTAAATATACAAATCCTAAATATTTACTTACAGAGTTTTGGCAAACATATGCACCTGTGTTGCCAAACCCCTATAAAGATACACAACCTTACACAGTATCAGAAACTTGCTCAGGGCCTTACTAGCTAAAACTCTGTTCCTATAACATCCAGAGAAGTTTCGGCTCTTGTGTTGTTATTGTAGGTTGTTTGTTTACTATTAACCAGATTTAGATCTACCTGATTTGGAATCTTGTAATTTTATATAAATGGAATTATACACTACATATTATTTTGTGTGAAGTTTCTTTCACTCAACTTAATGTTTTTAATATTTCCATTATACATATCTGAAGCTCATCCCTTTTCATTGCTCAATAACATTTCATTGGTTAAATATCCTTATGTTAATCCATTTTCCTGTTGATAAGAACCTTGCCTATTCTTTTTTTGCTATTATTATTAAAGTTGCTATGAACATTCTTATACATATATGATGTGAACATGTTTTTATTTCTTATGAGTAAATGCTTAAGATTAGAATTGTCAAGCCATAGGATAACTGGATGTTTAATTTTATAAGAGACAGGCAAACATTTTACAAATTGGTTGTAGATTTTTCTCAATTCCACCAAAAATATACAAGAGTTCCAGTTGCTTCACATTCTTAGCAACCATTGCTGTTATCATCTTTTTAATTTAGACATCTGGTGGGGGTAGTGATGTGAATTTCCATTGCCCTGATGATGATTGGTGTTGAGCACTTTTCCATGTGGTCAATGATAACTTTATGTCTTCTTACGTAAAGTGTCCACTGTAATCTTTTGCCCAAATTTATTGGATCAACTTTTTTTTATTATTTTTGAATTGCAGGAAGTTAAGTCTTTCAGATATACATTTGAAGGGTAATATTCCTTGCAGGGCACTATGATGAAAAATTTTGGGGAAAATTCTGTTTTCAGGACGTCTTTTTCTAGCAGTGTGTCTAAATCTTCCTTGCTCTTCTTTTCACGATTGAAAACATTGTCTGAGAATCAGATTTTTGTCTTTATTCATTTTGGAAGTTGCAGGTCATTCTAAGTATTAGCTTTTCTGTCAAAAATTTTAGTGTATAATCTTAATTGTTTTATTGTTATTTACACCACAAAACCTTCTTTTAATCTTTTGCTCATGTCATTATGAAATATACAATTTTCAGAGTCTGTAATGTATGCTCACTGTCCTCTCCCTGCCCCTATTCTCCTCTTTCTCTTAAAAGTAGCCATACCATATATTAGAATCATACTTTTGAAAATCTGTTCATCTTTCTCTGAGAATTTCAGAATTATACTTGGTCTGATCTCCTCTCATTCTGCCAGGGGGTATCTCCTCTCCGGTATTAGTGAACTCCATGATGACAAAGATTATTGTCTCTTTTACTTTAGTCAACAGTCAGTTCCTGTTGCTCACCATTAATTCTGGAGTAACAGTTGTCTTTGATTCTCTCTCTACTTTCTGGGAGATAAAATTGTCAGCAGAGCAAGTTTGATATTTATCAGATACAGTATTTTAGCTGAATGATACTTCCAGCAGATGTATCAAAATTGGAATCTCGCATCAGAGCTATGTCGTTGCACTATGTCATTCTTGTGATCTGTGCCACAAATGTGCACAGCTCATTTGTTCTGTTTTGCAAGTGTGGTCTGTTCTATTTCTCAACCACAATGTGGTTTGTCTCTCCTTTTATCTTTAGAAGAGTCCTTTAGAGTGTGTCTTCACCCTGAGTTTTAGGGAATTTTCTTGCAATTATACACTTTTTTTCACATACAGAGCTCATTGTGCCCATTTCTAAGAGATCTGTTCTTTTTACTCAACAAGTGCATTAGAGTTTTCCTACAAACAGCTCATCTGGGTCCCACTGATAGTTCATAAATCAGAGCTCCCTCCACTTGTTAGAACCTGAGGTCACCTTTCCTCATGGCTCATATTCTGAGTGCTTCTGTGACATGACCTACGAGTGCTAATTTCTCAGGATGACCATCTCTGATGTGTGTCCAGTCACTTCTTTTCTTGTTCTGTGGAGGACATGATAGTGTTTCTCATTTGGAAAGTGCAAGTTTGCCTCTCAGGAGAAGCATCCCATAGACATAGTAAGATTCACAGATTCACCTCCATTTTTTTAAATTATTATTATTAGTTCATAAAATTACATTTACAGTTACTTCCACCTAGGAAATCACCTGAACTTGAGGACATCGGGGCCAAGTTGCCTGTGCTGTGCTGTTGCACACAGACTGGGTGGGTGCGTGTGCATGTTGAACTCTAAGCTGCCTTCCCAGTGTCTGACACTGAGGACTATTGTCCTGATTTGCAGGATTATGGTTGGGTCATAACAAGGAGGCTTTCTGAGAGCTGTGAAGCTCAACACATGAATATTTTGCAATAATTTTTATTTTTTAAAAATGTTATTAAAATATTTATCTTGGTTACTTTACTTTTACTCATTGCTTAAAAGTTGGGCTCCAACTTCTTTCCTATCTTGACCCTTCTCAGTCTTGACCCTATAAATATTCTGCATATGTTTAATGTTCAAATAATCCACAATAAAATGAAGATTATCGTAACTTCTCTAAATAAATGACTTAATTGGTAATCACTAACCATAGAAATTCCAGTGTTTCCAAACTTACTCTGCCTTTCTGCTTAACATTTTAAGGTTGCCATATTGGTTATTAAGTTTGGAAATCAATGATCCTGCTGAGAAGAAAAGGTCCTGAAAAAATACTATAGTAAAAATGGGTAAAACCTTGAGATATATGCTACTGCAAGAAACACTTGATTTCTAAGAATTGGAGCTGCGTGGTCATAGTGGGAATGGGGCCTCAAGACGCTGCTTTGGGGACACAAAGTACATATTTCCAGGCCACCTGCTTATTGCTCATTGATCACTGCCTAGGACAGCAGGCTGCGTGTGTAATGCTTTCTGAGGTGGATACCATCATCCATTATGTCCAGATGACACATACCTTACCAAAAGGGTTTTCTACATGATAACATTTTAATGTTGTCACTTTGGTAGAATATTTTGTCTTTAAAGAAGAAAAGGTCAAGCCTGCAAAATTTTAGATAGCTTTGATAGAAATCAATACAGTGAAGGGCACATTTTCTACAAAATTCTACAAAATATTTGTATATGTTTTATTTATTGTTCAGCTGTACAAATTAGACACCAGGAAACTAACACCATTGAATCAGGGTTGCAATTTTTAAGGAATGGCTACACCCTTCCTCCAAAGAAATCCTAAATTATCTTAAAAGTCTTGCCACAAATGTGTCGTTAGACTAAGTAAATAAAAAGTGACTTTGACTTATTCCACATCAGACTGACACTGCTGGCTTTCGATTTTTCATTTGTCATATTCCAATTTTGCTTGTTTCTAATACGAGGTCAAATATATATTGGAAACAATGGTTTCATAAAAATACTAACCAGGGCAATGTCTATGGAAGTTTAATTGCTCCTGGTAATTATACAAATTTGATTTTTTGACCCCTTTTTCTATATAGTATAGTGATTGAAGATATTTGTTTCTGCATTTCCTTATGTGGTATAGGGTTGCAGACATTATTTTTTCAACTTCCATTTTTATAGGATAGTTAGGCAGATATAGATTTCTTTATCCTGGTAGTAAACAAAGAGGTGGGCATTGGCTCCTGTAAGGTAGTTGCGAGACCACCCCATTCCTCCAGGGGAAGACATCTCATACCTACTCCCGGTCTTCCACTGGGTTCTGTCTCCACTGCTCATGACTTGCAGTGATTTCACCTCGCTCACCTCCTGTCTCTGTGGCAATCATCTGTATAGCAATTTGTCAGGGTTATTTGAGGACTAGAGAGCATTACTCAGAATCATCTTCCAATTAGCCATTAAGAATCCTTGAGCCCGTCATCCACTCTTGATAGTTAATAGTCACATAAATTAACATTGTTATTCAATAGACCTAGTTCAAAAGTCAGGCAATTTCAAATTTAGTAGAACTGAGATCTTTCAATGACCATAATCTCAAATAAATTTGCTTGGCAGTTGGCTCTACCAGAAATGGTTTCTCTATAATTTGCAAGGCCCCATGGGTCATGTTGCCTCTCTTTTCCTGATGCACTTTATCTCTGGGAGTCTGTAACAATGAAGACCCTAAATATATGTTAATAGAAACAGGAAGTTACACTTTGTGCACTTGACCATAATTGCTATCACTAATTACACAAATGCTGTTGCTAGTTGCTGATGAAAGAAACACTCTTGATTTTTTAAAAATTGATTTTAGAGAGTAAGGGAGAGGGATAGAGAGAAACATCAATGATGAGAGAAAATCATTGATTGGCTGCTTCATGCACGCCCCCTACTGGCAGATCAAGCACAAAATCCCGGCATGTGCCTTGACCAGGAATCCAACCATGACATCCTGGTTCATAGGCTGACCCTCAACTACTGAGCTACACCAGCCAGGCAAGAAACTCTTTATAGAAAGAGGAAAAGTGCAGGTAATATAGAGAGAAATCTTACTCCTGGTAAAGATAAATTTAACAAATATTTACAGAGAAAAACTGTAATCTGAGCAAGGATATTAAAACTTCAGTTGATGTAGACACTTTTTAATTTATTTTCTCTTTGGAATTGTTGCAGGAAACCCAAAATATTCTATCACTGAGACAAAAACCTGCAGAAGAAGGGCCAAAGGAGTGCAGCCCAGCAGGATGGGAGGAGGGTTTGCAGCTTCATTCAAAGGCATCCTTACCTACACCAGGCTGAGGGAAAACCAATAGAAAGTTAGCACCAGCACTAATTTGCTATATTTAATCACACTTTATCTGATCAGTAAACAGTGTATAGTTTTTTTTTTTACCCTTAGTGTAAATTCAATTGTTTTAAAGACTGTTTTTATAGTCTTTGTGAGTGCCAGAGTGATGTTGACAAAGAAAGATGGCTGAGCTTAGCTGACTTCACCTTCCAGAGTTACACAGCATAGTGGTGCCCAGTGAGGTCAGAAATGGAAATGACACCTTTGTGAGGCTGGATCCTGTTATGGTATGCCACTTGGGGTAGTTATCTGGAGAATTCTCTGCTCCCAGAGGTTTCTTTTAGGGGTGGGTATTGACCCAACTTGTGCTGGTGATGTCATCCTTTTAGAAATTTGAATTTGGAGGAGAGACCCCAGTTTGTCTTTTTGTTAAAGGGTGTAAAACTCAGGAACCAGAGACAGCCCTGCTTTACCATGGAGTACATGAAGGCAGTACTGCAAGCCCAGCACGTTCCTGGCTTCTTCTACCTCTCTCCCCCGCCCCTGTCCAAGAACACAAGACACCATGCCTATGTGACGTTCTAGCAGAATTCTTCTCCAGGACCGCCTACTGTCTCCTCCGTAGATCTGGAGGCCAAGGTTACCATACATCCACGACTCGATTTTATGTCTTTCACAAATAAAATAATGAAGCAGGATGCAGTTTTACACTGAAGAGAGTGGACATAAGACACCCTGTGAGGAGCCTGGCAGATATTATGTGCTGGTTCCATTGCTGCTTTGTCTGTTGATCTTGACAGAAACCCCAGGAAGAACTGTGCCCTTTCTTTTAGATGAGAAAAGAGGCTTGGAGAACATCCTCTGTTGCCCCAGCCAATATCCAGCAGGACACACTTCAAACTAGTTTTATCTTTCTGTCTGCAAAACTCATCCACCCCCCCATACTCTTCTCTCCATGGCACACAGATCAATTCTCCAGGACAGCAAGCAGCAGAATGAGAAGAATGATCTTTCCAAGCTTGGTTTTAAGATAAAAATATATTCTCTCTGAAATGGAACCCCACAATGATATTAATATTTGAGCACCTACTATGTGCCCAGCTCCATCATATATCTTTTCTACATTATTCCATTTCTCACAGTCTGCATGCAGGCATTGCAACATGTCTAAATATGAAAAAAAAAAAAAAACACAGGGCTAAATGAAACTGAAATTAAATTGCAGTTGGATTTCACACAGCTGCAAAGTGATCAAGTTGGGTTGCAAAACCAATGTTGGCCTGGCTTCTCACTTTCCCATGCTTCCCTCCAAGATGAGACACATTCTCCAGGGATATCTTATCTTTCATCAGCTCACCTGGAAAGAAGAATCATTAAAAATATATTATAATTGGAAAAAAGTCAGGAATGAAGGGTAATCCCTACAGTTAAAAGGCCAGTCCCAGAAATCCATTTTCCTTTTGGTAGTGTTCTGTGTTTCTCTTGATGACAACCCTACATTTACTGGTATTCACTCAACAACACGATGAGCTCCCCTCTCAGTAGTGAAGGCGAAGGGCACAGCTGCACAGAGAAGCTGAGAGACCCTTCCATATAGTCTTGATAACAGGAGGGAGAAAAAAAAGAGGGAAGGCACTTAGATTTGCTAAATCCAGACATAAATAGATAAAACCCAAGTTAATTTAGAATAATGGAAATAAAAGAGGAAAGATTACAGAGTTTGGTTCATTTTGGACTGAGCCAATAATGAAATGTCTGTAAGTCTGAAAATCTCCTTAATTAACATAGAGTTGTTTTAACTTGTTTTACATTTGTGATTGTTATAGAGAAACTCAATGTTTATTCCTAAGGATGGCATGAAAATATGTCAAGATGCTCAAAATTCTGTGTAAGTGCCTTTTCTTCTTTGGGAAGAATCTATTTGAATGAAGTGTTGTTGTGTTTGTAGTTGTATAGAAAGCCTTTGGTTAAAAGTACCATTCCTCACCAAGACACATTGGAGAGTTATCACACAGAGATGAGTCTATGAGGAGATTTAAATAAAACATGGAGAGGGTCTCAAAGACATTCTAGGAGAGGATTAATAATTAACATGAGGCACAAGGTTCCAAAAATTGAATTTCATGCATAATTGTGGCGTTCATTACTGTCGATAATTACCATCACAAAACATGAAATATAACATGCGGATCATTTGGAGACCCAAAGGGTTAATGAAATTGCTCTTGGAATGTGGTAGCAGGGGCTGTAGGTAAAAATAACAACGATGTTGTAATAAGTTGGAATGTGTGTTCTTGTCCCAAAAGGTTTTTATACACACTTATTTTTAAGCATTGATAGTTACAGGGAAAATGTCAGGAAGGCATTTTCAGAATTGCTAAAGGGCAGAGTCCTCAAACAGACAGGCCTCTTGTGTTGTTGTTGTGTCTCTTTTAAAGGCAAGTAGGCATAATTCCTGTCACCAAAAATGAGTACATGTTGTACTCTAACCCAGCACCCGTGCAAATAATAGATCAAATATAAACATTCATATATACCATACCATTCTCCTTCAATTTGATTTTTTAAAGATGTAATTGTATTATTAGTTATCTTTCCTAGCCAGAATACATGTTACTTTCTTCTAATTGTCATACAGCCAGGATCTAGAGTGAAAATGGATTCTAACTTATTTAATTCCTCTTTTGATCAAGTTACTTTTTACTGTTTTTTTGTTATTATAAATGATGCAACCATTGCCATTCTTGTAATTACATATTTGTTCATGTGTTGGGATTTATATATGATAGATTCAGGGAGGGGGACCTCTGGGCCAAAGGGCATGCTCATATTGAATTTTGATGTTACTGCCAAATTCTGCACATTTCTATCAGGTTTTCAACCGAGCCTGTACAATGGTGATCATATCCTCTAAGCATGATGACTATTTTGATTTTTCTCAATATGAAGGGCAATAGAATTTATCTTGTTGCTATTTTAAGTTGCATATTTTGGGTCCCTTGTGAGGCTGTGCATCTTTTTGAAGGATTATTATCCATTTATATGTCTTCTACACTTGGACTTAGACCGTTCTTCCTATTTATGTGATCTTAGCCACATTTTAAAATACCTTTTCATGGTGAATGGTACATCTTTTCTCTTAGTGTGTAGTGTCCTCCATTCCAATTTTCTGGTGTTCTGGAGTTGTGATTGGGGTGACACCAGAGTATCTGGGAGAAAGCCTCACATACACAGATCTGTGATCCTGCAGGGCCAATGGGAAGTGAAGGATGCTCGGTGGATGGGATGCAGAAACCCATTAGGTCCTGCTGTCCATAAAAGTCCCCCTGCCTTGGGTGCAATCTGAATTTCTGTTGTCAATAACTGTCCAGAGTTCAAGTACAGTTCTGGAGACCCCAGCACTCCAGCCAACTCCAGTAAAAGCACAATGTCAGCATTTAGAAATACCTTACTTTCATTATTTTTTCTTTATGTCAGGAAATTTTGAAGAAAATTTCTGAGGTACAATTTTTGGATGATGTACAAAAATGGTCCAGGCCAGGTGTAAGGCATGTTTTACTTGCTGATAGACATACATTTCAGTAGTTACATAAAATGTTTTCTAAGTTATTTGAACAAGGTTAGATGCAGAAGAGGATTACTAGGGATAACACCAAATTTGCATTCTTGGCTTCCATGGAACAAATAACATGCATTGTATTGTGTGTTACTGACACCCAAGTTCAGTCAGTACCCCGGTTGACATAATTGCCACTGAGACTACAGGTTCATTCAGCATCTACTATGTGGTGGTGACACCTTGCTAGCTGCAAAGATGAAGACCTATATTTGAGGAATTTATCATCTAAACTGCAATCATTTCAATGTGCCTGCCTTTTTAAGGTTAAGAGTTTTGGGGTGTTTTTTTCCCCATATGTATTATCACCTTTCCATCCTTAGGGCTAACTTTCCTCCAGGAAAAATTATCAAAATAAAATACAGCATCCTGATTTTAGGATGGTAAAACGGCGATTATTTGAGAGTTCAGGATTTATTTTAGAAACTCAGGTATATTAACTAATTTTGTGGGCAAAGTCACAGTGTTGGCAATAAGTGAAAAATCTGTGATCTCTGTGTGGTCCACATTCTCAGGGACCAGGTGCCTTTGGGCAACTCAGAGGCTCAGTCTCAGGCCTGTTCTGTTGCCACATCCAGTAGCAGCCACCCAGGGACACACCTGTGCTAGCCACATTTGTAAGATAATCAAGTCAAGTCATGGGATTGCTTTCAGGCCCAACCTTAAAACCACCCCCTGCAGACCATGTCCTGCCTCTCCCCATGTGACTAGAATGAGTGCTTCACTCTGTGTGTCAGTGTGACAGGGTGTGCTGTGCATGTGAGTGAATTGGTGTGTGTCTGCATGCTAGCATGTGTGTTAGAGTTTCTGTGTGTGTGACGTTTCACTCTGTGTGACTGTCTTATATATGTGAGTGTGTGAGGGACTGTGATCTTGTATTAGCACACATGTGATTGTGTGGGTGTCATATGCATGTGATATTGTGTGTTTCTCAGTGTGCCTGTGTGTCTGTGTGCATGCAAGTGTGCATGTGTGTGTCAGTGTGCATGATTACATCACTGTGTGTGAGTGTGTCACTAGCTATGTGTGACTGTATGTGTACATGTTGCATTGTAGGTGAGTGTATCAGTGTGTCAGCATGTGTGGGTGTGTAGGAACATATGTGGGTCGAAGTATACGTCGGTCCACCCTGCATGTGTGTGAATGTATGTGCCTTTGTGTAACACATGCCTTGCCCAGTGCACTCACCCACGCAGGTTACTGTCCTTTCTCAAGGGACTGTAAATTTTCCCGACCTTGTGGCTGGGCCTGCAGGCTAAGAACTAGTTCATAAAGCATTCCTGGATTTGACTGCATAACTATAATTTGTTTTAGAGGTGTAATTACTTTTTGCAGCAATAGTTCAGCTGCAGTACTAATTGTTACAAATGGTAAAATGACCTTCATTTCTGTTACAATTCACTCTGTTTTAAAATTAAAACTTGAGTGGCAGTAATGTAAAAATCTGGGTAGACGAAAATGAATTTCTGTGATTCAGGCTTCCCAGTTTGTGGCACTGTTATGACAGCCCCAAGGTGATTAATACTGATAAGATGGTTTTAAAAATGCAGTATACAAGTTTAGTTTAAAACTCCCTTACAATGTTCATTTTACAAATAAACTCTAATGATTGAAATATTTAAAATCTTTTTATCTCAATACATATACCTCCCCTCCAAGTCAAATCACTCATGTTTGCTTCCTAATTGATGATAAAATGTAAAAGGAATACCAAACAAAAAGCAATTCGCTGGACAATCAAAACTACTCCTGAGCTATTCTGGCTAAGGTCATCGTCGGCTTTGTCACCCTAAATGTCAGGCTGACACCGACTTCCAGTTCCTCGTTTCTGCTTTATTTCCTCTAAAGCTTACTCTGAAAATATGCAGCGTTCTCCCCTCATGTGGAAAGTATATGGTGAACACATTGTGCAGATCATATCGCAGCTCCGGGCAGGACCATCCACGCGTTTTTTCATCAACATCAGAGAGATATTTCTTCCCTCTTGGTGAACTTTTAGCCTCCCTTTATACTATCGACATTTGTTTAACACAATGATTGTGTTTCTTTCATGTTAGTTTTTTTTGTACAGCTCAGCAAAGCTAAATTGCTTGTAGTTAATTTTGAGTGCACAATTTGTTGCTGTTTTATTTATATTTCTTCTAATAAATACTTTGCTTTAATAGATTTCTCATGTGTTAATACTTAGCACATTGTAAATACAAACTAGGTCACCACTATGTTTCAAGTAGGAAGTGCCAGCTTATCTTTTTTTTGTCATTTTCCCCCTTCCTTCATCGCCCTTTCCCCATCCCTCCAAATTTAATTCTAGGGAGACAGAAATAAACCCAGGGCTGTTTTTCCTCTTTGTGTCAGAAAAGATACTTCCCTGTGAAGTTTCTGGAGGAGCTTGCAAGCAAACAGGACACATTACTAAAGCAACAAACATTGTAACAGTTTGGTGCGGACACTGAATCTTATGCACAAGAAATTAACTTTTCACTTGCTCTGGCCATTTCAACCTCAGTCACCCACAGAACAACACACGTAGTTTCATTTGCTATTTCACAGGACCTTTGATAAGCTGTAAAATGATCCGCATCCGCAATTTAATAAGTTAAAAATTTAATAAAATAGGGGAAATGAATATTATTTTTTCTTTGAATATGTCAACAGGGAACCTACTTCATGGTGTTTTAAACTTTGGTCAACATTTTGATAGAAATGCTTAATTTATCTGACACAGGTATCATTTTCTTTATTTTCATTCTGTAATGCAATCTACATCCCAAGTTCATAGGTGATTGAGATACACTAACTCAGCTCAGCCAGCAAAAGCCCCTTCATTGAAGTGGAAAAGCAAACTCCTTCCGGAACCTCTCTCTCCCCCAGTGCCCTACACTGCTCAGCATTCATTAGTTCTATTATGGCCAGACAGGCGCCTACATCTGATCATATTGTTCTCTTTCTGGAGCCAAATCTTTCCTTGAAGATGGACAGCACCTAAGGCAATGGGAAAGTTAAATAGCTAGAAGGTGCTCCCTATTTCATTTTAAGGACAATGCTATAAAAAGGTAGAAGGCGTCACTCCCGCAGGTTTGACCCCCTTGACTAAGGCAGGTTCTGAAGCAAGGCTGGAGAGATTCGAGCCCAGAAAGAATCTCAAATAAATCCAACTGCATCTCTTTATTTTGCAATAGCACTGTGGCCAGGAATGTTGGACAATTTCCCCTGTTCACAGATGACTTAGTCTCCGGATGTGGCAGGAAGGTTCACACTCCAGGGCACACCTCCCAGGACACATTGCTTTACCCCACCCACCCACACCTCACCTGCTCATCCTTTCTTTCTATAAAGAATCTCTTCATTTCTCTGGAAATTCTCCCTGGTTATTCACCAGGCAAGTGCTTTAAGACATTGAAACATTTCTTATTGACCTTGGAGATGTCTGGAAGCATCGTTTTAATTCTCCTATTAGCTGCAAATTTGTTTAAAAAGAGTCCTGGTTTCCCAGCATTGAGTACTGTGAAGTCCTACTCCTTGGAATTCATTGAGGTTTTAAGACCTCATCAATGGGTTTATTTTTATAGATGTTTCAGAGATACATTAAAGAAAGACATTTTTTTTCAGAATCTAAATTGAGCACATGTTTACCTATAATTCAACTTTGTTACTACAGTCTTAAAAACTAATACAACCCTCATCATTGCCCCATTTTAACAAATAGAATGAGTCTCCTTTCATTATCTAATTTGCCAGATGCATGTCTCAGCTCATATGGGTCATGCAAAGCCCCAAAACCCAAGCTCTTACTACCACACCGTGGATCCTACTATCATTGAAAAGACTCTCACAGGTGACCCTCTCTCAATACTACCTACAGGGACAAGACATGGCTGGGAACAGTTTGCTCTGAAGTTGAGAAGCCCCATTTGGGTGTCTGACATCCTCTGCTTTGAGGAGCATGCAGCCACCATAATCATAACCCCTGAGACTCACTGATATGTACCAATAGTTGTTTTCATGTCCATATATTGCTTTATATATCCAAATTATTTATATATCAAGATAGATGCAATATTATTTGAGAAGTAAAGGATCAGGGCTAGATTTTTAGCATAGAGAATACTCTACAGATTTCAGTTTCTCCGGGAGACACTTTTTGAAAAGTCATTTGCACATAGAGCTTTGTCTCATATTTTTTTTGGGGGGGGGGGCATAGAGTCAACCTAGGATAATAATATTATCAATAATCATTTTTAATAGTGATAGGTTTTGTATATTTTATACATATTTTAATGAGTACTTTGAAGTTTTATAGAAGCAGTGCCAAGTAGATTATTTTAAAATCATTTTCTCTTTAAAGCTTTAAGGGCACAGATAAGTTCAGATCAGACAAGGATAATCTGCGAGTGTTGGGAGTTGCCAGCTCCTAATTCTGGAATCCTACCTGGTTAGTGTGTCTTGGAGTTGCTCCAATGTCTTGAGCCTGTAATGAGTGGGGATCCCACTGCTGTCTGCTGATGACAAATGCAGGGTTATGTCTGGTTCAGTCCATGCCTCCCAGTTTCTGGAAAGGGTGTGCACTCCATGGAAGGCATTTATCTGCAAAAATGCTTAGAACAACTCTAAATAATCCTGCCCTTGGGCTTATTAACTTTTCTGACTTATTGATAAGTCTAGAAACATACACAGATCCCAGTGTTTTCCCACTGTAGCAGTGCGGTGTCCAGAGATGGCAAACACTGTCAAGAGCAATGATATGATTCCCCAACTCATGTCTCACTGAGTTATTGTCTGATCTATAGATTGACTCATTTTGGATTTCAGTTTGTCCTCTCCAACATGGAATTTCCCCCAGATGATCACTACATTAACAGTGCTTTCTACCCATGCTGGTGCAGAGCTTAATCCTTGATGCCCTTGTGGCCTCAGTCTGTCCTGTCAGCATCCTGTTGAGTGGACCAGGTGGAGCTAGGAGCTCTTTCTGTGCCTTCTGGCAACCACTGCAGCCCTGGTCTTGCTGCTGTCCTGGTGCCACCCCTCTGGCTTAGCTTCTCTCTCTCTTTAATCTTGATTTTTGAAGCTCCCTCACCCCATTCTAAACTCAAATTTCTGGAACTCTGCTGTTGTTTTTGTTGTCTTGAAGCACAGATTATGCTTACTTACTAAATGCACAAAACCAGGAATAAAGAGAAATAAAAATGACAATTAGGTACAAAATAACAGTGGAATTTAAAAAGCTATTAAAAAAAAAGAATTTTAACATTATATATGTACTAGGGGCCCAGTGCATGAAAATTCATGCACTGGAGGGGGGTCCCTCAGCCCAGCCAGCTCCCTCTCACAGTCTGGGAGCCCTCAGGGGTGGGAGGTGACCCAGTGATCAGGGAAAGGCAATGCCCTATCACACCTCTGCTGCTGCCACTGCTGGCAGTGCAAGCCTTGGCTGGCCCTGGTTACCTGAGCCTCAGGCAACCCTGGGCAGCTAGGCAGCCACCATCCGAGGCTTGCCTGCACCTTGGGCCGGCCCTGGGTGGCTGGGGGCTGAGGGGACTGGGGAGCTCCGGAGGCAGGCATGCGGAGCGGCCGGGCCCGCCCTTGCCGCACACCTGCTGCCCCGGAGGGGCTAAGGGGACTGGGCGCCGCCATCTTGTGGCTGTGGGCACTGCCATCTTTGAGGGCGAGGCAGCCAATTAGCATATTCCCTCCTTATTGGCTGTGGGTGCCGCCATCTTTGAGGGTGGGGAAGTCAATTAGCATATTCCCTCCTTATTGGCTGTGGGCACCACCATCTTTGAGACAGCGTGAGGGTCAATTAGCATATTCCCTCTTTATTAGATAGGATACTTGTTAAAAATTAAATTTACTCTCATGGATTTGTGCAGTCCCCACCTTCCATGTTCCAATGTCTGTGGCCAATGGTGAACTTCATTCCTGTTACTATTAGGGAAGCCCTTCTGTGAGGGGTGCTCTATCCCATCTCCTAGCTCTGGGGTCCTGAGGCTGGCCCTGTGGGTCCTTTGCTAACATCATGGAAGTGGAGGTGATGCATGCCTGCCTTGCCAGTGCTATGAGAGCCTGCCAGCTCCCTCACCTTCTCTTTTTCTCACTATAGTGTCAGGCAAAGCTCCAGGCAGAAGCTGCTCCATTGCCTGGGAAGGTACAGAAGAGGAGATGCTGGAGTGGAGGCCCTCTCCATGGCACTGTGTCAGTGTTCTCCCAGAAAGGTAACTCAGCCCCCTGTTGGGGACATACCCTCTTCCCAGAAACTGTTAGGAACTTGTGTTACGGAATGAATCTTTTCATTTTTCCTTTTTAAAAATTTTATTGTGACCCAATGGCTTGAACTGTGTGGATGAGCAAGAAATATTTGGTGATTGCTGATTGGAAATCCCCTGGGGTTTGTCACCTTGACATATGGAACACCCAGAGCATCTCTCTGGCCCACCACATGTCATTTCAGAAGACAAAAATGCAGTGGGTGAGGAAGAATGAAAGAGGTTAACATTATTTGACATGAAGAAGAAACAACTGGAGTGATTCAGCACCTATATTTAAAACATATGAAAACTCCCCCATGAGATGAAGGCCAGCTAGTGTTCTCACTTTTTACTAAAGGCAGAACAAAAGAAAATGGGCTTAGATGACAGCATGAAGAATTCAGGTTAGATATGGGGAATGACTCTCTGACATTGAGTTATGACTCTTTAGGATAGGTTACCAGGGAAGACAATATTCTTTGAAGATTTTAATATATACATATCCCTTGACACAGTGCTCACATTATGACCTGGTTGATTTTAAAGTAAAATTCCATATCTCACTCCCCCTTTTCCCACATAAGTCAATTTTACAGTGACAGGTGGAATTGAGTGGGTCACCAGATCACTCCCTGTTCTGAAATGAGACTCAGTGGTCAAAGGACTTTCTGGATGGTCCATTACATCTGTGCTTCCCTGTGTACCTCATTTTAGTGGCAGCCACTTCCCTCTCAAGGACTGTGAGTCCTTACTCATCTCCACCCGGCTTCTCCTCTGGAAAGTGCCAGGGGGGCAGCACTTGCTGTAACAAGCGCAAGGGCAGAGTCAGTCCATGGAGGCAAAGCTATGGCTGCCTGTGAATACCATGCCACCTGCATAGGAATGCATTTTGGTGGCTGCATAAAGAAAAGCTCAAATCTCAAAGGAATTAGATTACAATAATTCCCATAAGAATGAAATATGACCCTGTGTCTTTATAATCTAGAATTACAACTGCTTTTATTACAAGGAGGTGACTTTGCCAGGTTATAATAATGAGACTTTCTGGCATTGTGAGGTGGTGCAAAGGAGCACCGACTAAAGACCATAGAGTCAACCCAAGAGTCTGTGACTATGTCTTTTAATTTGACTAAAATAAGACTTTTATGTCTGTTTCTTCTCCTTTAGGATGTAGTTACTTCATTTTTATTCTATCAAAATAAAAACAGAGAGAACAAACTAGTTTTAGTCATTTTCAGAATACTTCGGTATTTTCTTCTTCGGGGCATTACAGATTTTAATTTGGCAACTGTGGGCTGCTGATATGGCCCCCTACGGCATGCTTCCCCTCTTCTCACTTCCCTATTGGATTCTCATCACTGCCAGGGAAGAATGAGTGATTTGCCTTAGTCCAAACTTGAAACCCCTCTCTACCAGCCCTTCTGTGGTGCATGTCCTGCAGCAAGTAGCTTTTGTCAGCATGTCCCGCCAACCACACTGAGCACCTGAAAAGGTGCTGATGGACCCAGGCTGAGGCAGGGAGATCTGCTTACACCTGGATATTCTGGGTTTCCCAGACCTGAATTGAGGTGATTGTAGAAAGCGGCCACTTCTGGAGGTGATTTTTCAGTGAACAAAGATAACCCCACATACATTTGGTGTGTCTCGTTTATTTGTTTGTTTTATTTGTTTTACTTTGCCAGGCTTTAAAAGGGAAGTAAAATAATGTCTTAGAAATACAGGTTGATGACCACGAATGAGGAAAATAAAGTGAGCATTCTAACAGATCATAAAAGCAGTCATAGGATTAGATTGAAAATTCCACTCCAAACCCAACCTTAATATGGGTTACTTTTATTTAAAGACCTCTGAATTTAAAAATATCTTGGCATTTGCCCAATTCACACATCTTGAAGTGAGTCTGGGAGGAAAAAGATAACATGAATATAAATGGTCTGACTTTATCCTTCTGCCATTCATCTTAAAAGCATTTTCCTTTGGCACAATTTACCAACTATTTGAGGCTATTAAAGTTACAAACATGTGAACAATGGATCTCAAGTCATACTATCCAAATTACTTTTGGATAAGTTTAGCAATACAGTTCTTTGCACAAATAAAAAATTTATTAAGACCATAAAAAGAGCATTATAATTTTTTTACAGATTAGAGGGTTCCTAAGCAAATATTTTGGAATTTGACTAATTCTCTAGCTACAGTTTGATGAATAAGAAACATCTTACGTTAGCAACATTATATCTAGCCCTTCATCTTCCAAAAATAAACTCTCTAGAAGCTAAAACTCTAGGTCTTTATATATCTCTATTTGCTAAATAGTGAATGAGTTCTTGAAATATTCTGAATCAGAATTTGCCAAGTTGTATGATTCTGTGGGCAACCTTCAGAAGCTCTGTTAGACGTGTTGAGTATTATGTCTGAGGTCAGAGAGAGCATGGGATTGCACTGGGGTAATGAAGCACAGGTTGACAGGAGAGTCAGACAGATACAGGTTGGAGTCCAGAATTAACCCTTTCCATCTGCATGGTCTCAGGAAAGTTCCTTAATTTTCCTGAGACAGAATTTATCAGTACAATGTAGATATCAATTTTTGTTTTGCAATATTGTCAGGTTTATAGGCAATGTATGTAAAAAATTTTAATCAACAGCAAGTCTTTGGCAAAAAATTTAGCAACCACTACCAAACGCTCAACTTGGTCATTTCCAAGGTACATTTGACTGCATCTGCAAGTGAACAAAGATAATCCCAAATACAGTTGGTGTGGTTTTGTAGTTTGTTTATTTGTATTTGCTCATGCCCTTGGATTCTTATCAGAACACCCGTCAGTGTTCCAGGACTCAGCACAGTGGGCATATCTCAAATTCAGCAGCTCCTGAGGAGATTTCCATGGCCAAAGGTGTACATTGGAGTCTAAGGAAGTTTTGAAATCATCTTTTTCAAAAGCCTCATGTATCAACTGAAGGGTTGCTTGCTATGCTTGCACTTCTATCAAAAGATTTAGGAGTGAGAAATGAGCCATACAGTGCATGAGACCTATGATCTGGATAGAAAGAGTCCTGACTGAGCTCCATCACTCCCTGGGCAGTGCGTGTGTGTGTGTGTGTGTGTGCGCATATGTGTGTATGTGTTTATGCATGTGTGTGTTTGTGTGATAGGAGTATATGGGTATGTGCTAGTGTATAAACAGTGTATATGTGTGTAGGTACAAGTACATATATGAGGGTGTGAGGGTGTATGTGTCAGCAGGGTTGTTTCTTCTGAGGGCTCCCTCCTTGGCTTACAGATGGCCACCTTCTCCCTGTGTTCTCACATGTTCTCTCCTCTGTGCATCTGTGTCCTAATATTCTCTTCTTATATGAATTCATATTGGATTCAGGCCAGCCCAACAGCCTCATTGTAACTTGAACACCTCTTTAAAGGCCCTATTATAGACACATTCTGAGGTATTAAGGTTAGGATCACGTTCTATGAATTTGTGGTTCACACTTCAGCCCATACCACTTACTTCTCTATAACATTGGCTCTCATTTTTTAATATGGATTCATCTGAGTTGTCCAGAGAGCTTGCTGACCTCACCTGTCACCAGTTTTGGATTCAACAGGTCTTGGTGGGACTGAATTCATTTCTGATATATTCCAGGATAAGCTGATGCTATGGCTAAACACCCCAGTTTTAGGACCACAGTTTTAAAATACAACATCATTGAAGAGAAAGAGTGTCAACTTGGTGGGCCATGTGACCTGCAAAGGCTTGATCTTGTTCTCACAGAAAATATTCAGGGAAAGCTCTCCTTCTCCTGTTCCTCTCATCTTTGTAGACACTCATCTGAATTGGAAGAAAACATTACATTATTTTGTTCTTAATACAAAAACACATACTTGGAATTGTAAAGGAGAATCTAATAAATCTTGGTAATCTCTCACCTCATAACAGGCATAAAATAATTAAAAATCAGAAGGAAATCTTCTCCAAAAGCTTAATGGGAGGTAGCATGAAAGAGGCTGGAAGGCCAGCGGTCTCTTCCAGAATGATTCTGCTCAAAACCAGCTGTGAAATCAGCCTGGGGGTGGCAAGCATTAACTACATTTAAAAGTGTTTATTGTTTTCTTTCTCACTTTTCCCTGCTCCTTGCCCATGGAAACGTTTCTTTTTATTGTATTTGTTCTACACTCTGAGAAAGGAAGCACACTTGAGCCCATTTAGGACTCAGCAGAAAGATGACTTTAGAAGTCTGTTGGCAATAGTTCAGGGTAGAGGGAAGTTGTCAAGGTCAAAAAAATCTGATTATAGTTGATTATTCTTTTCCCCTCTGTTGAGTAAATTAAATAAAAATATGTGGTAATTATTTTATTACAAATGTATTATATGATAGATATAAAATATAAAAATGCTACATAAAATATTATGAGATAACATTGTCTCTCAGAAGATGGTAATAAGTCTTATCTATTTTGTAACCACTCTTAAGCTAGGATGTTCACTGACTTGAATCATTCAGTTATTTGAGTAGAAAGTGTGAACTTGGAGAAGAAACTGTTAAACTGGAATAATAGTCCCAGCACACAGACTTAGGATGTTTCTTTAAATATTTAATTAGAAAGTAAACTTTATCAACACACATTGTATGTTATCCTTGGCTTTCCCTAAAAATAAACCAAGAATTCATATCATGAGGTCATCAGAGGCCAGAAGCACATCAGGCACATTATTTAATTTTATCCATCTCAAGGAATCCAGGCTGACTCAATAAGACCATTCAGAGAAGACCAACCGTATGAATGAAAACTTTAAAATTTTAGTCATCTAAATGCTCCCTCATTGAATGTTGCATAGATACAACAATCAACAATCAGGCTTCCTTGGTAAACCTTGTGTGGAAGGTTCAAATAATAACAAAATTAATCAGTCCTCATCGATCCATTGTGTCCATGCCCCTGGGTCCTCCCGCAGTTCTGTGCTCCTGAATGAAGCCCAGGTATCTGGTGTCAGACTGCTAACATCCCTAAGACTGGCTGGGCAAGGAACTCTTACAATAAGGTCAGTCTTTCCTATGATAAACAATCTGTTTTTGTGCTTTTGATTAAAATTTAATAAAAACATATTTCAGCAAGGCGAAGACTTGTTAAAAGCAGGTGAGGAAAGATCAACATTTACTCCACACAGACTAATCCCCCTTCTCTCTCCCTTCTCATATTCCCTATTCATCTGGGCCAGTCCGGTGTCCTAGGAAACAGGGCCTCGCCCCAAGCTGGAGGATCCTTTTCACTCTACAACCAAACCCTGGAGGAATCTAAAACCTGATCTGGGAACTCCCACCTCCACAACCCACCTTCTGAAACAAGAGTCTTTTTCCCAGCAGCTGCAAAGAGACAGAATTCCATTGGTGGGGGGAGGGTTTTTTAGCATCTTCTACGCAGAAATTCACCCTGTGCAATGCAAGGAAGCATAATTCAAGAACGATGAGCCAGAGCCAAAGTAAACCAAGGCGTCTAACTTGGAAATCCCAGTGTGAGTGTGGAGTTCAGGCCAGGCAGGCGGCTAAGGGCTGAGGACCCTCCCACAGGCCTGCTGGGGGCATTCATGGGAGTGGAAGAGTGCCAGTCACACACTGCCCCTAACCTCTGCAAAGACAGGGGTGTAGGAGCAGAGGTCTTGATAGTGTGAAGGATAACTTGTGATTTTGCACCACAACTCAGAGAAAAGAGAGTTTTTGAAAGAAAGACTTAAGCTCAACTCATTTATTTCCTAAAATCTAAGTTTATTAAATAATACATATAACATGCACTTTGCATAGATGTATGTTTCATATATGTATGTGTATGTGTGGAATTTTTTTTCTTCTGAATTTGGCAAAATAGGACATGATTGGTTATGAGGTAAAGGAACGCTTGGCAGATATAATGTGAGAATAATAGGATGAGCAAGAAATTATCCAGACAGTGAAGAGAAGAAGAAATATCACAGATGTTCTTCTAATAAACTCAGCACTTATCTTTCTAAAAAAAAAATCAAAAGAAGAAGAGATAAAGAAAAATAATTTAAATTACAGTGGCTGTGATCTGAGCAATAGGATTCTATTATAAAAATCAAGACAAGGACCAGCTTTCAGAAATGGATCACATATATTCATTAGGTATGAAATTAACCTTGTCTAAATTAGCCTTGACTAGTGGGTGTGAACTCCTTTGGATATGCAACCTTACAGATGAGGACTATGCTAAGCTCCAGCACATATCACTGCCCACATAACCACAGCCTTCTTTCTCTGCCTCTTACCCCTTGCTGTGGGAGGGCACACTTCTTGGGTACATACACCTCAGCCTGGGGAAGGGTTCTCAGCTCATTGGCACCCATGTGTCTCTGGCCTCTGCTATTGTATAACTCTCCTCCTTCTAGATTTTAGGGTAGCCTCTGTCCCAGTGGTATTTGCTCTGACAACCAACGTCTCCCACCATTGGCAGATATACTTGTCCACTTCCAGCATCCTTGGCCTTATTGTGGCTCTCAGGAGACTTGGAAACTGTCACCATCAGATTAGCCTGCGAACAAGGCCAAGATGTACTGGGAACTGAGGCTTTTTGCCTTTGCTCTCCCAGCCTCCTCAGAGCCAGCTCTCTGGCAACATGTTTGTGATGGACATTCTGAGGAGGCCCATGTTCTCTACAGCTGCATCCTACAATCAAGGTCTAAGGATCTGCTTTCCTTGGGAACTGCTCAGGTTTCTGTATTGTTTTTTGTTTTTATGTGTTTGTTCTCATAGGGTATCTGGTGCAGTCCTCCTAGATTTAGTATGGGAAGGCAAGAGGCAACAACTCCAGGCTACTTTACACTCTCATTCCAATCTCTCTGAACCCCAATCTTTAACCAAAGAGGGTGTTTCTGCTATTTTCAGAGCCGTGCTGCACTCTTTCCACCCTACATCTCATTGTGAAACTCCAGGTTTGGAATTCAAAGAGCTCCTGATGCAAGAAACCTAAAGCCTCACCTTCCAGTACACTTGACTCCTTCCATCTCAAAAAGTCAGTTTCCATCTTTCCTGTAAGGCAAGGGTTCTCTCCAACTCCTTGGACAGAGGTGAGCAATGAAACATCTATGATCTCTCAGTGCACACACTAACCGACTGTCTATGCATATCTTTGCCTTACTGTATCAAGAATTCTACTTAAAATTCATTCTATTTGGAGGATGGTTCTCCCAATTTTCTTTTTCTTTTTATTTTCCATCCCCATTTCTTCTCAGTCACTGAGGTCAGTTTATTGAGCACAAGGTAAGCAGACTCACCTACATCATGCTAAATCAACTCCTTACTACTCCAAGTCTAAAGAAAGTGAGAGTATGAAAGCCTCTCTCTCAGTCCCTCTCTCACGCCCCCCCCCTCTCCATATAAATATTTAACCCATTATATCACCTACTGAATGAATAGGGTTGAAGAGGGCAATTTGGTGCTGAGCTCTTACAGATTTTAAATATTAACACGTGTGTCTAGAGAAAAAGGAAAATAATAATGTTAGAGAAAAAGAGTGTAAAGTCAGAACAGAACTGTTCTCCCTTAGCTGTGGTGACTGTTTGCATGTGTCAACCTTCATAGAGGTATACACCAAAGGAATATATTTTAGTCTTTTAAATAAAAAGTGAAAAACAGAGGAAGCACATGGGTGGGGAGGGGTGAAGAAGAACACACTGTTTTGAATTCAGATAGATATCCATAGATGGGGTACACTTCTGGACTAGGTCCCCAACTCTGAGTTGAGAGGAATACCCAAACTTTAACAAAGTTGGACAGAACTTATTTTTAAAGACCTTGAGGAAAGGAGATTCCATGCCTTTCCATGGTAACCCATTCCAGCCTCAGGAAGTTCTTTATAACTCAAATTATTACCTTATGATACAGTTTAAGCTCATTTCCTCTCATGTCTCCCTTTGCCCACTGAAGACAGAGAGCAGCTGGTCACCATCCTTGGTGAATGCTCACTCCCATTCCTAAACGTCTTTCTCAGGTCAGCTGTCAACCATCTCATCATTAAACTAAATATGGATAGTTCCTCTAACCTTCTAGAGTTCTTGCCAACTCATTAATCATTGCTCATGTTCTGGTGCATAAAGCTGAGCACAGGGCGTTAGGAAAGGCCTGAGACCCATCACAAAGGGAGGCCATTGTGCTTACATGATTCTACCTGGCTTTCTATGCAAGCGGATACAAGTGTTTGTTATATCACAGTAATGCCACATGGTTAGGTGACTCTAATATCTAGCTCCTTTAGAATATATATTTAAGAGGTCTTTGGCATTTGCAGTCATAACATCTGTAGTTTAGGGTATCGCATGTTACCCCAAACCGTAACCTATAATTTGAAAAGCAGATGATATAACCAAGACACAAGATTACTCTGAGATTAGAGGAGCTCACATAGAAAGCAGAGCACAAACACAGACATCTTTAGGCACTAAATAATCATACCATCTAGTAACCAGATCTCCAATTTGAGGAGTTGTAAAGGGCTGGGAAGGTATTTCTTTAGAATCCTAAACACCGACTGCTTTAGCCTTTGTTTACAATAATTATATTATTTAAAATTTTTGAGAATGTTGTTTGTGTGTGAATGTGTGTGAGTTTATATGTATGAGAGAGTGCCAGTTTGTTTATTTACATATGTGCATGATGTATCAGGAGGAGAAAAACTATTCACATACCTAAGTATCAGTAGTTTCACACCAGGTAGAACCTTGAGGTCTACTTGATTCAGGCACATCTTCAAATAAACCCCAAATTGGATTTAATTGGGAAGTGCTTTATGGGAGGTGTTTATGGTACAGTTGCTTGTTGCTTTTGTTTTCCCATTTTTGGATGTGGAGACCATTCATATCTGTCTTGCTCAAGGACCCTTGATCTTCTTTTTCAGACTCACTCCTTTATTGATGAAGAGTTTTCCACCCAGATGCATTCCTGTACAGTACAATAACCTGTGCTTGCATTTCTCCTAGTTCTCATCCTCACACTTCTTATTATTACCCTACAGCTACCAGCATTCTTACATTTATCTACTCAGCAAATTTCCCTCTCTGAAAGACCCAGAAATCAAGTCATCAGCAACATATAGCCCTGTCCTCAAGGAGTTGTTATCTGGGAGTGGGGGCAGGCAGAGAGAGATCAGAATAAGTAGTGTTATCTCATAATGAGCTGTTAGACACTAAGATGTATGTGAGTGCATTGAACCCATAGGAGAGAATATTAACCAGAGGAGATCATAACTAAATCTCTGAGATGACAAGGAGATGACCAGCTTCATCCATAGGAAGGAAAGGGGAGTCCTCTGGAAAAAGGTCCAGTGATAGAGAAGTCAGAACTGAGGTGGAAACAGTATATTCAGTTTAGATCACAAAGAGTACAATATACAAACCTAGATACTTTGCATTTTACCTTGAAGGTCAGGGAGTTCCAGGGGAGATTATTAGCAGGAGAGGAATATGAATGCAATTAAGAAATATCACCATTGATGCAGTGCTGGGAGGACAGAGGTGCAAGGCTAGAGTCAGGGAGACCAGAGAGCTAGGTGCCATGAATGCCAGGAAAGGATGGGAGAAACCTGAACTTGAACACCGAAGGGAACTGGTGGAGAGAAGAGGATGCACATTGGCAGCTGGATCAGGAGTCTTGGTGGTGATTTAAGGGCCTATGTAAGAGTAAAGGGAGTTAGGATCATGTGTTTATCTCAGTCACACTGAGTCTGAGATGCCTGTATATCATCAAAATGAAGACAAATGGCCACTGGACCACTAATAAGATGGGTTAATGTCTGAAAATATCTTTTCTACATGCTTTCCCTGCCATGGCCCAGTGATAACCCATATTGCCCTACCCAAAATTCTTACATTCCTCACTGGCCACTGGCTACACTTCTTTTCTTTAAAGAAGTCTAACATATCAGTTATTTGCACATTTGATGACGCATATCTGGTATCTGTCCAAATCAATGTTTCATCCTCCTGGTGTATACATACCTTTGGTACCCTGTCTTTTACTTCTGATGTTAGTTATGTACTCATATTTTAAACATGGTTTATATCTTAGTTCTGAAACATGAGCACCACCAACTTACCTAGCGAGCTGTTTATTTTTTAATGTGAGCATTTGAAGAAAGAAAATATATAAATGACAGAGATGGTAAAATAACTGAGTTTGGAGCAAACTGGTCAATGAACTTCCATCATCCTTGAGAGAGATGCATTACAGGATGCTACAGATCCCACTTTTTTTAGAGCATTAGTGGGAGGGCATTTGCTCTTCCTAATATAGCACCAAAACCACACCTGTTGTTGCCCACTCCATACAGGTGTCTGAGTGGGAGACTCAAGCAGGTTTTTAAACACAGAACTGTATGCTAATAATAAAACATAGATTTGAGAATGGGTAGAGTCATTTACAGAATGAATGAGAATACAGCTTATTAAAGAGTTGACTCTAACCAACCATAGAAGAATGGTGTTTGCTTTAAACAGTACATATGCTAACATGCAGGACCTCTGTGGCTCAGTGAAGCAGTAAAATAAACTATATGAAACTAGTGAAAACCTTATCCAAGCATTATTCAGGTGAAACAAAAAAAAAGTGTTTCTGCTTTATTTCCATCTGAATTCTCTTCTTTCATTACTTTGTTCTATGTTAGTTGAGCATCTTCTGTTTCACATGCCATCCTTCTTCCACACCAGCATTCTTCCTCATGCTAAAGGTGATCGTCTAGTTGTTAAGGTTCATCAGTCTCTCAGGATTCCAAATTATCCAATGTTTACTTTTCAAGAATAAAATTTTCTTCAAATGCCTATCTGGCTACAGCTACATGTGATCTTTCTCCTGCAGCTATTTGTGGCACTGCTGCCCAACAATTCCCAATGAAGATAGAGGTGTCTTCCCTCTTTCACAAAACCTTGAATGGGGTTTGCCCATTACTTTAGACCAGAAATGGCTTCCTTTCTATACACTAAATTGCTTTTTTGTACTTCTGGATTTTGCTAAGCTTTTCCTTCTAAGTGAGGCATTAACAGCCCCCTCCCTTAGATGTTGGAAGAGAGGTAAAACAGTAAAATGTTTCCAGATCCCAAACTGGAGGGAAATGTCTTTCTTGCTGAACAAAATTCTTGGACCCCATGTAGTTTCCTTTTCATTAGTTGTCAAATACCTCTCTGGTCTCTGACCCCACATTTGCCCTCCTCCCTGATGGCCATGGGTTGATTGCTTGCCAGTCCAAGGCCTCTTGGTTGTATTCCCCCCAACATTTTAATGGATAGTGTAGATGATCTCATAGAGAGCATGGTTACCAAACACATCTGTGGCATGCAGAGCAGGAGTGTCATTCTGAACTTGTGTCAGAAGTGGATCTCAGATTTGATTCCATAAATGATGAGGGGGCCTGAGCTGAGATAGTAAATCCCCTGAGCCCTTAATTTTCTCATTGTGCTAATTAAAGACATAAGATAAGTTTCCTACCATTTTCATCAAGAAATTTAACCCACCAAATGTGATAATGTGTCCTATCACAGATTCAACATTAAACATGGGCCAGCCTTTAGGTGCCTGGCCATGTGCCAAGCACCAGCACCTCCAACAGGTCCTCATCTAGAAGAGCCTTGCTGTCATCCTGGGCTGAAGGGTCCTATTTTCTGACTGACCCCAGTGGCAATCAGAGGCATGATGTGCTTATGAGGAGGAGATCCAGATTGGGAGAGGAACTCCGTTCTAGAAAATTCCATGAGCCTCAGGAGCTTCATGTTACCCTAAGAAAGTATAAGATGCTCTCAGTAGGGACTCAAACTGGATTCAGTGTCACCCCGGTGAATGGAGCTTTTGGCAGATTGAATTGGGTTAAGAAAACTAATAAATTATGCCTTTTAACGTTCATTCTACTTTCCCCCTTTATTCTTAGAGAGCTTTCTCTGAGTCAGGTATTGTGTTAGGAAATTTTAATAGACCATTTCATTCATTTAAAAGCAATCCTATCAAATTACTGCTATTGATATTATTATATTGTTTTCATCCTCATTTTCAGAGTTGAGGTTTGGTCAGGAAATGAATCCAGAGCCTTTGGGGTAAAGATTTAGCATAAGAACATGCTAGGCTCCTATGCAAACTTCTTCAAAACACCAGCATGTCCCTTCAGCAATTGATGTCAGAAAAGATTTGTATTTTCTGAGTCCATTGAAAATAGGAAAGTTGTGATTCTGTTTTGATCAGAACAAGAAACTGGCACTTCAGGAAGAATAAATGGAAACAACACAAAGACAGTGTAGAACTCACAACTATTGATAAGAGCTTCATTTATTCTCTGGTGCTCCTTATGCCCTGTGTGCAGGGTGAGTGGACAAGCTGAGTTGCTGCTCACCGCCTGCCTGGAGCAGCCCTGATATACCTGGCATCTGCATGCCAATGCAATATGAAAGAAATGCTAATGCCATATGAAAGCAGAAACATATTTTGGATAGAGGAAGTTTTAAGAGCAGAAGTTTTAAAATACATTTATCATGTGATCAATTAAAGCATAATCATAAAAAAAAACAAACACAAAAAACTGTTCATTGGGAGTGACCTGGAAGACTTGTAGCCTCACTTACTTCATATTTTACTGAATCCTCAAGCTGGAGCCAAACAAGTCTTTTTTATATAGAAAGACACTTACAACCTGAGCAGAAGGCAGCAGAAATAAGGTACTTCACAGAGATGTAGGCTTTAAAATGCACTAGCCGTTAAATAAGAATTTATGATGAACCATCTTGATCCTGCCCCATGTTTACACAGATGTGAGATCTGTCAATGTCCAGTTTGTCACAGATTGGCCACTAAATTTAAAGATAAAAATCTTGATTTATAGCAAGATGTGGTACTTTAGGTTTTTCTGTCTGTCTGTAGTATGTCTGTCTTTCTAATGACAAATGCACAACCAGAATAAGGAAGAAAATGTCACCCACTTAATGTGTAGAGCTCAAGGACATCTTAACTCCATAGATAACTTGTCAGCTTATCTTTGTATGTTTCCCAGAAAAATGACACCAAGATCTTTATTGCTTATAGCTCTGTTGCCTGAAAAGCAAATGGCCACATCATGTTGCATATTTTGTGAGATTAAGGAATAATTAGACTTCTGTTGACATCGCTTTGCTGGCACTCCTTCCTAAGTCAAGTTCTCCAAGTGGGATCCCTACAGGGGAGCTTTCTGTCTCTTTAATTCAAGAGAAATCGAAACCTGGGCCTCTGATCAGTGTTTCATTGAGCTGGTGGGAAAGACTGAGGATCAAACCAGCAAAATGGTTTGATCCTCATTGTAAAAGGTACTGGCTTCCTGAGATATCTTTAGAATTATTTTAATTTACTGGATATTTGCTGATTTATTTATTGTCAAGTGATCTTTTAAAAAATACAGAATTTTTTCTTTCCCAATTTCTGTAATCATAGATCTATTCAAATGTTAAAATGGCAGACTCCTCACAGGCATTTTGTGTCTCTGCTCACTCTGCCTGGAGCAGTGTCTCTGATGTAGTCCCTTGTGTTGTGGCCCGCAAGCTTTGCACAGAGGTTGTAAAATAGTACAACCATAACTGTGTTGTCCTGTGTTCCATCTAATGTAATGACACATGATAGGTTACCATGGCCATCACTTATCTTTAAGGTAAACTAAGAAGTCAGTTGTTTCTGGATCCTGATTCAGCTCTAAGGTAAAGAGATTCTAAATGTAATTTTGAATAGAAGAATAGGGAAAATGTCTTAGCTACATAAGACTGAGTTCTAGAAAGGCAAGTGTTGACATGAAGAAAGAAAGGAGAATAAAGTCTTGTTTTGCTTTAAGTTTATGTGATCTTTTCTCAAGAAATCAGAGAGAAGATGGTCTCACATTTCTCCACAAAATATCAGAAATCTAGATAAGTATGTGATGTTCAAGGTCAGCAAAGAGGAAAGTAGGAACCACTATGCTGTACATCTGAAAATAATACACAATAATACTGACTGTGTACTATAATGGAAAAATATTTTTTAAAAAAGGAAAGGAAGAGTCTGATATTTTCCATCCGCTGATATTTTACATGCATTTTTTTCACTTAAAGATTTACAATGAACTTGTGACACACCTTTATTAACACAAATTTAAGGATCAACAAGACAGAGAAACTAAGCAATGTAATGACTTGCCCAATATCACAGGGTACAGTAAACACTGGAATTCAAACCACATGCCCATCCCTAATATGCCTTCTACTTACTGCAAGAAACAAAGGGATTCCATTGCATGTTCACAACCAACGTTGCCAGAAGAACTCTATTGATTTTAATTTGAGGCTATTAAATTATTTTAATAGCAGTCTTCCAAACAGTATGAAGTTAGTTTTTGAAGCATGCACAACAGCAGAAGCAGTTGTGCAATACAAGTAACTGAAAACACTCAAAGTAAGATCAGGTCTTCCTATTCACTAAAAATGCAACAATAGAGACAGAATGACAAAGCACAAGAATGCAGTGACCTTGCACATATTTAAATGACAATAATGGACACACTGAGCAAATTTATATTTACTGACCTTAGCTTAAAAGAAACATGCCTGGTAATGTGTTCTTTACTCCCAGTTCTTGGTCTGGCTCTTATTCCATTTGCTCATTGAAGTCAAGTTTCTGATTATTTTAACTTTGTGTCTCCTGAGTTCAGTTTGCAAAACATTTGGGATATTTCAGGGGTTTAACAATTGTATAGGTAGGTAAAGGGTAGTCAGGTAGTGAACAAACACACAGTTGGAACACACACCTGGCCTTACCTTCCCCTTAACATGGGCTGGCCTAGAATCTGCTCTTTTCCTAAATGCCAGGTGTGGTGTTGGTGGCCAGCCCATGCTATAGTCTTCATTTCTCTAGGCTGATCAGTCCTTAGAGGTTGAAAAATATATATATACACAAAATAAAGACAAACAAAGAATCTGTTTCTTTTTTCTCTTATGCTTTCTGTAAACTATAATTTCTGAGGAAATATTAATCTAAGATGGAAAATTAAATTTATTTTATGAATTGTACATGACCTTTAATTTTTTAAAAAGTATTTATTGTTTAATATATTTCACTCTCTGCCCAAAATATTTGTACTTGTATTTGAGTTAAGCTAATATTTTTGGCCTTGGCTTCAATAAAAAGCCTAAGCATTATTCATGAGAACCAACATATCCTGCTTTGGTTAGAGTGCCAGGAGAGAGAGAGAGAGAGAGAGAGAGAGAGGAGAAATAGGAAATAGAGAAGGTGGGGGAAGGGAGTAAATTGATTAAATAGGAAGCACAGTCAGAAAAAAGGTGAAAGGTCAAAGGGGGAAGATGTGTGGTTTGTAGGAGGGACAGAATTTCATGAAAGCTCATGATTCCCTCTGTAAATGGGCAACAGGTAACCTCCATGAGATAGTCATTGTATCATGAAATAAATTAGGTATGTGGGTGACCATGAATTTGGCTAAAGTGCATTAAGGAGCCAGGTCCAGGTCTTGCCAACATCTCATCTATTTGTAGCCTAAGATTTCTCAGCATCTGTTTTGCAGAATCCTAATTATCAAAGATGATGTATATTTTATATATATGTAATCATCAATAGCACTAGAAAATATTGATCAATTGAAAACATGAAAAATAATGCTTAGAAGATGAATAATTTTCCCAAAGAGATCAAGAAAGAAAGGGATCTAGAGAGTTGAGCTTCAGTCCTCATTTTAGCAAATAATTTCAGGTCTCTGGGCTTCATTTCCTTGTCTTGGTTGATTGTCTCTAGGAGTCCTGATGCTCAGTCAAGGTGTATTAAAATTAACAATTACTCTTTGTGAGCAAAAATAAAGCAAAACAAAAGCAAACAGAAAACGTTCTTGTTTTTATATGTCTTTCAGAAATAATTACCAGTGGCTTAATAGAATTAATACTCTAAAATAATTTAACTTCCACTAAGGAAGACTCAAAACTTTATTTTTGCTATTTTAACATGTGATAAAAGGTTGATTACATTTATCTTTATTGTTGTTAATATTATATTCGTTCCCTTTTTTCCCATTTGACCCCCTTTTACCCCAGACCTGCTCCTTCTGGCCTTTACCATACTACTATCTAATTGACACTTACCTCCTGAACCATGACCCCTAGACACACAGTAATCATGTTCTATAAGAAAATACAAAGAATTCCAAGACTTACTGCCCACGAAGGCAGGAGAGCATTAAATACCACAGACTGCAGAATCTTTTGATCTTTTATCCCAAGAGAAGCCCAGTGAGTTGATGGCATTGACTGATCATCATAAGGGGATGATAAAGTCATCTCTATCTAAACTCTAGAAAGGATTCCATTTTTTTAAAGCCAAATAACCTCATTAAAGATAGCCCTTTAAAAGATGAACGTGGCTACACTGAAATGTGTCCTTCATCTGAAGTGGTCTGACCTTGGAGCAGGAGACACGTGTTCACAAGTGGGGAGAACAGACCACTCCCCACACCGGTGACCTGTTCTGTATTACACTCATTCCTTCATGAAACCATGTGTTTGTGAGAAACATGTCAAAGTCAAAGTGTGGATGTGCCAGGATTGAGCAATGTGGAATTGCTGGGTTTTCATTTCCTATTAGGGGGTGATAAATATATTGAATTCATGTTAGATTCCTAAGACTAATTTGTTAAGTAAATATAGGTATGCGATTGGGCAAAAAGCTCAATTAAAATTACTCATTTGAAACCCTCACTCATGAGAAACTTGAGCATTTATGAGGGTTCAGAAAGCTCACATTGGCTTCACAGGCATGTGAGTTACCTCGGTCACCTGTGTGCCTTGCATAGAGGCCTCAGAGCACATCAAAAAGGACATCTGTCAGAAAATGCAAAGTGGAAAATGGGAGACATATGGTGCTTAGACCAGTTTATATAAAAGCAAGAAGGAACATTTGAAGGGGTGTTATACAAAACATGATTCCCATTATGAACTCAAAAAACCACCAGGACAGGTCGACATGCAGTATATGGAGGCCTGAGAATCTTGCCAGCCATTCAGGCAAATGGACTGAAACTGGATGCTCTTGTGCCACTCCACAGGATAAAAGCAAGGTCATGTTCAGATGAGTGGTGAGGCCTCTCTAGCTAGGAGCCACATCCTTTTCCAGAATGAGTGAAGCTCTGAGGATTTACTTAGCCTAAAGGGATAGCTTCCTCAAAATATTTTGGGGAGAATGTGCCCAGAGTGGGAAGGTTTGCCTGCAGGGCATATTCTCCCTGACCTTTCTATTGACCCCATCTCATGGACCTCTGCTGGAGTCTGGCTCATGCCATCTAGGTTTTCAGGACCCTGGAAAGGGCCTCAGGGGTCCCTACACTCAGTCTCCAGATCAGAGCCACTCAGTGCTCACCCTGTCTACTGTCAGGAAAACATGAGCAGAGAGTATGGAGTGTCATCCAGCCTGGGAAACCTACCTCCCCACAATCGATTTGAATAGTGTGTCTCCTCACATGTTCAGATCCACAAGGCACTGCCCTAGGGGCTGGAGGCCCTTTTCGCAATGTAACCCCACTCAGCACCTTCATAGCCTACCAGTAGGTCTCTGAACCACAGCAGCAGGGATTTAGGGCTTTCGTCCCAGTCTTTCCATGGAGCTCCTTGGCCCCTGAAACATTGTCTCCTTCCTTGCAAGCAGCCTTTGAGCTCTGTATTCCAGGGAATGTTAGAAGGGAGCCTGATGGTGCCTCCACAGAAGCTCTGTCATCTCTGACCTGCAGCAGAGCTGTTGGCTCAGAACTAAGAGGAGTCATGAAACAGCTTTGCCCCTAACAAAGAACATCAGCTCCAAGGAGCTCACTTCACAGATGGCAAATTTATTCTAAAAAAGAGAGAGAGAGAGAGAAATAAGAATAGTAAGTGCTGTTGATCTAGGCACTCAACTTTGTGTGTGTGTGTGTGGGGGGGGTGTATGTGTGTTTGTGATCAACCAGAAATTTTAGTTCTATAGCCAGGAGGTAGTTTGGAGGTGTCTAATATTTTTGTTTTCATAAGAGAAAAAGAAGACAATTGTCTTAAAGATATATATTTCTACCATTTTCTAGCTTCTGATTTTAACTGAATGCTGACCAATTACCTTCATCATGATATCTTATGCAAATACTTTCTCTTGAAGATTAATCATTTATTCAAAGTCTTAAATGCCAGTTGCTCTCCTAAGTACAAGGCAATCAGAGAGTGTATTGGAGTTGCTTTTTTGTCTTTGATAGAAGAATGCAGCAGAAGATAAAAGTATATATTATATAATAATGGGTAGAGTTCCTGAAAATACTCTTATGGTTCTAAAATGTGACCAACTTACAAGGTGTACTAGTTAAGAGAAGGATTTCTGCAGCCAGAATTAAATACACAGATAGCAATACACAAAATGACAACACATGGCTTACACAGTACATTTTGTAAACCCTATTTCAAAAGGTCTCAAGGAGAGAGCTGAGACAGAAAAACCAAAATAAAAGATTGTCTTCCCTTCAGCCTGCTGCCTCTATATTTCTTCCCACACTGAAGGAAACAGATACACTATTGGAAAAAGACAGGCAAGAGATGCCTGTGATCTAGGGACCATCTTTTAGGATAATTCATGAGAAACTTTAGTTGTCGGTGAGACATAGATTATTAAGAGGTCAAACATATTGTACTTTGTAGTCTTTTATACCCCATAATAAAAATTTATGATAAGAAAAGTATATCGTTTCCTATGTGAATTTCTGCCTCTGGTTTTTGTTATGAAGACAGGGTCTAGGTCTTTGAAGTGAATCAATGTGATTATTTCAACCAACCAAGCTTGTGTTAAGTAAATTGAACCAATGCACAAAGCTCCCATCCATTCTCAACTTTCATGGACAAAAATTAAATCTCAACACACTGAACTCTTTAATTTCAACTTTTCCAACTTCTTCAATTTCAAATTTTATCTCTTAACTTCTGTGATATTCTTTACGAAAATCAGTGACTTTATAAATCTGAACTTTTTCTGTTGTTTGAATGTACTTGTTCTATTTATTTTCTCTTTAACTAATGGTGTCCATAAAATTGACAGGTTACTTATATTCTGGAAATTAATTTTTAAAATCACAGACTCAAATGATGCTAAAATATGTTAAATTCTAAATAAGTGGTTCAATCAAGGTTATTTCTTTAAATAAGATAGCGGTGTGTTTTGTTTTTTTTCAGAGCAAAGAGGAAAATGAGGTGAGATAAACAAATAGAAGAAGTGCCCCACATGTGGAATGCTTCAGTCAACCTGAGGAGAGTCTGTGTATGCAGGTGTGTTCATGGTTGTGTGCATGCATGTGTAATTTGTGTGTGTGTGGGGGGGTATGTGTGCATATGATGTATGTGCAAGTGTGTGGTGTACATGCATGTGTAGTGTGTGTACATGCCTGTGTGTGAGTAGAGAGGAGGTGTAGATGGCCTTTTCATGGTACAAAAAGAAATTAAACTTCAGGGTGAATGAAGTGGCCTTCCTTAGCAATAAAATAGTTTTAATTCACCTCAAAGGTCTGATTATTATGGCTGGCTCTGGATTTATTTGCAGAATGTGTTGCCATTTATCAGATTAAACTGTGACACTTTTCAGTGACAGACTGGCCTGGGACAAAAGGGCAGGAATTTCTCCATGTAACGACTTAGAAATGCTAATCTTCTCTAAACCTGCAATAAATATCTACACCCAGGGCAGGGAGAGGCAGGGAATGAGGGAGAAAGCAGAAGTCACATACAGGGTTGCTCTCTCCTCGCAATCAGTCATCATGTCATTTCCATCAAGTAGCTCCACCAGGGTTTTGTGTTTCCAACGGATTTTTCAGAAACAGATTAATTGACTAGAGAGTTGTTATCTTCAATGTTTACCATTTACTCAATTGTTTGGCTAATATTTGCTGAACACCTACTATGTGTCAGGCATTGCTATGAGGTTTGAGTGTCACCAATGAGAACAAATTTAATTCAACATAAATCATTAGCACATCAATAAGTTGGAATGTTATGTATTTGTCACATCAGGGTTATGGAAAATAATAAATCATGGAAGGAAGGTAGCCAGCTCAGAGATAAAGATCTCTTGTAAATATATGGTAAAGGAAACCTCGGTGAGAAGGTAGCATTTTAGCAAGGCTTATAAGAGGTGAATACATATCTGTTAAAGAATTATTCTAAGCAGATGATATTGTTAACCCAGGCTTGAAGGTGGAAACATGTAGGCCAGCAAGGGACTGAGAGAGAGAGGGAGGAGAGGAGAAAATGAGATCAAGAACTCATAGAGGGACCAGATGAACTACTAGGCCTTGGAGCAGTTGGGAGGGTTTGGCTATTACTCTGAGTTAGATAAAGCATTCATTATTGTGTGGTTCTGAGCAGAGAAATTATCATTCTGTCTTATACATTGAAAATTGACATTAGATGACTATATTGAAAACAAAACAATAACAACAAAATGAGACCTGAATTTGTAAATTTATTGTCATTTCAACTATAATTCCATCATTTCCTTTTTTCTACAAATAGACAGGTTGATTTTAAAGTTCATGTGGAAGAAAAAACAAAGAAGAATATCCAGAACACTAATGAAGAGGGGGAGACAGTGTTCAAATATAGTGCCATTTACTGTAGAACCTCTATGCATGAAAATGTAATGGTGGCTGCTCACAAATGTGTATATATATATATGAATGAAACTGAGTAGAACACTCACAATGGATACTACTGCTTGTGGAAACTTATTACATAATAAAGGTGGCATCTAAATTAGTAGGAAAACGGAAACATTTTAATAAGTGGTGTTAGAGTAATGGAACAGTTCATCAGCTAAAAAAGGTCAGGTTGAATCAACTTTATCACATCATACACCATGATAGATTCTAAACTTGTCAGAGGTTTATGATGAAAAATGAAACCATATGAGTAGTAAAAGGAAACAGGAGTGAATTCTTATAAAACTTGAAAGTGGATGATTGATATATTTGATGACATTAAAAAAAAAACTTTTGCAAAAATATTTTTGTAAAAAAATCATAAGCAGGATAAAAAGGTAAATAAAAAGCTATAACAATGTTTGCAGTCATGACAGAAACTTAATATCTCTAATACTTAAAGATCTAAAAGTAAAAAAAAATCCTATGGAAAATGGACTGCACATACATAGACAGATTATAGTAAAAAAATGAGAGTAGTGCTTAATCATATGAAAAGACATTATTTTCTCTCATAATTAGTAAAACATAAATGAACACTATGATGGAAATCTTTTCTCACTTCTTCTACCAGGTTGGAAACATGAGTGAATATACAAAAGTTTGAGAACAAGCTCAGCTGATGAAACAGGTACTTTTCATTTATTGCTGGTAAAAGACCAACAATATGGCTCCTGTAAAAAATAATTGGGCATCATCCAGCAACGTTCCATCAAACTTTGACCCAGCATCCTAGATCTCAGTCTCTCCACTTTGGTTGGTTGAAGATCCAATGTCTGAGTGCCGTTCATGGCCCCACAGTGCTCCACCAGCTATTGTTTACCAGCCTGGCATTGCATCTTCGGGACACACAGCTTGTAGTTTGGCATTTATCCCAACAGTCAAGAGGACCCCATGTCTAGCTCTAGGGTTCTGTCTCTATGCTGCTCGCCTTTTCTATGTTCTGCCCTCAAATCCCAAACACCCCACCATTCATAGACTCTAGTTTCTCTCACTTCATCTCAGTGAGACTGCTTTGTATAATTTGTATTCTGATTTTACATTAGCACCTGAAATAGGTCTCCTAAAAGAAAATTCCAGCTCATATGTTTCTATTTTCTCAGGGATCATCATCCTTTACTGTGTGATGCCCAATGTCTAACAATAGTGTTTCTAGATGATAGAATGATAAATAATAGATACATAGATGATTGAGAGATGATAAATACATAGTTGATAGATAGAAAAAAAGAAAGATAAATGATAGATGGTAGATAGATAGATAGATGATAGATAGATAGATAGATAGATAGATAGATAGATAGATAGATAAATTGATAGATGATGATGGATGGATGGATAGATGGATAGATGATTGGTGATAGATTAGATAGAAAGATGATAGACATAGAATGATAAAAATATAAATATGTACACACATATATAATATAATCACATTAATATATCTGCTTAGAAATAAATAAATAATAGACAAAGTGTAAAATATACATAGGGTTATTTTTTAAATATATTTCTATTGATTTCAAAGAGGAAGGGAGAGTAAGAGAGAGATAGAAACATCAATGATGAGAGAGAATCATTGATTAGCTGCACAGCCCCCACTGGGAATTGAGCCTGCAACCTGGGCAGGTGCCCTGACCAGGAATAGAACTGTAACCTCCTGGTTCATAGGTTGATGTTCAACCACTGAGCCACACTAGCTGGGCAACAGGGTTATTTTTAAATGAGTAAAGAAATGTGGAGAAGACAAGAACACACTTGTTTGTAGGTTTAACTTTGCAACCATGAAAATATTTCAGAAAATTACAAAGCAATCCCTAAAAATCAAGAGCAAAACAAAAAGTATAAACCCAACTCTGAAGTTGGTAGCATAACAACAAAAAATAATACCGAAATATTATAAAAGATGGCAATATGACTCTGCATGCTGAAACTGAAAAAAATCTTTAAATGTTTTAATAATCCTATTATTTGTAGTACTGTTGGGTTTGTTATTCTGGGATGGTTCTGAGCCTATGTTTGAAGAAAGAAAAGATTAACTACTTTGGTGACATTGAGAAGTGGGGTTATTCTTTGGCAGAAAGGAGACGTGAATATTTTGTCCTATTTTCTATTCTTTTGCTGGACTGGCACCAGTTCCTTTATCAGGGCTAGAGAAAGAAAATGCCATCTTTTAAAATTTTATTTTTCAATTTAATATTGAAAAGTTACTTTATCCTTAGAATAAAGGGAAAATTTGTACACAAATACACAGGGCAAAAGGCAGAGATCAGGGTTATGTGTCTACAAACCAAGGCCCTGCTGGGGAGTACTAAATCCCCTCATGTCAGCCTGCCTGCATAGGCAAAAGTCTTCAGGCAAAGGTTTATGGGTGTTTTAGTATCAAGCTTTTGTCCATGGGGACAGCAATCATGATTTCCCGGAGTGCTGTCAGTGTGGGAGTCAATATGTTTAAACACTAAAAAAATGACTCTATCATACATATGACCAGGTGACCAGGTAGAAGGACATTGTGACAGGAATGTCCATGCCTTTATAGAATCTCTTTCTTCTGTGTGAGTATTAGAATCTCTTGCTTCTAATCAATATAATATGACAAAGGTGATGGGCTTAAACTCCTGACTATGTTACATTATATGGCCAATATAATTAAACTCCCTAACCTGTACACTTTAAGTTAATCAAAAGGTGATCACCCTAGGTGGGCTTGATCTAATCAGGAAAGCCTTCAAAAGCAGGTCTGGAAGTGAGAGATTTGTTGCCATAGAGACTCTTTTCTTTGCTAGCTTTGAAGAAACAAGCTGCCATGAATTCTACAGCCAAAAGAAAATGGATTCTGCCAACAACCCGAAAATCTTGAAGAAGATCCTTCCCGAATCAAGAGTCTAGATGAGAATGCAGCCAAGACACCTGGATCCCAATCTTGGGAAACTTAGCAGAGCTGTGCCTGGGCTTCTGACCTGCAGATATTGTAACATAATCTTATATAATAAAAGGCTAATATGCAAATTGACCAAACGGTGGAATGACCAGTCACTATGATGCACACTGACCACCAGGGGGCAGATACCCAACACAGGAGCTGCCTCCTTGTGGTCAGTGCGCTCCCACAGGGGGAGTGCCACTCAGCTAGCACTAAGGATGTCCAACTGCTGGCTTAGGCCCGCTCTACTGGACCTAAGCAGTAAAACATCCCCTGAGGGCTACCAGACTGTGAAAGGGTGCAGGCCGGGCTGAGAAACGCCCCCGGAGTGAACTAATCTCATGCACCAGGCCTCTAGTTAATAAACAAAAGTTTGTGGTCACTTGTTATGCAGCATGAGAAATGAATACAGATACATTAGTTTGATATTAGGAAAGACTGATTAATATACATGAAAGGGAAGGGAAAGGGTAAATAAGAGACAAAAATTATACTTTTCCCATGTATGCACTATTATAAAAATGTTAAATATGCATGCAGGTAAAAAAATTGTCACCATGGAATACTATGTAGCAGTAAAAAAGAAGGATCTCTTACCCTTTGAGACAGACTGGAGGGATCTGAAGAGCATTATGCTAAGCCATATAAGCCAGTCAGAGAAAGACAAGTATCACATGATCTCACTCATATGTGGAATCTAATGAACAAAATAAACTGTTGAACAAAATAGATCCAGAGACATAGAGGCATGGAACAGATTGTGGAATCTCAGAGGGAAGGTGGGGGTGGGTGGGAAGAGATCAACCAAAGAACTTGTATGCATTTATGCATACCCCATGGACACAGACAATAGGATGGTTGAAGGCTTGGGTCCTGGGGTGGGGTGGGGCATGGAGGTGGGTTAGAAGAGATCAGTGGGAGGGAATAGGGGACATATGTAAACTTACAACAATAAAGACTTTTTAAAAGATTAAAAATAAAATAAAATTGGCAAAGAATTTACCAGTTTAAAAACTTAACTGAGCTCCAGTAAGAGATGAGCAAGTGACAGCTATTTATAAATACTAATTAACACTGTACGATTTTATGCATTAAAAACGAAAACATAAAGCACAATTACTTAAATGTTCTGAAAATGGAGAAGCATGTCAGCCTGACTCTTAGATGCTTGCGTACTTGTGTATTTACATATGCACCGTCTTATGGACATGGAATACACGTGCAATACCTTTGTACTGTGGCCGGCACTCTTCCTGGGAAGGCTGCACCCTTTTTAGGAGGTAGGTTTCTTGTTCCACCACGCTTGTTTGCTTGTCTGAGCAACAAACAGCCATGGTTCCAGATCAACACAAGGTGTGGCTAGGAAGTAGAATGCAAGCTACACAATGGCAGGTGTGATGGAAGAAGCCCACAGGAATGACAAACACGTCACCCAGCACATTTTAGAACTGAAACTAGACAATGCCAAAACAACCAGCTGTACGTCTTTGGGATGCCTTCCCTCCTCTGCGAGCATCCCTGGAATTGACCAGGTGTTCCTGCATCATGGAGATAATCTAGGAAGATATATTGAATAGACAGGGGAGGAGAGAGAAACTGCAGCAAGCAGAGTGAGCTTGGCGGCAAGCTGGCAGGACCCCGGGCCCCTAGAGGTGATCCATTACCCCACAGCCATTATCATTTGTTATCAAGGTTTCACCTAACAGCTGGGGAAGGAGAAATGTTTTCAGTGTAGTTTTTCAGGCAACCTTAGGTCGTGTCAGATCAAATTTGCTTTAATGCAGTGTTTGAGTTCATGAACATTTTCAAAATATGAGAGGTGATCAACCCCACACGGTGCATTTTAAGAAAATTGAATTTAGTTATTTTGATTAGGTAACTGCAAAAGCAATCAATGAGGTCAATTTTTCATCTAAACTGCCCTGCCAGTGGGTCTCTTTAGCTGCTTCAACACTGGCATGACAAGTAGAGTACTTGCAAATGCTTGGAGGCTAGTAATCTGCTTTCATAGATTATTATTTTTTTTTTTTACAAAATATTAACTGTTCTTACACAGAAAGCACTGGGATGTATTTACCTTAGCTCTAACCCTACAACCTCATCAGAATTAGGATCCTGATTACCAGTTCCAGGTCACCAAGGCATCCCCGACTTTCCTGTAAATCAATATCTTTGTATCCAACTTACCACTATGTTTCATGCATGGCCCTGGATGGGGACAGTGCTCAGGAACTACACACTAAGGGCTTCATATCTGGACACTCAGTTTCTTATGTGTAAGCCTTTGAAGCATGACTTTACAACCAGGTAATCCTCAGTGATAAATGAGGTGAGATCTCCAGTTCCTTTGTCACGTGCCTCTGTGACAAGTTCTGAGGAGAGGAGGAATGTGTCTAGTCTGCACCTTAAGAAAACACAACAGCGAACAAAACACAATGCAGTTGTTCATCTGCCAAAGGTCCCAGTCTCATGTATATACTGTAGTGCGTGTTTTAGAGCTCAACCACATGTCGACGATGACTGAGAGACAATAAACTTTAATAAACTAGAAGCTACATTTCAGCAGGTTTAAGTGATCATTTTGTTAGAATTTAACAGCGGAATTTAATTTCTCATGAGGCTAGTCATAGGCATGTGCCTCAGCCTCACTGGGCTCCTTTTATGTGCCACCCCTCCCTGTGGGAGATAAAAAGTGATGAGGGCTTTAGGAACATTTTCCATATAAGAAGGAGAAATGTGCCGAAACCGGTTTGGCTCAGTGAATAGAGCGTCGGCCTGCGGACTGAAGGGTCCCGGGTTCGATTCCGGTCAAGGGCATGTACCTTGGTTGCGGGCACATCCCCAATGGGAGGTGTGCAGGAGGCAGCTGATCGATGTTTCTCTCTCATCGATGTTTCTAGCTCTCTATCCCTCTTCCTTCCTCTCTATAAAATATCAATAAAATATATTTTTTTTTAAAAAAGAAGGAGAAATGTGGTGAAAGTTTATGTCCAACACAGATTTGGGGAGGAAATTAGGAATTTTCACAAAGGTCCCTGAGATCAAGTCCTGGCCAGGAATCATGTTTTTGTGTCTCTCCTCCCCCTGGCCATACCACAGTCAGAAACCCAACCACTTAGCACATCCCATGAACACTTCTCACAGGAATGAGTCTTCAACACTTAAAAGTGAATTTTCTAACGTAGTGCGTATTAGTTTGCTAGAGCTGCTGTAACAAAGTACCACCAACTGGCTGGCTTAAAACAGCAGAAATGTATTATTTCACAGATCTACAGGCCAGAAGTCCAGTACTGAGGTATTGACAGAGTCCTGCCCCATGAAGGCTCCAGGGCAGGACCTGTTCCAGCCTCTCCTTTTTATGTTCTTTTTGTTTGCTGGCAATCTTTGGTGTATCTTGACTTGTGACAGCATAACTCCAGTCTTCATATGGCATTCACCTATGTCCAAATTTCCCATTTTTATAAGGACACCAGACATATTGGATTAGGGATCCACCTTAATTACCTCATTTTATCTTGAATATCTGTAAAGACTATTTCAAAAAAAAAAGGTCATATTCACAGGTACTGGGAGTTAGGAGGTCAACATACCTTTGGGAGAGACAATTCAACACATAACAGTGGGCTATGGTCCCAGACAGATCACTGGTCCAAAATGCCTTTGAGAGAACAACGTAAAGATTCAAAGAAGGAATGGGAACACGAGGTAACCAGGAGACTTTCTTTGAAGAACACTGTGACACTCCAGTTGGACATTTTTCTTCCCCAATAAACACCTGAGAGGCAATGAGCCAGGGACTTGATTAACATGTGGTGATCATCCTGGGGTGGGTGAGGAGGGTGGAAGGAAAGGCTCAGGGCAGCTGAGACCCTGATGCTGTCTCACAGCTTTCTCTCTGTAGTGAATCTTTAACCTAAGAATCAGTTTGTGTTTCATCTCTGTCTGAAATGGATTTTGAAGAAACTCCTGTGATCATCTGTTACAATTTCTGATTTTTCATTCCAGGCTGGGGGTTCTTTAAGGATTCTCCTGATGGTAGCTGCCCTGCTCTCAAACACTGAAAATGTAAGGGTGGGTGGTGAATTTAATGAACCAGGAGAAAATGGTTCTAAAAATGCTGAATTCCATTAATATAAACAAGTATGCTGCCTCCCCTAGCTGCTGATGGAGAAAACACAGCCACAGACACTGGTAGCAACAGGGTTGCAAATATTTTCTTTTTCAAAACATCATGACGGATGACTTTTTAACTTTATTTTTCAATTATAGGGTCTTAGGGAAATGTCTGGCATCTTAAAGGGTTTTGTGCAGATGTGGTATTTTTCATAATATTTTTTCAATCAGTTTTCAATCTCAGCTTCACAAGTTATCACAGCGATCTTGTGTGATATTCGAAGAAAATATAACAAAGCTGCTCCTGCACATTTTCATTTTTGCTACCGTCGATGATAAAAAAAAAAAAAAAAGATCATAAAAAAGCAAATGGTGAAGGTCAGGAAAGGGAATTATAGATAGTCAATATTCACAGTGATTACACAGCATGTCTTAGGAAAATATGGTGGCTTTGATTTGATATTTGGCAATATTCTCAAATTGATCACTCAAAAAATATTTAAGCCACCCCCCAAAAAGTTCCTTCCTTGTTTATATTCCAATGACCTTTCAATGCCATTTTCTTCCTTGTGATTTGTTTTCTGCCATTGCAGGCTGACTTGTTTCTTAAATCACCTCCCCAAGGGGAGTTTACTTCTCAAATTCTTATTTTCCCACAGAGCTGATAGGTTTCCTTAGCCTTCACCCTTCAAGAAGCCAACTCATCCATTTTTCTCCCAAAGCCCTTGATAATGACAACAGATCTTCTTACCCCTCTGGGTCCTCCACAGGCCTGGCTTTGCTGCAGGGTCATGATCTTGTGAACGACCCAGTGGTCTGCTGAGGAAATGCATTAACTTAACAAGCTGATTTACATGTGAACACATCCTCCTGAAGAAAACAAGGAATAAGTTCATAAAATCTGTTAGTTAAGGCTTATAAACTGGCAATGGCATAATTGTTCCTCCCATTAGTCTGGAAATAATTGCATATATAGGGTCATCAGTAAATAATAATGAACTTGAAAACTACAATGAACAGAATTTGTTTTATACGATAAATCTAATAAATAGTTTCCTGTTAATGAAAATTTATTTAATGTTTTCAGCAGAAAGATACTAAAATTAAAAATACAGTTTTGTTTGCTGGAAACTTGATCCAAAAAGAATTCAATGTTATGCACGATGAATTATTCAAAACCAGTACATATTTGTTGAGTGTCTACTACATGCCAGCTAGCAGTGTATTAAACAATATCTTGTGTAAAGCAGAGTGTTATGCATCTACAGAGTAGATATTATAATGCATTCAATTTTATTTATTTGTGAATGTTAAATATTTTCACATCCTTATTTTGTAATCAATCATACCTTTGTTTTTATTATGAAATGTAGGTCAATAATATATATTTCACAGTAATTACATCTAACGTCACCAGACTTTCAGTTTTCTCTGCCTGTATATATTGAGAGTATTTCCTAGAAGGTGGCCCAAGAGTAATGTGTCATAAAATTAGAATAGTCTTTGTGTAATAGGTTAAATGATGAGCATATTCATAGGTCAAATGTTTTAAAGCTGAAATCATTTTAAGGCAGCATACTGACAGGTCCCCAGGTCAGGCAAAAGTACCTTAATCATACAAGTAACAGGGGATTAAAAAGAAATAAAAGAAAAAAAGCAGCAGCACTATGATGAAATCCAGTGAACGTGTCCAATCTCCCAACTTCTCATTGAGATTTATGTCCCAGGAAAGGAACTGCTTTATGTTATCTTGGCCATGTCAGGGTCCCTATCCCACTTCTGATAGCAAATGCCTCAGACAAGGAAGGAGACTGGATGTGAAGGATCTTGAACTTGTCAAAACAACTTTTCTTGTCAGTAACTGTGCTGGCGCATCAAATGTGAGGCGTGGGCCCGGCTGCAGTAATGACTCTTTCAAAGAGTTGTCCTCGCTGGCCTCACTCACGTCTTGAACGGAAACATTCCACTGCACCCCCAAATGATTCTAAATCTCCACCAGGATAGCCATGCTGTCTACAAGTAAATCAGCAACCATCGAAAGAACTGGCCCAGGCCCACCAGGAATACATTCTTCAGCTCATTGCTTAGTGTCCTTCTGACAGCAGGTTTCTCGCACATTTAGAGCTGAGGGTATAAGGTTGGCCTTCTGATACTTTCAGCAGCCCCCTCCTTTTCATACGCACAGTCAGATTTGGTTTATTTCCTCAAGTATAGTTTAAACCACTAGAGAAGTGAACTGATTTCACCATAGATCTTTAAGCCTGATCACAGTCTCAAATGACTGCTTGTTTGTCTGTTTCCCTGAATTTATTTTGGATTATGTGTGTTTCCATGCAATTGCATTGTGGTTTTCTACAAACATTCTTCTTACCAGAGATGGGTAGCATCTCTCTCACAGGTAATATGTTTTTTATGTCAAGTAAAATATGTTTAAAATTTGTCCTTAACCAAGTTTTAAAAATTCTGAGTGCCATAATTGTGGATGAAACAGGAAATTATCAAGAATGCACTTTTAAGTTCATTATACTCCTTCCAACAAGGTCCATCACGGACCACACTGATATACAAGAACTCCAGTCCTAACTCCCGCCTATGTAGAGACTCCCCCTCATTTAGTGATATTAGTCTCCTCTCTCTAAACTGTTTCATTTTCCAATAAGGTGGCCAAGTCCACAATAGGGACAATTCAAGACCACAGTGTGGAAGAGCCAAATGGGGAAATGTTGTAACAACACTCCTGCCTCCCCACTCCACTGCTTTGGGTTCAGTGTTGCCACTAGCTTGTTTTTTCTCCAAGAGCCCTCTGCTCTGATACAGGATGGGGAGAACTAGAGCACTCTGGATCTGCATCCACCACCAATTACTTTTGCAACATCTCCTCCCCTCTGCTCTCCACATGCTTTTCTTGGTTACCTGGGGGAACTTTGGTGAGACTGGAGCAGGTGAACATATCCCCCTGATCATCTCTTTTCCCTAATCATCATGAGAAACTCTGCCCATGGCTTCTCTCATGGGGGAATCACAAACATTTATTTTGAAAGTAAAAATAATTAATAATAATGAATATTTACTATCTCATTTTCTTTGACTTTCTGTTCTGACAATTATATAGCTCTTGGTAGTAGTGGGCTTCTTTTAAAGATCATGATTGGGAAATTAAAAATATAAATGTAAAAGAAAGATATTATCACATTCATTCTCATGCTTGGTATTCTCAGTGGGAGCTATGCTTTGTTTTTGTTTTATTGTGCACCCCTGCACTCAGCACAGTGCCTCCCACAAGCCAAGTGTTTTCTGTGTGTAATACAAGTGCCATTATTTCATGTTTATGATTCGGTAATTTTTTCCCATTTATGAATTACTTGCTGGTGCTATTTAATTTTTGAAGGTGTAGTAACACATGTAAGGCAATAACACATTTTGTGCCTAAATTGCTAACCAGGTTATATCCAAAAGTACCCAATTTATTAAGGTTCATATTGGCTATTGGGAAATGTGGCTTTGATAGAGAAGACATAGAAATGGTGGGGAGTGAGGGTGAAAATTATAGAAAGTGACATTCCAAGAGCTACAGCTTGCTATGCACATATAGGGCCAGGCTGGGACATGGGCATGCCTTTTAACTGGGAGGCCCATGATGTGACAGGGAAGCTCTCATCTTTGAGAGTAATTAACTCAATCATAACTGAAATTCAATGATAATGACAAAGAGACATTAGACAATCTATATATATAAAAGCCTAATATGCTAAGTGTCTGACTGATGGGTCGACCATTCAGTCAACAGCTTGACCAGTCACTATGATGGGCACTGACCACCAGGGAGCAGATGTTCTGACCCATAGGTTAGCTTGCTGCTGTGGTCCAGTCGATCAGGACTCGGACATGCCCTGGAGCCAACCTCCCGTGGTCCCTCCCTGGCCTCTAAAATATTACTTCTAATTAATTTCCTTTCAATGTGCATGAATTCATGCACCAGGCCTCTAGTAATAATATAATAGAAGTAAAATTTAAAATTACATGAAGTAGCAATGCAGTGAGGAAAGCTAACAAGTGATGTCTAGTAGAGACAGCACCAGAATTTGTGACACCGGCTGGGAGATAGGCTGTCAGAGGCAGGAGAGGACCCCACTGAGTGCATTTGAGCAGTGTCACACTGTAGTCCAGGGACATTCATTCATTCAACGGGTACTTAAGAAGTATCGTTCAAGAGCAAGCCATGTTCTTGACACTAGGGATACATGGATTCACAAATATGACAGAAACCCCTGCCACATAGCTCTTACATTCTAACTGGGAAGATGTGCAAGAAACAAACAAAAAAAAATGAAAGAGCAATATGTTCTTTAATTTATTAGTCAGCTTGGGCCACCATAACAAAAGATTGAATAGCTTAAAAACAGAAATTTATTTTCTCACAACTGTAAAGGCTAGACATCCAAGATCAAGGTTCCAGCAGAGTTTGGTTTCTAATGAGGGACTCTTTCCTCATTTTCCAATGGCTGCTTTTTTTACTGTGTTCACACATGGCCTTCCCTTAGTGCACGTCTAGAGAGACAGAGATCTCTTGTTTCTCTTCTTACAAGAACACCAATCCTATGAGATTAAGGGCCCACCCTTAAGACCTCATTTAACCTCAACTACTTCCTTAGAAGACTTTTAGCCAATGTCTGTTTGCACTTTACTCTGAGCCAGGCAGCATGAGCAAGTTAAATTTATAATCAAAAGTAATCTTGTGGCTTAAATACATTTACCCATAAAATTGTGTCTAAATTATTGTGGCAATTACAGTTATAGAAAACAAAAACCAAAAACAAATGTTATGATTCTTAAATATATATATATATATATATATATATATATATATATATATATATATATATACACAAGATGAAAATAATAACATTTTAAATAAAATCAAGCTGGGGTTAAAAATCCCTGGGCATTAAAAGAAGGCAACAAGATGGAGATGTGAATAAGTTGGCAAGCAGTTGTAGTATGTTATCAACATTGTCTAACTTAACATTTTTAAGATGCTGTGTTAATAAATTGAGGAATAAGGCCCTAGCTGGTTTGGCTCAGTGGATAGAGCATTGGCCTGTGGACTGAGGGGTCCCTGGTTTGATTCCAATCAAGGGCACTTACCTCAGTTGCAGGCTCCCGGTCCTAGTTGGGGGCATGCTGTAGGCAACAAATGGATGTGTCTCTCTCACTTCGGTGTTACTCTCTGGCTCTCCTTCTCCCTTCCACTCTCTCTGAAAATCAATGGAAAAAATATCCTCAGGTGAAGATTTTTAAAAAACTAATAATAAAAATGATAAATAAATTGATGAATATGAACACACCTTTTTTTCCAGGACTGAATCACAATTTTACTAAATAAACATACACCATGCTGATGCCTGCAGTGACTTGTGAGAGCACCTGGGAATGTCTGCTATGTCTAGATATGTCACAGATTTTCTCACACCTTGTTCCTCGAGCTGCTAAAAGCTCACTTTTCCTGATGCTCTTCTACATATCTGAGCTGCTCAATGCACATCTCCCCAGATTCCTCTATTTCTCCTGCATGGTCATCAGAGATAAATTGCTTCCCTCACTCAGATTCCGAGGAAGGGTCCTCTGGAACCTTGGCTCAGGGCTCCACACAACCTCTCCTCTATCTTGTGTCCATAGTTTATTCCTGTTCTAAAAACTAGCCATTGTCACCTACAAAATTTAAAAAAAAAGATAAAGTTTGATTAAATTTTAAGTGAACTGTATAGGAAGAACACTTCTTAAATGAATGGAGTAAGTAAAATTCAACAAGACACCTACTTACAGTGAACAAATCCTGTCTGGGCAAAGAACATATGGAACTTTTTCTTTCATGTTTAAAGTCTGTATCCTTTCTTTTATGTTGTGTAGAGAGGCACGTATTCTACACCAAGAGCACATTCCACTTAATTTCTCCTCTAAATAGGACAAGTTGATTCTACTCACTTCTATCCATGTATTTAAAAAAAATAATTCTGTAGCACAGCCCCAGTGGCTCAGTGGTTGAGTGTCAACTCATATTGAGGAGGTTACAGTTTGATTCCCGGTCAGGGTATATGCCTGAGTTGTGGGCTCGATCCCCGATTGTGCAGGAGGCAGCTGACCAATGATTCTCATCATTGATGTTTTCATCTGTCTCTCCCTCTCCCTTCCTCTCTGAAATCAATAAAGATGTATTTTAAAATAAAAAAAAACATATTTATTTAGACAATTTTTAATTGGAAGAATAGAGCTTAGAACATATTATAAAATCTAGGGAATACTGATTGCACCTTATATAAACAAACAAATACTGATATCTTCACTGTTCTGCCTGCTGAAATTATTGGTTTAGCAGCCTATTATTAAATAAAATGTATGACATTCCAATTGAATATTACATTTTTGAACCGCATCCAGCATGGCCAATGGTGAACCTGAGGAGGGGCGGTGAAGGATTAAAGAAAACAGACAAGAGAATACGGTTGGTGCCAAGTGGATCACTGTGCCTGGGTGAGGACAGAGTGACACTGCCTGTAAGCCAAATCTTTATTTTATAGTCAGATCCCACAAAGAAAAACAAGGGAGTGGTCAAGATATTTACAATGTTCTTGCGAGTTTCAAATCTGCTTCTTTCCTGTTATTGCAATTCTCTGAACTCTATCAAGCTTTGTTGTAGCAGCACTTGCTGTACCTCCCACAGCCCACATCCCTCAGCTACCTAGGACTACAAGGTCGGACTATAAGGTCAAGCTTACATACGACCATAGCCTTTGTCTATAATTGTACTGGGAGGGCTTTGCCTTCCAAGCTGGGACTTGTATGTGGCTTTGCCACAAGAGGACTGTGCCCTCTCATCAGTCTGAGGCTTGATCCTGTCCAAACGCTGTATCTGCTCTCCACACATTTTAATTTACATTGATAAATAAATATTAAATGTTAACTGTAGTTTACCACTTAATTTTTATCATATAATAGATAATAATTTATAGGGTTATAGAAATAAAATATTTTAATATCTGATTTGTGGATAGTTAAAAAGTGTTTGGCTTTGTGTTTGTTTTGCTAACCTGTAGCATATGTCTGGCTAGGACTGAGGCAGATGAATCCATTATATCTATCAATCCATTGCTTATCTGTAGGTTCTCATTGTGCCTGGGCTAGGACTACAATTTGGAAAACAGTGGCAAGATACATTTGATATGTCTTTAAGAGAAAGTAAACAGGACCTAGAATGATGAGGAAGCAGGAACCACACCAAACTGCCACCTAGCAGATGGAAAAATGCAGTTTGATTTACATTATTCATTCTACCATATAATTTTCTTTTTTTTCCAATTCATGTTTGAATAACTAGAGAAGGAGAAGAAAGAGGCAAAAGAAGAAGACGATGAGGAGAAGAAGGAAATTTATAAACATTTTTCACACACCCTCCCATCTGAGGGGTTTCTTACCTCAGCAATGTTTCCACCACTAGTTCTGCCCTTCAGCACCTTCAGGTAGGTGCAAAGCAAGGATCTGAATGTTTTAGCAGAAGTCATTTTCCATTACGAGGGGACACAATGTTTGCAGAGAGGCAATGACATAACTGAGTAAAAGCAAATCAGTGCTTCTTCTATTAACATATACCTTGGCATTGTGGGAGGTGCTAAAGACCCATGAGCCATTTTATTTGGATTCATATGTGTTTTCCATGAAATTACACTTTCACACATTTGCAGGCCTGCATATCTCATAGCTAGAGCAAAATTACTTTGCTCAAGCAATTTGCATCTGTGAAAAATTTCTGAAAACTAGTTAACTCTTCAAATTATTTAAATGAGAGGATGAATAGTTTGGGTAACTGCAACCCAAACCATTTACCACCTGCAACATGTGGCTGTGATTCACTTTTACTTCTTTGTGAAGGACCAAAAAGCAAAGCTATTCAATTGACAATTCATCAGTTGTTTTCCACCCATATATCACTCTCTTCCTTTCCCTTCCCCTCCTTTCCCTCTTCCTCCTCCTTCTTATTCTCTTCCTCCTCCTTCTTTACCTTCTCTTTTTTCCTTCTATATCTCCTCCTCCTCCTCCTTCTCCTTCCTCTCTTCTCTCTCTCATCAAAAGCAATAAGATAAAAATCTACCCCTCATTAAATGAAAATTTAAAAAGTCTTCCATTTAATCAAAGTTTCACCTAAATTGATTCATAGAGATACGTCCACATTTTATATAGAAATTCTCAGAAATGGTGCCCCACCTAATTTTCAATTTTTGTCAATGCTAATAATAGCTACTCCAAAAATTCTCCAAAAGTTACTTGTAGCTATGGAAAGATAATTAAATATATATTAGACAAGATTTATTAATAAAATAATATTCAGAAACATAGTTGGGGATAATTGTTTTGAATACTTTGGTTTCTATAAAATAAAATACCTCCAACTACATAAATAAACACAATACATTTTAGCTGTGTAAAACAAATAAAATTCCAATATTAATAAATTGGATTTTGAAAGATAGCTGATTTATTGAGATAGTCTGAGGTAGGAAATGATTAAAAATCACAAAATTATTTATTTTGATAGGCTAAGGGGAAAAATGCATTAAAAGACACAGAATTACTTTTGTTTTGGCATTTTTCCATAGTAATCATACCTTTCATGTAAAAAAAAAAAAAACAACAACATCTAATTCAGTAGAGCAGGGTGTTGTTCATAGATGTTCAAGTATTATTAGAAACGACTCTGGGATTGAGTGGGTCAATCTGGTATTACTAGTAAACTGTTTGATCAAAGCTCTTTTCTGTGATAATAGCCTGGCAGAGAGAGGTGAACTTCAGTTCAGGTAGAGGGAGGAGCTAGTGTTTCAGAAGGTCTGGGTTCTATCCTTAATCTCACTGGGAAGAATACAGACTAGTCATTACTCAGAAGAAGTAATGGGTTGAAAGCTGGGCCCAATTATGGCACATAGTAAATCAGTTTTCTTTTCTCTGAAAATTTTAGTTTCACTTTTTTTTCCCAAAAGTTCACATTATACAACTTGGCTTTTCAGAGAGACCTACCTTAGTACCTGTTTTCCCTAACCCAAAGAAATCTGACAAGGATTTTTCACTTTTAAGAAAAAAAAGTGAAAATAGTGTTTAGTGTTTGCTTTTCAGTGAGCATTTATAAAGGCAGCCCAGCGAGCAAGGAAAGAGGCATTGCTTTTACTGTAGGTGAGTGTAATTTTAGGTTTTATGTGTTATTTGGTATGATTTGGTAGGTTATGTGGGGGGTCGGAATGCTAAAAATGTTTCCATATAAATTAACGGTAATTGCTTTTTTGCTTTACACCATTTGGGCTTACAACAGGTTTCACGGGAATGCTATACTTTCAGACTGGGGAGGGGAGGCAGTAGCATGGAACTGCAGAGAACTCCTAGACATCTGAAGGATTTTTAGCCTGTGAGACATTGTAAGTGGGTCTCATGGGTGTCCCCCTCCATCTTCTCCTTGTTGACAGCCTGGGATTGCTTTCCAGGTTAACAAGAAAGCAGGACCAGTTCCCCTCTGTGATCTGAAACTCACTACAGTACATGGCACACTAGAATAAAGCACACGATTAGCAAGGTCCTGATATAGAGACAAATAAATCATCCCCACACTATAAACCACAAAAATGCATTGTTACATTGGCCTTAGTAGTTAACAGAATGAAAGCTGCATATCGATGTCAAGATGAGCTTGAAGTCACTTCATTTTAAAAGCAACTGTGTATAAATCTGCACATCTATGCATTAAAAAAAAAACAACAACAGCAACACACACACACATCCATATACAGGTAACATTTATTTACATCCCCTTCACTTCCCTACATTTGAACATTCATTTCTTAAAGTGATCCTCTGAGAATTTCCAGTTTAATTGCTCTCTCCAGCATTGAGTGTTACAGTCTGGAGTGACAGGTGGGTAATAAGCTAATAAAACACATTCCCCAGCCCACAAGTGTAAAAGCTTTATACAAAATGAAGTAACTGTTTTTATTTCATATTATGGCATTTGTTTGGAAAGGACAGTTTAAACCTCCCTATCACCAGAGACCTAACCTAAGGTGACATAACTTGAGTGATACTAATGGCAGGTCTCAAGGATCTGGGCAGGTATGGGGACTTACTGCTGCGGTCAGAGTCTTATTTATCAAAGACTCACCTCACCTCACAAAAAACAAGGGGATCACTTTGTGGAAAGAGGGAAGGTCATGTGTGGAAGAGCAGGAAGGGAAGAGACAGATTTCCAAATATTAGTCGGGTTGAATAATGTCTCATTTGCTCCTAATTATACCCCTCTCTCAAATTCAGGTTCCAGGGTTTTCTGAGGTTGATTTTCAAATGATTGATTGGAACATTAAGGATGAGTGTCTTTGACACTCCCTAGGAAAAGCTTCTTCAATACAGTTGTGCCCACCGTATCTCTTCAGCAGGTGTCTGAAGCCACTTCCGCCCGCCCCCCCCCCCCACCCAGCCCCTGGCCCCATCTCATAAACCATACTAATCCCTTTTTATGGGAGTGGGCTAATTAGGATCCGCAATGTATAAAATGAGAATAAATTAAACGGTAGTGGTGAAGATGTATTCACTTTCAATTTTTATTTCCTTCATCTGCCATAGATCAGTTCGCAATGAGAAGGTGCAAGGAAACTGAAGAGCAGGAAGGGAAGGGACAGAATCAGAGGCAGCCTAACAACTAGCCTTTGCAGCAGGCCCCTGCCTCTCCCAGCACACCGAAGACAGAGGGACCCACTGGGTTCCATCTCCACAGAGCCTCGTCACCCTGCTGGAGGTCTGGACTTGGGAATATTCCTGTTACTGTCCCAACAGCGTGTCAGCTGTGGTGATACACTGTGCCACCTTTCTTCTGGCCTCACCCAGTGTCCCTTTAGAAGCCTGAGGAGTGGATTCTATGTCATCAACTTTACCCAGCAAGACACGAGTTGCTAATGAGACAGGCTAGTAAGCCAGGACAAGTGGCATAGGGAAACTGAGACATAGTTAAACAATTGGCAGTCATCTACAACAAATGGATGCCAAGCCATGTGCAGCCATCTAGTAAATCCTATCTTCCCACGAGGCTTGCACCCAGGGCAGCAATAGGCAGTGACAGTTTGTCCTTGGCAACTCCCCTGCGCCTGTCCACAAGGCCTCCCTTTTCTCTAACTACTTAGCGAGCCAAAGCAGCCCAGCCTAGGCTCATTTTTCCACCTACTCCTTCTCTTGTTATCCTAGGCCTTTCCTTATTTCACTGTCCACAGTTTTAATAAATGTCCTCTAAAATTCACCTGGACTCATATTGTGAAATTTTTCCAGCACGAAGTCAAGAACCTTCACACTACCTGTTGTCCCTAAGCACGCCCCTCAGGGGCCAGGTACCCTATCTCGTAACACTAAGGTAACACTAAGTTGTGGAACACTTTAACTAATATGGATGCAAGATGATTTTTTATTACACAGATGCCCTCACTTTAAAATAGGCTCACATTCTAATTACATTTACATGAAGTGCTTTGAAAAGCTGGCTTTGATGTTTGTTTGTTTATTTGTTGTTGATTTTTTATTCACCCCTTTGCTATAGTGATTACAGATGTCTCCTAGGATACCCAGGAAATGTCTACACTACCTTTCTCTTGAATCCCCCAAAGTGGCCATTTGTGAAGCTTATTACTAAAGGTATTTTATTATCAGAGAGAAATAAGCCACTCCTGAAAGTAACTCCATTAATTGTCATAAGGATAAATGTTGCACATAAGGACATATGTTGCAGCAGGGTTATTTATAAGTTGTAAGTTATAAACTGCTTTAAGAAGTATACATAATTTCCAGTTGTGTGTGTGTGTATTTACTGAAAAAAAATTCCAAGGCAGTCTCATTTCTAGAGAGCACTGGTTAGTAAGATTGGGTCAGTAGCTGTCCCATTGATTGGCAGTTTAAAAAAATAGCCATTTATTTTGCAAAGCAATCCTGAGAAGTCTCATTGCTAGACTGTACAATGATGAGCTATTTTTAGAAATAAAAATCGTGGCAGAGTGACTCAGTCAATATGTATCATCAGCTAGCATTAAGGGAGACTCAAGGGCAGGCACCCTGACAGCAAGCAAGGCCATGACATATTTGGCATATGCTAATTTCCTGCATATATCAGTCACAAATGCAATGCACATCCTTATAAAACCTTCATTATTTTACCATGATCACAGCCCTAACAAAACCAGTTGATAGAACCTATTGCAACAGCAGATTTTGGTGGGGTTTGATACATTAATATGGAAAACAAAGTCTACAACGATTTTTGAAATGCCAAGGATATTTACATTTGAAAACAGCTTGTCCTCTTGCTGCTTCCCACAACAGTTACTAATGGTAAGTGAATTCCAGGTCATCCAGAGTTCCTTGATTGACAGAGTAAAGGCTTATGAGCCATTAGAATGTCAAAAAAGACTATCTTTTCTCCCCTTTCCACACACAGTTTAGGACTTTGTCAGATTTCCCATAATTAACCCTGATATTTCATGTTTAATATCCTGGCCATTCTCAATCATGTTGGGTCACTAGTAATTGTCAGACAAGTGGTCAGAATATATGTAAATTTTTTGAGGATACTGCCAAAAACTTTTCAAAAATTACAATGGAATGGGTAAAAATTGTTAGATTAATCCTAACATTTTTCTTTTTCCTCTTCTGAGTCATTTTTCAAGTTAAAAGGGGGTCTAATATTCCTAGTAACCAACATGATATGACGTCACTATTTTCAATTCTTCACTCCTATCATATTAAGTGAGGAAAAAAAATTTAAGAAACTGGAAATATTAGCTAAGACAATAGCAATGATTTTCTAAGATGTAGAACAAAATGAAACTTAGAAGATGTTACAGAGATGGAGGAAATTTCAGTTATAAAATGTTGTAAGGGGATATCTCAAATGCCAACCTATTAAAAATGCCACTTATTTGTTCATACGTTTATTCAACCTTTAGCAAGCATTGATAAATCCTCAAAAATCATGCGTGGGTGGTCCACGAGTTGCAAGGTGCAGTTTTAGCAGATGTCAGCGTGTTATATCAGGGAAACTATTGCATTGTGTTATTTAACACCACTGAATTTCACCAGTGCTCTTGATCATATGTCAGGTACAAGAGTAGCACACAGTGTCTCATAATAATAGCCACCATTTACTGAGTGCTTTTTCCTGTTATCTTAGATGGAGTCTGCAGGCTTTCTGTGTATTGTATTATACACCTTACAGTTAACTGTTGGAGCACCCCATTACCTAGATGACCCAATTGAAACTTTGGCAAGCTAAGTTGCTCACCTGATCCAGACAACACCCCTGTGGGCCATGATTAAATTTAGGCTGCCTTCTCTCACATTATCATGCTACAGCAGATGGGTCAACTTGCAGTTATTTTGCAAGGTGAGTAGCATGTGATTAAGACATGTGATTAAGACATTTAGAGAACTGCATAGTAATTAGCCATATTTTATAACACTATTCTTTGCTTAATGATCGCACAGTTTATGGAAGAGCAAAATAATTATATAAATTTTACAATACTTATAAAACAGGGTGGATGGAGAATATGATGAAATGTCCTTAGTCCCATAGATATTAGAGTTATCAATAACACCAAAGTGATTTAACACTAATTTAGTCAGTATTCACTAAGCATGTAGGTTCCATTCCTATTAAGGGTAACTGATTAGAAATAAAACAATATATCAAGGACTACCAACGAGCTAATTGCATGCAAGGAAAAATAAGACCCAATGGCTGGTCTCATGATAGAGCTTTTCTGCAGTGTGAGCTGGAATCAGTGCTGGCTGCCACAGGCCAGGGGCTCCTGTGGACTTGAGAATCTCCTGGCCACGAATTCTACTGGAGATGACTCTTTGTTCACCCCTGACAGGCAAGGTAACACTTTTATTTAAGATCTAAATATCTCTTTTAATCTTTTTTTAAATATTTGGTCATTTTAGCTCACTTTCCACTGGCAGGTCCAAGTGAACTCCAAATTCATTCCAGTTCTTAATGGGTGAGGGAATTTTATTAGCCACTGTACACCTCTGGATTCTAAGTATAGTTCATTTCAGTTTTTACAGCTATGTAAATTGTCTCCTCAGGGCTGCAAGCAGGCAGGCAAAGGATGGCACCAGGAATAAGACAAGTTCTTGTCATTGGACCACAGACAGCTGTGGATGCAAAACAATAATGACCTTGCAGTGTGAAGGAGATGATACTGATCAATAGTGATTCTAGAGTGTGAGGCAGATGATGCTAACCAATGCTGACCCTGCATATGACACAGATAATACTTACCAATACTGAGCCCTCAGTGTGCCATAGGTGATATTAATTGATACTGGACCTTCAGGCTAATACAGTTGAATCAAATGAGGCACAGAACAGGGTCTATGAGCCCAGATTCTTAAGGTTTACCTGCTGAGACAAAGGAGGGGTACCTTAAGTGTGTTTCCGGCTAGTAGAAGAACAGGAAAAAAGTCCTGGATAGTGGCAATGCAGGTATGGTAGGCATGATATGAGTCCTCCTCAGAACTCAACCCTTTGCGGGACCTGAACATGCTTGAAGAGCCTCCTGCAGAAGCAGTTACTCCAGCTTGGTCCATTGCATTGCTCCTGTCTTCCTTCCCACCCATTAGTATTTGTTAGGCTCCCATTATGTGTAAGGCAGGATTCTAGGCAGTGCTCAGGACCCCAAGATGGAGCTCCAGACCCACATAAAGAAACTTCTGCAGGAAACTGGGTGTGACAAATGCTTTAGAGTAAAAACATTCCATCCTGGTACTGCAGATGAGGCTAGAGGGAAGTTGATATTCAACTCCAGAAAAAAATGAAGGGAGATGAAGATCTGAGCTTGATAGATTGTGGATAAAGGAGCTGTCTTTGAGATACATTGGGCACAAAGGAGCTCAAATTTAATGGCTTTTAGAAACATTAACTCTGGCTGCAGTGTCCAAGACAAAGCAAAAGACATAAAAAATGGACCCAATGGCCTTCAGGTTGTGGGCCGAGCAACTCACACTGTAGGTCAGGCTGTGTCCCTGCACTTTTTCCCCTCTTTCTGCTGGGTCTTCTGGCTCCATCTTCTTTTCTCGCCTCAGTTATCATCTCAGGAAGCTCATCTCCAGCTTGGAGCTCTTATCCATGGTCTGCCCATTCATTTCTTCACTTTCCTGAATTGTTTTTCTTGGATATCCCACTTACTCTTAAGACCCAAAATGCTAATATGTGTTAGTTCATTATAATTCTCTACCTAAAAAAATAAAAATAAAAATCTTGTCTCTGTTGTTTCGGCTTTGCTTGAAGGGATTAGCACCCTCCCAGCTATGTGGGTGATGCCCAGTGCAGATTTCCTTTGGCCCATCTCTGCTTCTTGGGGCCAGCTGGTCACTATGCCCACTCTGCCAGTGAGTTTCATTGTTTAGTATCTCAATCAATTCATCCAAAAAGGGAGCCCAATTTTTGCATTCCTCATTCATGTATCCTGCAACTTTTCCCTCCTCATCCCTTCACAGAGCCCTCCTAACCCCAAACACATTCTCAACCCCCTCCTCAAATGTTGCCTAGAGTGAGCTGACCCTGCTCAATGTCAGTCATCAGGTGACCTAACTCCTGTCAGCAGTTAGCAGGAGCCTTTGGTTTGGGGGTGATGGAATGCCATCCACATACAGCAGTGTGGTTTAGCTGCCTTTGGATTTTTGCAAGTTGTAAAGTGAAGGTGATCTCAGGGTGATATATTGCCCTTCTGCATGGGGAGTAGTGCTGACATTTGGTGGGCCTTGGAGAACAACCCCTGATCAGGGGCACCGCCACCACTGAGAAGCAGGTTTCCTTATCAGAACACGTTTAGCAAAACATTTTCATTTTTCTGTCTCTTAACCAGCTGGACTTTTATCAAATTTGCTTTGTGAAGGTTAAGTAAGTAAATAGAAGACCAACCATTTGCAGCAAGCAGGTCATGCTACCTGTCAATGTTTGCCTTATTATTCATTGCAGTGTGTTTGTCATTTCCTTTGTGTGTTAGGGTTACAGCCTGCAATTTCCACCAATCATGTTCATTATTTAAATGAGACAAATGGGGTGTTGTCAAGGAGCATGATCTGAATGGAATTATTATTCTGGCCTAGTGTAAGTGGCATGACCTGTCTTGAGTTTCTAACTGCAAGAGGAAAGTGGCAGGCCGTCGAGGTGACTGCAGGCTCTCCATAAATCAGGCGTTTCAGACGTTATGATAACTTTTATTAAAGAGCAAATGGATTTCTTGACATCAGGCTTTTATACATACCAGTCAGTAAATGTAAATGGAGCTGCTTTCCCCTAAAGAGATAAAACGGATGCAACTAATGTAAGTACAGAGTGAAAAGCAGCTCCATTCACTGAACATAGTCAAATTTCTTTATGCATATGAAATGATTTGAAAAGTCACAAACAACAAAGGTGTAGGTAATGCACCAGCAATTTATCTCTGCAAGGGACTATGTAGCCAGTAATTACTAACATATGGACTAAGTCAGTAATCCGTCCAAATTTTTACATAATACATCATTTTAATTTAAATTGTTATTGGAATATTTCCTATCACAAATATGCCACAGTAATTAGATGACAAAGATGTGATAAATGTTAATGCTTCTACTCTGCTTCAAATAATGTCCTTCCGATCCCTAGGCTTGCCAAACTTCGATTAGCCAGGTGTTGTGTACTAGGTTTTCTGTTACCTTCTTTCTTAATCTATTGTCTTTAATTATCATATTCATTAAAATGTGTGAAATAAAATGTGTCTAAAAATAATGTGTCACTTTAAAAATCTGCAATGATCTGTTTGCATTTTGGATTGTTTAACCATAAACTCTGAATGATTCAAGCAATATGAAAGTGGAGGCTGATGTAGTTCCTAAGAAACTAGAATTTCTACATGACATGAATATTTGATGTAGAACTAGCCTTCAAATGTTATACAATATCTACATAGAAAAATTAGTAAAATTTTGTAATTGCAGAAATAAACATAATTAAGTTATAATTTTATTCTTAAATGGGGTAAAAGACATTTTCTGGATCATAAGTGAGATGCTATTCCACATATATATTTCTCTCATGGTTTTGGTTTTAGTGAATATAAGATTGAGACAAGCTATGAAAGACTGATCCTCAATTATATTTTACAACAATTGAAGTACCTGGGAGGAAAATGGTATATGGAAAATCTATGGGAAAGGACAGAAGGTATGTCTCCTTGTCTGGGGTTGGAACTATCTTCTTGGGAGTCCTAAATTGAAAACCCACCTGCCTCAGGGCTCTTCAGTGTTGACTGGAGGAAACCCAATGTCAGGAAAACCCTTCTCTTTTCTTGAGAAGCTGTAATGGCCAAGAGTTGTGGTAAATTGTTTGGGGTTTGAGAAGACATAAAGTCACTTAGTGTTAGCAAGAATCCTAGACAAATGGGGTTCTAAGTCCCAATTTTATGACTGAGAACACTGAAACTTGGAGAGGTTAAAGGGATTGTCCTGGTGTACAGCCAGGGAGTGAAAAAGAAGCTAATTAGGCTTTCCAGTGCTGAGTCTGGTGGAATTTCTATTTGATTTGTCTTTGTGGCTGGATAAACTTGTCTGTCATTCACATATACTCTATACAGGCATAGCAGCCTGCCTCTGCAAGAGGGCATCTGGAAGGTTTGTAAAGTGCCAAAGAACAGTTGGACATTTTGAATACATAGGACTTTGTATGGAGGGGGTCCCTCTTGATTGAGCTTTGGGAATTAATTTTTTTATTTCTTAAATATAGAGTAAGCAAACTATGGCCTATGGGGCAAGGCTAGTCTCCTTCCTGTTTTTGTAAATAAAGTATTATTGGAACACAGCCATACCCACTGATTAATTAACTGACTATGGCTGTTTTTATAGCAGTAGAGTTGAATGGTTGTGACAGAGACTTCATGGTCTACAAAGCCAAAATATCATCTCTCTGGCTCTTTACAGACAGTTTTCCCATTCCTGTCTTATGTCACAGTTTGGATGGTGGCAATCTGGAGCAGGCATCAGGGACTCAGCTACTCTACAGTACCATCTCAGAAGTGGGCCCACCACGTGTTCCAGGAGGCGTGGTAGTCATCAAATCAAGGGAAGCTGGGAGCAAGAGGTAAGAAGATGCCAAGAATATATGCCATCCCTAAGCTGCCACACAACACTTACATTGCTTACCAAAGCTTAGTCATGTGGTCATATTCAGTTTTAAGGGAACTGAGACATTCCCTTACTCCAGGTGGCCTGACCCCAGTTAAAACTAGGGCTCCTTAGAGAGAAGCAATGATATGAGGCAGGGATGTGGTTTAAGTTAACAAATCAAAGTTATCTTGAAGAAAAATTGAAGAATATTGTGTGATATTATCTATTAAGACACCAATAGTTGTTGACTAGAGTCTTTATAAATAAAAAAAATTCTAGGCTTAGTAGAATAAACCACCAAATAAATATTATCCCATTTCCTACCTCAAGTACTTTGAGAGTTATGTTCTAGTCACACCTTTAACACAGTTATAACGGATTACTCCTTTGCACATTTCCTTCCAATTTTTCTTGGAGAAAAATCTGTCACAGAAATACTTGAACATTGGAGCAAATTTCAGACTATAATTTATAGAACATTGCATACCATTTAGCTAGAAGATCATAGCTGTTCTTTTATAAATGTCATAAGAACCTTCCATTATACCAGGTATACTGCAAATGTATAGGAAGAAAATTTTAAAACATAAATTATGAGGACCCTTAAAACGTATAATACTTTATAGACAGTAATGCTTTACCAGGCTGTCATGATCTTTCATATACTAGTATATATGAATGTAATGTATTTTTAAGGTGTTGTTTTGTCTTCCCAGCTGATTAGGACATCTCTAAAGAAAGTAAATGCTTTAAAATTATATTTAGAAACCTGTGAAAAGAATTTGAGTCAACAGACTTTTGAGAATGGTTTTAGGCTGCTCTATTTGGGATAGGCAGTTTGTGTGAGTAGATTTGTTTATTTTCAACCTCTAATCTCTTCACGTTGATATTCAGATGTCCAGGATAACACTGCAAAGTCCTGCAGTCTGGTTGGGGAGGAAGGGCACCCTGGATACATATAATGAACACCCTATAATACCCAATCCTCTTGAACCTTCCCAGAAGTACCACCCTCTTTGGTGTCCATGTGGACTTTGCTGATTTGAACTAGTTGTCCATGTTATTACCAGTATATTTGTTACCAGTATAATAAAGCCAAATTCTCTGGGGTGTTATTATCTCCAACTCCCAGGTGCTTTGCTCTTTGTGCTTATTCCTATGTTAAGGTGGTGACCTACTGACCTGAAAACCCCAAAAGATGGAAATTCCTGTGATTTCCCCATTGGAAAGCCTGTGCCTGCAACTTGAATGAGTGAGGGCCTTCTGATTATCTAGTCCAGGAATCAAGATAACTTGAGAAGAGAGACTATAGTGACCCTGACCTTTGATTGTCACCTTCGAAGGTCTAGGCAGATTATAATGAATCCGTGTGTACTCTGTCTTCCCAGCAACTCTAAATGCATAGACAGTGTCAGTCAGGCTCAGTCTGTCCCATGAATTGCCCTAAAAATGTGACCTCAGCTCTGTATTTCATTGAGTGCCCTGGCAAGGCCCAGGAAAGCAGGAACCAGGTGATTCAGAGCCTTACTCTTGGGCACTGCAATCAGCATGAAATGATTTTCCTCTCACATGGAAGGCTTTCTTGGAGCCTCTTTTGAAGACCAAACAATGAAAGCTAATGTGTAACTGAGAGGGGCATCCCTCCAGGAGGCCATCTCATTTTTGCCCATCCCACAGTAGAGCAGACACTGCTGCCCTAGGGGCCACACTTGGGCACTTCAAAGTTAAGGACCAAATGACGATGACTTTAGACAAACTTCCTCTTTTTCCTGAGATCTTGAATTCTGCACTGGCTTTCTGTTCTCAATTGAAATAGCAAACTGTCAAATTGTGTATAAACTTCTCCAAAGGGAGGGCAGGGGGCTTCTGAATGCCTTTATTTACCATCATGTCCCTAAGAAGGAAAATCTCCATTAATTTCCCGGTCATGAGAGGCTTTAGGGAGGGGCCGGGCTGCCTTCATTGTTCCATCCTGGTTCTCATCCTCTCAGCAGCCTTTTCATAAAAGGCACTTGCACCCCACTGGCTTGTATTTCTTAATTGAAGTTGAATTTGTCTTCACACTTCTCTTCAGGGGGTCAGTGCTCAGGGTCCCCATAGCGACCCTCAAATTTTCCTCTGCCCTGAAGGGAGCTTCTGGTTTTTTCCATGTCACTCCTCACCCCTTCTTCTGTATTTCAGAACCAAATCTCTTTCCAACTCATGGAAATATGCTCTTTAGCTTCATTTCAAATAACCAGGAGAACTGTTTATTTTAAATTTCATGAGACTTTATCTTAAAGTTACGAAGCAGAGGCCTTCATCCCAGCATCTCTCTAGAATGTATTAAGAATGCTTCTGAGGATGCAAATAGGAATCTGTGAAGAAAACAAAAGTATCACCAGGGAATCGAATAAAAGTGGTGGAAATGAACCTTGGCTGATGAGGATCTCCATTCTAAAGGCACAGCTGCAACACCAGCCTTTTGCAGGAAGTGGGACATGGTGAGTTCTGAAGCCTGCTCAGTAAACATGGCAATAAAATGAGAGTTAAGTTTTTAATAAATCTCTATTTGTTCCCAAGCACTCCACCCTGCAAAGAGCGTAAATCAAAGAGGTCTGGATGCTTCAGAGTCCCAAGAAATGAGTAACAGAACCATGCCTTTGAGCCAGGAGGGGTCCTGAGTCATTGAGAAGAGCAAGACTTGCAGGGCCAGGGCCCCGCTGCTGGCCAGCCCTCCACCACCCTGGCCTGCACAGCAATGGGTCGACTCGGCTCCGGGAAATGGTGCCTGAGTTCGCAATGCTGTTTCAGAGCTGCAGCCAGTATGATAAAGTGCTGCTCTTTCACCAGAAAGAATGTTTGCTTACTATTTCATCATCCCCTAGAGGCGCAGAGAAAGAAAATAAGCACATCAGTTGTCATTATGACAGGATAAAAATGGAGCCATCATATTTCAATAACACAATGCGATGAGCAGCCCATCGAGTGATGAGTTATGGACTCACTGGCTCGCACTCGACTCTAAGTTAATATTATCTCCCCAGGATAATTAGAGTGAAGTTCAATTACTGACCCTGAAATGCCATGTGGGCCACACCATGGGTTTTGACACAGCTTTTTACACATTTATCTTTTCACCTAACGCGCTAAATCTGCATCGCGGTGGTGATTAATCTTGTGGCGCCCGTCTAGCTTGTACTATTCTTCTCACATGGATTGGCTGGTCCCCGGAGTCCCCTTGAGCACAGTGTGAGTGGGTCTATTACACTGTGTTTTTCTGCCAATTTACGTTCATCTTTGTGTTAGGTTATTGTGGTCATTTCTGAAGTTGGGTCAAATGAGCACTTCCCCAAAGGTCACTCGCTGCTGAATGTGGCCATGCCCACCTACCTGTGGACCCGCCAGGGCTCAGATCTTTTCTGTGCCTGCACTTTTGTAAGCTGTACTCACAAAACTCCCATTGAAAGCCAGGGGCCTCTTTATTTCCATGGGGTTGATGAGGCTCGTTAATCTTTAATGAACTTCCGGAGCAGCCCCCTAGCCTCCTTGAATGCTCATTGTCACTTCTTGCTTTTGCTGAAGCAAAAAGAACTCTACACCAGCCTGGCACTATTCAGGCATCCTCACTTGGGGGGAAGAGGGAGAGAAGCTGGGAATAATAATTAACACAGTATTGTATCAGCAAAGCCAATGAAACAGAAGGTTATTAAGTCAAATAGACTTCCATTGGAAAGCCATTCACATATTATAAGTTGGGATTTGCAGCAGCTGAAGAAATAAGAACTTGGAGTCTTGTTATCTTAAACCTTTTTTTTATTTTATGTTACAAAATATCAAGGCTTGATCCCTGAATTTTGGGGGGATATCAGGGTTTCCAACCCCTTGGGTGTGAGAGTGTCTCAGATGCTGACCCTGCTGTAGGTTGGATTTGGGGTAAAGAACCACATTAGTCCTGTAGGAGTTGTGGGTTCATATGACAGAGGAGGTTGCTAGGTCTTTCCGCAGTGACAGTAGCTACCTTTGGGGTGGGTTTTGGCAAGGACTGCAGAGGAGAGATTACAAAGAACAGTCTTCTCACAGCTGAGAGACCTGTGTTCTTCAGCTAGTCCCTCTTTGATGTGAAGGGCAAGACTGAGACAAATGACTGATTTTTTTCCTGTTTTTCTTACCTTGTTTATTTCACAGGAAGTAGTAATACCCATTGCACAAAAGCAGCCACCCCAACACCAAGCCTAGCTTTGCAAGCCAATGATGGACATGCCTTACCCAGACGGAATAGGGACTCTGAAAAGCCGCCAACTTGGCTCCTATGTATCGAGCCACGGCTCTAGTATGAATTCTGTACGCTAATGGGCAGCAAATATGCACAGGAAATTTAGTCATTGACCAAGAGACTCTAAGATTGCTTAAATCTGGTCACCATCTGGTCAGTAGAGCCCAAGTGTCTGGTAGCCAAGTGGTGATTCTCAAATTCATCTCCTAAAGTGTTCCTTTGTATCATGTTCAGACAGCAGAAGCGATCCTTTCACTTGAGAAACAAATGAGTTACGTGGAAGTGTTTGCATCTCACTCTGGAAGCAGAGTTAAAAACAGAGCCATCTCTTAGAGCGCTGCCCTGGGATCCTTTTCTTTGCAAAATTACACTCAGTATCAAACTATTTGACGTGGATAAGATAAAAGACCTGAGTAAGCACATTGCAAGTCACAGGTGAAATACTCTAAGTACTGATGACAGCAGTGACAGATGAGTGAAGGCAAAGAATCTTTCAAACTTAAAAAAATTGCCTCGTTGACTTGACAAAAGCACGGGAGAGTTTAAATATGCAAGAGAGAAGAGGCAGGATGTGTGTTTTAGCCTAAGGAGCCGCATGCCTAGAAATGAAATGGATGCCCCAGCTGCTCCTCCAATGGCCCGCTCATTTCCATTTGTCTTCCAATCATCAGACGAAATGAGAGCTGCATGTGCGCCTTCTTCCTCTCAGAGCCAGGCCAGGCTCCACGTGGATCCTGTTACTTTGCACAATGGGAGCTACCTTTTACCTCCCTCTGCACAATTCTCAAGAATAGACACAATTGCACATTTTCATTTTGAAATCTTTTGTCCAGGTGTTAGCCTGCTGCTGCTTTAACCAAAAATGCAAACTTTTCTTTTTTCTTCGTGCAGAACAACATCTGTTTTCATTCTAAAACTGTTCTTATATCCCATCCCCTAAGCCATCCCTGGGGTTCACTTCTGTGCACTTTGAGTTCCCGCTCAGCACATTTCCTTTCTGAATCAATAATATAATATTTATACTTTTTAACATGAAACAGAAAACTTTTCTCTCTCTCTCTCTCTTTTTTTTTCTCATAAGTTGCTGTGGTTGATGCTGGCAGCCAGAAGGGTTGAGTGGCAGAACAGACTTCTCAGAATCAAAAAATTTTGGACGTCAAAGGGCCTCTTCACATGGGGACCCCGCAGAGCAATCTCCGTCTGGAGCTGACCTATAGTCCCAGGTGTTGGTCATATTTATACAACTGTGACTGCGTAGGCTTGGTCTTGGCAGTGAACTTTGGACCATGAGCTCCTGTGGTTCTCAGGCACCCAGTGTCCTCCAGTGGGGTGAGCTGTGGGGAGCCATGTTTGTATGACATTTCCTGTGAAATTTGACCTAAAATAAGTAAAGAAAGGGCCACAGGGAGCTTACCTTATCCATCTATTACCTGTGGACCTTACAGAACCCAGAGAGTTAAAGAGGAAAAAAGAGAGCAGAAAGAAAAAATAACTAAGGAAGATGGAAACCAAGGTGTCCAATAGGGAGGAGGAAGTGAATGAAAACATTAGATACAGCAAAGAGAGGGCTTTTCTGGAGAAATGTATACCTACTTGGTTATTGTGCAAAGCGCAGGTGTTCTTTGAGGCCCAGAGGCTTCCTAATTGTGTACTCTCTATCCTCAGTTCCATTTTAATGTTGGCTCTCTTTCTATGTGGGAGGAGTCCTGTGTCCCAGTCATTTCCCCAGAGCACTGGGCAGTGGGGTGAAGAATGAGATTATGGCAGGTAGGGTGAATGTGCACACGCATTCACTGCTCCCCAAAATCCACTCCCTTCCTCCAAGCACATGCTAGATAGACTGAAGCACACTCACCTCTCACCCTCCTCATCCACCCAGGCCCCAGAGTTTAGCTGTGACCTTCGGCCTGGGTATTGACCATCCACATGTGGAAGAAGGCAGCACAAGCTCCTTCTTACGCCAGCCCCAATTCTCCCATACAATTATTCCAGCTTGTTCTCCCTTCTGCCTCTTGGATACCCATAGTCAAGGTCACATGATGGAAATAGCCAATGCTACTAGCCTGGTCCCAGTGACTAGATGAACAACAGCTCCATTGACACCCAGCCATCAGATGGGAGAAATAAAGCCCCATAGAATTAAGCTTCAGATCTGTGATTGCAACAAAAATTGCATGAATTAAAAAAAGGATGTCTGTACATCCTGCTGCCCAATGTCTTTCCTTTTAAAAGGGTCTGTCCCCAATGCGGAGCTCTTGATCTTCAAAAAAAAAAAAAAAGATATCTTGAAAACTTCTATTAACAATTAATTTTAAGTTCATTGTGTCTCTGATACCAAGTAAGGTACTTGAGTAGACATAAAATAAAAACTAAAGTAATTATTGTCACAATTAACATACATTATACATCAACTCTCTACTAGATTTTGCTATAATCCTAGTGTTTCTCTTTTTTCTCTCTCATTTTTTAATAGAAACTTGCTTATTGAATCTTGTACAAAACTGGACAAAATAGATTGTGTGCTAATTTTATGTTGAATATATTTAACCACAATATAAAGGGAAATCTAAAGCAAATAAGAAAGTTATTACCATCTATGGTATCTGGGTGGCCATAAAGGTCATATTATCTTCTCTACCTTGTAGCATGTTGCGGGGAATAAACAGAATTCACAAGTGATTAGAGTACAGGGGGAATCATGTATCCTTATATACTAGGCTAGTGGATAATCTCCAACCAGATGCTCCTCCTCCCCCTCACAGCTGGGACAACAACCCTTGAAGATTTTTTTTTTTTAATATATGTTATTGATATTTTACAGAGAGGAAGGGAGAGGGATAGAGAGTTAGAAACATCGATGAGAGAGAAACATCGATCAGCTGCCTCCTGCACACCTCCTACAGGGGATGTGCCCGCAACCAAGGTATGTGTCCTTGACCGGAATCGAACCCGGGACCTTCCAGTCCGCAGGCCGACACTCTATCCACTGAGCCAAACCGGTTTCGGCCCCTTGAAGATCTTTACAGGACATTGGAGATCCCTGTGACTCTGTCTTGCATTTACTTGTCTCTCACAATTCTTCAGGAACAGCGGTGTTAATTATTCACCTTTATTTTCTGTTATTGTCCTAGCCTGATGACCTGCAGGTGGAAGAAGAGGCTCTCAGAAATGTTTATGGCTGACTAAAGAAATGTATAAATTAACAATTCTATTTATATTACCTGAACTGAAATTCCAGACTCAAAATTTATAGACATTTCTTCTTAAACACAGATGAATCGAAGGTTTTCTGAGTCCATGTTTATGAATGTGCATTGTATTTTTTTTCAAGTCCAAAGTGACCACGAAGATATTAAGTTAGTTTCTGGATGCATTATCATCACAGTGTCAATTGGTTCAGGAATATTGAGGTGAAGCCTTCTTTTCCTTTCCTTGTATATGTGCACTCTTTGGGTGTCTTTTCCCAAGTTTCTCTTGCTTCATCTACATTGAGACACCCTGCTGATTTCCCCAGGAACATAGGCAGCTCCCAGAACAAGCTTTTGAACCTATACTCTCTACTCACTTTGATGCTGGGCAGAGTCTATGGGCTGGGTAGAAGCAACAATAGTTGAATAATCTTTTGCAGTCCCTCAGCTCAGAGATCCCCAGGAGGCCAGTCTCCCTGGAACTGACTAGAAGCTGAGCAGTAGCTCTAAGTGTTGCCCACTCTCTCTCCACATCCCTAGTTCATCTAGTTTCTCTCTCTTGCTGATTCCCATGGATTGCACAGTCCCATATTCTTCACATTCTTCAAGATCAAGTCTAATTTTTCAGGTTGTGTTCCAGTGATTCGTCGCTGCCTTATGCAATATGTTTTTTTTTTTCCTTGCTACTTCCAGTGATGCAAACTCTATCTTCATTGGTGCTTGTGCAGCTTCACTCTTCCAACTTTCTCACATCTTTGGATACAATTATGAGCTTGGCTTTCATGGGAAGTGACTCACATGCAGGGTACTTCCTTAATATTTCTTCTCACATGACAAAGTGAGCTTCCTGGGGCATGGGGAAAGCTTGATAGAATTGCTTATCTCTGGAATTGGAGGAAGACTGCAGAAGATGAAGAAACACTTTGCAAAAAAAAAAAAACAACCTGAATGTTACAATTTCTACCTGCCCATTACCTTCCTTATTGTGAAGAACCTGGCAATGTTGAGACATATTATTTTATGCTTAGAGATTAAAATACACAAAACCTAAGAAAAGAGCCTCACTAAATTTTTTAAAAAGAGATGCCTACTTCGAATACAGTTAAGGCTTCTTTGAAACTTTATCTGAAATTTAGACATAAGTTCTTACAGGTTCATTATTTTTCTTTTCCAGAATTGTCTGTGCTCTTTCTTGTGGTCTGGATTAGATGCTGAATTACTGAAGGATTTAGATGGAGGCTGTTCCAGAATCCGGAAGTATTAGAAATCTCACCAAAAAAAATATCCTTTGGTGCAATTCCCAGAAAGACTTTAGAGCCTGGAGAGGTTTATATAGTTGGCCAAGTTTGGAATAAACATCTCCAAAATGTTGGGCGTGTTTCCAAACTGAAATGAAATTTGAGGTCTACACATTTCACTAGTTATTAAGATAAAGAGAAATCCCCTGTTGAAATCGGGTTACACAATCGGTAGTTCTTGCTATTGTTGAAACAGATCTACCCGCAAATTTCATGCCTGTCTTCTTTTCTAAGTCCAGCTGCTAGAGAGGAAAAAAAAAAACACAAAAAACAAACACTTCCTCCTTCCCTTGACAATTTGTATGGTACTGTCACTACTGAGACTCCCAAAGTTTGATAATATCAATATGGAAAATCTGATACTTGTTTGCAGTGGGCACGGGGCTCAGGTAGGAGGCTTGGGCTTTTCACATTAGAGTCTTTCTCGCAGGACCTAGAAATGGGGCAGGACGTGTACAGTGTGCACATGGTTATACATCCTGATTTTAAACTCAAATGTATGGTAATCATGTGTGTTAACAGAAAAAGAGAGATTGCAATGAGTTATGGGTTGTCTTTCCTTAAGATAGGGAAGCACATAAAGTTCCCTTGCCTTCAATTTTCACCTTCAAAGGCCAGGTGCACAGCTGTGTGGCTTCTAACTTCTTCCAACCTGGGGTTAAAAGAGCAGGACCAAATCACAAATATTAGTTAAAATAAAACGTGAGATGAACAACATTTGCAGCTCATATTTAATATCACCATTGATTCAATATCACTATGAATTCTAAGATTTGACAGAAAATTAATGGTCTTTCTAGCCCAACTCCCCCACCTATGCACCAATTCATGGTGGCACCTTCTGAATAAGGGAGCTCTGGCGTGGGCTTGTTATCCTAGTAGGGTATCCCATGCCATTGTAGGAGAAAGATATTACATCAGCTCATATCAGTGGATGATGCTGAGAGTTCAAATCTTTGTGGTCAAGTTAAATACAGTGGGTCATTTTGTAATCACTTGGCCTTTGTGCAAATAAAATGCTCTGAAGGGAATAGTCAGCTTCTCTGTTGAAGAGAGGTTCTTGACTCTGGGAGTCTTCCTTCCTCTCTGTCTCTGTCTCTCTCATTTTCACATTCTCTTTACACCAGGGGTCAGAGCAGAGTTCCTATGCTCTTCAAATTATGGACATGATCAGCAGCAGGCCATGTAATGCTCATTTTACTTTATTTTATTCTCTGGCAACAAAATGTTTTCACCTAATATTTAATTGTATTCTGAAAATGAACAATTTAAGGTATCACAATCTAAGAAAACTGAAAAAAAATTGCATTGATAAAGATCATGCAGTTACCATAAATTTTCACGCTGAGAAATTCCAAATATAGAAAATATAAAACTCTGATGCAGGTAAGAGACACATGGAATATTTCCTGATGTTTTCATTCACTTCTTTATTTACTTAAAAAATAAAACTACTGATACAAAGATTTAAAAAGTATAAAATAACCACTTTAAAGTAAGTCACCCAAAAACATTTGTGACAAAACCCCCTAATTTAAATATGAGCTGCTATTAACTCAACAGGTGGTCAATATTAATAAAAAGGGCCATAAAATTCAGCTCTCAAAAGTTGACCAGGTAAAAGTCAACTGATTGGAAAAAGAAGAAGAAAAGACACAACTATTAGAACTAAGAACTTTAAGTATACATTTGAGAGCCTGATTGGGTAAACCAGGTGATGGGATAGTATAGCATCAATCAGGTAGACACCTATTAAATGCTCCATGTGGGTACACAGTCTGGTAAAGAAATTACCGATAGTTAAGTCAATCCATTTCATAATGTGAGACATCTTTTCTTTCTCTTTTTTAAATTCATTTATTGGTGAGTTATTTTATGCCCTGTAGGCTAAAATCTAGGCTAACCTGGTCTTCTCATTCATACTACACCTACAGGCAGTATGGACACCAAGAACTGGCCTCTAGTTATTTCCTCTGTGGCCTTGAAGGCAGGAAGCTCTTCACGTATTGGGCATCTTCTACAACACAGTTGAGTACTCAGCTCTCAAAAGGGGCTCCATCAAGAATTAACAGTGTTCTGTCAAGTGCTGAGAACACTTATGGAGAAATAACTCCCACCCACAGTTAATGACGACAGCCCACCACTTATCCACCCACCTAGAGTGTACCAGTGCTTGTTGCCACTCAGTCAGGGGACAATTTGATCACAGCAGTCTGACATGCCTCTGGGTAATTCTCTTCTCCCATGTGTCAGAAGATGCCTTTTAATTTCAGTTTATTTGTGGATCTTCCCTTCCCTAAAGATCTAAGAAATGGGAAGAATTAAGGTTACCAAAAATGGGATTTGCACAACTGACCATCAGTCAAAAGCCACCAATAGTGAATTAGGTGAGTTAGGTATGCTACTTGCTGCAACAAGGGACATCGGACACCACAAGACATGTGGAGTATATCAGATGAGGCTTATTAGGAAAGGTTACATATAAACCTTATAAGGTTTAAAGAAGTGGAGTCACTATAGGCCATCTTGGCAAGGCACTAGGTGTTGCTGGAACATCACTGGTCTTACTTTAGAAAATATAAGTATACACAGAACACTGGGGTTCACACACTGGTGTTAGGAACGTTAGCTCAGGTGACCTGTAATAAGTGTTATATTGTTTTACTGCAGATTATCTGTTTTGCAAGTCATACTCAGCCTATTTTAGAAAGTTGTAGTTTATGTTTCAATTTCCAGTTCCTCATTACAAACTTTTAGGAGTAGGGTCATTTTCTACTTTCTCACATCAGAGCTTTGTTTCTCAGTCTACATTTGAGTTGCTCGTATGTTGGAGTGCTCTCTGGGAGGGGTGGCCACAGAGGCCTTTCTCAATCCAGACTTTTCTGTAACTCCTTTGCTCTTTAGCCCTTGTTTTCTCTCCAAGGATGATAAGTCAAACTGACCATGCTAGCTGTTCTTGCAGGCAGGGTTACAAGTTGTTTCTGTGGGCACATGGTTCTGACCTTTGCAATGATAGTCAGAACTGTTCTATAATGACTACAGTTCCAATGCTAACCTATCATTTTGAGTATCTTGTGAAAGAATTATTTTTCTGCATTGATCACCAACATCACATCACTATTATAGTGATTCAATGATAAAAATGTTTGGTTCAATTTTCCCTGAAAGTTTAACATTATACTGTATGCATAATTTAAATTATGACTTAGAAAAATTGAGGTGTGGTATCTATGCCTATTCAGAATCTAATGTCAAATTTTCTAAACTCTAAACTTATCATATCTGCTTTGACTTTAGCTCTGTTAATCACACTAACCAATATGATGTTTGCCTATCAATTAAACTGATCTGAGTGATAATTTATACCCTGGCTAGAGGATATCAGGATATCATTAGAAAATAAGAGTCTGCTATTATAAGTTAACAAAATATGCTGTCATTTTTCTCAAAATCTTTATCTCAGGAAAAAAAAGGCAAAAGAAACTCAGGTACAAGGAGGCAAGTCAGACCCCTTTTCCTCTACAAAGCAAATAGACCAGGCTTTGCCAGGTCTCCAATGTCACTCCTTAAATGAAGTCAGCTTTACAGCCATCTCCCTTTTGGAACCAATACCATGGTCATTCAGGGACATCTTTTTTAAAGTAACATTTATTCTGGATTTTCTCAACTCTTTATAACCAAGAACTTCCCATGTTAATCTTGACAACAATTGTTGAGTTTGTAACACAATGTGACTTTTAAGAATGGTCCATGAAGAGAAAGGATACCCAGACTCAGGGAAAGGATTGACTAGAGATGTCAAGGGAAATGGACCCTACCAGCCATTTATTTATTAACTGATTCCCCCACAAGACAATGTGGCTTTGCTCATATCCACTCAATACTTCTTGGCTTTTAATGACTGTTTAGCTTGTTCTGGGTAATGAATACCTCTCTGGACAAGTGCCTGCAATCAAAGGATGTACTGAGCCATTTCTACCAGGAAAGTTGGAATAGGTGTGAAATGTTCAGGGGGAAAAAAGACTTCCTTCCTTTGGAAATACCGGGAATGAACACCGTGAGCAATCATCAATTACGAAGACTTCCAGGATTGATCTCAATCAATTATCAAGCCATCTTCACCAAGTGACTGGTATTGTCATATTTCAGAAAATTGAATTCAGCTTTATGAAACATATGTTTAAAAGCTGTACACTTTCAATAATTATGCTATAACATCCCTGTTTTTATGCAAAGCTAACTAGATATTGTCATATTAAAATAGCAAATCCAATTCATTTCTTATGAAACACATGTTTAAAAAAAATAAAAGGAACACTTTAATTATTTCAGGAGTGTTCAGGCCAGCTCGCCAGCCGACTGGATATTGCATTTGTTTAAAACTCAATCATGCAAAATGAAGACTCGATTTGAAAAATTTTAATAAAGATAACCAGCCTATCATGATATCATTTGAATGCTAATCGGCATCCCCATTCAGCAGAGAGAGAGCAGTGTCAACTTCGCTGGAGGCTCTTTATTCTGCAATAAAAACATTTACATTCTAATGATTTTATTAAAGCACTGGAGCTGTCAGGAGCCCCAGATGACTCCCTGGCAAACTGTATCAGTTATCAACTCATATTGCCTTTATCAAAACCACCCAGTGGTGAGCCCAATGCCACAATGAGATGTCTGCTGCTCACAGAGCTGGTATTTAATCATTTCTTCTCCTGTATTGTTCTGCTTACAGAGCATAAATAAGAGCTTCAAATAACCCCAGAGTGATCCTGACAATGAAACAAAGTAGGGGCCCTATTTATCTTTCTCACATTCTTTAGGAACCATTTTCTCCTGCAGCAGCCCCACCTTTTATTTTGTTGTTGTCTCTGGCACTTATTATTATTATTTTTTAATTCACTGCCCCTATCATCATTCAACAGCTCTGAATTTCTCCTTCATCCTGAACAGCAGACCTCAGGAGACAGCCAGGCATTGAGGTGACCCTGTTGGTGGTGGGAAGTGATAGGATGGCCTGTGGGGACCTCAGGAGTGGGGGCACCGCAGGGCTGAGGGGACAGGGACCTTGGCAGGAGGGGGGCTATTCTTTTTGTCTTTGTCTTACAGCAGTGACCTTCAAGTGGGAGAGAGGAAGAGGAGTGAAGGATCCTGGGCTCATAGACGGTGTCTTCTCACAAAAAAATTTTTAAAAAAAGGCCACTGACAGCACATGCCTGCTGTGAAGGACATTCTCTCTATCCCTCCTTTGTTGCTCCTCTATTTAAGTCAGCAGCACATGATTTTGAGTATGAATCAATAGTGAAATAATGTTTGGATTCATTAGAAAGTATCCTCCTCTCCCTTTTAAATTTTAAAAATAAAAGAAAGGGATTCAGAATAAAAGCAAGAAGCCCTTCCCAGGAAAATGTGAAGCCGGAGATCTTTGTAAGAGATTCACAGAAACATCTCCTGGTTGTGTCATAATTTGGAAATGAATCATTTAGGTTCAATGGAAGTTTACCCCCATTGTGTAACTTTATTTAAATTGCTAGGCGTTTGGATAGAAATCTGCCTAAAATATACCATGTGCTTCCCTCCAAACAATCAATTCTGGAGAACAGGATCTGGTGGGTGATTCTAGGTTGTCCATGGCCAGGCATCTTATAGACACACAGCAATGTTTGTTTAAAAAAATTATATATATATACACACACACACACACACACACACACATACACATACACACACACATACACACACACACACTGCTTGGATGTTAAATTTAATTTAAACTTGCCTGTTAGCTCTGATTTATCTTCTGGAAATAGCCTGTGTAACTCCGCGATGGGGTAAAACCCAGATGGAGTTGACACTGAGTTTCCTAGGCATCTTTTCTCCTAACCACGTAGCCCTTTCTCTTCCTAATGAGCTGTTTAATATTTCCCAATAGCTGAAGATCCCTTTAATGCCCTCATCTAGAAGTGCACAAAATGGAGCCAAAAGGTGTGCATGGCACACCTCAGAACCTCCTGCAGGTAAAGGCATTTCCACCTGAACTTTAGAGAGCTCACCTTTCTGCCCCCAGCCTCCTGCAGCCTTGGTCCTCTTTGCTGTGCCAGGTAGTCACCTGGTTGTCACCCAGACCCTGTGTGGAAGTGTCAGTTTTCTTGTCTAGGTGACTAATACCTCCACCAGCCAGGGCTGCACCCAACAGGCTGTCATTGAAGGTCCTTGTGTGCCAGCTTGCCTAGAGGTCTCACCAACTTACAGCCTCTGACTCTTCGGAATGGAGGAAGAAGCCATCCAGACAGAACCACTGGGCTTTCAGCAACAATAGGACACACCCAAGAGACAGAAGTCTAGGGACCTAATTCCTTCCTTTATTGGCCAAACATACACTTATTAGGAAGTGTAATAGTAGATAGTGTGCCAGTACTTAAAAGCAATTACATCAGTAAGTCCAAACGCAGGGCAGTAAAACACCAGTACAAGCGGGCCCACCATACTGACAACTGATATTTTCCAATAAGACAATAATAATTGCATTCAATTTTTATTTATTTTTATTTTTTAATTTAAATTCTTTATTGTTTAAAGTATTACATATGTCTCCTTTTCCCTCCATTGACCTCTCCCTGGTCACTCTCACCCCCCAGCACATGCCCTTACCCCGCAACTGTCTGTGTCCATGGTTATGCTTATATGCATGCATACAAGTCCTTTGGTTGATTTCTTACACCCCCCTCACCCTCCCCTGCTTCCCCTCTGAGGTTTGACAGTTTGTTTGATGCTTCTGTGTCTCTGGATCAATTTTTGTTCATAAGTTTATGTTGTTCATTATATTCCACAAATGAGTGAGATCATGTGATATTTCTCTTTCTCCAACTGGCTTATTTCACTTTGTATAATGCTCTCCAGGTCCATCCATGCTGTTGTGAATGGTAAGAGTTCTTTCTTTGTTACAGCAGTGTAGTATTCCATTGTGTAGATGTACCACAGTTTTTTAATCCACTCATCAGCTGATGGGCACTTAGGCTGTTTCCAAATCATAGCTATTGTAAATTGTGCTGCTATGAACATAGGGGTGCATACATCTTTTCTGATTAGTGTATCTGATTTTTTGAGATATATTCCTAGAATTGGGATTACTGGGTCAAATGGGAGATCCATTTTTAATTTTTTGAAGAAACTCCATACAGTTTTCCATAGTAGCTGCACCAGTCATCATTCCCACCAGCAGTGCATGAGGGTTCCTTTTCAATTTTTAAATATTTACAAAGGTTTTACAGATACTTCTGCCTATAATCTCATCTCTGTGTCAGAATTGCTAGATAAGGTAAAAAAGAAAAGAAAAGAATAGAAAAGACCTTCAAAGGCAGTTTGTTGGCTGAACCATGGAAAACAAATTGCATCTCTTCTTTACCAAGATATTTAAAATCAGCATGGCCTCCTCGAGGCTATCAACGCAGAGATGGATTTGGCATGGGAAGCCCTGTTTGGTGTGAAGATGCTGCTGGGAGTCCATGTGCAGATGGTGGCAGCTGGCTGTCACCTTGAGCACCCCTTGTTGGATGACCGTGATCATTCCTTGCTTTGCCTCTCTAGGCTCCCTGGACTTTGAAACACAGATGATAAAACTCAGGGAGTTTTATATTCAAGCAAGTTAACAGTAAGAAATGTAAAGATTATTTGATGACTCTAGTCTTAATAGAAAAAAAATGAATTATTTTTGCTGGAACTGATCCCTTCTGGCGCCCAAATCTCAACCCGCTCTGTACCTCTGGGGACACTTCCTTTCTCTTTCTCTTCGTGTGCAGGAATACCCTTCCATCTCCCCCATGAGGGAATAGACAGGGTGCATGGTAGCCACGTAGAGTCCTGCTGGGTCCCAATCTCTCTTCCATTCCCATGAATGCTGATGGAAAGTCTGCCAGAGACCAAGGAGCACTGATGGTTAAGGAATTTCAATCTGGTGCCATCTCGGTGGAGGCTGCACACAGACCTGCTCCCCTGGCTTCCGAATGCCATTGAATGGGAGATCTGTTGGCTTCCGATAGGGAAAGCCACCTGAATGTGTGGGTTTCTATTGTGGGGACTTCCCCAAAGCCCAGCCTTGTGGGGTTCAAAGGCCAGCCTTGACAGAATGCTGTTGGCTAAAAGGCAGCACCTCTCAGTGAATGAAGGACCACTCTCTCAGGGGCGGGGCTAAATTTTTACCTGTAAAGCCTGTTCATCAGTTATCTTGGGAAGAGTGTTTCCTTTATTTTTTTTTTTCTTGTGGGTAAAACAGGACTCTATCCTCCCCTGGGAGACAACACAGTGGAATATAGTTTTGTGCACACAGAGAAACACCCCTGCTTGACAGGGGTCTGATTGGCAGTTTGAAAGCCTTCCTGCCCTAGTTTAGATTTGTGATCAATTATACAAGTCAGATGGCCAGGATTGCTAAATAAATGTCAACCACTGGACCTGGAGCATCAATTCACACACACCAAAAAAAAAAAAAAAAAAAAAAAAAAAATGCCTGGTGGTCTCTCAAAGCAAGCCCTCCTAGTGTTTGGAAAACACAGTTTATTTTTTATGGTCACCCACTATTTGGGCATCTTTTTTCAAATGTCACATCTTCATAGTTTAACTTTCAGTCTGGCCTTTTATTACTTTAAAAAATATTGCTTTGCATATGTCAAGACAAAAGATAAATATCTATGCCTAGTCAATTTGTTATTTATATATTTCTTTCAAGAAGTCAAATATCAGATCACACTGAAAATAGATTTGCAAGCTTGTGCTGAAAAAGTATTTGAATATTATAGCATTATGCATTTGTGTGTCTTTGTTCAAAGGTTTAAAATTGTACAGACTGAGACTGATTCTTCCTTGACAGAAGGTGGGATGAAAGAAGGTGGGAGGGCTGGTTTTGGCTTCAGACATTTTTAATACTAGAGGGCATGATGCTTTTGTAATCAACTCAAATGTGCATCAAAATGTCAAATTATTGTTTTCAAAGAAATATATCTTGTAATTTAAAAAAATAGTAAAAATGAGTCTAGATGTGTATTAGAATGGAAATCTCCAGTGACACCGAATTCAATAAGTACTGAAGATCAACTTTGGGTCTGCGGTCGTCTTGGTATGACACTATCTATTATTTATCTGATCTATGTGTCTATTTATCTTTTCTTACCAAAGCCCCATCACCTGCACTCTTCAAACACCCAATCACATATGAAATCTCCAACACTACCTTGCATGCCTTTGTATATAGAGTGAGGATAAATCTCAATCCATGGACTCCAGTGTGAAGAAAACAGACTTTAGCCACAAACCCCTCTAATTTCTATCCTGAATCTTTTTTTTTTTTTGCCTGGGGTGTCAGAAACAGAAATATGTGTCAGATAGCACCACCCTCACGTTGTGTCTGTTTGGGGGCTGGGGTCACATAGACCAAGGGTTTGGGGGTAATCTTGTTCTCAGTCATCTGCTACCTAGAATGTTGTTTGGGGAGAAATACCTGTCTGTGCAGGTTGCTATCATGTGCACACTCCTGCCAGTCTCCTCTCCAGCAGACTCTCTGTGGCCGGGTCCTGGTGATGGGGCTTTGGTCAGAAAAATAGATGCTATGATTGTGTTCCATATGGAGGGGATGAACATATTGTGTGGTCCCCAGAAAAGCTCCATCAGCAATTCCAACCTGAGCTTCCAGACCTGGAATGGACAAGAACTCCTCTGGGTTAAAGATCCAGACTTCTCCTTCTCAGCAGTGACTCCCATCCCTCCCACCCACCCCTCCCCATGCCTCTCCTGCTCCCAGAGGACCAACTGTCCTTCATCCCCACTGCTGCCTAGGCCAGCATTTCCAGCACTCTAGGCAGCATATCAATGCTACAGGTTGGGTGAGGATTATACAATTGTAATGGCATCTCTCCCCCACCCCCATTCTGTATTCTCAATTGATACACCATTGTCAATTAAGACATGGTAATTAGATGAATCAATACCAAGTGAAAAGGCATTTTGATGTGAACCAGTCTGATTAAAATCACAGTGTTTGGGGCCTGAATAGCTTCCCCCCTCCTTGAATTTAGAGCTACCATTGAAGATTCGCATAGGAAAATGGAAGTGAGGAACAGATACTGTCTCCTCAAGTTCTGCTTTGCCTGCCAGACTCTTCCCAGCTCATGTGCTGAAATCATTGGTTTTTCCAGTTTAACATTAATGACAATATGTTGCCTTTGATCTGTCAAATAAATATGTTAGTAAAAAAAAGTTAAAAAAAAACAAAATAACAAAACAACCCTGTTTGTTGCTATTCATTGGGAAAGGTAGGTATTCACATACTGATCTCTACCACAAGTCTGAACTCTGTCTGACCTGTTGCCTCACCTGATGGCTGCAGGCCCGCCTGACCCCTCTGATCTAGCATGTCGGCAAGCACAGAGCCTGGCAGGGCTGCTTCGGGTCCATCCCTCCCTACCTGCTATTTAAATGAAGACATTGGCACAGAGGAACACATTTTTATAATGTGAAGTAAATGTCAAAATGAAAAAAAAAACATTTATGCACATGAATAATAGAGAGGAAGCTTCAAAACCAGCATAAATCATTATTTTGGCAGGTAATTTTTTATATCTTTGTGTGGTATCTTTTTTCTATTGATAAATTTATCAGTATAAAATATAGACTATTTTTATGAAATGAATACATATGAATTTAAAACAAGGTACAATTATGGAACCACAGCATTACAGAAGCAATTCCAGGAGTGAGTTTGAAATGGCATTTCTTCTTTCGATTTACAGAAGTTTATTACTTTGGCACACACAGACACAGAATTACTTTAGGGCTTATATACTCTGAATACCTTAAGCTGGATGATAATTTCATGTGGACAAAAAAGAAAGCAATTGCAGATGTTTTGAAGCAGACACTTGGTGTTTCTCAGGTCAGTGAATCATCCACAAAAATGAGCGTCTGCTCCCAAAATGAAGCAACAGCAGCAACAAGGAGCTCCTGGAAGCAGCCCAGTTGGGACAGTGTGCACTGCCTATTGCCTTCCCTTTATTTCTTAAAATACTTTCTCTTACACATCTCCCAGGGAAGAAATTTTAAAACTTCCTCTACTTGAAAAGCACAGAAACTCTATTTTGCAATGACTTTGATAATTTTCCTTCTGCATTACTGTGACCAGTCCATGTGAACATGTGTATGTGCATGCATGTTGTGTATGCATATATGTGCAGTGTGTGCACACACATGTGAGTCACTGTGTATAGCATGCACATACATGTGTGCACACATATGTGAGCTGTGTCCACAAATGTATGTCCACATATGTGAGTGGTGTGTGCACACAGTTGGTGCATGTATGTGTTATATGTGTGAATGCCCTGCCTCCAATCTTACTGGGCTCTTCTATAGAGCTCCCAGAGAAATCTTTCTAGAAAGCAAACGTGATGACATCAAGTCCAATTTGGTCCCCTATCACTACCAGCCTGAGTCCATACTCCCCATCCTGGCAAACACAGCCATTTGGCACTCCTCACCCGTTATCAGCAGCCGTCACCACTGCTGACTTGCAGAGCAGCTCCTGGCCAGTGGACCTGGAAGTTAAAGATGTGTAACCTTTAGAGGCCCTTCCATGGGCTTTTTCAGGTCAAAATGTATATTTGTCTTAAAGAATCTACAAGCACCATGTCTCACAGTGTCTGCATCACAATCCAGCCTCAGTGAGTTACTTTCTTTCTGGACTCTGGCCTGTTCTTTCTCCTCTTTTCCCCCAGCTCACTTCTCCAGAGACGTGCTTTCACCTGCTGCTCTGAGTGAGCTTTCTGCAGCTGCGCAGGGGACCCGCCTTCCCTGCTGACCGTCCTGCAACAATGCCCATTACATTACTTCATAGCATATCATGCTACAGGTTGAGTGAGGATTATACAATTGTAATGGCATCTCTCCCCCACCCCCATTCTGTGGGGCCTTCACCTGGTTGCATTCCTCATGCCTGGTTGCAATTCTCAATTGATACACCATTGTCAATTAAGACATGGTAATTAGATGAATCAATACCAAGTGAAAGGGCATTTTGATGTGAACTAGTCTGATTAAAATCACAGTGTTTGGGGCCTGAATCAAGTTACAGGCAGGGAAGAGATACTAGTAAATAGCACCAGTGCACCAGTCGACTGACTTTCGGGGTTAGGGCAGAAGGACCAGAGTCCTGCTGTCTCAAGGTGTGCCTCATTCTGGTTTCTTTTCTGGAAGCAGATTTATGTAAACTGTGGTTTAGAGCACAGCTCCTGGAACTGACTACTGAATGAAGCTTCACCCAGCCCTCAATGGGAGGGTGCCCCGTCTCTCCCAGCTTCAGTGTCGCCATCTGTAAAGCCTGCACTGCCATATTGCCAGCCTCATAAAGGGAAATGAGCCATCAGCATACCAGAGCGTGTCACATTCCTGGAGCACAGACTGGCCCAGAATGAGACCTCACAAAGGGACTTGCCAGTATACTTAGAAGCTCTTTCGACCTTTGCCTATGGGAGGGCATGAGGAATGCAACCAGGTGAAGGCCCAAGTCAAGGTGAAAATGACAAAATTCTGGATGAAATCAAACAGAGAGCCTGTAGGAGGAGACAGGAGGCAGGCCAAGTTCAGTATGCTGCAAGGGACATCATAATATTAGTGCTTGCGCGCCCCCTCTCTCTCTCTTATATATATATATATATATATATATATATATATATATATATATATATATTGCCCACCTCGCTCATGTGTGATGAGCATAAATGTACTCCTGACTGATCTGAGGTGTCATAATTAGACAGTTATAGGTTTTGCACTTTTATTTGAAATGTCACAGCTGTTTCTAGTTCTGTGGTAGACTCAGAGAAAAGGAAATAGGTGTTTAATTCAATTAGAGCCAAACACCACGAGGATCCTCAAACAAGGCTCTCTGTGGCTGAACTGATGTAACTACAGTGAATGCTCTCTGAGCAGGGCGCCGAGCTCCACCGAAGGAAAAAGGGCAGCCCGGTCCCTGGATGATTTACAGCGTAAGGACCCGGGCTGCACACCGGGTAATGGATGGGGACCTGTGGATGGTAGAAAATGCCAAGCCGAGCCAGCAGGTCACACAGCTCAGAGTCAGAACAATAGACGGCTAATTCATTTAACAGATGGGATACCCAGGGACCACACATGACAGCTTAAAAGACCGAGAAATGCCCGGTGGTCCAGTGGGAACAGGAGTTTGCAGGAGAAATCGGTGTGCCTGTGCCCTTCCTGGCTGGGGGAAGGCGATTTGCATTCCTGGGAAGGCAGGCGAGACAGAGCAAATTAGCTAATGGAACAGGGAGAAGCGAATCTTGTGGAATTTAATAAAGGAAAAAAAGATCTTTGATCAACACTTTTGTGAAACTCCCAGTGAACATATCTAGGCCATGGGAACCCTCCACTGTTTTCAGTTCTGTTTCGGGTGATACTTAAAATATAGGATGTGTTTAATTGGCCAAAAAGCATTTCTTGAGGTATTTTCCACTTGCTCAGCAGCTATGGCCTAGTGTCTAGTACCATTATCATGACTAAAGTTACGAGGGATGGTGGTCTTTAGGGTCAGTAGGTACCAGTTTCTAGGACACAGAATATATAGAAAACTTGAGACACCACTGCTCTGTGTATTAATGTCCTCTCTCACTATCTACCTTCTTTATACGTCCATGCTTTTGTTTTTGTTTATCTAATTTGCTGCCACCTATCCCTTGAAAAAGATTTGACATGACAGCTACAAACACAATTCACTTAATCAATATTTTGAATGCTAAATAAAGGATTGTTACTGTGTTATTTATCACTCTTAGTAGTATGTTATTTAATGACTAGAGGCCCGGTGCACGACATTTGTGCACTGGGGGAGGGGGGTCTCTCATCTCAGCCTGCGCTCTTTTGCAGTATGGGAGCCCTTGGGGAATATCCGATTGACGGCTTAGCGGGAAGCGGTCCTAAGCCGCCAGTTGGACATCCTTAGCGCTGCTGCAAAGGCAGGAGAGGTTCCCGCCACCACCACTGCGCTCATCAGCTGTTAGCCCGGCTTCTGGCTGAGCATCTTCCCCCTGGTGTTCAGTGTGTGTCATAGCAACCGGTCGTTCCACCGTTTGGTCAATTTGCATGTTACCCTTTTATTATATAGGATGATCTCTCCCCTCAGGTTCCCCATCCTCCATCCTCTGACCACAATGTTTCGCACTCCCAGCAGATCTGATAAGGGCACCTCAGGTCAAGCTGACTGCTTGAAGACCTCCAGGCTTCTGGACGTCCTCCCCCTCCTCTTCATGGCCATTCCTTGCTTCACTTTCCTTCTTTATAACCTGATTCTAGGGCAACTTCATAAAAGCACCCCCTTGCAGTTCTCTCTTCTCTCTGTTTGTGTGGCAGCCCTGATCCTGAGGGAACCCAAACTGGCATTTATCTGCAGGCCCATTTGTCCTATGAGCAGCACAGCACAGGAGTGATGAGTCAGGAATGCACACCCCTAGTCAGGTGGCTGGACCAATGAGCAGTGTTTCCTTGTAGCTTGGAGACGTCACTACTTGGGGAGGTTTCACTCTCTTTTATTCAAACCATTAATGCTATTTGTTTTTACATTTTTTCTTCTTTTCTAAGAAACTTGATTATTTAATTGTCTTGTGTTTTATAGAAATTTATAGATCAAGCTAATTTTGGATGGCAGATTGCAGATGGTAACAGTAACTCCTTTTCTTTCTGAGGGTTCATGGAGGTCCAGTTTCTTTCTGATCATTCTGATCAAGTACACATTTTCATTTGTTCTTGGCTTCAGATTGAATAGCACAACACTTATTCAAAATATTTAGGTAAAAAAAGACTTAACATGAGATCTATCCTCTTAACAAATTTTAAGGATATAATACAGTATTTATTACCTACTAGGTACCCGGTACACGAAATTCATGCACGGGTAGGGTCCCTAGGTCTGGCTGGTGATCAGGGCTGATCAAGGCCTTCTGGCTGCTGGCCAGGGCCTTACTTCATTCTGCGCCACCCCCTGGTGGTCAGCAAACATCACAGCAAACAATCAAACTCCCAGTCTCCCAGTCGAACTCCTGAGGGAACTCTTTGCATATTAGCCTTTTGTATATATAGATTGGCATTATGCTTAGAACAGATCTTTAATAGAATTTATTGCTCCTATGTAACTGAAACTTTAGACCTGGTGAACAACATCTCCCATTTCCCCTCCCCAGTCCTTGGCAACCACTATTCTTGTCTCTGCTTCTCAGTTTCACTATTCTAGATTCCAAATATAAGTGGAATTATGTATTATTTGTCCTCCTGTGATTGGCTTATCTTACTTAGCAAATGTCCTCTAGGTCCATCCATGTTGTTACACATGTCAGGACTTCCTTCTTGTTTAAGGTTGAATAATATTTCATCATATATGCACATCATATTTTCTTCATCTTTATTAATGGATGGACATTTTGGTTGTTTCTGTATTATGAATAACTAGAGGCCCGGTGCATGAAATTTGTGCATGGGGGGGGTGACCCTCAGCCCAGCCTGCACCCTCTCCAATATGGAACCCCTCGAAGGATGTCCGACTGCCTGTTTAGGCCTGACAGGCCTAAACGGGCAGTCGGACATCCCTCTCACAATCCAGGACTGCTGGCTCCCAACTGCTCGCCTGCCTGCCTTCCTGATTGCCCCTAACTGCTTCTGCCTGCCAGCCTGATCACCCCCTAACCACTCCCCTGCCAGCCTGATTGATGCCTAACTGCTCCCCTGCCAGCCTGTTTGCCCCTAACTGCCCTCCCCTGCAGGCCTGGTCACCCCTAACTGCCCTCCCCTGCAGGCCTGGTAACCCCTAACTACCTTCCCCTGCAGGCCTGGTCCCCCCAACTACTCTCCCCTGCAGGCCTGGGTCCCCCGCAACTGCCCTCCCCTGCAGGCCTGGTCACCCCTAACTGCCCTCCCCTGCAGGCTTGATCGCCTCCAACTGCCCTCCCCTGCAGGCCTGATCACCCCTAACTGCCCTCCCCTGCAGGCCTGGTCCCCCCAACTACTCTCCCCTGCAGGCCTGGGCCCCCCGCAACTGCCCTCCCCTGCAGGCCTGGTCACCCCTAACTGCCCTCCCCTGCAGGCTTAATCGCCCCCAACTGCCCTCCCCTGCAGGCCTGATCACCCCTAACTGCCCTCCCCTGCAGGCCTGGTCCCCCCCAACTGCTCTGCCCTGCAGGCCTGGGTCCCTCCCAACTGCCTTTCCCTGCAGGCCTGGTCGCCCCCAACTGCCCTCCCTTGCAGGCCTGGTCCCTCCCAACTGCCCTCCCTTGCTGGCCATCTTGTGGTGACTATCTTGTGTCCACATGGGGGAAGGATCTTTGACCAATGGGGACAGCCATCTTGTGTGTTGGAGTGATGGTCAATCTGCATATTACCCTTTTATTAGATAGGATAGAAGCCTGGTGCACAGGTGGGGGCCAGCTGGTTTGCCCTGAAGGGTGTCCCGGATCAGGGTGGGGGTTCCCTTGGGTCATGGGGCAGCCTGGGCGAGAGGCCTGTGGTGGTTTGCAGGCCAGCCATGCCCCCTGGCAACCCAAGTGGAGGCCCTGGTATCTGGTATCTGGGGTTTATTTATCTTCTACAATTGAAACTTTGTAGCCTGGAGTGGAGCCAAGCCTTCTGCTTGCTCCATGGTGGCAGCCATTTCTGTTGGGATTTATGTTTCTTCTATAATAGAAACTTTGTAGCCTTAAGCGAGGCCTGGGCCAGCCAGGGTGTGCAGAAAGCTTGGCTTCCTCCATCACCAGGGGAACCCTAGCCTCCTGCCCTTTCCAGCTCCGTGGCTGCCACCATTTCTGTTTGGATTTATGTATCTTCTATCATTGAAACTTTGTAGCCTTGAGTGGAGGCCTAGGCGGGCAAGGGCAGGCGGAAAGCTTGGCTTCCTCCATTGCCGGGGAAACCCAAGCCTCCCTCCTGCTCTCTGTGGCCGTAGCCATCTTGGTTGGGTTTATTTGCATATTCTCTCCTGATTGGCTGGTGGGTGTGACTGGTGGGCGTGGCTTGTGGGTGTAGTGGAGTGATAGTTAATTTGCATATTACTCTTTTATTAGATAGGATGCTGCAGTGAACATGGGAGTGCATACATTTGTTTAAGAGCCTGATTTGAATTATTTTGGATAAACATTCAGAAGTGGGGCATGGTTTATATCCCACTAGATATGCTGGATCATATAGTAATTCTATTTTTAATTTTGGGGGGAACCTCAATACTGTTTTCCAGAGTGACTGTACCAGTTTACATTCTCATCAATAGTGCATAAATGTTCCCTTTTCTCCACATTCATCCAACTCTTATTATCTTTTTGTGGGGGTGGTCAATAGTAACCATTTTAACAGGAGTAAAATGATATATCACTGGGTTTTGACCTCTATTTCACAGATTATTAACTGATGTTGAGCATCTTTTCATATGCTTTTGGCCATTTGTATGTATTCTTTGAAGAATTGTCTATTCAAGTCCTTTGCCCATTTTGTAATCGGGTTACTTTTTTCTATTGAGTTATAGACATTTATTATACAGGGTGAGACAAAAGCAGATTTACAGTTGTTTTTATGGAAAATAATACAATTTATATATATATATTAGAGGAATATGCTAACTAACTGGGATCCCGTAACAGGTCGACCAGACAGGAGGAGGTTGCGCGTGCAGCATCAGGGGCGGGGCGGCAGGGGCCTCCGCATGCCTGCACTGGGGGAGGCCCTGATCAGCAGCTTCCACAGCTTCTTCAAGAGCTGGGGAGCAAGGCAGGGCTGGACGTGCATTGGCAGCAGCAGCTGCGGGGCCCGGGGAATGAGGCAGGGCCGGACTGGTGACTCGAGGGTGGGCAGCACCGCATGATTTTGAATCGTGCACTGGGCTCCTAGTTAATAAATAATAATATAAGAATATTCTGTGTTTTATGTATTTTGGAAATTAACCCAAGGCAAGGCTTCAGGAACAGAATGTTTATGAGATGAGACTTCTCCTTCTTGTATGACTCCTGCGGTCCTGATGGCTCTATATTCTCAAACTAGATGGACTAATGAGGTTTTGTTGATCACCTCTGCTCAACAATGATTAGAAGACACTAAATCAAGATATGCTGATTGAACATTTAGACAAAATGTTGTGCTATTTGACCAAGCATAATTAGAGTTTTTATATTTGGGGAAAGTGTCTACATGTCTAAAGAAGGGAAATCTACCAAGGAAAATGCATGTTCCCAGGGGAAGGCAATATTATTTTTACTCTTGGGCAGTGCTAGTGAATCAGAAGAAACTAGGATAATCCTATTGTAACATTAATATACTAGAGGCCCAGTGCATGAAATTCCCCTCAGTCCAGCCTGTACCCTCTCCAATCTAGGACCCCTTGGAGGATGTCCGACTGCCAGTTTAGGCCCAATCCTGGGATTGGGCCTAAACTGGCAGTCGGACATCCCTCTCACAATCCAGACCGCTGGCTCCTAACTGCTCACCTGCCTGCCTGCCTGATCACCCCTAACTGCCCCCCCTGACAGCCTAATCACCTAACCGCCTCTGCCTGCCGGCCTGATCGCCCCCAACTGCCCCCCACTGCTGGCCTGGTTGCCCCCAACTGCCCCCCCACCAGCCTGGTCACCCCCAACTGCCAACCCCTGACAGCCTGGTCACCCCACACAGCCTGCTGTTCAGTCATTTGGTCATCCCTCACTAACCCCCCTGCCATCCTGGTCACCCCACGCAGCCTGCTGTTCAGTAGTCTGTCCAGTTGTTTCAGTCATGATGACCCCTGGATTTTTATATATTAGGATAATTAAACCACAATTCTCTCTACTTATAATTTGAGACTCCAGAACAACCTAAAAGGCATATCCTGTCATCTTAGTAATGGCCAGAAGTCACGATGCATTCCCAGGTATTATTTGACTAGAGTATGATTTAAAAAATACTGTTAGCCCAAGACACATTATCTTTTTAACACACTGTGTGTGTATCAAGCACTAAAAGAGAATGGTTTTGTCTGTTTCTGTGATTTAGAATTATATTTCTAAAGACATTAAGACAGTCTTAATTTTTGTGAAAAATGCTAACTTGTTGAAATAGTAATATGTGAATAATTCCCTGAGCTATTTGACTGTTTTTTTCCTGCCCATTGAACTTGACCCCACCATCCATGGGAAGCATTATAAATTTTTAAAATTCCCTATGAGTTGGACATTTTAATGAACCAGGCACAGCAGTGTCCTGTCAGTGGCTGGTGTGTGGGAGCCAGCCAGGGGAAATTTATCTCACTGGCACAATATGCAGCTCTGCTTTTCACCAGGGCCTGGACTAATTTCACTCTGCAGTTTCCTGAATTAACAAGGCTTGTCTTCCAACTTTCCCACATGGAGGCACTCTGTTTCAGTTTTACTTGATGGCTGGCCTCTACACTTCCCCAGGATGCCAGGATTTAATCCACCTGCAGCTTTGGTGACCAAGTTCTGCCTCCTGACCTTTGTAATGGTTGTTTCATCTTTCATGTAGGTGTTAGTGTTTCCCTACTTCTATCGAACCCCTCCACCCACTGGTCAGCATGCCCCCCTCTTTATTTTGTTGGAAAATAGAATATATATTGGGCATGCAAATTCTTTGTCATGCAAGCTGTAATGCACTTGTAGCCAGAGAGGACAGCAGTTCTATCTGTCAAGACCTAACTACTAATAGGTCATTGGCTAGTACTTGGGGCAAGCAAGTACTTTCACCCACAGATGCCACCATTCTATGGGAATATGACATACCTCTTTAGCCATTAAATTGGCTCTAGTTGAATTTGCCAAAACTCAGAATGAAAGGAAGTAAAATACTTAAGCTGCATCATATAATTACATCCTGGATTCCATGGAGGTTGGCACTTACCTCTCTGGGAGTACAGTTCTTTAAGAAAAACTGGGGAATGGAAGAGAAACAAAGAGTAGAAAGAAGCAAAAGGAAAAGAGATGGGAGAAGGAGAATTTACATACTGAGTATTAGTCTAGAAATTGCTCTCCCATCACGTGGCTTAGTCCTTGCTCTCTGTTCATATGCTTCTTATCAGATCTTGCATTTCATACCCCTCCCCCATGGTCACCACACAATGCTGCTGATAAAAGGGTAGCAAATTTCTTCTATTAGTGACTGACGGCACTTTGAGTGAAATTAAGTTGTACCATGATATTGTTATATATACAAGGTGCAAATAACCTAGTTTGAATAATCACAGCCTGTGTCCTTTTAAATGATTTTTCTTCCCATTTAAAGGAAAGCCTTTGATGTGATAATATTAATTCCCTCCGTGCTGGAAGAAGAGGGAAAAAAGCTCAGAGAAACGGAAATTAAATGAGTAATGCAATGTCAGTCAATCTTTTAAGCCAAGGCCTTATTAACTGCTAATCATTTTGTCATTTTGTCGCTCAAAGTAATAAATTTGATAGGAAAGGACGGGGATGTCTTATGTTTACTTTTATTAGCTTTAAACAGAAACAGTTGTGGAGATATTACATTATCGAGATGTGTGGCATTTAAGTGGTTTCTGTTAAGCGTATCACCATTTTTCTTCCTCACCAGTGTTTGATTGCCTTATTTTGAATAATTTGACTGTCTGAAAAAGAAATTCTATCCAGACATTGCCAGGCGTGCTCTCCTTGGTGTTTTATCAGGATTATACCAAGCATTTTATTACATCCGATTTGTCAGAGGTGGCTGCTGATTGTGAGGGAGATAATAGTGATTCGTGAAAGGGACACACAGGGCTTGTTCGTGCCATCACTTTCAAAACCATCAATTTTGGGATCTCACCTACAGAACCACCTGGGCACTCCCCATCACCTAGGGGTATCCTTAGAAAAAGAAACAGACTGTGTCTAATTAGAAGCCATTCATCCAATGTTGCTGACTTGGTTAACACAAAAAGATGAGACAATGGGACACCTGTCCATCTGACTCCAAATCAGAGTACATAGCTCCCCATCCTTTCTCTCTGATGTTGATCACATCCTGCCTAACAAGCCCTGTGGAGGCCACCAGGAAAAAATGAACCAAGAGTTAAACAGTGGTGATCAAAAGTCTGGACCATAGATGTGCACCATCTAGCTTTTAAGGCAGAGGCCATATAAACCTCACAGAGAATGAAAAGAAAAACAGTATTCTCATGAAACATATTTTATTTTGTTTTTAATTTATATTCCAACCACCTGCATGTGGCTGGCTATATAACCAGAGTCTGATTCGTGTTGGAGAGGTCTGTCTTCTTGATTCAAAACTTGTGTTGGCTGCATTGTTTCTGAGTTGGTACTTGAAACTAAATCCTCACACCACATCATGACGTCCAAAACTTGTGCCCTTGTCTTGTGTCCAGGAGGCCAAGATCCATGTCTACTTGCATGCTAACATATAAACCCCTAAGCATTGGGGCTGGAACTCCCATGCATATGGTGACCCCTTTAGTAAATGAGTGCATGGATCTCATGGAGGACATGGGGTATCCTGAGGGCATATCTGAATCTCTGAGGTGTGTGTGACTGTGTGTGTGTCACTGGAGAACAATCCTTTGATCTTCCAGAGATGCTGACAGTTCCCTTAAAAATGGGCTTGTGTCTGTCCCTGAGAACTCTGCCCAGGGATATGATCTTCTTATGGAAAGAAGAATAAGGTTACAAAATACATGTCATTGAACAGAGGAACACAATGATGTTTTTTTCCTCTTATCTGTGAATTCAGAGTGGACCATGGCCTATCAAGCTGTCATTGAGAGAAAAATGTTTGATTAATAAGGACCAATTCCATAACTTGCCTACTTTGGTTTTCATCTGAGTTTTCATAAGAGTTAAGCCACCTGGACAATACAGCCACTTTAGCATGGATTCTATTTATCTATTTCTGCCATGGGTGAGTATTGACTAGTTACATGGCTAATCAATGGCTTTACGTAAATGAAGTTAATGACAAGTTTCTCTTGTGTTTACTTGTTAATTGATTGGTTATTGATTCATTGATCGGTAGCAACTCTAGTCCTGATATGTGTCTCTGCCCTTCGGTAATGGAGACAGGTTCAGACTCCCAAACTAGAATTTCCTCCATATTGAACACAAAGCCACAGAGAAGTCACCCCAGGCAGGATTGCCTCAAAAAGTTGAATTTTGGAAAAAGTACCCATTACTTCTTCTAACAAATGGCCTCCTCCACAGGGGAGCTAAATTGTAGGCAGCACTCACACACATCTGTGCAGAATCACTACTGAGTCCCTATTTTTTCTAGAACCTACAGCTGGTCTCTTAACAGCACTTTTAATACTCAAGTGGTCTGAAATAACTCATCATCCAATTCACCCACTCCAAATTACAGTTTATATTTAATAACAGAAATCATAAGAAAGGGAATCATCCAACATAAACACAAATTGTATACACACCTTAATTATGGCAAGTAACAAAATGCATAAGGGAGATATATATTTTTTCCTATGGCAACCATTACTCAGTCTGGAATTATTTATAAAACTGTATTAGAAATTTGCATTTAAATTATATGTTTCTTATGAAGACCTCCACCTAATATGTGCATTTATGCATATACACATGTAAATTAGAGCTATTAATTCTGAATTAATATAAGAGTAAATACATTTTCTTTATGGAACATGCTAATAGCAATTATTACCATTATTCACATTTTACATGGTGGAATTTCTGGGTTCTGAGGAATAATGATTTGCCCAAGTCCACATTCCATGTCTATGGCAGAACTGAAAATGAGAACAGGGTTCAGGTTTCACTGTCCAGGGCCTCAGCTACGCTAGACTCTAGAGACCTCCCTAATCAGGTAAGTTTGGCTGACTGACTCACATTCTGGCAGTTAATCTTGCTCCATAACTGTTGTAGATTTGACAAAGAATAAAAATTTCTGTATCTTTCCGTGTTCTCCTGAACTACCCGGGTCTAGTGGATGCCTCATGTAAGAGGGTCATCCTACCAACTCCTAACTCACAGAGATGACTTGTTCTTAAGGATCAATAGACATTTCTTTCTTCTGCAAATGTTTCCTCTTTCCAGATGCTCTGCAAATGGAATTTTGAAGGCAATGGGAACCATACTATGTACTGAAAACCTCTTCCTCCTCTAGCTTTTACCCATAATGAGCCATTTCTAAACTTAAAGTCTGAACTTGAGTCTGAAGTGTGATTAGAAAGCAGTTGACACTTTAAGCAGTTTAACCCCCAAATATGTTGTGCTCTTTATAGGCCCCCCCTTCTGGGTTGGGGGTGTCTATGGTCAGTGGGTTAATGAGGAAGGGATGGAGGCATCCCTCTTGGGGGTGTTTCTGCATTCATCACCAGGCCTGTGCTGAGCATATCCACGGCTGTGTCAAGGCACTAGATTAACTTCTAAGGTCAATACCAGCTGAGTTGAGGAAGAAGAGTTGGGGAGAAGCGAAGAGGTTTTCAGATGTTGTGGCTTTCAATCCCCATGATTTATTGGCGTAATATGGAACTATTACAGAGACATAGCATATTTATCAAACTCATCCTCCTGCCTCACTTCTGAGACTAACATATCACAATTTATATATCCATGCAGGGAGCAGTGGAGTAATAAAGAGACATGAGTTGACCGAATGGGTCCCAAATCTTCATTTTCAAATAGTCAACCAATTCCTCCTGCTGACAGATTTCAGGTAAGTGAGTATTCAAACATGCATGCCAAGTCCAGGCACATGGTACCCTGAGCTGGCAATGGCTTTAGACTGAATTTTCATGTGTTGGGTTTATATCATTTTATAGATTGTACCAAGTGGCCTGTCTTGCCGAGTTGGGTGCTAATAAGCATCTATGTGTATAAAAAGAATATGCTTTTCCTTAGGAAAACAACTTTCTCCTTTTGGTATACCATGCAGGTAGAGTTTACCCTCCAATTCTAAGTCTACATGGAGATGTGCTCTGATGTAGACATGGATTTTCAAGTAGAGATCAGCAAGTAAAATAATAGCATGCTATGGAATGAGAAAGACATGGAGAGAATGCCCAGAAGCCCTATATTTTGCTATCAAATAAAAGTAAACTTTAGTCCATGTTTGAATTAACAGAAAAATATGTAAAAATTTTCTATACTTTTAACCTCAGATTCATTTTCATTTAATTCCTCAATGAAGAAGAGAAGGGAAAATATGAATACAGTGTCACGTACCCATTCCCTCTTTACCAGTCTGTGAATGGACATGGGGACAGATCAGGTTCTTATAATATTTTTACAATAAAGGCCACTTAGGCATTTGGGAAAATCTTGATGAAGTACCTAAATGCACACATTTAATACAGTGTAATGCCACAGGAACCAATCATAAATTTCTACTGCTGTCCCTCCTCTAAAGTGATAAGATTTAATTAAAAATCAGAACTATATTCTTATTAATATCTTCTAAATTACTGTGACTTTGCTATAAACTATAATTAAAAAAATACTAACACCTTGTTTTATTTGGAGGGTTCTGTACTCCCTTGCCCAAACAATAGTGGCACTTCACAGTGGCTGCAAAAGTCCCAGCTCTCACCCCTACACAGCTCTGACTTTGTTAAAACCCTGATATGGAAATAAGATGGAAAGCAGGGCATGGTGACCTTGGAACTGCACTGCTGATTTCTCCCCAGCTTTCTCAGAAAGAGCATCTTTCCCTAGAATTAAAGGGCCAAGGGGAGGAGAGCTACTTCTATCACTATAGCATCTATTTTTTGGTGTTTTTTTGTTTGTTTTTTTCTGAGTGAGGATTAGAAATGGGTTATTTACCATCATCTGCTCCTTCTGGCTTGCAGAATCTATTGAAGGAAGGAATAGGTTTTCAGACATTATGATGGGTGAGTTTTTATATTGATCTTTGAAGGTCCATTAGCTAGATGCTGGAGACTGCTGACATCACAGACGTGTGTCTCTTTAAAGCACATCTCAGAGTAAACCACTTGGGGACCCTGGCTACAGGCTTGAAATGGCTGGATGTACTGCCAGAGGACGGAGGGCTTTCTGTCTCCACTCACTTCTCTTCCTTTCCTTCTCTCATTTCCCCTTCTGTGCTCCTAATTTCTCCCATTTCCCCTCTATTCCATCCTCATTCCTTTTAATTTTTTATACCTTGTCAAATTTTAAATCTTCTTTCCCTTAAGATGCATGAATGATTCTAACTTGGATGTGCAGGTGCAACTTTAAATCTCCCATGAATAGCAAAGATTGATAAATCTTATTGATGATACATTTGTCTGGCTCATTAGGAAAACCACTATCACATAATAATAACAGAAATAAAATATTTTGCAAGTCATTTTGTAGGCTTACTTTATAATTTGTTTATTTTCCTAGGTTAGAAAATCTAAAAAATACCTATTTTTAAAAAGAAGTGAGAGAGAATTCTAGTCATTGACCAACACTTGAAGGGGTAAAAAAAAAAATGGTGACAATATCAAGTGTTTATTGAAGAGGTGTGTGTCTGAGCTCATCCTGATCACTTTAGATTCTCATATCTGTTTGGGAACACACACCAGGAAGGACTGGAGGAACTCAGGTCCTGATGGAGTGACTGCTCACTGAGTCCTGCTCACCTCTGTCCACCAGCAAGCTTTGCCCTGTCTCTACACCTGAAAAATAATTTGTATCAGTGGTGGCCTCTTTAATTAAGATCTCTTCCAGGTCTTGCTCATTGATTTATGCCATTTACTTATTGACCACACAGCTTGTGCTGAGAAGGTACATTTTATTCAGAGGCCACATCTGAGAGTGGATTTTTGGATTACATGAAACAGCCTTCAGGAGACCAGTGGGCGAAGTGCTTTGGAGTCAAATTGTAATTAGTATATTTTCATTTAGAAGCACTTTCCTGGTAAATGCATTGGAAACTTGAAGAAACAACCTAACATGTTGATTTTCAAATAGTTGTGCATGCGTACAGTGAATAACAACTTATGAAACACAGTTTAGAATTAGCTAAACAGATCATAGAGTATAACGCAGCAGTTATAATTTTAAAGAGCAATGCTAACCCTTTCACTTGACTGAGACATCAAATATATATGGCAGTATTTGTTGGATTTATTTTTTTCATTTTAATTAAAATAGATCTTTGCCTCTTATAAAAACCCAAGGAAATTTTAAATTATAAAAACGTGTAAAAATTGAATCATACAAGCTAAGTGAACAGAGTCAAATAATTATCTGATCTCTTGAATGAGAAAACATTCTCTAAGGGAAAAAAACAGTAATATGTCTCAGAGAATGAAAAAATTATATTTGAAACACCTATGTGGTAACAAAATTAAAAAGAAAAAACCAACTATGGAGTCATCTCTGTAATAAATATGAACATAAGACACATCTTTGTTATTCTGGAGCTTTTAGGTATCACAACATAAACCCACAACATAAAATGGGCAAAATAAAATAGATATATGTTACAGAAAAGAAAGTTAAAATTGTAATAACCATAAAAATAGTCCAATTCACTAGTAACACAGCTAGTAAAAAAATCAAATATATTTCAACATATCAAGTTAATAAAGCATGAACATCATAATATTCAATACTGAAAGAGTTTGGTAATTTAGCCTCTTTTAGAAATTGTTAGTGTGAATAAAAACTGGGTACACTATTTCATAAAAACACAATCCTATCTAATAAAAGAGTAATATGCAAATTAACCATCACTCTGCTACGCCCACAAGCCACGCCCATAAGCCAATCAGGAGAGAATATGCAAATAAACCCAACCAAGATGGCTACGGCCACAGAGAGCAGGAGGGAGGCTTGGGTTTCCCCGGCAATGGAGGAAGCCAAGCTTTCTGCCTGCCCTTGCCCGCCTAGGCCTCCACTCAAGGCTACAAAGTTTCAATGATAGAAGATACATAAACCCAAACAGAAATAGCGGCAGCCAAGGAGCTGGAAAGAGCAGGAGGCTAGGGTTGCCCCCGGCAATGGAGGAAGCCAAGCTTTCTGCACACCCTGGTCAGCCCAGGCCTCGTTTAAGGCTACAAAGTTTCAATTATAGAAGATACATAAATCCCAATAGAAATGGCTGCTGCCACGGAGCAAGCAGAAGGCTTGGCTCCGCCCCAGGCTACAAAGTTTCAATTGTAGAAGATAAATAAACCCCAGATACCAGGGCCTCCACTTGGGTTGCCAGGGGGTGTGGCCAGCCTGCAAACCACCACAGGCCTCTCACCCAGGCCTCCCCATGCCCCAAGGGAACCCCCACCCTGATCTGGGACACCCTTCAGGGCAAACCAGCTGGCCCCACCCGTGCACCAGGCCTCTATCCTATCTAATAAAAGAGTAATATGCAGATTGACCATCACTCCAACACACAAGATGGCTGTCCCCATGTGGTCAAAGATCCTGCCCCCATGTGGACACAAGATGGCCACCACAAGATGGCCATCAGGGGAGGGCAGTTGGGAGGGACCAGGCCTGCAAGGGAGGGCAGTTGGGGGCGATCAAGCCTGCAGGGGAGGGAAGTTAAGGGTGACCAAGCCGGCAGAAGAGGGAAGTTGTGGGCAACCAGGCCTGCAGGGAAAGGCAGTTGGGAGGGACCTAGGCCTTCAGGGGAGGCAGTTGGGGGGGCGGGACCCAGGCCTACAGGGCAGGGCAGTTAGGGGAAAACAGGCTGGCAGGGGAGCAGTTAGGCTTCAATCAGGCTGGCAGGGGAGTGCTTAGGGGGTGATCAGGCTGGCAGGCAGAAGCGGTTAGGGGCAATCAGGAAGGCAGGCAGGTGAGCAATTGGGAGCCAGCAGTCCTGGATTATGATAGGGAATTCCGACTGCCCATTTAGGCCCGATCCCACCGGGATCGGGCTTAAACGGGCAGTCGGACATCCCTCGAGTGGTCCCAGGTTGGAGAGTGTGCAGGCTGGGCTGAGGGACACACACCTCTGTGCACGAATTTCGTGCACTGGGCCTCTAGTTTAGTATAATGTATCAAAAGTTTTATCCATATTAAAATGTTTAGATATTAAGTTGAATCAGTAAATCCACTTACAGAAATCCATATCCAATGGAAATAATCAATAAAATATTTATATGCAATGATTTTATTGTAGAAATCTTTTTAATACAATGTAAATGTACAAAAAATATGACAATAACTACATCAATATGGTACAGTTGAAATAGTAGACATTGCATTAGTATTTTCCAATAAATTTTAATAACCAGGTATAATTGGTGAAACACAGTAGGTTGTTCAATAGTGAAGAAACAGTAAGTGTCAGGTTTGAAAAATATTTTCCATAGTGAAAACATTGTTTTTAAATAGGAACATTTTTTATAATCTCCTAAAGGGACATTGAACATTAAATAAAAAGCTTTTGAATAAATGTAAGAAAAACATTGCCTATTGAAATCCTGTATTTATGTTTTGTTCTGTTTTTGAAGATATGATTACAATTTATTTCCTTATCTAGCAGCTATGTTAAAGGCAATACTTTTATTAGGGTATCTGGAGAGAAGAAAACTATACAGGGAAGATAAAGAAAACAGTAAGAGTTAAAATATTGAATACTGGTTTTGTGCCAGACACTGTATTAGATTCTTTTTTTTTAGTTTATTTTTTATTGTTGACAGTATTACATATGCCCCTTATTTTATCATTTATAGCGCAAATGCCCCAGTTTGATGTTGAAGACACCCAACAAATGAGCCCCAATTCTTTATCCAGTTGGACTCCCCTGCCCATATCTGCCTCCAAAGTGTTTCAATGTGACCTGTAATTTCATTTTCACAGGATCCTTGGGAGTTGAAATTGTTTTTAATTCACTTATGTTCAGCAATGAGATATTTTTTTAAAAAAATCAAAGAAACATATAAAAACAGAGGTTCTGTGGGTAAAAGAACAAAAGTTTTGCCCAGTGCCTGGGAAAGATGTAAGTCAGGATGAAATGCCTAAGAGCACCACTGCTCTGAGACCATGCTTTTATTACAGTGGAGACCTTGCAGAAGCCCTGGGGGACATTGTTGTGTTCACAAGGAGAGAGAGAGGGAGAAATATTGAAATATTTAGCAGAGTAGGATCATGTGTTTTGAATTAGATAGATACCCCTCTTCTCCTTTTCCATTTCATAATTATGTCTCTAATATCAGCATCTACCTGAGTGCCTCTAGAATAGGAACTTTGTTTTATTCAATAGTGCAGAGAATGTACTCAAAACTACTTGGGCTGTGTAGATAGAAGATTTTACATTGGTAGAAATATCAGGATCCTATCTAATAAAAGAGTAATATGCAAATTAACCACCACTCTGCTACACCCACAAGCCACACCCGCCAGCCAATCAGGAGACAATATGCAAATAAACCCAACCAAGATGGCTACAGCCACAGAGAACAGGAGGGAGGCTTGGGTTTCCCCGGCAATGGAGGAAGCCAAGCTTTCCGCCTGCCCTTGTCTGCCTAGGCCTCCACTCCACACTACAAAGTTTCAATGATAGAAGATACATAAATCCAAACAGAAATGGTGGCAGCCACGGAGCTGGAAAGAGCAGGAGGCTAGGGTTGCCCCTGGTGATGGAGGAAGCCAAGCTTTCCACACACCCTGACCTGCCCAGGCCTTGCTTAAGGCTACAAAGTTTTAATTATAGAAGATACATAAATCCCAATAGAAATGGCTGCCGCCACAGAGCAAGCAAAAGGCTTAGCTCTGCTCCAGGCTACAAAGTTTCAATTAGAGAAGATAAATAAACCCCAGATACCAGGGCCTTCGCTTAGGTCACCAGGGGGCGTGGCCGGCCTGCAAACCACCACAGGCCCCTCGCCCAGGTTGCCCCACACCCCAAGGGAACCCCCACCCTGATCCAGGACCCTTCAGGGCAAACCAGCTGCCCCCCACCTGTGCACCAGGCCTCTATCCTATCTAATAAAAGATTAATATGCAAACTGACCATCACTCCAACACACAAGGTGGCTGCCCCAATGTGGTCAAAGATCCTGCCCCCATGTGGACACAAGATGGCCAGCAGGGGAGGGCAGTTGGGAGGAACCAGGCCTGCAAGGGAGGGCAGTTGTGGGTGATCAAGCCTGCAGGGGAGGGCAGTTAGGGGTGACCAGACCGGCAGAGGAGGGAGTTGGGGGTGACTGGGTCTGCAGGGAAGGGCAGTTGTGGGGGACTCAGGCCTGCAGGGGAAGGCAATTAGGGGCAAACAGGCTGACAGGGGAGTGGTTAGGGGGTGATCAGGCTGGCAGGCAGAAGCAGTTAGGGGCAATCAGGAAGGCAGGCAGGCGAGCAGTTGGGAGCCAGTAGTCCTAGATTGTGAGAGGGATGTCTGACTGCCCATTTAGGCCCACTGGGATCAGGCTTAAACGGGCAGTCGGACTTCCCCCAAGGGTCCCAGATTGGAGAGGGTGCAGGCTGGGCTGAGGGACACACACACCCCCGTGCACGAATTTCGTGCACCGGGCCTCTAGTCTATTACAATTTTGTAGAAACTTGTATGACATTATATTCATGGAAGCTACCAATGGTAGTTTCTTTCTAACTGGACACTCTAAAAAATCTTTAACTTTTCTTCCTGGGGACATGACATATCCTGTATATAGCCTGAAACATGTTCCATGTATACTAGTAAAGCACCATAAGAGCCAGGGACTCCACCCAACAGTGAAGCCACAGCTGTCCCATGGAGGGGCATGATCCCATTGACCCAAAGGGGCAGTCTTATCATTGTTGTTCAGTGATGTAAGTGCAATTGTAAAGAATACCTGCCTGAGCAACAAATACTTCCTCAAATTCATCTTCTCAATCATCTGAACAACATCTGCTGATCTTCCATCCTGAAGCTTGTGCTCACCCTGCTCCCAGCATCTGAGAGCTGCCTCCAAGGTGAGCCTGTGTGCAGATGTCATCGTCCCAGGACTCAGTTTTAAATCAGTGTTTACATCCAAATCCAGTGTTCTTCAATACATTTTCCTTTTGTATTTAATTTTATTTAATTAATGTTCTTGATATACATGACCTCAACTAATAAATTATTAATATCTCTAGACTTTACATAACTTAAACTAATATACTCTGCCAAGAAATTTTGTTTTTATTTCTACAATTCCTCTCTCTACCTCCAACCTTTCTCTGCTCCTGGTCTCTCTCTCAGAATGACTATTGTTTTTATGACAGATGCCCCTTGAATTGGTTTAGTATCATAAAATGCAGCCACTTGAAAAGGAGTTCTTTCTTTTCCACTTAGCAGTAAGACTGCTTATCTCCTTTGGGTTTGCTGCATGTTGGCACTGAGGCAATAGTTTTGCATCAGTAGCTCATATGAAGGGCCTCTTCTCTGTGACTCATGCACCACGAAATTCCCATTTGTGCTTATTTTAAATGAGTGAAGTCAGATAAAAAGCTTCCCAAACAATTACTCAAAATAATATTCTCCCTTTGCAGAAACAGGGAGCACCACCGTCAACAAGCCAGTTTTAAAAAGATGCAAAAATAATGTAAAGAAAAAGGAAAAAATAAAAGCAAATTTCAAGAACAACACCAATGAAAATAGGAGTCATGCAACACCAACAGAAAGGACTGACCTTTAAAAAGTGTATAAACAATTTAGAAAACCAGGCATCTATAAGTGAATGGAAAATAAGCCCGAGAGATCTGGATAGCTCAATCTTTCCTTTGAGGCATGTGGCTTTTTCTAACAGGAAGCTCCAGAGATCTGTTTCATCATCCATTCAATCAAAAAATTATAGATAATCAGTTATGTCAAAATTAGAACCCACTTAGCTTTTAAATTCTGACATAAAATAAACTCTAATAATTTTCAACTTTGTTTACATGAAACACTTTTTTATTACTATTACTAGTGGCCCAGTGCATGAAATTCATGCACGGGGGAGGTGTTCCTCAGCCCAGCCTGCACCCTCTCCAATCTGGTACTCCTCGGGGGATGTCCAACTGCTGGTTTAGGCCTGATCCCTGTGGATCCGGACACCCCTCTTACAATCCAGGACCACTGGCTCCTAACTGATCACCTGCCTGCCTGCCTGATCACCCCTAACCACTCTGCATGATGGCCTTCTCACCCCCAACTGCCCCCCCTGCTGGCCCGATCGCACACAATGCCCCCCCCTGCCAGCTTGCTCACCCCCAACTGCCTCCCCTTCTGGCCTGCTTGCCCCCAACTGCCCCCCCCACCCCGCCGGAAGATCTCCTGGTCTAATTAGCATATTACCCTTTTATTAGCATAGATAAGAAGATTGATGGAGTTTTAAGATGTTAATTAAGAATTGCCCAGGCAGGTATTTTCTAAAATCTATGGGTTTGATTATATATATATATATGTATGTATGTATATATATATATATATATAATCACCATTTTGTGTATCTTAAAAACATACAATTTTATTTAAAATTTTAAGTAAATAAAAAGTAAAGTCAATGTATTTGGATAGTATATATTGAAAACTAAAAAAGATGGGTTATTTCAAAATCCTAATATATAAAAACCCAGGTCCATAACATCACAACGACCAGAGGCTTGACCAACTGGAAGTAAGTGCTGGGTTGCTGTGGCGACCCTGCATTGACTGACTTGGCTGCAGGAGCCCAGACCCAGCACTGATTGCCCAGGGGACTGCAGATCAGGCCCAGAAAGAGACCTGGGGAGAAAGAAGCAGGGGCTGATCCGTAGCCTCTATGGCAGCAGCCACACCTCTCTTTCTCTCTGGCCTCTGCTGGGGCTGCTGATCAGCCCCACCTCTCTGATCAGGCCCATTGATAGGCCTGGAGATGCTGACTGGCATAGAAACCAGCAAATCAGAACCAAATCTGGGTGAACTGCAAAGGCAGAATCTAAGGTGGGGCCTGAGTAAGGGTTTTAAGGGCAACAGCTGTTTGGTTTAAGGTGTAAGGAAGCAGTTCAATTTTTTAATGACCGGTTTGGCAGCATAGTGCATATGGCTGGCTATCAGTCCAGATATAGGGATTATGTATTTTTGTCTGCCAAGAGCATCTCCTCCTGATGAAAAAGGCTTCCCCCCTGCCCCATTTAAGCAATCCTATCCTATATAATCTATCTATACTACTAAAAGGCTAATATGTTAATTAGACTGGCTCGACCAGCCATCTTCTGGATGTCTGACTTCCTTCCGGACAAAGCCATGGTGGTGGGAGCCGAGGCAGAGGTCATTAGGGGCAATCAGGCCAGCAGGGGAGGGCAGTTGGGGGCAAGATCAGGCCAGCCAGGGAAGGAAGTTGGGGGCGAGATCACGCCAGCCAGGGAGGGCAGTTGGGGGCAACCAGGCCAGCAGGCGAGTGCAGTTGAGGGCAAGATCAGGCCTACAGGGAAGGGCAGTTGAGGGTGAGATCAGGTCGGCAAGGGAGGGCAGTTAGGGGTGATCAGGCAGACAGAGGCAGTTGGGGATGAGATCAGGCTGGCAGGGGAGGGCAGTTAGGGGCAATCAGGCAGGCAGGCAAAGGCAGTTAGGGGCGATAAGGCAGGCAGGCAGAGAAGTTAAGGGCAATCAGGCAGGTAGGCAGAGGCAGTTAGGGCAGTCAAGCAGGCAGGCAGGTGAGTGGTTAGGAGCCAGCGGTCCCAGATTGAGAGAGGGATATAAACCGCCAGTCAGACACCCCCCAAGGGATCCCCGATTGGAGAGGGTGGAGGCTGGGCTGAGGGAATACCCTCCCTGCCCCCATGCACAAATTTTGTGCACTGGGCCACTAATGATTATATAACTCTCATAGGTTTAATAAAATATAGTTAAAGTATTTTTTTAATAAATATAAAGACTTAAGATACAAGTTATATCTGTCCAAACTGACTAACAATCCAAATATATAATATTTTGTATTGGAAACATTCAAATAACTCTTTCCCGGACTTTTTGTACCCACCAGATCCAAGGAAAATCAGAAAACAGATCATGAGATTGCTTATTAATAATAGCCACTAGCTCTGGCCAGTGTGGCTCAGTTGGTTGGGTGTCATCCTGTGCATCAAAAGGTTGCCAGTTGGATTCCCAGTCAGGGTACATGCCTGGGTTGTGGGTATGATCACTGATGGGTGTGTTTAAGAGGTCACTGATCAATGTTCTGCTCTCACCTCTCTCTCTCTCTCTCTCTCTCTCTCTCTCTCTCTCTCTCTCTCTCTCCCTCTCTCTCTAAAAATCAATAAAATAATTAAAAAATAATAGCCACCATTTGCTGACCATGCCTAGGGGCAGGGTTACTAACTGTTACCCCATGTGGTCATTAGCTTTAACCTTCACAGCACACTTACATAGGACAGACATTACTCACATTTTTTTTTATCTGAGATAACAAATTTAGAGACATTTCCTACTTACTCAGATCCAGAGGGCTCAGCATAAGTCCCAATGAATCCATGTCCTGTGTCCTTAAAGACCAGGATGCACAGGTCCTCCTATGGAGTCTTTTCCCTCACTTCCTCTCAAGGAATAACTTTGAGGTGGCTTTATGGTGGAGACAAGTGATAGAGAGATACAATTTTGTGTGTGATTGCTTATTTTACATACTATTTAAAACTCTTCCACAAAATTAATCAACTTCTATAGAAACAATTAGTGTGTATTAAAATAACTGTGAGCAAATATTTTTCTGAATTTATCTTTATTGTTGAAAGTATTACAGATGTCCCCCTTGTTTTTTTTCCCAACTGACCTCCTCCAGCCCACTCCCACCCCCTCCCCGGCCTTCCCTGAACCATTGTCTGTCCATGGGCTATGCATATCTATATATATAAAAGGCTAATATGCTAAGTGTCTGACTGTCTGACCAGTCGCTTTGACATGCACTGACCACCAGGGGGCAGACGCTCAACTCAGGAGTTGCCATGATGCGCACTAGCCATTTACAGAGAAATGGCACTGCAGACCTGGTGCCCACAAAGCAACACTTGGCTTCCTCCAAGTAGGACACAGGCCCCACCACCACCACAGAGCGACACCTCACCAAATTGCAGCCAACACTGCCGAGACCTCATGGCGCAAAATGTGGCCCACAGCCCAGACCAGCCTGGAAACGGTGGCTGTGGGTGTCAGCTAATGATGTCATGTAGCAACACCTGGCTTCCTCTCCCTAGTGATTAACCTCCTTGGAGTTTATTCAACCCAGGTACACAACTTGCTTTATAGCCAGGTGCAAACATTTTACATTTTAACCAAATGTCTGTGATTTTCACATGCCTCATCTCATTTAATCCTCACAAAAGTCCTGGAGTAGGTAGATAGGAGACTCAGTAGAATCCTATTTTCTTTTCTTTAGCTGGAAAATGGAAATTTAGAAAGTTTAGAAACTTAACCCAACTGAAAAGAAGTAAGAAACGGTGGAACTTGAAAATGACTTCAGGTTTTCTCACTGTGCAGAGTATAGTCAAACACTGCTACAGTTAAATATTTTACCCTTTGTTCTCCCTGCATGATCTACAATAATAATGTGATTCGTGTTGATATTTACTGCTGTGTTACTGACAATTACCTGAAAGAGAAGTTGGGGTGCTTCACTGGGCTGGAAAAAATTTAGCTAAATCAGAAAGCAGATTTAATTAAGCAAGTTTATCCTATATAATAAAAGGCTAATATGCAAATTGACTGAACGGCGCAACGACCAGTTGCTATGATGCGCACTGACCACCAGGGGGCACACGCTTAATGCAGGCGCTGCCCCTGGTGGTCAGTGTGCTCCCACAGGAAGAGTGCCACTCAGCCAGAAGCCCTGAGCCAGGCTCAAGGCTTGCAAGTGCAGTGGCGGTGGTGGGAGCCTCTCCCAACTCCATAGCAGTGCTAAGGATGTCTGACTGACGGCTTAGGCCCGGGGGGAGCAGGCCTCAGCCATCAGTCAGACATCCCCCAAGGGCTCCCAGACTGCAAGAGGGTGTAGGCCGGGCTGAGGAACCGCCCCCCGAGGGCACAAATTTCATGCACCAGGCCTCTAGCCTACATATATATAAAGCACTTGCTGCCACCAATTGCATGCATGTTTCCATCTGTCATTGTCGGTCATGAATTTGGTTGACATTTCTGTTATAGAGAAAGGGCAAATAGTGATATTAAAATATTTCTTCCAATTAATTTCCTTTCAATGTGCACAAATTTGTACACCAGGCCTCTAGTATTCATATAACTTTATTGGCTAATCTCTCCCTGTCCCCTTCCCTCTGAAATATGTCAGTCTGTTACATACTTCAATGTCTCTAGATCTATTTTGTTTGTCAGTTAGATTCCACATATGAGTGAGATCATGTGATACTTGTCTTTGTCTGACTGGCTTATTTTGCTTAGCATAATACTCTCCAGGTCCCTCCATGCTGTTTCAAAGAGTAAGAAATCTTTCTTTTTTACAGATGCATAGTATTCCATTGCGTAAATGTTCCACATCTTTTTATTCACTCATCTACTGATGAGCACTTGGTCTGTTTCCAGATATTAGCTATTTTAAATAGTGCTGTTATGAACATAGGTGTGCATATATTCTTTCTCCTTGGTGTTTTCAGATTCTTAGGATATATTTCTGCAAGTGGGATCACTGGGTCAAATGGCAGGAAACTCAACTGGTTTCCATAGTGGCTGCACCAATTTGCATTCCCACCGATTTGTTGATGTTAACCATTCTGACAGGATTGAGGTGATACTTCATTGTCATTTTAATTTGCATCTCTCTGATGATTAGTGACTATAAAGTTATAGATATTAAAAACATAAAATAACACAAATAACAATGTAAGACATCCGTGTTAACTTCTTGCTTAGTGAGTACTAGACATTTTTTGCTCCAAATTATTGAAACTTTCTAAAATCATTTTATTATATATTGATGTTTGTTTAGGAAGCAAAATCAGTGGCAAAATTTAATATAAATATCCACTTCTTATTTAATATGCCCCTTTAATATCAATTATTCTAGAAACCCTTTGTACCAGTAAATATTGTTAAGCCAAAAGCAAATTAGTAGAATCTAAGTGTAAGCCAAATAAATTATTGTTTAGTCTTTGCTAAATAGAGTAACCAGCCATACGAGCTAATATTTTATAAATAGCATCAACCTGGCAAATTCTAGGCTTTAACATTTTAAATGCCATTTAAGGAATTTATAAATGAATGCAACTCAGCCTTCCATGATATATAATTACCAGAGGCCTGATGCACGAAATTCGGAACCCCTCACTCCTAACCGCCTGCCTGCTCTTTCTTTACCACCCACCTTCTCGTTCCTAACCGCCCATCTGCTCACTCCTAACTGCCCACATGCTTGCTCCTTACCACCTGCCTCCTTGCTCCTTACCACCTGCATGCTCGCTCCTTACCACTTGGCTCGCCGCTCCTTAGCATTGTGGTGGAGGCTGGAGAGGCTACCGCCACTAATGCTGTGCTCACCAGCTGTGAACCCGGCTTCTGGCTGAGTGGCCCTCCCACTATGGGAGCACACTGACCACCAGTGGGCAGCTCCTGCGTTGAGCGTCTGCCACCTGGTGGTCTGTGCATGTCATAGCGACCAGTCATTCTGGTCGTTCTGGTTGTTCCACTGTAATGGTCGCAGGGCTTATGTATATATATAGACTAGGGGCCCAGTGCACAAAATTTGTGCACTGGTGGGTGGTCCCTCAGCCCAACCTGCCCCCTCTCACAGACTGGGAGCCTTCAGGGGATGTCCTACTGATGGCTTAGGCCCGCTCCCCAGGGCGGGCCTAAGCCGCAGTCTGGCCTCCCTCTGTGGGAGGTGAATGGGCTGATCAGAGGAAGGCCTACCTCTGGGGGAGGTGACCGGGGTGATCACCCCGCTGCTGCAGCCACTGCCAGCCACCACAGCCACCAAGGTGTTTTCATCAACTCGGACTCCAGTCCCTTCACCATGAAAAAATGACAACTTTCTTTAGGCATTTTCGGGATGTGTCTTTCATAGGATATGACATTTCTATCTTTCTTTTTTTTTTTTTATCCTCACCTGAGGATATGTTTCCATTGATTTTTAGAGAGTGTGGAAGAGAGAGGGAAAGACAGAGAGAAACATCAATGTGAGAGGGACACTTCGATTGGTTGCCTCCTCCATGAGCCCTGACCTGGGCCCTGGCCAAGGAAGAGCCTGAAACCTAGATACATGCCTTTGATCAGAATTGAACCAGGACCCTGCGGTCGGCAGGCCAAGGCTCTATCCACTGAGCCAAACCGGCTAGGACAGGATATGACATTTCTTAGCCCTCCAGCAGCAGACCTTTGTTTTTTCCTCCAGGAATGTGATGGAAAAACCCTAGATCACCTTTTTGGATTCTTATTACCCAAGTTATCAAGAACATTACCAGTGGTGTACAGGGAACTTAGCCAATGAGCAGTCAGAAAAGGTGTTTCCTCTGCAGCTCATGCACAGAGGCAGGACTGCTGGCAAGCTGAGGCTGGCACATCCCCCTGTCTCCGGGACTGCTCAAGCCTCCGCCGTGGCTTGGGCAGGGCCTCCTGGCTCTGAACAAGCCTCCACTGTGGCGTGGGCAGGACCCCCCCACTCTGCTCAGGCCCTTTTCAAGCCTCCACCGTGGTTTGGGAAGGGCCCCCGGCTCCGATAAAGCCTGTGCAGTGGCTTGGGCAGGGGCCCCCAACCCCGGCTCCACTCAGGCCCTCCTCTGGCCTCTACTGCCCCACCCCTGGCCACTCAGTGCCAAGGCCCATAGGCTAGGAGTGGCCAGGGGCATTCTGAGACCCTGGCAGCTCAGGACCTATGCATGGGCTTACAGGCTCGGAGTGGCCTTGGTCCCGAGGATGATCCTGGGACCCAGGCCACTGGGCACTTTCATATGCAGATTAACCCACCATCTTTGTCGGGTTAATTTGCATACTCACTCCTGATTGGCTGGTGGGCATTGTGGAGATACAGTCAATTTGCATCTTTCTCTTTTATTAGTGTAGATAAAGTTGCTCCCTTAATTCATCAGTGTCATTATAGAAACTATGTTGGATGGTTTGAATAGATTAGTGTTTAGTATATTATACAATTATGAAATCTACAATCTAGCTTTTAAACCCTTAAAGTGAGAAAGACCACAAAAAAATAAAAAAATTTAGACTGTATCAAAACATTTTGAAATTCAAGATTTAGGGAAAACCCAACCATGAGAGATGCTAATTGGTTTGCTCTTAGCAAATAGAGATATCTTTTTTGAGATAAACATTTTAAATGGCCAGTAAATCAAATACTTAAGGCTCTGTTAACTTCTAAGAGATCTTATAAATAAACATTCTAGTAACCTATCCTTAAATGAATTAAAAACACATGGCCAAATTGTCCTTAAAACTTCACATAACTTTTTTTTAAGAAAAATATATTCAGCAAAATGTATTTTAAATTGACAGACTCATCCTATCACAAACTACGTAATTTTGAAAAATTCAAACAATAACTAATTTTTAACACTCAGCATCCAAAGCTTCCAGAAATGTTCTTATGAATCCATGATGACCATGAGATGACATTAGATAATTTTCTGAAATATGCCTTAGTATCTCTTGTATCAATTGACATATACAGTATATTTATATATAGTATGTCTATTTCTCAAATTCCTCAGGGACGATTTGTGAGAGAAGACATTAATGGCAATTATTTTTCTCTGTCATAGATTTTTTTTAAATAATAATTTAACAGATGATGGAATATATCATCCTAAGAGATTAAATAGTTTGCAAATTAATCTTTCCAGGTAATTGCCAAGTATTTAATATTGCAAAATACTAGATAAGACATTATAAAATTATAAATTTAAATATATATATATATATATATATTCTCTGGGAGTTTAAAACTGAGTGGTAGGGACCTAGGAAAAATACCAAAACTCCAGATTCACCTAAAGCATTTTAGCTAGTATATATTACATCTTTCCCTCACATCTGTAACTTGTCTCTTATTTTCAGCTCTGTTGTTAATGGAATGTACCAGGTACACACCTGAGCATCCTTTACTGACATGGCTTAACAGCTCACTAGCACAAGGAGAGAGAGGGAAGGCCAGCATAGTTATGAATTTTTAATAATATTACTGCAAAGTAAATTTCAATTATCACACCCAGCTCTAATGTTCGCTTAGCATATTTAAATTTTATTGGCTTGCTCTCCCTCTCTCAAGCTTCTTAATTCTAGTAATTTGACATAATGTGAAAGGTTTCATATGTTGTTATTAATGATATATACTTAGTAATTTAGTTGATTTATAGATAAGAATACATTAAGTGTATTAGCTGTGTTAACAAACATATAATTTATGTGTAATTTCTTTTCTAGAAAACCCAGAATCACTTCTCCTCACTTCTATCTCACCAAAGAAAAGAAAGGAGCACAAAGACCAGGATGCAATTAGCTGGAATTTTTCTCTGTATAAGAAATACACGAAAACAGTACCATTCTTTGGTGTAACCAACCACTAGAACATCCACGAAGAATGAAAACAGAATTAAGACCCCCTAAAAAACTATTTTTGGTTCCTGAGAAGTCATTAGCCCAAGCAAGCAGAGCAGATGTTCATTCTCAAATTTGTATTTGAAATTCCATAAATTTTGGGGAATGTTTCTTTCCCTATTAATTTTTGTGTACAATAGTCCACATCTCCTCTCCCATATGAATGTCCTATGTAATACCTTTTTACTTCTACTTATTGATGTAGGATGTTTCTTTCAGAACGGTAGATAAAAGTTATAGCTGGAGATTTTGCAGTGAACATAGGTGATGGTGATAGGATTGCCGAGTGCCTGGAGTGCATGCACAATCAGTAGAAGGAGATATATTTGGTATACCAGTGGTTGACAAACTCATTAGTCAACAGAGCGGCAAACTGCAGCTTGCGAGCCGCAGTTTGCCAACCACTGTGGTATACCAACTGCTTGCTCTTCCCTTTCATTTGGCTACATGGTATATAGAATAGGTGACTTCTTTAAGTACATTTTTTTCTCCTAAAATGAAACAAACATACAAGTTGAATTGTTTAACTACTATTCAAGTCATCTAATACAATTTAAGAAATAAATTTAATGCCTAACATGTTTAATCTGTGGGATTGACAGCGCCTGTATTATTAATTTAATCAATTTTTCATAAATGTAGAGGTTAGGATAGGCATGCTTAGATTCTAAGTTATCCAACAGCAGAATGGGATCCTATTCAAACTATTACCTACACACACTAAAAAGCTTGAAAGTAATAATGTAAATGTAACATGTTGATTAAAATAACTCATTCTAATATTGTATCAATTAAAATTAAGAAGTGGAGAAGTGAGAAGGTGTGGTCAACAAAGGAAAATGTCCTGAATGTGCTTCTTTGTTCATTGAGGCATTATTTACAGTCTCCAGCCTAGGATATGGAAGCAACCTAGGTATTCTTCAATAGATGAATCAATGAAGAAGATGTGATATCTATAATTATAAAAGCCTAATATGCTAATTAGACCAGACATCCTTCAGGATGTCCTTCCTTCCAAACAAAGCTGCAGTGGGTGGGGGCTGAGGCAGAGGCCCACAGCTGCCATGACGGGTGGGGACTGAAGCACAGGTGGCTGTCGCAGTGGACAGGGGCTGAGCCCCTTGCACGAATTTCGTACATTGGGCCTCTAGTGTATACACTGAGTGGCCAGATTATTATGATCTCTGAATGCATAATAATCTGGCCACTCAGTGTATCCTATCTAATAAAAGAGTAATATGCAAATCCATCACTCTGCTACACCCACAAGCCATGCCCACCAGCCAATCAGGAGCAAGCATGCCAATTAACCCAACCAAGATGGCTGCGGCCACAGAGCAAGCAGGAAGCTTGGGTTTCTCCGACAATGGTGGAAGCCAAGCTTTCCGCACACCCTGGAGGGCCCAGGCCTCCACTCAAGGCTACAAAGTTTCAATTATAGAAAATAAATAAATCCCAACAAAAATGGCAGCAGCCACAGAGCTGGAGAGAGCAGGGGGCTTGAGTTGCCCCTGGTGATGGAAGAAGTCAAGCTTCCACAGCCCTGGCCTGCCTTGACCTCTGCTTAAGGCTACAAAGTTTCAATTATAGAAGATAAATCCCAACAAAAATGGCTATGGCCACAGAGCAAGCAGGAGGCGTGGCTCCGCTCAAGGCTACAAAGTTTCAATTAGAGAAGATAAATAAATCCCAGATCCCAGGGCCTCCACTTGGGTCGCCGGGGGGTGTGGCCGGCCTGCAAACCACCACGGGCCCCTCGCTCAGGCCACCCCACACACCAAGGGAACCCCCACCCTGATCCAGGACACCCTTCAGGGCAAACCAGCCGGCCCCCACCTATGTACCAGGCCTCTATCCTATCTAATAAAAGAGTAATATGCAAATTGACCATCACTCCAACACACAAGATGGCTGCCCCTATGTGGTCAAAGATCCTGCCCCCATGTGGACACAAGATGGCCACCACAAGATTGCCATCAGGGGAGGGCAGTTGGGAGGGACCAGGCCTGCAAGGGAGGGCAGTTGGGGTCAATCAAGTCTGCAGGGGAGGGCAGTTAGGGGTGACCAGGCCGGCAGAGGAGGGAAGTTGGGGGCGACCGGGCCTGCAGGGAAGGGCAGTTTGGGGGGACCCAGGCCTGCAAGGCAGGGCAGTTAGGGGTGACCAGGTTTGCAGGGAGGGCAGTTAGGGACAATCAGGCTGGCAGGGGAGCAGTTAGGCATCAATCAGGCTGGCAGGGGAGTGGTTAGGAGGTGAACAGGCTGGCAGGCAGAAGTGGTTAGGGGCAATCAGGAAGGCAGGCAGGTGAGCAGTTGAGAGCCAGCGGTCCTGGATTGTGAGAGGGATGTCCGACTGCCCATTTAGGCCCGATCCAACTGGGATTGGGCCTAAATGGACAGTCGGACATCCCTTGAAGGGCTCCATATTGGAGAGGGTGCAGGCTGGGCTGAGGGACACACCCCTCCTGCACGAATTTTGTGTACTGGGCCTCTAGTATACTATATAATAAAAGGCTAATATGCAAATTGTCCCCTCGACCAGGAGTTTGATCAGCATGCAGACTGGCCAACCGCCCATGTCCCCTCCCCCTTCCCAGGCTGGCCGGACCCCACCCATGCACGAATTCATGCACTGGGCCTCCAATATATATATATACAGTGAGTGGCCAGATTATTATGCATTCAAAGATCATAATAATCTTGCCACTCAGTGTATATATGCAGGAATTTGTTCTGCAATATAACATAAGAAAATCTTGCCATTTGCAACAACATGGATGAAATTAGAGGATATTATGTTAAATGAAATAAGTCAGACAAAGACAAATACTATATGGTTTCACTTATATGTGAAATCTAAACAAAAAAGCACACAATACAAATAAGAAAAAAACAAAACAGAAATAGACTCATAAACACAGAAAACAAACTAATGATTGCCAAAGGGCAGAGAGGTGAGGAATGGGCGAACAACATGAATGGGAATAAGAGGCACATACTTCCAGTTATAAAATAAATAAGCCACAAGGATATAATGTACAGCATAGGGAATCTTCTCAATAATAATAACTGTTCTGTGACAGATGGTTACATATTCTGGTGATCACATTGTAAGGTATATACATGTAGAATCACCATGTTATACACCTGAAACTAATATAACATTGTATGTCAACTACACTTTAATAAAAAAAGTCTTCAAATATTTTTAAAAGATGGTGTTTTATGTTCACTCATAAAATGACCATTGATTGTGCTCTACTCCATCTGTTTTCATTCTCCCTTAGCATGAAGTATTTCCGTAGGCAATCTTTGTAGTGAAGATCTGTTGGTGACATAACCTCTCTGCTATTGCTTATGTGAAAAACTTTTCTTTTCCTTCTACTTGTGAATGAGATTTTGACTGGATTTGTTTTTCTTTCAGTACTTTAAACATTTATTGTATAATTCTTTTGATGACAAGTCAGCCATTTTAGTTTTATTGTTCCCCTGAAGATAATGTCTTTTCTTTCCTCTCGATGAGCTTTAGCTGATCACTTTGTCTTTGGCACACAGGTGTAGTTTGAATATTTTGTGGCCAGGTTCAGTTTCATTTGTATTTATCCCTTCTAGGGTTCATATGTTTCTTGGTTGTCCTGGTTGATATTTTCTTCCAAATTTAGGAAATTTTTGGTCATTGCTTTTTTATCTGTTTTTGTTCCAATTTCTGTCTTGTCTCCCCGGATATAAAATTATTCATATTATGGAAATACTAGAGGCTTGGTGCACGAATTCGTGCACAGGTGAGGTCCCTCAGCCTGGCCAGGGATAGGGGCTGATCTGGGCCATCTCACCCAGTCCCTATCGGGGCAATTAGGGCTGGCTGGCTTGGGGGGGGTGCAATCGGGGTTGGCCAGCCGGGGGGAGGGACTGCAGGAGGTTGGCCCACCCCAGGAGGTTGGCTGTGGGAGCACACTGACCACCAGGGGGCAGCTCCTACATTGAGCATCTTTCCCCTGATGGTTAGTGCACGTCATAGAGACTGGTTGACCAGTCATTTGGTCATAATGGTTGCTTAGGCTGATAGATAGATAGATAGATAGATAGATAGATAGATAGATAGATAGATATTTTCCACATGTAACTGAGGATTTGTTTATTTCTTTTCAATATTTTTCTCTAGTCTCAAATTAGAAAACTATATTAACTTATATTCAAATTCATGACTCTTATGTAGACTCCAATGTCCTGTTAAGCCCACCTAATAACCTATTATGTATTCTGGAAAACCGGTAAAAATATAAAGGTCCTGTGGTAAAGAGTAGCTATAAAGAAAGTCCATTCAAACATGAGAATAATAAAACTACATTAAATTCTAAATAAAAAAAGTATTTGAAATAGTTGCATCTAACATTAAGTTTAAAATGCAAGGTATAAATCTGTTCATATATTATAAAAATGTCAATAAGTATGTAGAAACATACATTCCTATGATAGCTTATCAATAATACCCACCTCAGAGAATCATGGTTTATGTTAAATGAGATAATGGAGGCAAAGAATTTAATACACAAGATGTCTCAAGTACTCTTTAAGCATTAGCTCTTTTTATTATTAAAGAAACAAATTGAAAATAAATTGATATTCAAAATTATTAAGCTCAAAAGTAAAATTAGTATTTTTCAAATTTATAACAAAAGGAGTCATTTTATAATCAATTTAAGTTTTAAAGTAAAATTATAAATAGGATTATATAAAACAACAAGAAAGCCCACTGCATGGGAGAACATATTTGCCAATGTTATCACCGATAAGGGTTTACTCTCCAACATTTACAGGGAACTCGTACAACTTAACAAGAGGAAGATAAACAATCCAATAAAAAAATGGGCAATGGACCTAAATAGATACTTTTCAAAAGAAGACATAAGGAAGGCCAAGAGACAAATGAAAACATGCTCAAAGTCACTAATCATCCAAGAGATGCAAATCAAAATGATAATGCAGTACCATCTCACACCTGTCAGAATGGCTATCACCAACAAATCAACAAATGGCAAGTGCTGGCGAGGATGCGGAGAAAAAGGAACCCCCATGCACTGCTGGTGGGAATGCAGACTGGTGCAGCCACTGTGGAGAACAGTATGGAGTTTCCTCAAAAAACTAAAAATGGAACTCCCTTTTGACCCAGTGATACCACTTCTAGGAATATATCCCAAGAAACTAGAAACACCAATCAGAAAGGATATATGCACCCCTATGTTCATAGCAGCACAATTCACCATAGCTAAGATTTAGAAACAGCCTAAGTACCCATCAGCAGATGAGTGGATTAAAAAACAGTAGTACATCTACAGAATGGAATACTATGCTGGGGTAAAAAAAGAAGGAATTCTTACCATTTGCAACAGCCTGGATGGAACTGGAGAGCATTATGCTAAGCGAAATAAGCCAGTCAGAGAAAGATAAATATCACATGATCTCACTCATTTGTGGAATATAATGAACAACATAAACTGATGAACAAAAACAGATGCAGAGACAGAGAAGCATTGATCAGACCGTCAAACCTCAGAGGGAAGGTAGGGGAGGGTGGGGGTAAGGGGGAGAGATCAACCAAAGGACTTGTATGTATGCATATAAGCCTAACCAATGGACACAGACACCAGGGGGTGAGGGCATGAGTGGGGGGTTGGGGGGCAATGGGGGTATAAGGACACATATGTAATACCTTAATCAACAAAGAAAAAAAAGTAAAGTTTATTAATATAAAAGGAACATAAATTTTTTTATTGTATTCATTAACAAATACACAGAGCTTCCAGGAAGTTTCATTTTTTTAAGAAATTGTTTTTAACATATATTACTTAGAAATACAAATACTAAATTGTTCAAATAAAAAAAAATATTTCTGTGAATATATAACACTGTGTGAAAGAATATATTGCTCTCCAAAACATTTGCTTCTGTTTTTTAACATACTATCTAATAAAAAGGGAATATGCTAATTGACCATCATGCCCTCACAAAGATGGCGGCACCCACAGCCAATAAGGAGGGAATATGCTAATTGACTTCCACACTCTCAAAGTTGGCAGTGCACACAGCCATAAAATAGCAGTGCCCAGTCCCCTCAGCCTCGCTGGGGCAGCAGGCACGTGGCACGGAGTCCCCCAGTTCCCTCAGCCCCCCAGCCACCCAGGACTGGCCCAAGGTGCAGGCAAGCCTTGGATATCGGCTGACCAGCCCCCCAGGGCTGGCCTGAGGGATGACAAAATGGCTGAACAATCAGGCTCCTTGGGAGGGGGGCCATGAAGGGTGACCAGGCTGGCAGGAGGGGCAGTTGGGGGCAACCAGGCCAGCATAGGGGGCAGTAAGAGGTGACCAGGCTGGTGGGGGGGGGCAGTTGGGGGCAATTAGGCTGGCAGGGGGGCTGTGGGGGGTGACTAGGCCAGCAGGGGGGCAGTTAGGGACAACCAGGGCAGCAGGGGGGCAGTTGGGGGTGATTAGGATGGCAGGGAGGAAGCAGTTAGGGGCAACCAGGCAAGCAGGCAGGTGAGCGATTAGGAGCCAGCGGTCCAGGATTGTGAGAGGGATGTCAGACTGCCAGTCTAGACCAGCAGTCGGACATCCCCCAAGGGGTCCCGGATTGGAGAGGGTGCAGGCTGGGCGGAGGGCCCTACCCCATGCATGAATTTCGTGCACTGGGCATCTAGTTCTGATATAATTGAGAAGTATCTCCTCCTAAATCAATTAATTGAATATCTTGAAGGCTTCATTACAAACTGAATCCACTGTTGTTTTAAATGTTCTGAGTTACAGTTCCCTCATTTTGTTCTATTACTGAGCAAATAATATAGAACAGGTTTACATTTTCATCTTTAGTATTATCAGAGTTAAAATATTAGCATAAGCATTAGACTAGCTCATTAGAGAAAACTGTACCCATCAAGCTCAAAAAGCTTTTTCTTTGCATTTAGCAACTATATAATTTTGAAACCAGTGCAGGAAATTTCTCAACTCTAAGATTCTAACCGTTTTACGCATGTCATATACGCATGTCAGAGTTGACTGTGTCATGCACTAAAGTCTGTGCTGTGGAGTAATAAACTCACAGAAGGTGGCTATCAAACTCATAAAAATGTCATTCAGTGTTCCAAAGCATGCAGTCAGTCCTTGAGTATCTGAAAAACTTAGGGTCATAACCAATTTTCTTAAAGGCTTGGTGCCACTTACAGTCTGGAGGCTCCAGGAACCAGCAAAGAGGCTCACATTCATCATCATCATCATCATCATTATTCAAAATGATAAATGAAAGAACAGGTGTCACTGCACCCCACTAAGAATGTGCCTCTTCTTCCACTTCCTCCTAGAGATTCAGAAAGCCTCACATGCAACCTAACCTTTATTTAGAGAACACACCATTTATCCCTTGATAAACACCCTATTACCAGTCTCTGAGTTGCTTAATACAGTCCAGTTATGTATTTGTTTCACCTCAAAACAGAGGGTTGGTGCCTGACACCAGCTTACTGGATGCCACTGTGCATGTCCCCATCTACTTTTGGTGCATGAAGACAGGTAAGGACCAAAATGCCTACCACACTGCACCTGCACGACAGCATCTGTTCTGCTGTGGACACAGAACAAAGTGATGGTTCTCTGAGCCAACATGTTTGCTCACTTACGGTTAAGTACTGACCTCTGAAGCATTGCAATGCTTTTCCCTCAGCCTCCCCTAGTTTTTCTGAGCATTCATGGCAGTGCTTCTCAACTGGTGGCCATTTTGCCCCACTGGGAACACCTGGCAAAGTCTGGCAACATCTTTGATGGTAATGACTGAGATGGGATAAAGGGTGAGAGGCCAGTGATGCTACTAAACATTTTGTAATGCACAAGACAGCGCCCCACAACAGGTGCTGGTCCAAAATGGCAGTAGTGCTGAGATTGAGAAACCTAGATGTGCACAAATGCAAAGCACTAATGGAACCATTTTGTCTTGACAAACCAACAGCATGCAAATAGTTCTCACACAACCCTTCAAATTTGCAGTTCCAAGGAAATACAGCTACAGTGAAAGAGCAATTATTATGTGCATTCTACAAAGTTTTCTTTAATACCATCACCACACACACACACAAGAACTTAGCGTATTTTTGTACCATTTACCAACATTTTATATTTGCATACATGTTCTTCTTTTTCTCTTTCCCTTCCCTAGGTTTGCAAATCTGACAATTCATTTTTTAATTTTTTAACTCTCTGTCAAGGATGTATTTTTAAAAAACTGTTTCACAGCATGACGTTTTCCAAAGTTTCTCTAAGTCAGTTTGGCCACTACCAGATACATGTCATTTGCTATTTTACCAAGTACTAATGATTTATACTTGAACATGTAAGTTATTCTTTTTTTACAATTTTTTTCTTTATTGATTAAGGTATTACATATGTCTCATCTGCTGATGGGCACTTAGGCTGTTTCCAAATCTTAGCTAAGGTAAATCGTGCTGCTATAAACATAGGGGTGCATATATCCTTTCTGATTGTTGTTTCTGGTTTCTTGAGATATTCCTAGAAGTGGGATCACTGGGTCAAAGGGGAGTTCCATTTTTAGTTTTTTGAGGAAATTCTATACTGTTTTCCACAGTGGCTGCACCAGTCTGCATTCCCACCAGCAGTGCACAAGGGTTCCTTTTTCTCCGCATCCTCGCCAACACTTGTCATTTGTTGATTTGTTGATGCTAGCCATTTTGACAGGTGTGAGATGGTATTCTTCATACAGGGCTAATCTGTACATTATTTCAAGGACAATGTTTGTGATTAATAAATGAGAATCAGTTCCTCCAAATTTATAATGGTTAATACATATTATTTGGATCATATTACTAAAATGTTATAATTTCACCTACCAGTAAAATTTCCTGGGAGGATAATCACTTTCCTTTAAAGTAGATTCTAGTTCTTTTAAAATGAATCAGAATATTCCTAGATAAATTCATCATAATCTATAAGATCTGGTCCTTAAAACTTTAAAATACATTTTGCTACCTTTTTTGATTCTTCATTTTCACTTGTCAAACACCCACTCCAACATTTATTTCTCTCTTACAACTTTTCCTATGGATTTTAGAAAGTTGTTCAGTCCTCAGTGGTTTTCTCTTCTCACCTTGAAAACTCAGCAGGGTAAAACTGATTCTCAAGAAGCAATCAGTGACCCCAATTCAGATTTATCCTCTTCATCTGCGCAGGTGTGTCCCTGCTGTGTGGTTTACACAGCCAAAACCTCCTCATGCTTCTCAGTGTCATCCCTCATCTTTATCTGTCTACCAAGCAGAGTCTTCTCCTGTCTTCCTGATAGAACCCTCCTTTCATACCAACACTGCCTCCAAGACTTGTACTGCAGCACCACTTTCATTTCCACTCATCTTTTTTCTTTACAGATTGGGGTGACCATTTTTGAGATAAATTTTTAGCATCCTTACTCCTTTTTCAAGGTTCTCCACCAGAACATTTCAATTCTGATTTCTTTCTGCAGCTCAGCTAACTGGCTTGTTCGGTGCATGATTTCTCTCTCAGTGCCCTGTTTTCCTAGCCCTTGCACATGCTTACATTTTCAAGTAACCTCTTTTGATGGATAAACTGTGGTAAAAGCCAGATGACCAGAGAACAGGCATTCATCACCTTCATGCATCTTACACCTTCCCCAAGCACATGTGAGATTGGCTTAAAGTGACAGTACCTGGGTTAGGTATATAGCAGGTAGGAAGTGTTTTATCTTGGTTCTCCATAACGCAGAACACAGATACCTTTAACACTTCCCAGTCCCTCCCTGGCACTATCCTAGATCATAAAGAATAAGGCAGATGCACATATCTTATTGAAAATAAGTTTCACCATTGCAGGTATAAGTACAATGAGGAATCAGGCAATTTTTTCCCACCTCAATAAGCAAAATAAAACTTTCTTCAAAATGCTAAGGAGCAGAAAGAAACTGATCAGATACCTGGGTCTGGTTCTGGATAACTGTGATCATTCAGGCTCTTGAAAGCAATGAGCTGATGGTCTATGTCTTAAGAACCCTAACTGTAGCTGAAAACAAACAAACAAACAAACAAACAAACAAACAAACAAACCTGTGTGAGACACACATTCCTTGCAGGAGCACAGAGCTCTGATGTCCACTTCTCCACCTCTTTGGACATTCAATCTTCTTGGGAGAATTTCTAACCTGCTATCCTTCAATCCATCTGATTTCCTACCTGTGAAGTTCCAGAAGTATTGCGGTCTCTCACTGGAAAATTATAATGGATAGACAAGAGAGAAAAAAAAAAACAGAATTATTTTAATTGGAAAGAGGTGGAGATTCTTTAAAAGTAGTGGTGCACTGGGCTGAAGGGGCGAGGTTGGGGGTGTAAGTCCCTGTGGGTCTTGAATCAAGCCTGCTCTGGTCAGATTGGGATGGCTCACAGATCCAGGGGCTGGTAATCTGATCATCGTCTTTCTCGTTTTCATGCTGTGTTTTCTTCAGAGCCTCTTCTCCTGGTTCCAGCCTGTGACAGTGTGATAAGACACTAGAAATTTAGTCATCATGGCTGCAGCAAAGGCGCTCAGTGAAGGGATTATGCTATCCCATAACCCTTACATTAGCCACGGACCCAGGCGGCCCTGCTGTGATTACAGAACTCAACGCCACTATGGTTTTCCCCCCTTTGCCTGCTGGCTGATATTTTTTTGCCTGTTTTATTTATATATGCACTTTAAAAATAATAAAATAAAGCTTTCAAAGATAATCCAGAAATAGACATGCTCACAATCAGCCCCCTCAATCTTAGTGCACAGCTCTCTAAGTTGTGCACCCGTGGGTCTACTTCTCACCAACGTGGGCTAGATCACTATCAAGGGTGTTATTAAGAGAGCCCATCTGTGGTCTGTCTTTATTAGGAAATGCAGGCAGTGTAAGCTGAACAAATCAACATGGAACACAGAGAGAGCTCCAAAGAGAGCAGCAATTTAGGAAAAACAGAATGAGTTGTAGAGGCAAAGCAGACACAGAAGGTTTTTCTTTTCTTTTGCAGAGGCCATTTCTAAACTTTGACAGCACATTTCATGTGGGCAGCTCAGAAGAGTGAAGCTGCACAAAACATGGAAATACCTTCAACATGACCTCTCTTTACGGAGTATTTGCTTTGCTAATCTTTCAACTGAAATATTTTGTTCACTGAGCTCCCATTTTTAATTTTATTAGTTAAAAGCAAATAAAAATATCATTAATTACAATTTGTTAAAGCAAATATATTTCATTGTGTTTCTTTGGGACCATTAAAATTAAGTGGGAAAAACTAGAATCTGTTTATATGTAGAGGAAATGTGATATAACATACAGGGAGAGTAGAAGGTAAAGTATACATGTCATTATATTTGCCAAAAGGATGCTGTAATTTTTAAGTTGTTGCAAATAGAACCAAGAATGTAAAATAAATAAGCATATAATAGTCTTAAAAATTAATGGAAATCCACATTGCATGAAAATCTCAATTTAGAGTCATGTGTAAGAAGAGATTAAATGCCAAGTCTTCCATTTAATGATGCCAACCTTGGGCACCACATATCATTTGTAAAAAGATGTCTTCCTCAATAGTTATCGGGAGAATTTTATTAAGTGACATAATATAGGTCAAGCACTGATAACATAGTAGGTGCTCCCAAATGCCAGGATAACCAAAATGCCATCATGACTATCCAGTTATGAAGTAGACAGGATACAGAATAATGGGATTCTGGCCCTAAACTATTAACCATACAATTTCTCTGCTTGCCACCTGCCCTTCTTAGGTCCTGGTTGCTGTACTTGTCCACTTAATGACAAGACAGATGGAGAGCACCAGCAGATGTACCTGTGGGTCACTGTTGTACCAAGCCTGTCTTCCAGCCCGTGTTATGGATGAGCATCTTGTCTGCCTGCTGGGCACAAAGATGGGTGCAAAAACTTGGAAACATTTTCTCATGGTAGAATCTATGTCTACCATGCTGACCATTATATGTCTAGATATACAACTCGGAATCCACAGAGAGCAGATGGGGGCTAAAATGACAGACTGGCAAATCATGAGTCTGTATATGATGGGAGGAGCCCTGAATGTGGGTGATGGAGAGTGTGCAAAGGGAAGGCAGAGGGTATGTGTGATGACAGACATAGCGATGGAAGACAAGAAGCCCCCAAACACCAGACGTGGTGTGCAGAGGGGCCAGAATTGTGAGCACATGGAGGGCATGGGGGTTGAGCAGTTCAGAAAGAAGAGGACAAGGAAAGGCAGGGAATGGTGGTGGGGTAGTTACTGAGATGAGGACTAAAATGTGACCTTTAAATCTGAGAAAGAGAAAGAAAAAAATACTCTCAGCTTGAGTCATTCCAGTTGAGTGGTGGCCTCAGTGGAGCTCAAGAATGAACTGAGCTGAGGAGCTGAGGGAGCGGAAAGAGGGACCCTGAATGCATCCTGGGAGAGGCTTAAAAATAGGGAGAGGTGACAAGGGAGCAGTTGGCCAGTAGGTAGTATCGGAGATGAGGGGTAGATTTTTAGAATAGAGGGCATTTTGGTATGCTCTGAGACTGAGAGAAAGAAGCCATTTCGCTTGTGTGTGTGTGTGTGTGTGTGTGTGTGTGATCCAGTCTCATAGGTAATTATGATTTCTTTTTTTTTTTTACATTTTAAGTGCTCTAAATTGACCACCCTTTTCTGCCCAGAACATTTTAATTTTAACAAACTTCTGACTTTTCTCAGACATTTTCCTCCTTTCATAAACATTGGCATTTTTTTTTTCTTCCTTAAGGCAAAAACTCAAATGACAAAGCAAAACACAAGCCTTCCAAATGCAGTGAATGGGTAAATTTATCAATGTATGCTCAGTTTATGTGAAGTATTAAGTTGAACCTTAATTGGTGTGTTTGGTTTATTTTTCTTGGTTTATTTGCCTCCATTCAAGGGAAATTTATCACAGAACAAAGAATGAGATCTCTAAAGCTTTATGCAGTTGAATGTATTTCTTGGTGAAAAACACAATCTGATCAAATTGGGAATTCACTCTGTTTAGGGTCTGGATTGAAATTTGAGAAGTTACATTTAAGGTCTCTTTCTGTTTTTGTGTCTTCTTTTTAAGTGAATGATACATTTTTTTTTAAATCCTAAACTTTCAAGCTGTCACAATAGGGATGTTAGGAAGAACATAGAAGCAGCCCTGGAAAACACACTGTTTTCCTCCTGATATTAGAAAAGATGAGAAAGGTATCATGCATTGTTGGTTGGGTTCTAGATTATGGTTACTCTAGTAAAAAAGAATAAGAATGGATCCCAACTAACTTTATGTTAGTATATCATAGGCAAGGGTTAGTGCATGAACTGCATGGTTACTAATTAAAATTAATCATAAAAATATGTCCATTACCCAAAAACACTGACTGTGAGCATGCCCATTTTAATTTCGTGTGACATACAGTGGATTCTGAAGTCTAAATTAAATCCTTAGCATTTAACAGTATTGTGATGAAATTTTTAATCCCAGTATTAAGGTTTTAAGAAAAGAGGTTTGTTTTTTTTCTTTCTGAAGAATAAGATGTTTAGTCTTAGCCTAGTAAAATATTGATAAGGTTCTGATTTGCAATGATTTTCTGTCTTTGCTGATTTTCTCAGTCTGTAGTCAGTTCACATTTCCCTGTTATTTGCACACATCCAAAGTCAGATGAAATTAGGCCAGAGCTATTTCACTGGTGCCCACAGTGACAGTGATGTCCCCAGATATAGGAATTTGCCATTACATTGCTTCTTTATTTGGTCCACCATAAATATTTCATTCAGCTCCAAACGAGGCAGCTACTCCATGATGATGCATATACTGTGGGATTGTTCGCAGTTCATTCAGATCATACTAACTTTTAAACTGTCTGTAAAATATGAATTTTGGACAGTTAGATGATAGAATTTTTAAAAAATCTATATCTGTGATTAATTTCATAAATTGAACATTAGGTAAACCTATATGAAATTGCTATTATTTGACCAATGCTGACATAAAGGCAAATTTTTATAGTCCAACACAGATAATATTTATTTAAGATTCATGTAAGTATAAAAATGATAAGCAAGGATTTCTAAAATAATTTATAGTTTCAATGGAACAGATAAGAATACATAACTTACTGGAAATATTTTAATTGGTATATCTTGTTCTGAAGACATTTTATGCATTTGGTGTTGAAACTGTGCTTTTTAAATGAAAAGGCACTGTAGAGGATAGTGACCCAAATGAAAGCATTATATGCACTCTTAAAAATCATAACACCAAGAAATTATATGATTCTCAATTTTAAAATAGGTTTAAATTCTGGCTAAAAATGTTTATGGCATTAAATAAAATGTGTGGTTTTTATTTTTATTGAATTTATTGGGGTGACATTGGTTAATACAATTATATAGGTTTCAAGTATACAATTCTCTAACCATCATCTGCATATTATATTGTGTCTTCACCACCACAAGTCAAGTCTCCTTCCATCACCATATATCCCTTCTGCCCCTTCTTCTACCTCTCCCTTCCCCTCTGGCAGTCACAATACTGTTGTCTGTGTGTGTTTGTTTTTGACTTTGTTTGTGCTTCACCGATTTCACCCAGCCCTCCAACTCCCCTCTCCTCTGACAGCTGTCATTATGTTCTCTGTACCTCTGAGTGTGTTTCTATTTTGTTTGTTAGTTTATTTTGTTCGCTAGATTCCACATATAAATTAAATCATATGCTATTTGTCTTTCTGTGACTACATAAGTTTTTTTATTGTTTAGTGACTTGTTTTAGAAACTTTACCAAATACTAATATAAATATTTATACTTTTAATAATCACACCCAACAGTTTTTAAGCACAAAATGAGATGTGTGCCAATGTCATAGTATTTATTTGTTATGCAACACAGGCAATGTAGCAAATTCTATTTTTATCACCATTTATGGTTAAAAATCAAAATATATCATGGCATGTCAAAATTAAGAAACTTGCCGAAATCACACAGCTATTTAATGCTCTATGGAAAATTTGGGGAATTAAACTCTGTGTGTGTGTGTGTGTGTGTGTGTGTGTGTTTAACTTCAGGTATTTTTAGAGTGTTTATTTTGCTATAATAAGTGCAGAGGGTTCTAACTTGCATCATATTTGTAAATTCCCAAGGTTACCTTCACATTTGGAAACATTCATTAACCTAGAGAAAAATACTGTAAGACAGTGGAGAAGAAAGAGAGACCTGGAAAAGAATCTTGTTGTATATACAGTTATCCTATATAATACAGAGCTAATATGCTAATTAGATTGAACAGCTGAATGACCTTCCAGACGACCTTCCTGATGAAGCCGGGGCTGCGAGGGCCATCAAAGGCTGTGAGGGCCAGCTGAGGCTGCGAGGGGCTGAGAGGGCTGGCCAAGGCTGCAAGGGGCTTGGAGGGTCAGCCGAGGCTGCAAGGGCTGAGTCCCTTGCACGAATTTTGTGCATCAGGCCTCTAGTGCATAAATAAGAGACAGGAGGAAGCAGAGTCCAATGCCGTGGATATTTGATGTATTGTGTTCCCTAAGTCATGAAATAGGGTCAGACCAGACCAAGGTCCCAGTGCTAACACTGGCTGGCTGGGAGACTCGTGCATCCTGGACTGTTCGGAGCCCCTCAGGTTAAGTGTATACTGTATTGAGGTAATCACACGCTATTGCATCATGCAGCAGTTGGGTCTTGTTTCAGCAGAGAAAAAGAAAAAACATGAATTAATGGGCGAAGGAAGAAGCCAGTGGGCGAGGGACCTATCTGGCCACCCAGCTTCCCAGGTAGAAGTGAGTGAATGGGGAACTAGTCCAGCTGGTCAACACACAACCATGACCCCCAAGCATCTTGATTTTTTAATAAGCATGTGTCAGTTCTCTTATGCCTTCATGGCAATTTGGCCATATAGTCTTAAGCAAAGGCCATTAATTACTGCATTTGCTACTTTTCCTATAAGTCAAGAACAACATTACAGAGGAAACTGGGCTCTGATACTCCAGAGGACAGACACATGGACTCCACATGACAGGACAGGATGATAATCATGATTCCATGATTGCACTTCCATTGTGTTACTTCATCCTGAGGGAGAAATTTCTCTCAGGAGGGATTCACGAAGCCACCCATTGTCAGTGTTGGGACCTGGAACCAGCTATACCTGCTGTGGTCACAGTAGAAACCCCCCTGGATGCTACTGGGCTGTATCTTTGACCTCATGCTGTTCCATCTGAGTAACATGAGGTTGGGGTTTTCCTTCTGATTCTGATAATCTGTTTCCATCACTTGGAGAGAAGGCACTCCCAGAGCCACAGCTGCTTGCTTTCAGTTTCTGTCCTCATCTCTTTCCTGTTCCCCAGTGAGCCCTGCTATTCCTCCCTCATGGAGTCACACTGCTGTTCACTGGGCCCCACTGCACCTCCCACGGTGACAGAGGGAGCGAAGGGATAGGAAGTCACTGATCCCAGAGTGAGATGCCTCATCTAGCATCCCCTCAGCCAAGGCCAAGAGCAGGCTGGAATCCAAGTCAATCCAAGAGGCATGAGAAACTACACAGAGGAAACACTGACCCAGGAGTTACCACAACTTGCACAACGAGCTCAGAAACAGAGTAGAGACCACAAATGGTGTCTCACCCAAACAGTGATATCAGGGATTTTTTTCCACATCCTAGGGATGGACAGGTGGTGGGGGACAGCACGGAGAGGGGGATGCTTCTTTAGAAAATAGGAGTTAATGCTTTTTAAATACTCAGGTAATCTTAAATTATTCATCTACCAAATTTAATTTAATTATATTTTCTTGTTTTCTATTCTTTTAGGAGAGCAATCATTATGTACTTTGATTATTTCATTGTTTTTGCTTGTTATTTTTAATTATCTATTTTATTTTTGTTGTATATTTTATTCTATTTATATTGTTTTATCTTAATAAGTGTTGCATGTGTTATACTGCGTCATCTGAAAGGGTGCATATGGTAAAGCCACATCCCGGCCTGGATTGCAGGCCCCTTGAGGACAGCTTCTTCTGTTTGATTTGCATCTCTGACCTTTAATGTTCCATAGCTGCATTGACAATTTAAACTGCAGTAAAATATAAAATGGTAACAATTTTGAAGAGGTGACAGGCAAAGCTATCAATCACATGCTGAACTAATTGAGGAGAGATCAAATTTCAAAAATTACGCTTATGGTTTTTATCATCTGTTTAATGATCTGGAAGATGTGAAGGACAGTGACCAATAATTCCTCGTTTGTTTATTTGTTTGTTGGTTTGTTTGACATTTAAATCACATGGTGTGAAAGCAAATGAAATGCAATAGACCCAGGGCTGCATATCTCCTGCACAAAATCTGGTCTGCCAGTAAGTTTGTAGCCATCGGAACAGGTAACGGGATCCGATTTTTCATACAAGGCCCCTGCATTTCCATAATCGCTCCTCCGTGCCCGGCACTTACCTGCTTTGTTTTCCATTGCCATTTTATAATAGCATACCTAAGCCCCATAAATATTCAGCTTAGCCTTCTAAAATGAAACTATAAATTTCAATTTGGAGAAAATAAGCCCTCATTTGGGTTCATAAGTTCTAAATAACACATTACCATTGGCTACATCAAGTTTGCATTTCTAATGTTATTTTATGCATTTGACAATAGATGTTCCAGTCTGCTCAGGAGAGGAGAGCAAGTGCATGTGAAATGTAAGTCTGCTTAAAATGTAGGAATTGATTAGAGCTGTCAGTCAGCACTGACAAGAGAGGTAAATTATTTCTGAAGATATCTGAAACTACTGTGTATGCTCTGTTGTCTGCAGGTTCTGAAGTTTCAGAATCTGATCTCCAAAACCTCTTCAAAATATTGTCTCCACATTTTAAGGGCCTGGAAAACAAAGAACAATTTTACATGTACTGTGAAAATAGTTCACTGCTAGGCTCCAAGCTGAGGGAGAGTATTGAGAGCAGAGTTAGATGCCCAGAGCAAAGGCCACGCCAGACAGTCCACTGTGGTTCCACCAGCATCCACACCATTCGCACCATTCCTTCCCAGGTAGTCAGGTAAGGTACAGCCACACCACTATAAAGGAAGGAGCAACTGGTCTCCAGACTCATCTGGACTCATCTTTTGTTTTTGTATGAGGTGTGATTGTGAGATTGTTTCCAATAATGGTTTGATCCTTTACTGAACTGTAAAACACAGAACGTTTAATAAAAAGATACCATATATAATCTTGAAGAAACTACAACTCAGACCTAAATCATGGTAAATACTCTATCATATTTTTCTCTTCCTCTTAAAATAGCCACCCTAAATAGCAAAAAAAGTAATAATATAATATTTAAAAGCAAATCAGCACATTCATATGTACATGTGGTTTGTGATAAAGTGATTTTTAGGGCAAGATCTCCATATTGTCTGACATGGTTTTCAATATCATTAGCTTTTGCTGCGAAGCTACCATGAAGCATCAGTTGATAGGTTAAAAACACTGTTATTGTATATGTACATTCTTGTCATGTTTGATAGTGGAGATGTCCCCATTTTGAGGCTCACAACAGGCTGCACATTCAAAATTCTAGAAACTCCTCTTTTCATAAGCACCAGCTGCAGGCACTTACTTGACCTATCAGCAAGTATAATTTCAGAAGAGTTGGGCATTATGATCAATGAATAGGGTGCATTAACTTCAACATGACTCCATTCTTACCTCTTCAGTGCCCGTTGCTTTTGCCATGTGACATGATTTTCCTTATTAATAAGTGGTACTGTATCTATTTCCCCTCCCTTTGAATCAAGCTGACCTCATGACTTGCTTTGGCCAATAGAAAGTGAGGATGTGATGTTGTGCTAGTTCTAAGCCTCAAACAGCTATGAGTGCTTACTCTCTTCCTTAGAGCCGCATTGCAGTGGCATAAGAGCAAGCCCAGACTAACCTACTGGAGATGAGCAGCACCTAGAGAGAAGCCCTCCATCCCAGCCCTCTGAGTGAAGACCACCTGGACTGGCCAACCCTCAGCCAGCCCATAGCCGATCACAGAGCCGTGCGTCAGGTCAACCAGCCCATAGGCATCTGAATAATAATAAATGCTTATATTAAAGTCCTTGAGTTTGAGGATGTTTGTTATACCATAGATAACCAGTACCCTATCTCCAGTATCATAATTACCATTTATTAAGACCATATAGTGTATTGGATATTTTTTCATACATTCATTGTTTTAATTAATTCCTATTAAAACCCTTAAAAGAAACATGACACCATACCCACTTTAAAAGAGGCTGAGTTTCAGAAATGTTGTCAATGTTTGAACCTAGATATGCATTATTTTAAAGTTTTGACAATCCAGTTTCCTCTTTCTACTATGTAGTTCTACCCCTCTAAGAATTGAAATACATCTCATTACTTTAACCAAAATGTCATGTGATAATATGACTCTGTCTGAACATCAGATCCCATTCTGCATCTCATCTGTTCACCAGAGTGAGAGGAGGTCTTCAGTATTGTTTCTCCTCTTGGCTCCAGGTGGCTTGTATCTTCTTTCTCCTCCTAATTAGAGCAAATAGATGCATACATTGAGTTAGCAGTTTAAAAATGTACTGTCTCTTCTCCCAGCCCTCCAGAGCCCTCCAGGAGACTGGCTGCCTAATGTGATTCAGGTTGTCCAGATTGGCCCTAAACTTCTCACGGAAGGTAAAATTCTTTCCATGTTCTCTGTTAGGGGCCATCATGCTGTATATGAGAACACTGGGCCAGGAGAAGTGACATCACTTCATGACTTGCCATAGCTAATAAGTCACTGCTCTAGGATGACAACCCACTTTGATGGGTTCCCAACCATGCCTTTCACCCCTCCCCTTATCACATTAGGAACTTTCCTTAATAAAATGTGGAACAGGTATCTCTGGATGTTTCTCAAAGAGCAGGTGGTAGATCTCTGTCTTTATCAGACTGGGCAAAATTGTCTCATGCTTAATTCTTAGATAAAAGTGTCTACTTAGGCTATATTGTCCTTGGAAATTTCAAGATAAAACAGAAAGTTGCATATCACGTGATTTCACTCATATGTGGAATCTAATGAACAAAATAGATCCAGAGACATAGAAGCATGGAACAGACTGGCCAATCTCAGAAGGAAGGTGCAGGTGGGTGGTGGGTAGGGAAAGATTAACCAGGGGATTTATATGCATATATGAATAACCCATGGGCATAGACAATAGTGTGGTAAAGGCCTGGGTGCGGGGTGGAAGGGGTCAATGGGGGGAAAAACAGGGGACATCTGTAATACTTTCAACAATAAAGATAAATTAAAAAGAACTTGTTTGAAAAAATAATTTCCCAAAACACAAATATGTCTTACAATAAAAAATTATTTTTTTTCTCAGAAAGCTCTATGGGAAAATACTGCAGTTTTGTCTTTAAAACTCTGTAATTTGAAATAATCATATGATTCTCTTGTTTTCTGTTTGCTCTTAGTATGCCTGTTTCTTTATATACAGGAAGGAAAGATATGAATGTTAGAGTCCTTGTTTTATCACTTTTTAAAATAAAAAAAAGCTTGCACAGAAAAACATGAATATAAATACAAGGCATCTAGTATGAAAATAAAGCAATGTTTTCTACAATTCATGTCTCGATGTTATAGGGGGAGAGTTTTTTTTTCACTAGCAGAAACCTATATTATCATATTCTCTCAGGAGCAGCTCTAATGGTCTGAATACAGAATTTATTTTCAAGGAGAGGAACAAATTGGCTTAATATGCAACCATTTGTTGCCAAATGAATTGACAAAATATTTAGGCATGCAAGGATCACACATTCGTTGAGGAAAAACATAATTTATTTTAAAACTGCTGCATTGTACCTGTTAGACTAGCGAGAACTAGAAAGATCTAGTGGCCGGCAGATTTCTTTCCTTGTAACGTATTGCATTTGGCGGAGGAGGTGGGATTTGGTCGTCTCCACACTCTCCAGTCCTGCTCTTCATCCTCCTTTGTCAGGAGATAGGGCCCTTATGCCCACGTTCCACTTCCACCCTCACCTTCACACTGGCCTTTACTAAACTTAATAGATTGCTCATTTTTGCTAAGATGCCACAATCCTACCCCAGAGATATTTGCATTTTGAGAGGTGTCAGAATTTTAAGCAAAGACGTGCTGTTCAGATGACAGGCCAAAGCCGAGTGGTGTTCTGATCTGTGGACACCCTGGTGTCTCCAGGCACAGGGGCCTCCTCTGCAGATGGGTGAGCCTGGCAGATGGGTGCACCTGCCAAAAATGATGCTTGCTTTGGTTTTATAGCTTTTGCCACCAACGTTGAATGGATTTCTTAAAACAGAATCTCTACATAAATTTCTTTGGCCATTAAGTTGTCTGATTTTCAGTTTCTTTCATCTTTGCTCAAATGTCATTGAATTTTAAATTATGCTAAAGGTGTGAAAAGGACAGAGAAGGATTTACTCCAAACCCCTCACTTACAGATGAGGAGACAAAGGTGTCATGATGTCAGGGGACTTGTCCAAGCTCACAGGGCTGAGGGTCAACGCAGAGCAGCATGAGGGCCCAGGCCTCCCTGCACAAAGCAGTCCCCTCTTATTGGCCCTGGCTCCAGCACTGCAACAGTCCAGGCTCAATGTTGAGAATGTTCTTAACCCTGTGTACCTCATTGGTGCCTTTGTTCTGCAAAAGCGGAGACAGTGTTAAGTTGCTCAGAAGGAGGCCAACAGTGAGCTTGAAAAATTGAACCAGAACTTATAAAAAACATGCAAATACATTCATGTATAATAAAGAACAAAGGTGATGGTGGGAATCTTGCTTGATGTTGGACCCTTTATTAAAGATCCTCTAAGCCCTGATAACTTTATATCCATGATCTGACACAGAACAAAACTGCAGCTCAGGCCAGAGAGAAATTCCACTCTGACTCGTGCCCTTCCAAGTTGTCTCATGAAGACAAAGATGGACATTTAAACAAGAACACAAGTCAGTGGGGGGAAAAAAAGAGTGATATGTACTACTATTTGTAATACCTTAAACAATAAAATTTTAAAAAGTATACACTAAAAAAAAAGAACACAAGTTTCATACAGATATGCATAAAAATGTTGAGAACTTTTATAATTCATAACCTTATTTTCTTCAAAGGTGTGATGGTATTTGCAAAAAATGAGAGAAATGCATAGTAAGATATTTAAGTAAAAATTAAAAATCACTTTAAAATATAGAAAGAAAAATAAAATTATTATTAAAAATATCTGTTGCTCTTTAGTTACAATGAATTTCATTCTACATTTCCTGGCAACAATGGAAAAGAAGGAAATATATTTATGACTTCCCACTGCTTGATAGAGGGAGCACATGCCTGTTCATCAAGGGAGATTTTTTAAATTTTAATTCTTAAAGAAAATTGTCATTTGATTCCTTAGATAAAGGCCCTAAGCAATATAATGGCTAATGTCTTCACCCATGGTTTTCCGGAAGATTTATTCATTCTTTCTCTGCATGGGCTCTTGCCTCACCTGCAAGGGCAGATCTTCCCTTCTCCCTCTGAGACCCTTACAAGACCTCTCTGGCTGGACTTCATATGTGCAATGGTGGAGAAAGTGTTTGGCAGCAACATGCCTTGCATAACCTCTCTTACACCTCCCTTTGCACCCTATGATGGTGAATTTAATTTGTCAACTTGACCAGGTCATGCATACCCAGGGATTAATTGATTGATTGGTGTGGCTTTTTATTTATACTTATTTATTGATTTCAGAGATGAAGGGAGAAAGAGAGAGAGAGAGAGAGAGAGAGAGAGAGAGAAACATCAATGATGAGAGAGAATCATTTATTGGCTGCCTCCTGCATGCCCCCTAATGGGGGCCAAGCTCACAACCAGTGCATTTGCCTTGACCAGGAATTGAACCATGATGTCCTGGTTCATAGGATGATGCTCAACTACTGAGCCATGCCAGTGGGACCATACCCAGGAATTTAGCTAATCATTATTCTGGGTGTGTCTGTAAGAGTGATTTGGGATGAGACTATGTCAAGCAGATTGTCCTTGATGATGTGGGTAGAACACAACCAATCCATTGAAGGTCTGAATAGAACAAGACAAACCTGGGATTTGCCAACTCCGTAATCATTAGAGCCAGTTCCTCATCATAAATCTCTTTCTATATGTGGATATACCACCTATTGGTTCTCTTTCTCTACAGAACCCAAATACATACCCTTTCCAGGCTCTCTGGAGGGGCACCAAGGAGACTCAGCTCAACATCTATCCACATGTCTTTCTCCCAGAGACCATCAGAAGTGGAGGCTTGTCTCCACAGGGAAAGGGACAGGGCAAACACCGGAAAAATTACAAAGGCCACGGAGTCTCCCTGTTATTTTCTGTCTTGTAGGACTATCTCCTACCTCTTCATCTTATTTTTGCTCCCTGGTGTTCCCTCTCCATCTTTTAAATAGAAGTTTAAATAAACCTACTTTCATTACAGGGTGTGTGTTTATTCTTTCTATGAACATTAGTAACTCTCAGCCATAGCTACCACAGAGCTCCCACACAATTCTGAGTAGGGCTATACTATAAAAAGTTTGAATTCTGGCCCTTCATAGAGCATTTTGCAAAAAAGTGTTCCTCCATCATGGTGCCCAGAAACACCCTGGGCAAGCCCCAGGAGGCATTTCTCTCTTCCAGGAACCCTAGTATAGCAGGACTGTGGAGATGCCTCTGGGCAAGGGTAGAAACAAAGGGAAACTATGAAAAATAGGTCAATTGGATTGTCCCCAGGCAACTACACCTTTTATGTTTTTTGGCTCTGACTATATGGTTGAAAATGTCTGAATTGAACCTGACACATCTTTTCAACTTGTTATGATTTGGTCTTGATTCTACAGAAAAGGTCAAGCACCAGGAGAAATATCTGAAAGAGTGAAGCCTGGCCAGGCTCTATGCCAATGAAGCAGCCGTGGACAAAAGGGGGCAGTCACTGTCATCTTGTTCCATGCCGTGTGATTATCACCCTGCTCCTTTGAACTCTCTCTAGCATGGCTTTATGTCTCAGCTTCAAGTAGGTGTTTTGCTGTGGCCGTGAACACAGCACTGTACTAGAGTCTTTCAAGTGTGTGGGTTGTGCAAATAACTGTTGCCTACAAACTTTATCTGAATGATGAGTTGACTATGCAACCTACTCCAAGCTGTACTAGTCTAGCTCAGGGACCCATGAAAACTTTGCATCTTTTCTTGAACTCACACTTTTAATTAATATATTCTGCCCACTTTAGACATCCTCTGTTTTTGATTAAGCAGTTTGATTATGCATTGAGACTAACTCATAGAGGCTGAATAAGTGAGCACAAAACCAAGGAAAGAGAGGAAGTTGATAACATACAACTATAATGGATGTGTAGGCATAGCTTCCTCTTCCACAGAAAGACTGGATAGATGGGAGACATTGTCACCTGCAAACTGAAAACCAGGAAGGACGATGGTGGTTTAATAGTGTGATGAGCATGGATGGCATTAACCTATTTGTGTACAATATTAATGTATAATTCACAGATTATTAAGTTCTGGCTGGAGACATTTGTATGTTGAGTCACCAGATCTTTTCCCTAGAAACTTGGGAATCCATGCTTGTGGCTTGGTAGAAGAGTTGGTCACCTGGAAGTCCTTCACATAGAGGTGAGGGCAGAAGGTATAAGATCCCAAGGGACACCATGGGAAAAGAAGAGAAGAGAGTTGAACCCAGGATTAACTTGGATGCGGAGGAAGAAGATGTTGCAAGAATAGAGAAAGGTTCCTCAGAGTCAGGAGGCGTGAGGATGGAAGAGATCCTTTCACAAGGCTGCCCTCCCACTATAAACTATTGTGTAGAAATAAAAAAGTACCCTTTGGTGAACACCCTTAATTTGAAAACATAGCAGGAGGTTGGGCAGTCCATTTCAAAAGGTTGGACTAGAAGATGAGGAGGGACATAGATTTTCACCCTGGGAATGCTCTAGGCAAGTGGCTTGGTGAAGGAGGAAGACAGAAGCTAACATCAGGGGTACTCACTGGGGGGTACTTCCAAATGCCTAGCCACTAAAGAATGCCAAGAAATGCATGATACTGTCCCAGAGGTTGCAGATGAGAGGAGCCATGCTGTAGAGAGTGTGACATGTAGTCAGGGGAAGGGGAAACTGAGTGACTCAGGGGGAGGAGGGAAGGTCACCAGGGTGTGGACAAGTGGATTTGGCTGTAGCTGTAGCAAAGTCAGATATTCCTCCAAGAAACCAACAATTATGGATGCAGCAATTCTGGTTTGTCCTGCTAAACTGTGAGCTCTCTGAGGACTGTGACTTCAGAGGCCTATCAGGGAAGTAATAGAACACAGATTCAAATAAAAATGAAATGAAAAACAAAAAATAAAAAAATAAAGCTCCAGACCAGGTTTGAGTCTAAGAACATTTCAAATACATTTTCTTGTCTGATAGTCAATAGACCACATCTGGAAAGTAGAGAAAAAATTTCTATGTCTTTTGTTCATGGTGTCTTGCAAAGACAATAGGAAAATATGAGGATATGTCTAAAGAGAGAGAGAGAGATTTCAGGTTTAAGGGTTTTAGAATCAAAGCAATTCCAAATAATGCCCAAGCTGATTGAAGGAAAGGTGTACCGAACATTCACTCAAGACTGGTGATATAAATGTGTGCGGACAGCAAGTCAAAGTTGATGCTATGAGAACTACAGAGATGGGGAGATATTCTTTCTTTCACTGAGTCCTTTCTTAAAAGGAAGTAAATTTCCATGAAGAAACCCAGGTAGCAAAGCGAATTCTTAGTGCTGTGACACACCTGACCTCCAAGAATGGAGGAGTCAGCCATGAAGGGAGGGATAGGAGGCAGTTTGATGAGTTAGATGGGATTTTTCATGAGAATCAAATCTCAGTTGTCCAGGAGGCCCTCAGGTATGAATGACAGAGAAATTACTTTCATATTTTCTGGGGTGCACATAAGAGTATCGCGAATAGGACAGGGAGTGTAAGGTACCTATTAGGTGGGTGTGAAGGATGGGCCTCAGGGTGGGTCTTTACCTTGGACCTAAAACCAACCCAGGTCTTGATCCTGGTTGACTTGAAAAACATTTACTTTAAAAACTCACTCTTTAAAAATTTAAATAAACCATGAAGCAAAGTAAAAATGTACCTCTGCCTAAACTTAACAAATAATCCATGTAGTCAATGAGGTCATAAAAATAGACTAGCAAATGCAGACTCTGACTTTCAACAGTGTGGCAGTCATCACACAAAATGACCCTGAATTAGATACAGCAAGAGGTGGTGGTAAAACATATGCTGACACACGTAGCAGGGAAATGATGCTTAAACATAGGACAGACATGCATTTTGGCCTTCCTCTATGTTTTCATGTTGTGCAGTGGTCAGTTTTTTAATTAGTGGTCCACCGCCTTAATATCACCGGGGCAGAAATAATTGCTTCATTGTCGAAGAACCTGTTAAGACAGCCACATGGGAAAGTGCCAGAGACAGATCATTCTGGGACTTCTTTATAGACTGCTTTGTAAATAAATCATACTTTTTAATTGCTCTGTCAGAAAGATCCTTCCTTGAGCAAAAGGTGACGGAGGCTGAATGTGGGAACGCCACAGGACATCTGTTTGGTCTGGCCAAGGGCTCCGTGCACTTGTTCTCAATACCCAGAGCGACCTCTCGGATTCCATGGACATAGTAACAATTAAAAGCGCACAATGGCGCGACCATGTTCGCTGTGACAGAGGCAGGTTGGCTGCTTCCCATAACAGCCTCCCGGGCGAGTGGAACAAAGGGCCTCGGCCCATCTGCACGGATGCTCTGAATGCCGCCTGTTCCAAAGGCTGCGCTCCTCCTCCAGCGCCCCAGGAAGCCCCCCGCACAGACAGAACTTGGAGGTCTGGAGGAGCCCTCCAACATTACTATGATAATGAATTCTGGATGCCTCTGACACACTCAACAAAGGGATGGGTTCTTGGGATAGCAGCTTAGCAGGCAGACAGTGCTGCTGACTTAATGTGGACAGAAGTGACCGGCCTGGGCATCTCCAAGTGGGTCCTGTTGCTTGAACTTTTTCCTCTGGGAATGGTAAACAAGTAAGAAACCCTGTGGTTGTGTGTGGATCATGGAGAAGTCCAGCGACTGACTCCACAACTGAAATTGGCCTCCTCCTTGCACCTTACTCACTCCTATAGTCTCCTCCCAGGGGTCCGTGACTCAGGAAGGACATTTGATACATTCAGACACATACGTCTCCGTCAGGGGGAAAGAATGGCATCCACAGTGGCTCTGGAGGATAAGGTCCGGCAAGGCCAGCATCCTAACGGTGAAAGTTTCCTTCTCTTTTAATTAACCATAAACTGTGTTTCTGATTACAATCACTTAGATTTCCAACTCCCCTCAAAGAAAAGGCCTGAAGTTCCAGAAGGTGCCAAAACAAAGCTCCAAATGATGGTACTTGAAGGACCCACTCTTCAGTTGGGTGACACATCCAGAATCACTTGGTGATGCCTAAGTTTTCTTGATTAATCTCAAATGTTACAATTGAAGTAAGCCTTAGATAAATTACAGGGGTGAAAACATTGGCAACACCAATAACAAAGAACAGTAACAACAACAAAACAGGCCTTTGAGGCAAGGGGAGGGAAAGGAGTTGAACCCAGTGTCACGTCAAGTCCCCGAACGCGGTGGCACCAGTCCGCAGCCGTTAACAGCTATTATATAAACATAATGGAATGCGCCCGGTGTTCTGACTGATGGAAAAAGCCTGGTCATTAGCCACTGGGGGATGCCCCATGCCCACACCGCTCTCCAGCTGCCATCCAAGTGTGTTTCCATAAAACTCAGTGCGGTTAACAAGGAGTTTGATGGAGTGTTAACGATCTTCAGCTTCAGGTCGAGCTGTTAACCAACAAAGTCGTCATTAACTGCTGGTAATGACTGCATTTCTGGGGATTACTGCTTAATTATGAACTTGATGGCCACAGTCCTGCTGCCTGACGTGGGGAATAGTTTTCCATCATAGTGCTCTCCCCGCAACCTTCATTTCTCCATGCTGTGCCTCTGCTATTGGAAGGGACAGAAGATGTCAGAGAGTGGTCATGGTGCTTCCTGGAGCCACTGTGTGCAAGCTCAATGGTCTCAAGGCTCCAGTGGACCAGGGTTCTCTGCAGACAGAAAGCACGGAGGAGCTTTTAGTCACAAATGATTTCTTTTAGGGACTATTGATTTATTATCAACAAAAAGCAGGCCGGTCCACTGGGGTGATTCTGCAGCTCCACTACCTGGAATGACTGAGATTTCAGGAAATGGTCCCCACTTCAACACACACACATACTCTTACGTCTGGGTAATGACTCGAGGTGTGTCACTTCTGATATCTAAACCTGTCGTGCCCTTCATCGCATGTCACTGAGTGGGAACGTGGATGTGGGCTTTCAAATCCAGCCACCACTGATGACAGGCATGGACCCATATCCGGGGCCATTCCTAAACCCACAGCAATGATTGTCCCCAAAAATTATTGCCTTCATTTCACTTCTTATTTTAAATTAAATCAAAAAAGTCCATAATGTAAGGGACCTTAGTCCATTTCTCAGTATCTACCCTTTCATTTTCTCACATCACTGGGCTGCAACTTTCTTTAGAGCAATGTTTTTGAATGGCTTTTAAGCTTAGGAAAGTTTCATTTAATATCTGTGGCCATCATGCATTACAGGAAATAAAGGCTGCTTTTAGTGTATATTCATGATGTGAAATTGGGGGAGGGGTTTATATGTGCTTCTGTGGATATTATCCTCAATTCAAAACACTTCCCTACTCTCATTAGCCTCATCATTTACATGCACCTAACAGGCTTACCCCATGGCGGCTTCTCCCATTTGCTGAATGATACGATTGTATTTCTGTGTATGTCTATATACGAATATTTCACATTGGGAAGGTACCTTTCTCTTTGGCCACTGTGAGCACATGGCTTCATGTGTCTCTCCTGGAGATAGGGTTGTGTCCAGGGAGGGTTTGGAGTTTGTCACAGAAGAAACACAGAGAAAAGTTCCTATGAAAAGATAACTGTTGTTGCAAAAGAGGTTCTTGCAACCAAAGTCAGTTCAGCAAATCAAGCTGTTGTCTGAAGAGGGGATGACCCCAAGTCCTTCATCAGTCACCCCTCCACTACCCATTGAGACCCAGGCCTGGTAGAGCATCAGACCTGGGTCCCAGGCAAGAGGAGGGTGGTGAGCTCATCCCCTAGGCCCACAGGACTGTGGAAAGAAAGAGAAGATGAGAACTTGAAGGTAAGAGGTTTCCCAGATTCCTCTCTTAGGACTTTGGATCAAAGGGGAAATCATAAGCCTTAAGTAAAGGGGATCCCAGCGTGAAAAGGAAGCCCCTCCCCTCCTCTGGAGACTCTGTGAGGAGAGTGCTCCAAGCTGCTCAATCACCTAGCACTGCCATCTCTAGGAAATGGAAGGATGCCCCTAGCTGAGACCTGCTGACGTTTCCTGGGCTATGCAGGGTGTGGACAGGACCCCACCCAAAAAGCTCCCTGGGGACTAAGAAAGAGGGGGTTGCAAGTGCAGGGTAAGGAGAAGCCAGGAGGGAGGGCGGACTGTTGCCCTTGCCAATCCCAATGGTTCACAGCAGCCTATGGAGGGTACCTCACAGATATGTGACCAAAGAGGCAGTGACCTGGCTCTCCCACCCAGGAGACAGACAGACCTGGTCAGGAGTTACAGCCCAGAGCTGAACTGCAGAAGGATGAGCAGGTGTCATGAACCAGGGCTGAACTGGGACCAGAGGTCAGGGTTCCTTATGTTTCTGGGGATGGCAATTCACCCACCATCCCAAGAAAGTCATGTCTGATGGGGAACAGTGGGTGGGCTGGCTCCCCAGGGCCTGAGCTCTGTAGTGAAGGGTTTGTTGACACCATCCAATCAGCCTGACCTGAAAAAAAATACTACCCACTGTTTAGTTGACCCTGCTCCTGCCAATCAGCAGGTGGGGCCAGGGAGAAACGAACAACAAAACACAGCCATAATATTTTTGGCACATTCGATTGAATTGTGCATCAAAATGTGCCTTTCTGATCCCTGATGTGTGGGGTACGTGTGTCTTTGTAAACCTCTTTCACGTTGCTTTTCAAACCTGTATTTGCTCTCCTTTTGGAATATGAAAGACATAACTAACATTTTCTCCTGTCTCCACCCCTTATTTGTAAGAAGCTGCTAACATGGATTTAGGGGAAACTATTTTGCAGACACAGTTCTCCGTGCCAGAATTAAATGAAAGCAATATTAAAAATGCCTTTGAACATGTTCCACAAATTCAAAAGAATATTTATAACCGTGCTCAGGAACGCACACTACTTGAGCCTCCCTGTGCTTCATTTGGTGAAGAAGGGCCTTTAGGAGTCTAGCACCTCCACGCATACCCAGCTCACCACCTGCCACCTCAAAAAGAACTCCAGCCCTGGCTAGTTTTGCTCAGTGGATAGAGCGTCGGCTTGCGGACTGAAAGGTCCCAGGTTCGATTCTGGTCAAGGGTGTGTACCTTGGTTGTGGGCACATCCCCCATAGAAGGTGTGCAGGAGGCAGCTGATCGATGTTTCTCTCTCATCGATGTTTCTAACTATCTCTCTCCCTTCCTCTCTGTAAAAAATCAATAAAAAATATATAAAAAAAAAGAACTCCAAACAAACTGGGTTTTTGATAATTAGTACTAGAAATCTGTGCTGTGAACTTAAATTCTTATCCTTAATGAAATCTGGGAATATTGGAGTTGAATAACTATCTTATAAACTGGGGAAATTAACTCCTCCCCACAACCCCAATCATTCTCCCTCTCTTTCTGAGAGAGGCAACACTGAGTTGGGCATATTTTCTCACTGATACAGCAGGCACTTGCAGACTTTAAGTCATGCAGACAAGCTGCTAGGTTGTTTTCCGCAGACATGGTACTCGTTATTTCAGGCCACACAAACACTAGTTTCTGAAGAGAATGGCATGTTTTATATCAAGCTTCTCACAGCAAATAAGCATGTTAAAGCATACTGGACACAAGGAAATATGTCATCTACATCTTCAATGCCACCACACACATACAGACGTGTGTGACACACGCATACACACAGCCTTTATTCACAGATTACATAGAAATAATTTGTATGAAATTTCACTTATATTAACTAAGTATTCACCGATGAGTTTATTCTAAATTTGCTTACATTTTAAATTTGGGCATTTTGTCCTTACATTTTCTCTAGCTCCTCCCCTTGTTCACCTTCTGCAGCTACAAGGAGGAGGTGCTGGTGGCCCCTTGTCACAAAGTTAGATGGGTGACAATATCCTTAGCCTGCCCCTCAGCTGTGTTTAGTCACCTCCCCCTTGGGTGGACTGGGGGCTCTGGTAGTCAGGGAAAGCACACCGCTTTTCCATGAACCCCCGTGGCGACATCACTTTCCAATGAACAATGCAATTGAGTTCAGTTTTGGATCACAGCACTTTATCTAAACCAAATATTGAAATGTTTGCAAATAGTCTATGTAATACTTCTTCTTTACTTTATAACTATGATGTGGAATGTTCTACATTAAATGAAAGGCAAAAATTTTCTTTAAAAATAAAACATTTCACAATTACAGAATGCAAGAGAACTATTTATAAAGAGAATTATTATTTTCCTTTCTCTTTTATTTATTTATTCCTAATACTAAAAATAATAATATTAATGTACAAGATGTTTTCTCATGTACAAAACAAGGAAAGAAAGAGAAAATGCTATTGTTTTGTGATTGATGCTGGCATAACTCAGCCACTGAGTGATTCTGTAATATCTTAAATTGTATACCATTATGTTTAATAAAATTATAAAAAAGAATTGTCTCCTATATGAGTTCAAAGAACAATTCTTTTACATTGAAATAATAAAACTACAAACTGGTACATAATATGAATTCATGAAGTCACAAAATTTTCAGGAAATAGTAATGTTTTAATTAATTAAAAACCCAGACAAATTAGCCATTTTGGGCATTTGAAAAATCTGTCCTTTTAATTCTACTTTAAGATGCGTGTTCTGTAAATGTTAAATAAACCATCAGGAAGAAAAAACACACACTAGTAAAAGGTGTTCAGATAGCTGTTACATCGTTTTTTGACTTTATATCAAAATTTTTGTGGATCTCCAAAGTGGTTTGAAAATATATTTATAAAATATGATTTCATAATGTACAATGCTGGCAAAACCAACACAACAACCACATGCAAACCTCAAATTCAAAACATAATTAAGGTTATCATACTGGTTGCAAGGGTTAAAGGCTAGAATCATAACACTAGTAATTTCCTGTGATCTTTGTCCTAGATCTAAAGGAACTATATCTCATTAAACCAAAAGAAACAAAATGACACATGAATAATGATGTTTTCTTTCCACACGTGACTCCCTTTAATGAAGAAAGCTCCTGACTTCTGCAGTAATTATCCAATCATCCCTAGAATCTCCCATCAGAAGCTGACAACCCCAAGAGGCTGACTCCAGTTTTCAGGTGCTGCCATCTACTAGAATCTAAGTTTTGAGGACCAGGGACTCTGCTGGTTTTGTTGCATTTGGTCCACAGTGCCTATGACATTTTCCTACACATAGGAGCCAATCAATAAAGTAGCTATTGAATGAATCCATGGGTTAGGAAGAAGGACGAAGAAAGCAGTGGAAAGAAAAGAACCTCCACTCACTGCTTAGTATTGGTGGCATTTTTTGTACTGATGACTGAAAGATACCAGAATCCCCAGCATCTAATCTGCTCCCACACTCTTAGTTGAGGTCAAAGATATTTTGGACTAGAGACATAAGTCAAATGAATATTGAAACAGGGATAAAAATATAGATAGACTAAAAGAGGGTGCCTTTTTAGTTGTAATTACTTCTCACTTCTGGGCCTGGACAAATTCTGTCCTGGGATAGTGAGCTAAGTTGGAAAGGACAGCACTGATATCTGCCAAAAATCTTGAGCAACCACTGGGTAATGCCAAGGTTATGGGGAGATGTCAGAGGAGGAGGTGTAGTCACAGTTCTATGTGAGAGGCAACTGTAGTGCAGAACTGAACATTGGTGCTGGGGAAGAGCAGGACAGGGATGGCTCAGGAGCAGGTAGAAAAGGAGCATCTGTCCTGAAGTCAACATAGGCTCACACAGACCTAGGTCAGACAAACTTCATCTGCATTTGGGATAAGATTACTGGATTTCTGGATGAGAAACATAACACTGACAATAGCTAAGTGCAGATGTCAGCAAAGCAGTTGCAAATATCATGCTCTTTCCTTCTGGACATGAGGGAGAAGCATAGTCAGCATGCTAATGAAATTTAGATTCCTCACCAGTTCAAAGACAGTTCCCCAAGGATGTGGTTCATTGGCTCCAGGCCAAGCCGGAAATTGCCATCACTTGGATGTGGGCATTGAGGTCAAGCTGCCCAATTTTTTTGCATGACATATAGCTTGAAGTAATAATAATTTCCCTGGATGATAGAACTAGCATCCAAAACATCTTCACAGCTTTGACAATGAGCTGAATATAAGACAATGGCATTTGCCAGGAGGAGATGAAGCCCCACAATCCCAATGGTCTATGGGATGGTAGTGCTCAGAAGGCTCCTCCACTCTGGGATGAGGGCCCTTTTAGGGGGAGCATTGCTGAGAAAGTGTTGAGCCCCCCATAGGCTGCATTAACAGAACAGCTGCTAAATCAAGGCTAGATCATAGCTAGAAGGATGTGCTTGCCCCTGTGCTCTGAATTTAAATGAGACAAAGATGAATTATGTCCAGAGAAAAAAGAATTGGGAAAATAACTCAAAAACTGGTCAGAAAAAATAAATTAGGCCTGTGCAGCTTAAGAGCTGGCAAAGATCTAAACACACACACACACACACACACACACACACACACACACACACAGACCCCCAATATTTGAAAGTATTTTGCATCAAAAATAAATTAGCTTAATTCTCTGCAGCTCCAAGAGTTTGAATTGGAGGCAATGAATGAAAGCTACAGAGAGGAATTTTTACCTAGGTAGGGGGAGAAAATTAAGAAAGCTGACATTATAAACTGATATCTTGAGAAGGCAGTAGGTTTTGTATTATTTTGAAATGTTTGAAAAGTGGCTGTGGATACTTTATTGAAATGTTGTTGAAAGGCATCATTGTTTGATAATTGGCTCAATACTTGACCTAGATCTGCACTTTTCAATATGGCAGACATGTGGCCATTGGGCACATGAAACATGTTGGTCCAAATTGAGCTGTGCCTGAAGTGTGAAATATTTACCAAATTACAAAGATTTGGGATGCACACAAAAAAGTAAAATATCTCATTGGTATAGTTTTTATAATGATTACATGTTTTATAGATAATATGTTAGCTACAATGGGTTGTATAGAGTTTATTAAATAATTGCACCTTTTACATTGTTTTTTTTTTACTTTTTAAAACGGGGCTACTATAATGTTTAAAATTGCATATGTAATTATATATTATAATGTTTAAAAATGCATATGGAGTTACATTATATTTATATTTGATTGCATTGGCCTAGATCCTAACTACTCAGACTTTGGTTCTTACATCAGCAGCATTACCTGGGAGCTTATGAGAAATGCAGAATATACACCCTACCTGAGACCCACTGAACCATTTAACATGGTTTGAGAAGTACTGGCCTAGATTATGATTGCTCTCAAACATTTCTAAAAACAGAGAAGCCTGTTATTTAAAGGAAATCTAGGTGGAAAGCTGCTATAAAAAATAATTATGGGGGTGCTCTCTATTCTGAGGGATTATGGCTTTTTTCACCTTGACATGCTTTTACCGTGGTCCTGTTCTTTGGAGTAAAGCACAGTTGGGTAACCACTGGACTGCATCATTTTTAAGGTCTTTGAAATATCTGAAATCTATAAATTCCCAATGTTTAATAATTCACACATTCATTCAAGTTTATTAAACAGAGAATGACAACAACCTATTCGTGAGTGTGGTTGTGAATTTGCAGTTCATTGGCTGTCAAATTTGTTCAATCATTGGAATCATTAGTGAACATAATTTTTAAAAAATCTATAAAAATTTTAGAAATCTGTTTACTTAAGAGCTCTCTGAGTAAATTTAATAAAAATAATTCAGCTACAATCTTCACAAGAGCAATACCAGTATCACCTCTCCCAATATTTTTTATTTGAGTTATTCCAATAGGTGCTTCAAATATGTACTTTTATATATAGCACCAAGGTTTTTTTCTTTATATTACTAATTCTATATTTTAAAATGTTGAGAGTATTAAATAGAACCTGATGCTGCTCATTTAAGACAATCCAAATCAAAACTAAAGCTTCCCACTCTATTATGAATAATTTCTGTATATAAACTGAAGCAAAGTATTTATTTTAAAAGGGATTTAATTTGTGTTGCTATTTCTCGTGGAACTCTCTGATTTAGAAAAAGACCAGAGACTTACTATGAAAATCTCATCCCCTTTACATTGTAGGACCAAAATTGTTACAGGAGCTAAAACTGTGACACAGGTAAATGTGGTGACAGGAAGAAAAACATGGAAAATTTCTATGTCCTTGAAGTCAGGTATGTGTGGTCAGTGGGTTTGGTCATGAGGTCACTGTGAAAGTACCTATCAGAGGCAAAACATGTCAGAGCCATCTGTAAGGAAGATAATAAATAATTTTTAAATTGTGTTATTCAAACAAAATTTATCCTGACATTAAAATGGTAGAGAGAAATTCATTTAAGAGTATTGCAGTAGAGCAGAGGCTAGGGTTCAATTTGAACACAGAGAAGACAGGAGGGGACTTATAGGCATCAAGTAGAATGAGGGTCAGTGGATGGAAAATTACTAGGAAGAGCCATCAACAATAGGAGATTCTTAGAAGGAACCTGACTTAGGTGGATTCTTGTAACCACTGGCCTGACAAGGACAGGACCAAGGTGCAACCCTGGTTGGGAAGAGACCTCAGAAGAGCCTGACTAAAGTTGGTCAGGGAGAGAGTCTGTCTGCCAATAGCTTTTGGGGAGCACACGAGACTTGGTTGGAAAGTTTGTAAAGAGGACATTTCGAGAAAAGGGAAGTGTGCTGAAGGTGACCTGTCCTGTTTATTGGAATTCCGACTTAGGGGAGTGCTGAAGGCAGTGCCCCTAATTATTCCTTGACCTTTCCAAACAAGCCTGTGCATAAGCAGACCCCTGGATGTTTACTGGAATCCTTACTCTTAATCTTCGGGTGTCCTTAGTTAAAGGACACTGCAAACACACGTGCCATCCCAAGATTACTTATCCTACTGATTGTATCTAAAAGATAAACTTTATCTCAAACTGCTGTTACAACAAAGCCTAACGAGGAAGGTGATCGAGACTGTCTGGTTCCTTTAGCCAGGCAGTCCCTTAGCCCTCTCTTTCACAGCAAATGTTGTGTTAGAGTAATCATTCATCCATCGCTCAGATCTGCTGGTCAGCACCAGCAAATAGCCATTGTGAAATCCAGCATGGTGGTAGACAGAGAGATATTGATTAGATATTTGAAAAGGATTTCCAAGGTAAGAAGTACTACCTTGGAAATAATAACTACCTATGGTGCTGAATGGGTGCTAGACATATTAGGGTGATTAGTCATTAGCTATGTAAACATCTAATCACTATGTTGTACACTTGAAATTAAAATAATATTGTATATCAACCTAACTAAAAAATAATTGTTTTCTTTAAAAAAATTATTGAATTTATTGGGGTGACATTGGTTAATAAAATTATATAGGTTTCAGGTGTACAATTTTATAATACAGCATCTGTATACTATATTGTGTGTTCACTATCCAAAATCAAGTCTCCTTCCATCACCATTATCCCACCTTTACCCTATTCTACTGCTCCCCCACCCCACCCCCTTTCTCTCTGGTAATCATCATACTGTTGTCTGTGTCTATGAAGGTTTTTTGTTTGTTTGTTTGTTTTGTTTTGTTTTGCTTAATCCCTGCACCCTTTTCACCCATAGTATCTATAAAGCTAAAAAATAGAAATACTGAGTTATAAATGGTACTGGCAAGGAAAAACAAAGAAACAAGATATGCTCCCTCTGGTTAACCCCACCTCTAGGCAAATGTCCCTTAACACAAACAATAAATGCCACCTTCATCCGTCACCACTGGGTGAGCATACAGCCAATGGACAGATAGCCAGGACCTGCCCCTGTGCCCTCATCCTGCCTGCTGGCTATGGCACCTCCCAGGGCCCAGCGTTCTGCATCAGGCTGAAGGAGCATATCCTACACCTTTATTGGCCTCTCCCTGGAGGACCACTAACTGCGTTAGTCTGAATTACCAAATCAAAACTTTATGTGCAGCAGTTTCCCCACGCAGCTTTAGCATTTTTATATCATAATCCCTCCATCAAGCCCCCCCCCTCCCCTCACATGCTCCACACCCATTACGTTATTGAAAAATTCTCAACAGATGTCATCTGAAGATGAATGGGGCTGGCCCGTGGGTATCTCGGCTGGAATTTGAATATTGCTCAACTCAACTAAAAATGTCAGGGAAAAAAGAGTCAGCACAAACAATGCCAGATGTGCCAGCACAGTTGTTTCCATGTCAGCTTCCACAGAACATCAGTGTGGGCAGTCTTTACTTCCAGAAGGTGCGGGTTTCCTCATCGGTGTTGGCAGAGAAGGACTGAGGCAGATGAGTAGGTGGGAAGAGAAATCGAGCTCAGGGGGTGTTTGATTTTAGAGTAGCAAATCAATCCTGACAACATCATAACCCCAACATTTATACAGTTCTTCTAGAAGCATCATTTTACTGCTGATAAGGGGGCTGGGTTGGGGTGGGCAAGGACATGATGTACAGGTGCTGGGACAGAATGTGGTAAGATGCAGTCTGCCTTCCCCGTTCTCAGAAAGCCAGGTAGGAAAACCATAACTCCAGGTGGTGGGTAATATACAGATAGGAAGAGTGACAAATTCAGACCCAAATGCTATGAGAGGGGTTATCACAGTTAACTGATTAGAAAAAATGCTCCTTTGCAGTGGCCTAGAGCAAGAATTTTTTAATTAAAGAGTCTTCAATTTCACATGTATCCACTTCTTTTATTTTTTCAGGTTCAATGATATATAGTTGATATATAACATTGTGTAAGTTTAAAGTGCACACACTACTCATATATATTGCAATATGATTACCACCATAGCATTAGCTAACTCCTCCAACATAGCACATAATTACCATTTTTTTTGTGTGTGTGGTGAGAACAGTAAAGATCTACTCTGTTAGCAAATTCTAAGTGTATAATTCAATATTATTAATTACTAGAGGCACAAAGGGGGAGGGGTCCCCTCAGCCCAGCCTGCACCCTCTCCAATCAGGGACCCCTTGGGGGATGTCCGACTGCCGGTTTAGGCCCGATCCCAGGGACCGGGCCTAAACCGGCAGTCAGACATCCGTCTCACAATCCTGGACTGCTGGCTCCTAATTGCTCACCTGCCTGCCTGCCTGGTTGCCCCTAACTGCCTCTGTGTGCCAGCTTGATCGCCCCTAACTGCCCCCCCACTGGCCTGGTCGCCCCTAACTGCCCCCCCCCCGCTGCCAGCCAGGTCACCCCCAACTGCCCCCTCCCTGCCAACCTGGTCGCTCCTAACTGCCCCCACCACCAGCCTGGTCACCCCTTACTGACCCCTGCTGGCCTGGCTGCCCCCAACTGCTCCCCTCTGCTGGCCTGGTTGGCCCCAACTGCCCCTCCCCCACTGGCCTGGTTGGCCCCAACTGCCCCCCCCCCCACTGGCCTAGTCACACCCAACTGCCCTGCCTGCTGGCCTGGTCACCCCCAACTACCACTGCTGCCGGCCTGGTCACCTCACGCCGCCTGCTGTCAGTTGTTTGGTCGTCCCTCACTAACCCCCCTGCTGGCCTGGTAGCCCCACGCAGCCTGCTTGTTCAGTCGTTTGGTTGTCCCTCATTAACCCCCCTGCCAGCCTGGTCATAGGCAGCCATCTTTGTGAGGGAGTGAGGGTCAATTTGCATATTACCTCTTTATTATATAGGGCAGTCACCATGCTGTACATTAGGTCCACAAAACGTATTCATCTTGTAAGGAATTTTGTATCCCAGCCACCAGCCCCTGGTAAGCATCATTCTAGTCTCCACTTCTTTTTGTTTTTAATGTCTTTATTGATTTTAGACAAAGAGGAAGAGGGAGAGAGTGATAGAAACATTAATGATGAGAGTGAATCATTGATTGGCTGCCTCCTGCATGCCCCCTTCTGGGGATCCAACCCTGTAATTGTGTCATGTGTCCTGATTTGGAATTGAACCTTGACCTCCTGGATCAACACTCAACCACTGAACTACACCGGACAAGCTAGTCTCCAACTCTTATGTGTGACCTTGGATACAGCCTTAGCCTCTCTATGCCTGATGCTTTACCTGTAAAGTGGAATTGTTGGAACAAGTATTTAGCTAATGTATGCCTCCACAGGGTTATTATGCAGAGTTAAGGATAAGTTAATGCATCCAACACTGTGGGAGCATCATCTGACACCACCTGAATGTTAACTTCTGTTGTTGCTATAAAAGCAGGTTATGCCTTAATAATGCTGAGTTTCTTTTTCTACTGTCCCATTTATTTCTGTCTGCTTACTCTTACTCGATCAATGGTTTTCTTTAACATTTCCTGCTTTCGCTGAAAGAGTCTGGATATCTATTGTTAATTATCAAATGTTATTGTGGCATATATTGCCACAAAGTGTTTTAAGAGAAATTCCTTGTTAATTAGCTTACAGATGCTTTACTATATGTATATAGGTAGAACTTCTTCACTTAAAGAAAAATAGTTCTGAGGGCTCTAAATTAGAGAAGAAGAATTTTGTAGGTGATATGTACAATGTAAAGGACCCTTCACCTGATAAAGTCATTCCAGCTTTCTTAAGGCTGACAGAGTGACAGATAATAAACCATTTGACCTAGAGGCAAGGGTCATATAACCCATCCTGTCAGAACCCTGTCCATTGAAGATCAATCAGAGGGTAAGAAAAGGCATCACTGAAATTATGAAACAGGTCAATGAGAAAATAAAATTTGATTCACAAAAATTCATACATACTTAATATTTCAGGAATACCTAAATTGAGTTCTATGTAGGTGATTTTTTTTTTAATCTTGCTGGTTTTATTTTGGCCCAAACTTTAAAGGTTTTTTAAGTGAAACAGTGTTGGGGTCAAGAGAACAGAAAACTAGGAGTGGCTGTGAATTTTTGCTTGTCAAAAACATGTTGGTTTAGAAACGTATTTTCTACAGCAATTTCCAACATTGTGACACTTTCTTCTGTGCAGTGATTAAGTGAGGTTCCTTTAATCTCAGTTTAACTTTAATACACTTTAAACCAGAAGAGATATCCAGCTCTCTTTTTACAAATGAAAATGTTGAGATCTAAATAAGATGAATAATTATCCCGGTGTTAAATTCTATTGGTGTACCAGTTTTTAGATGGCATTTCATCGGACTATTTATTACTTTTCTCCATTTAGAGTATGTAGATTCTGCCAGTTGCTCCTCAATTTAATTGATTTGCCCCATTGTCTTTGGGAAGACTACCCCAGCCTCAGGGAATTCCCTTCTTCCTCCTCTGAGCCCTGGAAGAAGCACCAGGCCTTTCCTCACCCTCCTGTTTGCTCCTCCTCCAAGCTGTGAGTGCCATGGGCTGCACACTTGCTTCACCTCCAGAATTAAACAGTTGTAAGTTGAAATAGTTCTGCAATCCCCCACTTTTCTACCCGACTCCTCTAATCATCCCACTGCCTCTCTTGTGGTTATTTGGATAGGCCCTTCTTAATCTGTCTCCTTACCAGACTGTTTATTTACCCTTTTGAAAGCTTCCACTTATTGGCCACTCTGGTCTTCCCATGGCATTTGCCCAAACTGACCTTTTCTGCCCCTTCCTGTTTAGATGGGTTTCAGCTGCAGTGCCCCAGCCATTCTTAACTTCTTAACTACTCTGCTCCTGCCAGACTTCCTACCACTTTATTACATTGAAATGAACTGTTTGATGAGCCTTTCAATAAATAGTGAAGCAGAACTAGCCAATAGCAACCTCTTCTCTCTCTCTCTCTCTCTCTCTCTCTCTCTCTCTCTCTCTCTCTCTTTCTCAAGTGTTGACTTTCAAATAATTACATCTGCAATAACCTGGGATCCTATAACATTTTTGGTTGTCATTTGCTTGTTTGGGGTAGAAATTGCTAAAAATCCATTCTAAATGATCTCAAGAAAAGTTTGTCCTTCTTCAATTTACATACTTTTTAGTCCAATCAATGATAAGTAATTCAAATGCCACATGGCCAAGATGTTGGCCTTGTTAAAGCTTTTCTTTAAAAAAATGCAAAAAAATGAATTTAATTCAGATTCTCCAAGACTTATAGCAGTTCCAAAATATCATCAGACTAACCATGTCTTGTCTTTTAAAAATTAAATGCATTAGGGTAACATTAGTTATGAACACTATATAAATTTCAGATATATAATACATCTGAATACTAATTGTGCACTTGCCACCTAAAGTCTAGTCTCTTTCTGCCATCATATATTTAACCCTTTTTTTCTTCCCCTATCCCTCTTTCCCTCTGTTAACCACTATTGTGTTGTCTGTATCTATGAGTGTGTTTGTTTGTCTTGTTTGTTTATTTGTTCCTTTCTGTTTTGTATCCCACATAAGAATTAAATCATACATTTTTTGTGCTTTTCTATCTGGCTTATTGCATTTACCATGATACTGTCAAGATTCATCTATGTTGTCCCAAATGATAATATTTCATCTTTTTTGTGGCTGAGTAGTATTCAATTGTATCAGTGCCCCCTCCTCCATGCTTTGTGCCATGTATCTTGTGCCATCTGCCTGTTCCTGAGTTGTCCCCTTTATGAATGCTAGTAATAGTAAGTAAAGTGCTTTCTTGAGTTCTATGAGCCATTCTCACAAATCACCAAACCTAAGGAACCCTCAGTTTATAGATGGTTAATCAGAAACACGGGAATACCTGTGGTTGAATCTGAGGTGGGGGTGGGCAGTCTTCTGAGATTGTCCTCCTAACATGTGAGGTCTCAGCTGACTCTGGGCAATTCATGTCAGAATTTAATTGTAGGATCCAGTTGGTGTCTGGAGAGTTGGAGAAGTGTTTGATATGAGAAAACATACATCTGGTATCAGAGTGTTCTGATGTGGAGAGTAAAACAGTAAGGATTTTTGTTTGTTTTCTTTTTTGTTTTAAATGTGTTTCAGGTGAGATTGTTATTTTAAATCACTGGCCCCACCTCAAATGAAGAGTCATTGGGGAAATGTTTGAACAACCTCTTGAGAAAGAAGGTGCTGTGGTCAGGGTGTGTGAGTCAGTGGGTACCATGGCCACAGCAGAGTTGCTGAGTAAAGGCAGAAATGGGGGAAAGAGGAGATGGTGTAAGCCAGAGGGAGGCCAAAAGCTGAAATCAGTGGGGCTTCATCCTATTGGGCTGCCCAAAGGATGGCTTACCAGTCCACTTCCAGTCTTGTAGTGTTGTTAACAGATAGACTTTATGCTTTTCCCTGTAACCTTCCTTAATGCCATGAATGTCCACTACAATGACACATTTTTGAATGTGTAAATGTGTGTGTGTGTGTGTGTGTGTGTGTTTCCCCAAAATTTGGGGAAATTTGTTCCTGTCCTCTGCAAATTACACTTTCTGCCTGCTGTCACATCTTCTAATCTAGAGTGCATTCCTTGAGGGCAGACACTTCCACAACCATCCCATTGACAGCACATAGTAGGATTCAATAGATATCTTTGCTTAGTTGAAGTCCTGAGTCTTTGGAGAAAGCAGATGGAAGATGCTGGAGAAAAATAAGCTAGATTATTAGCAGTAGAATTATTTTAAAAAGCAGATTGGAGAGCTAAAATAACTAGATGTTTTATAAATTTAATAGTTACTTGAACTTATTTTTCTCCTATCTATCTTAGTAAAAGTAAAGGTTGCCTCAAACAATTAATAAACAAATTATTTCTTGGTCTCTGGCCATGGCTATTGAGCCCTTGGTAGTTTTTCTTTTGACCAACAGTTGTAACTTCTTAAGGACACTTAAAGGTTGCATCTAGCCAATGGCTCAATTGTAACTCCAAGAATATTATGAGAGAAGCCTGAGAAAAGTCAGATGAGGGATTTACCCAATCTAGGAAGCTCTGACATCTGGCCATAGTCACATGCTGGGTTAATCCAATTATATGGAAATGGTAGTTTTTAAGGAAAACAAAATTCATGCTGAGTTTTGGCAGAACACTTATCACAGTCCATGAGAGGCTCCTTTTTTAGAAACCATTGGCCCTGCTCATATAAGTAATTGAGTTAAAATAAACTGATGTTTGGGAGGTGAACAGTTCAGTTGGCACAAGTTACTATTTTACACGGGTTCTTCGTGTAATTGGGAAGGGCACAGCCCCTCTGAGAACATTTAAGCTAGCCCTGGGGACTCTGATACTCCAGCTGTTAGGTGACTGTTCTTGTTAAGTTATCTTTTTCTGTTATGACTCTGCTCCAAACTCATAAATGATATTATCTTGAGGCCCAGTTCCGACTTATTTTTATTTGGTGTTGCTACATAGACACAGTATCATAAACACCAGCAATTTACCAAGGGTCAGAGAGACTTTATCAGCATCAAGTGAAATTAATCCCTGTGAATTTGTAAGTGTTAATCCTAACCAAATAAGAGTGCCTATGAAATTAAAGCTTCTGGGAGGTGGCTGAAAAGCAATCTATTCCCTTAGTTCCACCCATGGTTATGATCACTGCATGTTTTCATAGGGAAGATGCTCTTACTAACTTTTATAGAAAGATTAACTCAATGGTTAGATTTTTTAACAATAAACATTTTATTTGAAAACTGTTTTAATTTGCAGAAAAATTGCAAAGATAGTTTAGATCACTCCTATATATCTACAACCACATTCATCTGTATTTAACATCTTACCTTAGCATGCTACATTTACCACAGTTAAAGGACCAATGTCAATAAATGATTATGAACTGAAGTCCATAGTTTATACAGATATCCTTAGTTTTTCCCTAATATTTCTTTTCTGTTCCAGGATTTCATCCAGGATGCACATTATATTTACTTATCATGTCTCTTTAGGCTCCCCTTGTCTAGGACAGATTTTTGGACTTTTTTTTTTTATATGACCTTACAGTTTTAAGGAGTACTGGTTAGAGATTTTGAAGAATGTCCCCCTATTGGGATTTGTTCGATAGTTTTAACTTTTTCTTCTATTTCTCCTATGATCCATAGATTATTTAGATAGGTATTGCTTAATTTTCCAATTCCTGGGAATTTCCAACCATTTTTCTGTTATTTATTTCTAGTTTGGTGAAATGGTGCCTAAGAACATACTTTGCATGATTTATAGTATTCTGAGTTTCTTAAAGTGTGCTTATGACATACACTGCAGTTAGTCATTGTGAATGATCCATGTGAGCTTGAGAAAAATTTGTATCTTGCTGTGGTTGGATGGAGCATAAATGTCAATTAGGACAAGTGGATTCATAATGCTGTTTAGATCATATGGATCCTTGCTGGTCTACACTCTGCTTGATCTATTTCTGACAGAAAGGTGTGACAAATCTCAAGTGGATGTGCTTACAATTCTTTCTCCCTTTAGTTCTATCAGCTTGTGCTTCCCATATTTTGACATCCTGCTGCTAGGTGCATATGGATTTAGGATTGCTACCCCTTATTGGGGTACAAATCCCTTTATCATTATCTAATACACTCCTGTATGCCTAATGAACCTCATGTTCTGAAGTCTTTTGTCTGAAATTAAATATAGCTTCTGACTTTCTTTTAATTAGTGTTAGCCCAGTTTATCTTTCTTCATTCTTCTACTTTTCAGTTTTCTGTATCTTTATATTTTAAAAAGATTTATTTTAGACACAAAATATAGTTTTTTTAAAAAAATATTATTGACTTTGAGAGAGAGAGAGAGAAAGAGACAGAAGAAGGGACAGGGAGATAGAGTGAAAAAAAACATTGACAGGAGAGTGGAACATCGATTGTCTGTCTCCAGAATGCCCCCAAGATCAAGTATGTAAATCCAGGCATGTGCCCTACCAGGAATCAAACCTGCAACCTTTTGATGCATAGAATGATGCCTAACCAACTGAGCCACACAGGCCAGGACGACAAAAAAAAAGTTTTTATCTACTTTTTAAATTCATTTTTATAATATTTTTTATCCATCTATTTAGGCCATTCACATTTAAAGTGTCAATTGCTATGGTTGATTAATTTCTACCAAATTGTTAATTATATTTATCTGTTACATTTGTTCTTTGCTTCTCTCTTTCCCTCTTTTTCTGTCCTCTCTGGTTTGAATTGAATATTATATGATTACATTACTTTCCTCTCTTAGCAAATCTTAGCATTTTATCTCTCATATTTTATCTCTTAGAATTTTATCTCTCCTGGGTTTCCAACCCATGACCCTCTGTTTGGGATGCTCACTGGTAGGGTGCACTAGTGTAAAGGTGATGCTCAGGACCTGGGACCAAAAGTAGTGCTTGCCTTGAGACAAGTGTTGTTCCTTATGAGCAATGATCACTTGACACTTCACTCCTCCTGGGAAGCTTCCTAGGCTGGTGTGAAGAGCTGAACTCAACACAAAATGGCATGCAGCAAAAAAAAAAAAAAAAAAAAAAAAAAAAAAAAAAAAAAAAAAGAAAGAAAGAAAGAAAGGAAGCTCAAATCAAGATTCACAAATCAAGGACTTAGAATTTGAACTTTATGGAAAAAGACCTGCTGATTTTGATTCCCCTCACATAACTTGGGTCAACAATGCAATGTGACAAAGAAAAGGTTAATAGTGTTAGACAAAATGCCAGAGGAACCAGTTCTTTATGTGATGAGATCTAAGGCATTAAGATTCTAGTTGCTTGGGTCACATTAATGGGGCACTTAATGTCCCAGACTGGTGAAAGGGTTGACATGAGGTGGCAGATTGCTCTGGGAATACTGGCTCTCAGGGTGGGTGTGAGGCATGTGGCTCTTGAGACACCCTGTAGTGCCAAGACCAGCTTCCCCCAGGGATCAGTGCCTTCTGGAAGGAAGAAAGAATTATTTTTCTTGAATCACTCCATAGGCCAAGGGAAGGAAAGGAGAGGTTTGGGGCATTGTTTAGACCAGTGAGTAAAGACCTTGAAAATAAGGTGGCATGGTCCTGGTATGTCCATTGTTGAGCAGAGGCTGGAAATCGTCTTTCTGCAAAGGCATTTAGCTGTGGTTGAGGTGGGCAATTCAGACTAGGTCACACTAACCACCTCATAGACAAGAGTCCTGGGTGTTCTGGCCACATGGACACAGAAGGCCCTTGGAATCCCTGTGTCTGGAAGCCCAAGAGCAGAGGGTGCAGTCAATTGTCTGAAATGCTGACTTTTGTGTCTGGCATGCCAGAGCCTACAGCAGTGCTGGGTACGGGTCTACACTTAGTGCACATGCTCTAAATGGGCCTCTCAGGTAGCTGCAGAAATCATCCCAGACCATCCACCTGAGCTCAGAGCTTGCTCTGCTTTTAATGAATGAGTGGAGGAGCCTCACAGTGGTGAAAGATGGACTCAGAAGGGCCCAGTGAGTCAGGAAGTGGGGAACTAGAAGCTGTTGCAGAAGACTGGAAAAAAACAAGCCATACTTAGAGAAAAGGAGTTACATTTTATTAAGCACGGGGCCAGAGAAAAATGTGCCTTTCAAATTCTGGGCACCCCCACATGGAGGAAACCTTTTCTGTTTATACTTTTCCTAGCTCTTTTGTATCCCAAATTTTGAATGAGACTTCTGGGCCTTCTGGGAAAGAAGGCCTACGTGCTGGGAAGGGGCCATGAGACCATATCTCAAGGCCTGGCCTGGTGCCAGCACTGACAACTCTGTCTGGGGCATAGTCCATGGCCTCTCTGGAATGGGAGTAGTCTTATTTTCCTTATTATGTAAGCAAGCAAGTGTTTACAGAAGCCAAAATAGCAGGGTTAAAATTTCAAACAGCAGTTTTTATATAAGACTGATGCTTCATTCCCCACTGGTTTTATGTACATGAGTCAAATCATTGACTCTTTTTGGGTCATTGTTGGCAAGGGAGTTATATTGACCCATGAGGACTATAATTAATTCTCTGCTGAATAAAGTCAGTGGGCCTGTTTATAAGATAAGGGCCCAGAATTAGGGCCAGGACTAATCTTTAGAGGGTCTGAAGAGTCCTGGACTCTCTATTTTGCCTGGGCTGTCTTAAGTCAGGTGTGATGAAGCCACGTCGGGATCCCATCAACCTTGACTACTGTGGAGGTGGTCCTTTCCAGGTAGCAGTCAGTCCTTGTGTGGCAAATATATTTACACAAAAAGAGTCACCAGGGTGGAAGGATAGACCAGATCAGAAGGTGGTATAGGCAGAGTACCTTGGACATGCTTCAGGACTGCTTTCTGGGTAGACTGTAAAGCCTGTAAGAACTTGAGCAAAGATTGGTTATGGATTTCAGCTTTTCTAGATTGGGTTTCCATGTAAGCTGGTGAGGTGGGTAGGTCAGAGTTTGGAAGAGTCACTAGAATCTGTAGAGGCCCCACTGGTTTTAGGGCAGCCTCCCTGGCTGCTTTATCTGTAGCCTCATTCCCTCTTGCTTCTGGGAAGTCCCCTTATCTTACATAGGTAGAGACAGAAAGACTTAATACATCTGGTAGTGCTAGTTGGCCCATCGTCCTTGCTCTGCTCATTTCTGTCTAACTGCCTACTATATTACCTCAAGGATCATGGCTCTGAATTCTTTTAGGGAAAATGGACGTTGGTGGGCTCTTCTAGCTACTTCCTGCTGAGGTGGGTCAGAGGTTTCTCTCAGAGCCAAGAGATCCTTGCTGTCTGTCAGAGGGACAATGAGGCCTGGGCACAGAAGGAGGTGGGCTTGTGACCTGGCAGAGACAAACTGTAACAAATGGTCTGGTGGGAGGGAAATAAAATCTTTCAGTTTTAATAACTTCTATTGAAATAGAATTTTTCTCCTCAAAATTACCCCCATGTTTATCAAAAGAGCCAAATCAAGACTAATTTATCTATTGTATTCAATTTGGCATGATTGTTTGCATAAACATAACAAGAATGGTAACTGACTACCTTTGCCGGAATTTCATGATTGAATCTTAATGTGCCCCGTAGGGCCAGGAAGCCAAGCCACCTAGCTGCCGTCAGGCCTGCCTGTAGTATCTGCTGAGTTAGGTGAAATCCTCACCTGTATTGGCTCTACCTTGGCCCATGCCCTAGGCTTCAAGGCCCATTTCAGCCCTCCTACTTGTCTCAGCTCAGAGTGCATGGGGGTCTCCCAGGGATGCAGAGGCGCCTTTATTGCTCCCCTTGTACTCTGACCAACTGCCAGTGATGGTAGGGTATGGGCCTGATGCTCCAGCACCAGCTATTTTCAGGGCTACCAAGCAGGATACCAGACTTTCTCCATGGCACTCTTATTGGCTTCAAGTCTTCAGAGTTCAGGCAGGGCTCTTTAAAACATGATACTCCAGTCAAAGTTTCTGATTAATAAAACCACTATTGGAAACTGGTCTTATTGAATTTATGCAAAGAAATGTATTGCCATGATTTATTTATTAAGTATTGCCAAATTTCTGAGGAATTACATAAGGAGAAAAATATACTAACCTGCTTTAAGATAGAATTTTCCTTGCCAGTCCCTTTTATGGACTTTCCAAAGTAATATTTTCTGAATGTATTATAACAAACAGTAACTGTTAGATTTCTTTTATCAGTCCCTCCCTAAGTACTTTGGTATAACTATTTACCCTCTGTTTAGAGAGGTAGAATGTAAATTATTTACTCTTCCTGGCTTACTGGCCTGTATTATTTGATTTCCTTTCAACATTTCTCTTCTCCTTCTTATTATGTACACAACCTTTATAAATTTTACACTTCTAAATTAGCCTTCAAACCTTCCTAATTGATTGGTTAGAGGAGCTTGTTTGGCTTTCTCTGGTTGGCCCTGAGTCAGAAATAGAGGGGGTGGAAGACAAAAATAGGGAAGCTGTAGTCACAGAGCCAGTCATGAGTTTTTGGCACTGATTGGGTTCCTGGTCAGTTCTGCAGAGGTCTTAGGTCAGAGTTCAGTTTTCACTATGGTCTGGCCATTGTCCCTTTGCACATTCATTCTCTTCCCATGTTAGGATGGTACTATTTGCTAGGATGGCTCTCAGGGAGACAGCATGAAGCTGCAGGGATCCTGAGTGGCACTCAGTGGTTGAGGCAGACAATGGCTGTGGGATTGCAGGTGAGCACAGCCCAGAAAGAGGCCCACTGGAGGTTGAAAAAAATGCTAATATATTTCCTGGACTTCAGCCTACTATTACAATTCAATCAGGTTGGGGATTTATGTTAATGAGAAAATGATGGGCTATTTTATGATGAAGGTAACATTTCTGTTCCATTTAATGCAGGGCAAGGAGAACTCCCTCTCCCCACTGAAGCTAGAGTTTCACAAAGCTGGAATTGTGCCTTTTCAATGCTCACTGAGTAAAAAGTGCCTTGTCAAGGGAAAGTGCAATCTCTCTATTAATTGTTCTGTTGCTAATAAGCTAAAGAATGACAGAGTGTAACCTAAGTGCCCCTATGATGTTTCTATAGGCTGTTTAATCTCCAAAGAAAAGAATACTACATTCACTTCCACATAAATCACACACCACCATGATTTATCTCTTTTTATTTAATAAAATCACATAACCACAAATAGATGTCCTCAAACTCTTTACATCTTAGCAGGATGTAACCAATGCTGTATCCCAGAAGTTGTATGTCATAGTATCATCTCATTTGTCTCTATATATCTTTTGATCTCAGTTATTTTTAGTAATATGTTGTTTAATCTCCACATATTTGTAGAGGGTTTGTTTGTTTGTTTGTTTTTTACTTCTTTGTTGCAATTGCTTTCTAATTTCTAAGCATTGTGTTCAGAAATATGCTTGTTATGATTTTAAACTTCTTACATTTGTTGAGGCTAGTTTGGTGTCTCAACCTATGGTCTATTCTTAAGGATGTTCCATGTGCCCTGAAAAAGAATGTATTATCTGATGTTCTGGGATGAAGGACTCTGTAAATGTCAATTATGTACATTTGGTCTAATGTGTCACTTAAGGTGGTTATTTCTCTATTAGCTTTCTGTTTGGATGATATATCTAGAGTTGTCAAGAAACCACCAACAAAACAAAGTATCTCCCAACTGAATGGGAGAAGATATTTTCAAATAACATCTCTGACAAGAGGTTATTATCCAAAATATATAAAGAACTTATATAACTCAACACCAAATAAACAATCCAATTAAAAAGTGGGCAGAGGATCTGAATAGGCACTTCTCCCAAGAAGACATACAAATGTCCAACTTCTGGGAACTGAAGGTCACCCACCAGCACACCCAGGGCCTAGCTAGTTTGCTGAAGGATTTTTAGATATTTGTGTAGAGAGATAGATGGGAGGCTGATGGCTGGACAAAGCCCTTCGCTGAAAGCACTTGATCCAGTTTCTGTTGTGTTATGAGCTTGCAAAATCATTCATACCCGCCCATCTCAGCGTCCTCACCACACATCTCTCACTCATCCAGATGGATTTTCATCCTTGGGATGTAAAACAAGGGCCAAGTGATCTCAAGGAGTCTCTGGGGTGCTATTTTTTGCCCACCCAATGATAAGCCCTGGCTGCCTGTACCATGGATTTTCAAGGCTCTTCTTTCTTTCTTTTTAAAACAGCTTTATTAAGGAGTAATTGATAGAGAAAGAAGTATACACATTTCATGTGTATCAGTTGATGAGTCTGGATGCATGCAAACACCTGGACACCATCTCCATGGGGAATAGACATAGTCATCACCTTCCCCAGTCTCCTGTATCCCTTTGTTTGCTTGTAAGTTTTTTTCATTATTATTGTTGTGGTGGTGGTGGTGGTGTGGTAAAAATACTTACCATAAAATCTACCCTCTTAGCAAATTTTGAAGTGCACTTTTTAAAAACAGGACCAGCATCTGTAAAAGTGTAAGAAGTTCCCAAGATACAGTTAAACCTCCACCCAAACCTGGGGAAGATGACATGGACTCCCCGTGAAAGAAAGTTCAACAAAGAATCAAAAATTCACTGAAAATTGTCTAAAGCAAACCTGGCATCAAAGACACACCTAACACTCATGAGTTCTGAGATGCGTAACTGGTAAATGTGAAGGAAGCACCCTAACTGAGTAACACCATTTTGGCACTTGCCTCATTTTCATTTGACCTAAGTGTCTAGATAACTTTGAACAATGGAATTCCCAGAACAAAGTAGAAAATAATCAGGAACTAATCTGTCTTCTCTGGAAATATTACAATTGTAAAATAACAGTTATAATTGTAAGAACTGGAAAGATTCTATCATGCTTTCCAAATAAAATACCTATTTTGTAGACTCCATGGGACCTAGTTCATTTTAAAATTCAAATTACCTGAATGATTATTAGAAGTTAATAATTATTAGTAGCAAATAAATTAATAGTATTATCAATAAAAATTTTACATAATGTATAATAAATAGAATAGCTATGTATTACTATTTACATACTTAAAGATAAAGTGAACCAAGGGTCAAATCACTCCAAACTCGGGTTGTAAATGTTGACAATAGGTATGAATCTTTTTTGTCATGGGTTTTGTGTGGGGGCTCTCTGCCCAGACCCCCTGCACTGCTGCTTCCTCCATCAAGCAAGTCCTATTTGTGTCTTAGATCACGATGCTCCAAAAACCATTTTCCTGACCTTCACATTTGACTTTGATTCCGCATCAACCATTTAAATAGGAAAATAGTAAGCCGGTGTGAGTCAGATAAAGCCTGTACCTGGGCCGATTTGTAAAATGGAAAGGAGATGCTGGTGTTTGCCACGGGCATATGGAAGAGATCAAAGTCAGATAAAAGCCTTTTTAAAGACAGAAAAATAATGGATATGAGAGAAAGGAGGAAAAGGAGAATCTTTATTTTTTAAGTGCAAAGAAAAAGTTTTTTAAAAACACATTATTTGTTCCTTTCCTGAGAAGGAGCTGTCTGGTCTGGTTCTTGCAGATTAATGGAGTGTTTAAGTCAAGGGCTCCCTGACATTTTGAAGTGAGTGGAGCTGAAGTGCTTTAGCTCTGACATCCAGTCCTATGGTGGTGAATTTTTTCATTTAATGGGATGCAGGGTCATTTCCCACGAGCTATTTAGGGGACCTTTGTAGCTTCAAAATGTGATTCTTTCCTCAGAAGTGCCTAAAGCGGATTATTAAGCATGATTCATAAATTCTTCAAAGGTGATCAAGTTAAGTTTATACATTCAGATGGTGACAGAAAGCAGCCTTCTCTCCAACTATAAATACCCTGAACCACTACTACGGGGGTATTTTTTTTTCTTGTTCACTTCCTTTCATTTGTACAGCAAGCATCCTTTCTAGAAAAATATAGAATCCATTTACATGCATTTAAGGATGGGAGGGTGAAGGTGAACATAGGGATGAGACGTGAGAAGATAACAATTAACTTCCCACCCTCGGCTCTGAGTTGTATAATTCCAGGAATCGCTGAAGACAAAGCCAAACACATTTGGAGGAGCAGAAGGGACAAAAATCGGTAACAAATGGGCCTCATTTATAACACACCTTCAGCACTGAATACATTTCAGCTTTGTAGTTTAATTTATAAGCTCGACTGATAGCATGTGTGTTTGGGGGAAGCAAATGCCTCTCCCACGTTTTGCCACCAGCCAACTGCACTCCACAAGCATTCCTCGCCTGAGGCAATGCACTGTTTCCATTTCACAGAAGAGCAGCCTTTCGTTTGCAGGCCAAACAAATAAAAAGAAGACCCAGGCCAAATGTATTCACATCAGAATATTTATACTATTTGTGCTTGTCACGTGGAAGTAATTATAAAAAATATCTGGAGTCATGTGCATTCTTGCACAGATTTTGAGGGGATGAACCAAGATAGCGGCTCTGGCTGGGGCACCTGTGGTCCAGGCTAGGGGCTTTCCAATGGGTCTCCCCATGTCGGACTGCAAAGACACAGTATTTTTATTTTCTTGTAAAACTCCAAAATCTTAATGGTGAGATGTTACATGTCACCTCCTTCTTTACCGAGAACCCATAAAATCCAAAGTTTCAAATTGAAATTTGACCAATTGTCCCTTAGAAACAGATTTTCCTTATCCACCTGTCTCTCCTCCATAGAAACTAAGGGAAGAACACAACTACCTTTCAGTTTAAGAATCCCTGAAATGAAAGACCTGAGTAGCTTAGGGTGAAATGGCTCTTTCAGTAAAGAAGGACCACACACGAGCCTTTGGGATGCTCATTCTGATGGACCCACCCTTGGTATGACTGATCCATTGGACAGATGTCAGTTGAAATTGTAGATTTGGATACACAAGTTGTCAGGGACACCTTTGATACCCAACTCAGAAGATGTTTTAACTACAAATTTTGAAAAAGTAGGCTATTAAGTTAATGCCTGTTGAGTTCTTTGATTTTGAACTCTTTATTTATTTATTTTTAATATCTTTATTGTTGAGAGTATTACAGATGCCTCTCTTCTCCCCCACCCCCTCACATTTCCGTCCTCTGCCCAATCCCAACCTGCCCCAGGCCTTTACTATCCTATTGCCTGTGTCCATGGGTAATGCATATATGCATATAAGTTCTTTGGTTTATCTCTTCCTGCCCTCCCTGCCCCCCTTTCCTCTGAGATTCCTCAGTCTGTTTCTTGTTTCCATGCCTCTGGTTCTATTTTATTCATCAGTTTATTCATATTAAATGATATGACAGTGCAGCTTAGTTCCTCTAAGCCTAGCAGGTGACTTTCAGTAGAACTAAAACTCAGTCCAGAAACTCATTCCAGAAGTATCCAGGAACACATTAGTGGTTGTTCTTCAGAGATTAGAATCTTTTTTTTTATTCTTCTATGAAGATGTTATGGGCTGAATTGTGTCACTGAATTCATATGTTGACATCCTAATTCATAGGACCTCCCAAATGTGACTGTGTTTGGAGATAAGACTTTTAAAGAAGTGATTTAGGTAAAATGAGGTCACTAGGGCAGGCCTTAATCCAATATTACCGATAATATTACCGATGTCCTTTTAAGAAGAGGATATTAGGCCCTAGCCAGTTTGGCTCAGCAGATAGAGCATTGGCCTGCGGACTGAAGGGTCCCAGCTTCGATTCCAGCCAAAAGCACATGCCTGGGTTGCGGGCTCGATCCCCAGTAGGGGGTGTGCAGGAGGCAGCCGATCAATGATTCTCTCTCATCATTGATGTTTCTATCTCTCTATCCCTCTCCCTTCCTCTTTAAAATCAATAAAAATATATTAAAAAAAGAAGAGGATATTAGGATACAAACATGCACAGAGGAAAGACTATGTGAGATCACAGAGAGGAGGTGGCCATCTACAAGCCAAAGGGAGAGGCCTCAGGAGAAACCAACCCGGCTAATACCTTGATCTTAGACGTCCAGCATTTGGAACTTTGAAAAAATAAATTGCTTGTTGTTTAAGCCACCCAGCCTGTAGTATTTTGTGATAGCTTCCCCAGCAGAGGGTGAATTATTTTACCTTTTTAAAAGTTACCAACAGATAATTTCAGCTACCTATACTTTACCTTAAAGCTATTTTAATAGAAACCTTGATTCAACAATTCACAGTAACAGATGCTTGTCCCCACTCAGAATACTGACCACAGTCAGATATTAGAGGATGACCCACAACCTTAAGCCTGGCCAGGTGGAAACATGATGCTTCTACACAGGAGTGAGTGACCACAGGATGCAGATAATAATGTGTATCTGGCCTGGCAGCATGTTACATGCAACATTAGGCGAAGTTGTATAAGTTCTTTTATAAGGCAATTCCCAAGTCTAAATCTGAATATTAAATGCAAAGGGGTGAAAAGCAAGTATTACAAAATTAATCTACTTAAAACAGAACCATGAATCTTATTACGTTTCTAACCACTATATGTTTATGCTCAAGAAACAGATGTTAATCTTTGGCAATAAAATTGCTCCCACCAGATGGTTAGCAACACCCTCCCCTCAGCTCTCCCAACACAGAACACCAGCTTCAGCGCTGCACTTGGGTCTCCACAAACAAGATTTTTTGCACTGTGGTTTTGTGCTCTACTAGGTCAACATTTTGAGGAACCACACTGACCCAGAATGAGAACACCAGTCACAAGCCTTCAGTTTATTTTACACTGGTTGGTCCAGTAGGGATGGGGTTATGCACAGAGGCAGCCACATGCTGAACTACAGCCTCCAAGCTTCTAAAGCCCATAAGTCCCCAGCCCAGGGTCACCACCAACTCCAAGTGCCACGTGAGTGTTCAACTCCAAGTGCACACTAGCTGTGTGCTCAACCCACTAGCTTCTTGACCATAGACACAAGCACCCAGCCACATCTGTGATAAGCTAAAGTGGTCAGAGGTTGGTATTTCCCCTCTCTTCCTTATAGCCCATGTTTAATATGGGGATATTGTCTAGTTATTTTAAACTAGAGGCCTGATGCACAGATTCATGGGCCAATGGGGTCCCTCAGCCTGGCCTGTGCCCTCTTGCAATCCAGGACCCCTCGGGGGATATCAAACTGCCAGTTTCAGCCTGATCTCTGCAGGCCAGACTGAGGGACCCCACCGGTGCACTATCTCCCCAGGCCGATTTGTGCACCAGGCCTGTAGTATGCATATAAGATCTTTGGTTAATCTCTTCCCTCCTTCTCCCCTCACCACTTCCTTCTGAGATTCATCAGTTTGTTCCATGTTTCCATGCCTGTGCGTTGAGCGTCTGCCCCCTGGTGGTCAGTGCATGTCATAGTTACTGGTTGAACAGTCAAATGGTTGGCGGTCGCTTAGGCTTTTATATATATAGATTAAATGTTCAGAGACCACCTGCAGCCTGAAGGAAACCATTTTAGAAAAAAATATCCTGAATCAAGCAAGTGTTCTTTAAAGCTTAATGAGGAATAGTCAGGGTATGTAATTATAGCGGCCCACTGACATCAGGCTCCTTCAAGTCCAGTGAAGAGAAGGTTGTGGAAAAGAGAGAGGGGAACCTGGGACTATACATCTGCCATTCACACTCACCCACACATGCTTACAAACACTTCCCCAAACACACTCCCATAATCCACACCCAGGCACTCACACACATGTGAATTCACAGTAGCTTGCTCACACTCAAACACACTCACATCCTGATTATTATTCTGCTTCATATTGAATCAGAATGCTATCCATGTCCTGTGGTCTCTGGAAAGCCTACTGTCCATGAACTTTGTGAGAAAGCCCCTGCCATCCCCACCATTCAGTTCCACCCCATCAAAGAAAGGTCTACAGGGATGCAGCTATTCACCTGAGATTTGGGCACCCATCCTGGCTTTATGCTTCTCCCCCATGTTTTGGGCCCCCTAGACCTTCAATGGTGAGTCATCATCAGTCAGAGACTCCACAGCTATTTAAATGAAAGAGAATCTCTGGCTACAATCTGTGAGTAGTTAGCCAGATGGTGTGTACAAAGCCCAGATTTACATTTCAGTGTCTCCTGACTTGTACCCACAAAGTTTTGCTGCTGATGATCTGTGTGTTATCTGAACCTACAAAAACTCTTGATGCTTCCTTGTGAGGTCCAGACCCAGGCTCTGGCCCCAATCTAGGATGGTTCCTGGATGCCCAGCTACCTGCCTGCTTCTTGTTCTCCATTGGGCATTTCTCTGCCCATTTGACCTAATCTGTTCTCTTTCTCCCAGTTTCCTCCTAACACTCCATTCCTCTTAGTCCTTCAATTTCCAATGTAGCCTCTCCATGGACATCCCCCCATACACTTGGCACAATCTGTGTGTGCATGAGGGGGTGAGAGTGGGGAGGGCCTGCCACGGGGGCTTCATTATTCCCTATCCCATTCCTTTCAGCTTCCTCATTTCATAGCTCTTCTCTGTCACTCTCTGAGGGTGTCACACTTTGCAGTCATGCAAACCAAAGAAGGCCATGTCCATTATGGAAGGGTGTCCAGGCAGGTGAGTGGCTACTTGGCTTCTGCAAGGTTGAACAGGCAGAGCTTGAACAGGTAAGATACATAGAGGTACCAGCAGCTCCATGGAGACCTGAATAATACACCCAAGGTTCTGAGTCCTGACAATCACCCAAGGCTCTGAGTCCCTCCACCAGCCAGGCCTTGGGGAACCAGAGCAGCCAGGACTATTACACTACCTACTGCGCAGAGCCTCAATCCCAGGGGATGAGGAGACAAAGCATGGTTACTTCTCTAGTCTCAGAACCCCTTTATATTCTTAAAAATTATTAATAATCCCAAATAGCTTTTGTTGATGTGGATTTAATCTATAACATGTTATCATATTATAAATTAAAAGTATTATCTACTAGTATTCATCAATTTAAAAATTAAACTATGACATATTTCATGAAAATATATTTTCCAAGCAAAAAAGAAAAATAGTGAGAAGGGTGGTATAGTTTTACATTTTTGCAGATCTTTTTGTCTGGTCTAATAGAGGACAGCTGGATTATTATTCTGCTTCATATTGAATCAGCTGGCTATCCCTGTCCTGTAGTCTCTGGAAACCCCACTGTCCATGTGTGAAAAAATGAATAAGCAATTAAAGTCTTTACATGATTGTGGACGTTGTTATGAAAATGGACAAGCACTTAATGAGCAGAGACGTGAAACTGAGGTATCACAATTGTAACAAACATTACGTTCATATCACAAGCAGAGAGCTGAATGTTGGAATATGGTGAGTTATCAGGAAAACAAACTTTCAAAGGTATTGCTAGGAATTATTTAGTACAGCCTTCTCAATTGTCAAATGGGGAAACTGATATGTGTGCAAATTTACAGAATAATCAATTTGCATAATTAGCTGAAGAAGTCAGCTCTCAGACCAGAAGACTCATCATAGCACTGCTTTTCAAACTACTGTCTGCTCATAAGTCTTTGTACTTTATGAATTCTTCTTCCCTTTAGTAGATTTCGTAAATAGTCCATGTAGACCAGTTACAATGTGGGTTCCAGGGAATTTCAAAGACTGGCCTAGGATCTGATGTCCATTTTTCTCTTGGATAGCATTCTGGGTTCCTGAGTTCTGAGCTGACTCGCAGGTGATGTGCTGTCAAGCTATGTTTACGTGTATTCCTATAACTCTCTCTTGATGTACAGGGCCAAGAGCTGGTGGTTTCCTAACTCAGATACCCAGCAGGTACATGGACCTCTCTGAGCATTAACAACAGCATCTAAAAATGAAGAAAGATAAGCCTTTCGTGGGGGTTCAAGTGTTAGCAGAAATCACTGCTTACAAAGACTCTATTCCTCATAGTATGAGCACCAATGGAATCTCTGCCTTAACCCATTCTACAAATTCTATAGATGGAATGACCACCACTAGTGGGTTGTGAATATATATTTTTGTAGATGGTAAGGAAAATTGCTACAAAATCCAACATTGTGTGTTATGTATCTAATCTAATAATCTAATAATAAAGGACTATGCAAATTTGTCCATTACAGCGTCACGTCACTACTGGATCAGCAAGCTGCATCCCCTCCCTCTACTCAGGCAGCTGCAAGGCCTGGGGTAAGATAGGATACCATAGGAGGGGATAAGAAAGGAGAGAGAGAGGAAGCCAGGCCTGCATGCAGACGGGACGAGAGGAGAAACAGAAATACAGAAAGGGAACAAGAAAAAGACGCAGGAATGCAAAGGGAAGGAAACTGCATGCAGAAGGGGGTGGCGACCGTGGGGGCGCGGAGCAGGTGTGCCCGGTGAGGGGTGGGGTGCAGGCGGCACGGAGCGGGGATCCCTGCCCAGACACGGGTGGAGGGTGATGGCGGCAGGGAGGTGCCCACGGGTCTGGGATGGAGTGGAGGACGGTATGAGGCCTTCTGGGCAGAGGCGCTCCTGCTTCACAGCAGCAGCGCCCAGACTGCGCGGGCCTTGGCCACCCGCGCTGGGCTGGGTATCCCGGGCTGGGAATGGGAGCAGGACAGCAGCGGGGAGGCCAGGGAAGAGAGGGCGGCGAACACTTGGCCGGGGCTGAGCCCTGGGCTGAGGGTTAACACCCACCCCTCACCAGAGCTTTAAGAAGGGAAGGAGGAAGGGAAGAACTTTATAAAGGAGTCAGTAGAGAGCAGAGTTAAAGAAGGAAAGAGGATGTGTGAGTGAACTATAGGAGATATAACGAAAATCAAGTATAGTTGTGTACTGGAGACAGGTTTTAAAAGTAGGAGTCAGAAAAGAAAAAAGATAAATGATAGTGAAAAATTAGGCAGGTAGATAGATATTAAAACAGTGGAAGTAAATAGAAAATAATGTGGATGAGAGAGAAAGAGGGAAGGAAGAAAAGTGTTAAAGGGGAGCCGGTAGAGCTTAAAAGGAGAATGGGAAGAAGGAAGAAATGGACGAGGGAGCAAAGCAGGTCTGAGGAAGGAAGTGAAGAAAAAAATTAAAGTGGGAAGGAGGGAAAGGGGAGGGAGGGAAGGGTAAAGATAAAGAAAAGGAATGTGGGGAGGGAGGGAGGGAAGGAGAAAGATGGGAAGAAGGATGATGGAACAGAAGTAGGAAATAAGGAGGAAAGGAAAGTTTATAAATGATGAGTCAGTAGGAAAAAGATGTTACATAAAGGAGAGAGAAAAATTGTGTGGAAGGGAGAAGCCAATAAGGAAGTCAAATACAATTGTGTGTGAAGGGGATAAGATTTAAAAAAAAAAAAAAAAGTTAATAGAGGCAACCAGGCCAGCAGGGGAGGGCAGTTAGGGGGATCAGGCAGGCAGGCAGAGTGGTTAGGGCAGGCAGGCAGGTGAGCAGTTAGGAGCCAGAGGTCCTAGATTGAGAAAGGGATGTCCAACTGCCAGTTAGACATCCCCTGAGGGTTCCCAGATTGGAGAGGGTGCAGGTCGGGCTGAGGGACACACCCCCCCCCACTGTCCATGAATTTCGTGCACTGGGCCTCTAGTAAGATAATAAGTCTGAAAGAATTATCTACTAATGATTAAAATTATAAAGGCCAGCTTGCTATCATTCTGCAGTTTCCAATTCACATTTATAAAGCAATACTCTATTACCAAATACTTTCTTTTTGACAAATCAGTTACTTTGCTTTAACTGTATTTTTAAATTTTTATTTTATTTTTAATTACAGTTGACATTCAATATTACATTAGTTTCAGGTGTACAACATGGTTGTTAGATATTTATATAACTCATGAAGCAATATCCTGATAAGTCTAGTATACACCTGGCACCATACATATTCATTACAATATTATTGACTATATCCCCTATGCTGTACTTTGCATCCTGTGACTGTTTTTATAACTGGCAATTTGTACTTCTTAGTCACACCTCATCTCCCCAATGCCCTTCCCATCTGGTGACCATTAATTTGTTCTCTATATATGTTTGTTTCTATTTTGTTTGTTCACTTATCTTGTTTTTCTGATTCCATATATATGGTATTTGTTTTTCTCTGTCTGACTATTCCACTTAGCACTTTAACTGTATTTTGGGAATTACACATGCTGAGTTTGGCATCTCTACTTCAAATGCCTAGATTTACGTGGATCCTCACCTGGTTCTACATTCAATCCAGAGGTACCTGGGCATTCCCTGTTTTCTCACGTGAAGACAGGTAAAGGGTGGGTCAGACAAGAGTCAAGGCCATACCCTAGAAACTCAGAAAGAGAAAGACATGATGTGCCCTGGTTTCCTGTTAGTGGCTCAGGACCTCAGACTCTTGTTAGAGGTTAACTGAACATGTGTTTATAGGGTTATAAACTGGAATGTTTTGTCAACTTTTGATAGCAAAATGTCCTGTCTACCTATCTATCCTCAACATCCACTTAATTATCAACCTGGAGCCAGGCCCTTTTCCTGGGATGTCAGGCAGCCCAGATCCTCCGTGGGGCTTCCTGGCCAGCATGTTTGCATTCTGACTTTGGCAGCAAGTGGGACTGACAACCAAGCCGCTTGAACTGGTTTGTCCCATAATTGCTCAGCACCTGGATGCTGCCTGTACCTCACCATGGACCATATGACTTCATCTCTCATCCTTTGACTCCTAGAGAATAAGATGAGAATCTTTTGAAGATATTAAAATAAGCTCCGAGGCTTAGGATGTTCCCTCCACATCTGCTGATAATCAGAAAAAAAGAGAACAGTGGCAGACAGAAATGTAGAATTTTATGTTAAAGGGAAAAGACTAGGTTAGCATAGTCAGATCAAAAATAGCTTTTATTAAAGTATTATGATAAAATGTGTCCTTGGGTACTCTTTAAAAAAAAAGAAAGAAATAAGCATTTCTGGGACTCTGAAAGGCCACTCTGTGTCACCTGGTAAGCTTTTCCTTTTCTGGGATGAGTGTGTGAGTGTATGCACATGAAAATCATATTTCCCCTCTTTCACTGGTTTCAGTTGTTTTGCTGGCATCTCAGTTTAAGGACTTTAAGTCTCATAATTTAATAAGTGCAAATGGAGTGAGTCATCTCTGTGTTGATCCCAATATTAATAAACTCTGATCCAAAGCTACAATTCTAAAAGGATGGAGTTTTATCTCCCTCGTCCCCACCTTTAATACTGAATGTAAATTGGCCCACTGTACATTCCCAGATCAAGCTCAGAGCTCAATTTAGATTTGCGCACATTCAAAGTTCTTAAAGACCTAGGCTCTATTCAAATGTGAGGTTTTCACTGCGCACACAGCCTTAATCAAAAGTAGAGCTGTATAGAATGGTTTAAATTTAATCCAAATCTCGGTGAATTTCATGAATCTGCCTGCTGCAGCTTCACGGGAGTGGAGTCATAAATGCCATTTCTGCGTTTATGCATGATGGGGCACGGTGCCGCTGCATGGGCTCCACGGCAAATGCCCAGGGTTTTCTCTTCCTTCGTGTGATTTTCAAAGCGTGAGCAACATAAAACTCATTTTATTGATTGATAATGGGTAACAGAGTATGACTTTTCCTTAAGCAGGCTTTAGTAGTAACTAGTGTGGTCCATGGGCGGTAGTATTAGAAATGTGAGGATCCAAAAAAGACAATATGTGTGCAATAACGAATAATTTGGTGTGTGTGTGTGTGTGTGTGTGTGTGTGTGTGTGTGTGTACGTACACCTACATGGTGATGGATGTGGGCTTGGGGATGGAAAGGGCTTCAAGGAGGAGAAAATAAAGTCGTCGTCAAGGAGTGGACTTATTCATCTCACACAGGGAGAAAATACTGAAATGTATGTAGGTTTTAGAATTTTGAAAATATAACAGGCAAAATGCAGCTGATTTGAAATTTTAGTATTCAATTAAACATACTTCTGCCATCTCTTCTCATACTACATCTAAAAAAGTCAAATACAAGTCAAGGGCCATTTGTCAAGGAGTTATACAGGAAAATTGAACTTAAAAAAAGTCACTTAACCCTTGTGTATTTAAATAGCTTTTAATATTCCAAATGGAAACTAATTTTTAAGAATGAATCGACTTATGAAGGAAGGTACACACAGGACAATGGAAAGAACTGGAATGGGTAAGGAATGGCTTTTTACTTGAACAAAATGAAACGTTTCCATGTTACACACACCTGTAGGCTGGCCCCAAACAATTCTCTGATGAGGACAACAGCATTTAGTTGGCAATTTGAGTAGCTTCCTCAGCACCCACCCAGTGCCCATGCCCTCAGTGGGGTCTCTTGTTTTATGTTCTTAGAGGTACCCTCTGCTCAGTTTTCATTTCCTCTTCCCACTTCCCTGTGAGTCCCCCATAATGGCATTAACAGACCAATAGCCTGAGCCTTGTTGTGGACTGGAGAACATCATCGAGTCCTCACCTGCATCACACGCAGTGTTTTAATCAGGGAATACCTGTGGCTGTCCCTTCTCCCCTTATCTCTGCACAGCAAGTGTTACTTTGTCTTATGCCAGAGAGAAGTGGTAAAAATGAAATCTAATTAGGAAAAATTTTCTCTTAATTAAATATGTGTGTTTAAATCAGATTTATCTCTCTATATAAAGAGCCAGGGTCTGTAACATCAAAAACGACTGAAGGCTCGATCAAATACCGAAAGTCAGTCCTGCAGTCAGTGCTGTGGGCACCTCAGCGGCCCAGCACTGACTGCCTAGGGGGCTGTGATCAGGCCCGGAGAGAAAAGTAGGTCTGATTGCAGCCTCCATGTCAGTCAGTGCTGGGCTGGTGTCACAGAAGTCAGTCCTGGAGACCCAGCACTGACGGCTGCGCTGCAAGTGCCTCAGCGACCCAGCACTGACTGCCAAGGGGGCTGCGATCAGGCCCAAACAGAGGCCAGGAGAGAAAAGCAAGGTCTGATTGCAGCCCCCATGACAGTCAGTGCTGGGTCGGCGTGGCAGAAGTCAGTCCTGCAGTAAGTGAACAGAGGGTCAATTAATATCTCTTTGAAAGGAGTTGAGAATATAAAGTACAGTGTAGAGCAATTACTTATATTATTTCACATAAAACTCTTTTCAACTAAGATATTTTCCTTTATTTAAAATGTATCTTTATTGTTGAAAGTATTACAGATGTCCCTTTGTTTTAGTTGTTTTTTTTCCCCCCCATTGATCTCCTCCACACTGCACCTGCTCCTACAGGCCTTTGCCAGACTTTTGTCTGTGTCCATGGGCTATTCCTATCTAATAAATAAAAATCTAGAAAGATTTAGAGAAAAGAAAATAAATTATATGTCGGGTAAATATTGAACAGAAGAGCTGAAGTTGCTGCTGAATACTGGATACAGGCTTGAAGCCAAAACACAACTCATGAGATAAAGTTAGTCATTGTAACATAACAAAAGGTTCCTTTCACTAAAGAGATAAGATGGTTCCCAATCTTATACACATAATAGAACAGTGTGGGGGTTCTGAATGAGCCTCACCAAGATGTGTCTCAGTAGTATGCAGATTTTTGAGCTAAGGGCAATTTTAGCTTCAGGCTCAAGTGAAAATTCTGCCCCTCCCTTTAACTACCTAAAAAAAATTGAGTTAGAAGCCTTGCCCATAATAAGACATTATCCTATATAATAAAAGGCTAATATGCAAATCAACCAAACAGTAGAACAACCGGTCACTATGACATGCACTGACCACCAGGGGGAAGATGCTCAATGCAGGAGCTGTCCCCTGGTAGTCAGTGTGCTCCCACAGGGGGAGCACTGCTCAGTCAGAAGCCGGACTCATGGCTGGCTAGCGCAGCATTGGTGGTGGGAGCCTCTCCTGCCTCTGCAGCAGCGCTAAGGATGTCCGACTGATGGCTTAAGCCATCATCCCCTGAGGGCTCCCAGACTGCGAGAGGGTGCAGTCCAGGCTGAGGGACCCCCTCTCCAAGTGCACAAATTTTGTGCACTGGGCCTCTAGTTGGATTATAATTTACATACAGTAAAAATCACCTCTTGAAGTGTAAGGTTCCCTGAGCTTTGACCAATGTTGACAGCTGTGTAATTACTACTGTAATCACAACACAAAACATTTTCATCAAACCCAAAATGTCCCCTCATGTCCTATATAGGCATTCCTGCCCACATCCCTAACTCCTGGCAACCACTGATTCGATTTCTTCACAGGTTTGTCTTTTCCATAGATGTCACCTACAGAATTGTACACTTGGTAGCCTTTTGTGTCTGGTTTCTTTCACTTAGCATCATGCTTTTGAGATTTACCACACTGTTTGTCTGTGTGTAGAACCGTAGCTCTCCTGATTTTATTCTAGCTAAGTACTATTACTTGCATGCAGAGAACAAACTCTGTTTGTCCATTCCCCAGTTGATGGACATAGGGGTTGTTTCCACATTTTGACTCTTATGAATAATGCTGTCACAAACATTTGTGTCCAAGTGCTTGTGTGCATGTATGTTAACTTCTCTTGGCAAATACTTAGGAGAGAAATGACTGGGCCGTGTGGTAAGTGCATGTTTAACTTTTTAATAAACTGCCTAGCTGTTTCCCAAGCTGATTACATCATCTTACATACCCCCAGGAGCCTACAAGAGTCTTGATTGATTCATATTTGCTAGAAGTTGCTACTGTCCATTTTTCTCCCACTTTTTTAGACATCCTAATAGATGGATAGTGGTGTCTCATTGTGGTTTAATTTATGTTTTCATGATGACTAATGTTGAGCATTTTTATGGGCTTATTAGCCTTTTTTTTTTTTTTTTTTTTTTTTTGCTAAAGTATCTATTCACATCTTCTATTGATTTATTTAAAGGGCAGTTTTATGTTCACAGCAAAATCAAGTACAAGGTACAGACTTTCCTCACATGCACAGCTTCCCCACTAACAATATCCCCCACCAGCTGGTACATTTGTTACATCAATGAACCTATGTTGACTAATCATGGTCATCCAAAGTCCAGAGTTTACATTAAGGTTCACTCTTGGTGTTATACTTTCTATGGGTTTGGAAAAATGTATCCATCATTATCATGCCATACAGAGTAGTTTCACTTCCTAAAGTTCCACTGTGTTTCTCTTACTTATCCCTCTCCACCTCAACCCCTGGCAACTACTGATTTTTGCTCTCTCCACAGCTTTGCCTTCTCCAGGATGTCATAGAGTTGGAATCACACGTTATGTAGCCTTTTCAGATTGGCTTCTTTCACTTAGCAATTTGCGTTTAAGGTTTCCCCATGTATTTTCAAGGACTGATAGCTCATTTCTTTATAGTGCAGAATAATATTCCATTGCCTGAATACACCACAGTTTATCTATTAAAGTTTATATCAGTTGTTGTTGAGTTGTAAGTGATAATATTTTATCTATTGTTTTCAAAATTCCCAACTCTGAAGGAGATACATTGGATATAGGACAACATCCTTATTTTGGAGTTAGCATTTCTTTGAAAGATGGATTTCAGTCTTTATCTGTAATGTCATATGAGGAATGCTGCCTCACATTGCTGTGCTTTGGTGCAAAACTGGAGTTTTATAATATTTCCTCATTAATGAGGTAATGGATGTGAAATCTCCTGATGCTGTGTCTGGTACCTGGTAAATACTTGATTGATTTTAGTTGAATATAAATATGAATTATATTTTTTATATTCTGTGAGTGTACTACATTTCTGAGATGAGGAAAAGAAAATGAAGAAAAGAAATGCAATTATCTGACACAAGATAAGTTAGTAGTGCTTTTTATTCTGTAATGTAATAACAAAGGGAAAGGGCAAGATAAGTGAATTTAATAAAATACTGTACAACATTGAGTGTTTGTATATATTAATGGTGTACTTAATGCATAAAATATTGTATATGTAGCAAACAGAGATAATTAATTTTATTCCCTATGAGACCCTGCTTTGTTTCTCTTGGCCGTAGTGTTTGCTAAGGCAACTCCAAACGACCTTCCTTGTCGGTGAGAAAACACGTGGTTTGTTTTGCCCGGACAAATGAGGCCAATCTGCTAGTGTGCACTTGAGTTTTGTGTGTTTTTTTTTCTCTCAGAAAGTTGATCAAAGAAAACTTTTCAACAAAAGGATATAACACTTTCTGAAGACTATCACAGAATAACTTGTTCTGAGAAAATAATGGTTAAAATGTTGCATGAATGTTTATATTTTTTGGACATCTAAGGTATTTTCCATAATTCACATTCTCTGAAAACCATAAAACGGCTGAATGTGCTGGAATAAAAAAGGAGGCAGCTTATTCTGCTTCTTCTCTGATCACCACCAACATGGACAACAAAGGGGGGAGTATATTTCTATTAAAAACCATTTCTAAAGATCCTGTTTTTCCTCAGGAATGGTTAATGTAACATGCTTTATACATTATTGTGCCTAAGAAACACAGTCTTTCCTCCTTACTCTCACACTATTCCACTCACAACACGCTGACACCAGATTGTGGGTTTCTCCCCACACTAAGCTATCCTACAACAGCAGGTGGGTGTTCTACAGTTTAACTCATAGCATGAGATCCCACAGGTTAAAGGCTCAGTCTCACCAGAATGTACCCCACTTCAGATGCCAATTGCAAGTAGCTGATCCCCAGGTTATCCACATCGTCTGTCCAATTCAGCTACAGAATGGAGGTTCCCACAAACCTATTCTTGGGTTCAATTAATTTGCTAGAGTGGCTCACAGAACTCAGGGAAACACTTACTTATGTTTGCCAGTTTATTAAAAGATATCATAAAGGATACAGATGAACAGCCAGATAAAGAGATACACAGAGCATGGTCCAGAAGGGTCCCAAGTGCAGGAGTTTCTGTCCCATAGACTTGGGGTGCACCACCCTCCTCTGTGGATGTGTTCACTGACCTGGAAGTTCCCCTAGTCCTGTACTATTGTGATATTATGGAGGCTTTCTTACATGGGCATGATCAATTACTAACTCTATTTCCAGCCCTTCTACCGCCTCTGGAGAAGTAGGGGTAGGGATTAAAATTTCAACCTTCTAATGTCAGATTTATCTTTCTGATGCCAAGCTCCCATCCAGGAGTTCACACAGAGCCATCTCATTAGGGAAAAAAAAAAGATGCTCCTAGTGCTCTTATTGCTTAGAAATTTATAAAGGTTTTAGGAGTTCTGTGCCATGAACAGGAGGAAATCACCATATATCAATTTCCCAAGGCCCTCCTGTCCATACTGTCTCCCCTCACTTCTCCTGTCACCGTGTTCTGTTCCCTCACGAGCTGTTGAAGCCAGGGGATAGCCTGGGAATATCAGTGAGGCTGCAGGTGCCTATTGTCAACATACCATGAGTTAGCATGAAGTCATGTTTCCAATGATGAAACTCATTTTCATGGCAGACACATTTACTATGCCTTGAAGGATGGAACTTATTAAATTAAAACCTTTAGGCTTAAATTTATCTGTCTCATCCCCCACCCCACCACCACCACCACCAACACACACACAGAAGGCACACACATGCCTCTAAGTGCTGTGAAGCAGAGGCATGGCAGAGTTTCCAAAATACAAGAGAGGAAAAAATCTTAATTACCAGTAGATATAGAATAAAATCTAATTCTGATGAAAATAATTAAGGCCACTTTTAGCCCATTGGCAATTAACAAATGGTAAATTTTGCCTATTCCTGGCTGCTTTGGCCATTTGGATCATTAATTGCCTTTTTCAATCTGTAGCTAAAGTCAGTTGTCTCCAAGTTAAAATAATTTACAAATGAATTCTCATTCCCTTTCTCTGTATGCACTTAGTTACTGTATTCAGGTCACTGCAAATGTCTGTGTATTTGCTTGTTGACTAGAAAAGGAGAGACCAAAGTTTATGCACTACCTTCTGCTTTAGCACTGCATGTGTTATTCATTGTCATCCATTCGTTAGTAAATACTGATTGGTTGCCAATTTGATGCTGGTACAGGCTGAGCACTAGGCATCCACAAGCCAACTGCACAATTCCCTGTACTCAGGGATAAACAGTCACCAGTGTCATCCAACAGAACTTTATGTGATAATGTGAATGCTCTATATCCATGCTGTGTAATATGGTGGCCACCAGCCAGGTGGCCACTGAGCACTAAAATTCTGCCTTGTGCAATGGAGAAACTGAATTTTTGTTTTTACTCTATTTTAATTAATTTCAATTGAATGACTAATGGGTATTGCACTGGTGGCTACTGTACCGGTTATAGTGTGTCTATGCAGAGATATAGAGAAGTCAAGAGGCAGCAGCAATTTGTGATAAACAATATGTGGTAGGCAGAATACATACCTGTCCCCTATTAAAAATGTGAATATGTTAGGTTACATGACACAGAAAAATGAAAGTTGTAGGTGAAATTAAAGCTGCTAGTTTGCTGACTTTAAGATGGGGAGATATCCTGGATTATCCTCCAAGTAAATGTACTTCAAAGTGAAGTTCAGTATAGACTAATAATGGAACCTGTACATGCCTCCTTCAGTATCCACATTCAATATATTAGCACAGCCTCAGAAAATATTGGAATGTTAGAATGTGAAAAAAATCAGAGGGTTTCCTGTGGACTTCCCTCCCAAGGCAGGACCCTATAACAAAGTACCACAGACTGGGGGAAAAGGTGCTCATAAACAACAGACATTTATTTCTGACAGTTCTGGAGGCTGACGTCCAAGATGAGAGCATGTCCTTCCAAAGGGCTTCTCCAGTGTCCTCACATGGCAGAGAGAGGGTAAGAGAGCTCTTTTTCCTCTTCTTAGAAGGGCACTAATACTATTCATCAAGCTCCTTTGCATGACTGCAGCACTTCTTTAAGGCCTCACCTCCTGACACCATCAGGAGTTAGAATTTCAACGTATTAATTTGGGGGAACACAAACATTTGGGCCATTGCACTCCTGAAGCACAGTTGTCATGGGGTCACAGAATGTTCCCTGGGCCCTTCCAGGGACAATAAATCTTGTAGAAGCTTTTCCATTTAGTCAATTAACATTAGTTAAGCACCTGTTGTGTGGATAATATTTCAATAGCTATTGAATGAGATAAAAATGGACTCTATAATCAATGCCTTTAAGTCACCCCCAACAATCCCCCATCTCTACATGCAAGAGCTACCCACCCCTCACATTAAAAGGGAAGGAAACTTTTATATTGTGGACTGACCTTGTGACTTCCTTTGCCCAATGGCATGTGGTGTAAGTGACACTGTGGGGCTTGTGAAGATGTCCAAGGTAAATTAATGAGCTATTAGAGGCCACTTGGCAAGAAGCAGCAGATGATGAGGGACCATCTTGACATACCAGGTGCTGCTCAGCTCCCAGCTAGAGAAGCCTCATAAGTGACATGGGATAAACCCTAGTGTGTTGATTGACAACTTATATATTGCTTCATTCTAAGCGCCAAGGTTAATATGATCACAAATCGATCTTTGAGAAATATCTTCTACAGGTTGAAAACATCTCCCTCACAACGTGGAGGACATGTCGCATTCATAGAACACCATTAATGACAGTGACTGTTTAAAGAGTAAAAATACTTATGTTTTTCCTTAAGAAGATTGTTGTTTTATGTGTATATTGGAAACTTGAACTGCTATAATTCAATCTCCAGTGCAACCTGGGAATGAAATGATGTGTTTCACCCCAATGTCAGTTTATTACTAAATTAGAATTCAAACACCCAACAGCAGCTCTGCCCTGACTTGTGTGTGTCAGGGTGGGGGGTGAGGCAGGCGCTTCATTCAAGTCAGCATCTTGGTCGCCCTACTAGTAAATGGCAGTGAGGACACCGCCCTCATGAAGTGAGAACTGCACTTGGATGTTTTCACATACATGCAAACTGTAAAGTGCTTTGAAAGTGCACATGGTACTGTGGACAATATATTCTTACATCTAAAAAACATCTATTACAGATGCTATGCTGGATATTTGGGTGTAATACTGCTGAAATATGTTTAGTTAAAATAGTGGCATAGAATATAAGAAAGAAACAAACCAGCAATGTAAGTAAAATCTTTTGAAGTGTCCAATAATAGCAAATAGAATAAAGGAAACCCAAAACCTCCGTGAGCTAAGGTTTCACAGTCAGGGGAAGGCTGGGCCCCAGGCCATCTTGGCAGATTACAAAGTGGGATTTTAAAAACTTTTACTCAATTGGTTGGTGGACAGAGGGGTGATAAACTTCTTTAAGTGAACTATCTCAAAGTTGAGTGCCCTTTCATTATAATGACTTCCATGGAAGTTTCCAGAAGCCCTATGGCCAAGTCCTGTTGTTCTCAATGATTTAGATCCCATTGTGAAATGGTATGTAGCTTGTGCTTTCCTAAATGCTTTTTCCAGATGCAACACCCTATCTAGAAATGGTTCCAGCCCTCCTGCACCAATGCCACATACACTGCTATGAGCTGCAGAGTATCCCCAAGGAAGTCCTAACCCCCAGTATGACTGTGTGACTGTATTTGCTATAAGGAAGTAATTAAGGTTAAATGAGGTCATTGAGGTGGGGCCCTGATAGGATAGGATTATGGTCCTGATAAGTAGAGATACCAAACCTCTCTCTCTCTCCCTCTCTCTCTCTTTCTCATATATATATATATATATACACACACACAGTAAGAAGGCAGCTGTCTACAAGCCTGGAAGAGGGTTCTCAGAAGGAAACAAAACTGCTGGATCTTGATGTTGGACTTCCGGCCTCCAGAATCATGAGAAAACAGATTAACAGATTTCTGTTGTCTCAGCCCCCCAGTCGGAGGTATTTAGTATGGCAGCCCAAGCAGACTAAGGCAGATTTCACTAAATTCTTAGAAAGTCTCTTTGCAACTGACTGTAATTATGTTATTGAAATTTCTCTCTGGTATCCCTAGGTTGCTCCCCTTTGCTTCTACAATGTGTTGATATGCATCCAAAGATAATACAACTCTCAAAACGTTAAAGGAATAAATCACTATACAAAAAAAAAAATATTTTAAGGCAGAGTCAATTTTATATCAAGGGTTTGTGTCCCAGACACACAGCTAAAGTGAAGGGTGATTTTTCTTTCTTTAAAAATAAACCTGCATTTTAATTTGAAGGAAAGTTTGGTTTAAATTGTTTTCTTTACTTTATTTAACCTGATGGAACGTGCTCTTTTCTGCTTCATAACACTTTTTTATAATATTGTATTTTATTCAGCCGACTTTTTTCCAGAAAGCAAGACTTGATTTAGTATTTTCTATTTCTGCAGCAGACACTTGGAAGAACATTGGGCATGGTGTTTACTTTGGGGACAAAAAGCCTCAAATAGGTAATTAGACAAATTCCCTTAAACACACACACACACACACACCAATTTTCCACCAAGATCTGTTTTCATACAGAAAAGCCCACTAAACCTTAAAACAATGCTCTAGTGTTCAGTTCCTCCTTGTGCATAAATGCAGCACAGCCTGTAGGAAAACACCTCCCAGGAACAGGGGTGCTCAGGTACTCAGGACAACTTAAAACAGAAAGCAGGAGTGGCCATGAAGCCTCTGCCTGCATTTAAATTTCACCCCATCACTTGTCGCTGTGTGACCTTGGGTAACGCTCTTAACCTCTCTGAGCCTCTATTTTATTTCCACATCTGGAAAAGGAGATCCATCCCTCCCTCACAAGGTCATCATGATCAAATGAATTAATATGTGTCAGGTGCTTCTAACAACATCTGTGATGTGGCAATTGCTCTCAGGGTTTTAGCAATTATCACTCTTTGATCTATGGCAGTGGTCGGCAAACTCATTAGTCAACAGAGCGGCAAACCACGGCTCACGAGCCGCATGTGGCTCTCGAGCCGCAGTTTGCCGACCACTGATCTATGGCAAGAGAACTGATTAGGTCACTGGCTCCCTATCCCTGTGAGAAAGAGTTCTTAGAAAATGTCCAGGCTGTTCTGCCAGACCCTCCAGAATACCCTGCTATGACTCTCTCACCTGCTTCTGTCTCGTTCACTCACCTCTGGCCATATAGGCCTCCTTGCTTGCTCTTGAGCACCCAGGTTCTCAGGACTCTGAGCTGTACCCCCTCCTGGAACACTCTCCTCCTGGTGAGAGCACCACCAGCTCCCTCTTCCAAGTCTCCACTTCAATGGCACCTGCTCCATGGTGCCAAGCCCAACCACACTACTTAAAATAGCAACATCCATCCCATACTTTTCATGTTTCTGACTTGGTACTTTTCAATTGCCAGCACATTGTTTTATTGACATTTAAATTCAGTTCATAGCTGATGTCTGTTGTGTCCCTTAGCTATGAAGCAAGCTCCATGTACCTTCATTGATGCTTCTTGAGGTACATAGTAGGCAGGTGATACATATATTTTGGATAAATAAATTGATAGGGTTAATATCTCAAAAGGCAAAAAGGTATTTATAACTCACTAAGTTTGGGAAATGTAATCAAGTCTCTGTAATTGGGAACTCTGTTAACCATCCGGAATATTGCCTAGTGATGTGAAGGAATCTTTGGGCATCAGTGTGCATTGAGGAGACTCAGGTCCCCGACCCATGGTCCCCCCCCTTCTCCAGCCATCCAGAGGAGCCACACTGAGCTTCCTTCCTTCCAAGCTCTCAGCTCTTTCTGTAGAAGTTCAATTGACTTATTTGTGGAAGAAATTGGATTATTGTCCCTGCTTGTTCATGACTCATTTAGGACTGGTCTGATGTCGCACTGTACTCCACATCCGGTTGTCTCCCAGTGGGGCCAGGAGATGGGGGCCACTCCTCTGCCACCTTGATGGTGACCCTGCAGGTGTGGACAGTACAGAGGGGAAGGGACAAGGTGCCCTGACGCCTGAGGTCAGAACAGCAAACTCCAAGTCAACTTTTCCAGAAACAGAGCAGCTATTTTAAGGACTGATTCTTGTATGTCTCTGATGTGGTATCATCCATCAGAAAGAATAGTGTGTGTGGCATTAGGCTTGACCATGGTCCCAACCTTATATAGAGAAATAAACTGAATAACATGCCCTTTCATAGCAAATCTTCAGCTACTTTTATTTTCTCCTCCAAAACCCCAATCCAGCACCCTGATTGCAACTGTCCCTTGATAAATGTTGCAGCAGAAAAAAAGCAAAAAACAGATACTGAATATGATTTTAATCATAAATATTCTCTGATGTACCCATGGGGAAAATCATATATAACTTTGTATTTTGTATTAATTGGCTTAGAGTTGAATATTTATAATGCAATCATTTTTAAAGAACCTAGCAAATGATATTGGAAAAATTATGCATTTGCTGCCCGAGCATTTGATAATGTGCTGTTTCTCTACTGGGAACAGTGTATTATCAGAGCAAAAGACTGAATGAGCTAAATTGCTAGATTAAGAATTTTGAATCACTGACTCTTGAGAAAAGGAAGAGTTTTTATTGTGAGGTCAGCCAGTAAGGAGACAGGAGACAAGTCTCAAAGGTGCCTCCCTGATCCAGGGTTTGGGGTGAATTTGTAATGGTTTCAGCACCAGATCTTCCTGGACAGCGGACCTTCCTTTCTGAATAGATTCCAGAGCTCAAGGTCAGCTCATGTCCTGTGGATCTGTGGGCAGTGGAGGAGACATGGGGGGGAGATAAGTTAGGGGTTCACAGTGTTACCCATGAGTGGGGTACACTTTGATTCCTTGTCTTGTTAGAAACAGGATTTAACCAGATTGATCTCATTCTGTGGTTGCAAAAGAATTTAAAGAGGTCATATAATGCAATGTGATGTGTGTTTTTTTTTTAAATCTACATTTAATCAAAACTCACCTTGAAACTCCAGTATGTTAAACTTGACTGAAATAATATATCTTGGGTAAGATTATCTCAACCAGATGTCATCTCAACATTCTAAGGGCTCTATATTTTCTAGCCCAAGGTCAATGTTAAATATTGGCCACTATTAAAAACCACAAATGCCTTCAGGATATGGAGATTTGGGGAAGGAGGGGGAGATTCCATCACAGTCTCATAGCTCTAAAGCTGAGAACTGTCCTATGAATATGAAGATGAATTGAGAAATACTGCCTGTACATTGAACATGTTATCCTTAGGGTACACACATGGCATGCAGACCATATTCTGTTTGCCAATAAAAAGGAAGCAGCTCTTCCTTAGCACCCACTGGAGAACACCACGGAGGGGTCAGTGCAGGAGACCTGCAGAGATTCAGTGATTGAAACTGGTTCCTTGGGCTCTACAATGTCGATGGGTGCCTGCTATCAGGGGCAGCAAGGCTAAACACTGATGAAAATCAGAAGCCAGCCATTTCCGTAGCAGAGGGTGACTCCAGGCCTGTGGGATGGCATTTCAGGAAGACTCAAAAAGGTTGGTGTGATTTTTCCCCCTCTCCTGAATTCAATTTAAACAAAGCAAAAGCCACCCTGTATCTGTGTTTCTGGCAGTGGGGCTGCCACTGTTTATCAAGTCAGGGCAAATCCAATTAGTTTATGGCCTACCTCGCAACCTTCTGAACCTGTGCCGCTTTGAGAAACTCAACAGTCCCTGCCAATATCTCATTTCTCCTGCGGCTGATAAGATCAGCTGAAGATATTCAATGGGCTGCTTTTCACTTCAGCCCTGGCTCCTTGTCCCCGCCAGCAGCAAGGAAGCACAGTGGCCAGATCTCATTTTCCTACATGAAATAGGATGGCAACTCCAGGGCCTGGAGAGCGTGCTGGGACCATGCGATGGGCCCCGGTGCTGGTGACAGGGTGGCCTGATCCCCCTTATCAGGGCTGGCCCACAAAGGCAGCCGGCCCTGGTGATTAGAATTCCTGGGTGCGCAGCATCAGGCCTATTTCTGTCACACAGACAGATTGAGGCTTTCACTCAGGCTCGCGAATGAGTGACACATGGCCCGACCGGGAGGACAACATTGTTATTTGAGTTAAGAAATCAATTTGTATCAAATGTACACTGTAATTTATTTGTTGGCTTTGAAGGGAACCGAGCTGAGATAAATGGGCGCGGGCTGCCTCCTTTCCCCCCTCCGCCAGCTGATAAAGTTCTTCTGAAGCCCCCGATAGCTCCAGTCACAGCCAAAGTGACAAACATGTTTAAAGTTGCACAGTGATCTTTAAATCTCAAAAAGAACACCTTGTCGGACATGATAGAACATTTTTTACCTTTTCCCTCTATCTGTCAGAAAGCTGCTGTGACACATTGCTTTAGTATTTTTGCTGACATTTTCTTTATCAAGCACATCTGTTTGTGGTCGAAAGATGCTTATTCCTATTTTCTTCAATCTACAGCAGGCTAAGAAACTGCCGAAGGAGGGAAGCAGGGAGCCAGCGGTCCCAGCACCACACTCACAAACCTAAGGTGCTGCCTCTTGTTTGGGGTTTTCAAATGTTGATTGTGTTTTAACATCATATTGTTAAGCTTCTCTTTGTCAATATGTCTCTTTTCTTTCCCTTCTCCTCCTACTCCTCCTCCTTCTTTTCCCCCTCCTCCTCCATCACATTGGTCTCCATCTTCATTTCCATCACCATCTCCATTCCGGTGACAACTTTGAATCAAGAAATGTCCATTTAAGCACAGTTTTATTACGTCTGTGTACATTACATACTACTAAGCAAGGGTATAAATCTGTATTACTATTAGGATGTGAGTTAATTAAAAATACAGTATCACATAATATATAATAATTATGAAAACCTGGTAACATATGGAAGTTAACTGCTAAGCTCAGAGCTGATATCTGCAGACATTCTCAATGTATTGATTCCTTATTGTGAAACCAAACTGTTTTTAGCTTGAACTTGCTGTGTTCTTGATTAGTATCCTGACCATGCCCAGACATTGTTTTGAGATATATAAGTTTCAGTCAAAATCTCGTGTGCTTGGGAAGTGACAGGAAAACCTGAATGAGAAGAGTTAAAGTCATTGTTCAAACAATGTGCCACAGTTAGCATGTTCTCGGGATAGATAGATAATATGTAACATAGGACCAAGAAGATGGACTTGAAGAGAAAGAAATATTAAAAATGGACATTTATAGGATCCTGGAACAGTTTAGAGTATTTGTAATTTAAAAAAAAAAACTTAATTAAAAGTTTTACATTTTATCCTGGATGGTAAAGAACTGACAGGCATTGTTATAACACAAAATGCTTCATTCTCCAGCAGAGTTTAATTTAGATAAAGTCAGGCCTACTAAATGTGGTGATGCTGTGGGCTGGTGGGTCAGGCTCCAGAGTCCTTGCAGAACAGTGTTTGGAGGGAGCTGGGTGAGCCCAGCAGCCACTCTGGGAATCACATTCCTCCCAAAAGGGTTTCAGGTTCAAGTGGTCCTGGGAATCTATAGACTATGTGCATGCCTTTGACCACCTAGCAGAGACATGTGACGCCATCAGAGTTGGCCAAGTGGTTGTGGGAGCTGGGCATAGACCCTGTCCAGTGGCCTTGAATCCCCAGCCCCTTGGGCACCAGCCACAGTGTCTGCAGCCACACCGAAAAACACATGCACTGTACACTTGTCTCTCTTTCTTTCCTTCCATCCATCTGCCTGCAAGGTCAGGAGATGCTCTGAGTAAAAATGACTTTTAGTGTTGAAAATCATTTGTTACAAAGGATTTCACAGAAAGTCAACCGAGAAGAGGATTCTAAGAGGGAAATGTATCAGCAGGGACTGTAAAGAGCGCACATCCATCCAAGGTGAGCTGGCTTGGGTCTCAGAAAGGAAGCCCTGCCCCACAGGATGGGACTGGGCTACAGGGCTGATAGGCAGAGGGTGGTGTGTGTGTGTGTGTGTGTGTGTGTGTGTGTGTGTGTGTGTGTGTGAAACAGAACTACTCCTGCAGGAACCTTATAAGCAATTTGGAAACAAGGTTTCCAGCTACACCCTCATTCTTGCCCCTACCATGGTTTAATGAGAATCTACTGTGTCATTGAGTCATAGTTATTGACAGCCTATTAATTTGTCTCTCATCTACTATAGTTCTCATCACATTGTTTTTCTCTCAAATTAGAACATGTTTCTTGGAAAACAGAGAAGAGATCTTATTCACAATCTTATACTCAATACGTGTTATACTCCCCTTTGCCAGAATAAGTATCAACACATGAAAGAAAACAAGGGAAGTAAGAGAGGAAAGAAAGATATTCCCATAAAAACAAAACACAGGAATTGGATATCCTATCTAATAAAAGAGTAATTTACAAATTGACCATCACTCCAAGACACAAGATGGCTGCCCCCATGTGGACACAAGATGCCTGCCACAAGATGGCCTGCAGGGGAGGGCAGTTGTGGGCAGTTAGAGGTGACCAGGCCAGCAGAGGAGGGCAGTTGGGGGGGGGACCAGGCCTGAAGGGGAGAGCAGTTGTGGGCGATCAGGCCATCAGGGAGGGCAGTTAGGGATGACCAGGCAAGCAGAGGAGGGCAGTTGGGAGGGACCAGGACAGCAGGGGAGGGCAGTTGAGGGAGACAGACCTGCAGGGGAGGGCAGTTGTGGGCAATCAGGCCAGCAGGGAGGGCAGTTAGGGGTGACTGAGCCAGCAGAGGAGGGCAGTTGGGGGAGACCAGGCCTGCAGGGGAGGGCAGTTGGTGGGGGGAACAGGCCTGCAGGAGAGGACTGTTGCGGGGAAGACCAGGACAGCAGGGGAGGGCTGTTGGGGGGACCAGGCCTGCAGGGATGGGCAGTTGTGGGCAATCAGGCCAGCAGGGAGGGCAGTTAGGGGTGACAGGGCCAGCAGAGGAGGGCAGTTGGGGGAAACCAGGCCAGCAGGGGAGGGAAGTTGGGAGGGACCAAGCCTGCAGGGGAGGGCAGTTGGCGGGGGGACCAGGCCTCCAGGGGAGGGCTGTTGGGGGGGACCAGGCCAGCAGAGGAGGGTAGTTGGGGGAGACCAGGCCAGCAGGGGAGGGCAGATGGGGGGGACCAGGCCTGCAGGGGAGGACAGTTGGGGTGGGGAACCAGGCCCTCAGGGGAGGGCAGTTGTGGGGACCAGGCCTGCAGGGGAGGGCAGTGGGGGGGGCAGGCTTCCAGGGGAGGGCAGTTAAGAGTGACCGGGCCAGCAGGGGAGGGCAGTTGGGGCAATCAGGCCTGCAGGGGAGGACAGTTAGGGGCAACCAGACTGGCAGGGAAGGCAGTTAGGGGTGACCAGGCCAGCAGGGGAGGGAAGTTACGGGCAATCGGGCCGGCCGGGAAGCAGTTAGGCGTCGATCAGGCTGGCAGGGGAGTGGTTAGGGGGTGATCAGGCTGGCAGGCAGAAGCAGTTAAGGGCAATCAAGCAGAGGCACATAAGCAGTTTTAAGCCAGCAGTCCTGGATTTAGGCCAGTGGGATCCGGCCTAAACGGGCAGTTGGACATCCCTCTAGGGGTCCCAGATTGGAGAAGGTGCAGGCTGGGCTGAGGGGCACCCCCCAATCCGTGCACGAATTTTGTACACTGGAACTCTAGTATTCTATAAAGAACACATTGTTTAAACAGTCCTTAATCACAGTTTTTTTAAAATATAATGGAAATATAATGGGTCTTATTAATATATAGATTTGTTACATTCTTTAAAAATTTCATGATACAAGTTTTAAAATATCTGCTCCTGTATCTTCTTTTTTTATTATATATTTTTTTCTTTTTTTTTCTTTTTATTTTATTTTTTAAAGTATTTTTTTTATTTTTTAAATTGTTTGAAGTATTACAAATAGTAGTACATATGTCTCCTTTTTTTCCCCCATTGACCTTCCCCCAGCCTCCCTTTCCCCCCAGTACATGCCTTTACCTGCCCGCCCCCCCCCCCCCAGTGTTTTTTATCCATTGGTTATGCTTATATGCATGCATACAAGTCCTTTGGTTGATCTCCTACAGCCCGCCCCTCCCCGACAACCGCAACCTCCTCTGCCTTCCCGCTGTAGTTTGACAGTCTGTTCAATGCTTCTTTGCCTCTGTATCTATTTTTTTCCCCATTTCATTTTTTTTTAAAATATCTTGCCTCTGCAGACTAGAAATAAACATATAATAACAAAAAATGTTTGAGTCCCAATTTCCATGTTCAACAGTTCTGAGTCCCCGTTTCAATGTCAAACAGTTCCTTAAGTGTACATGTCAGCAATGATATCTGGATGGTGGGCACATGGTGGCAATGCAGGTCCGACCCTCTCTGGTTTGGTCCTAGGCAACTTGCTGCGACGCACAGCTGCTGACTGCTAGTGTGGCAAGGCGTCATCAGCGTCTTCCATCTCTGGACTGTTTCTCCTCTTGTCTTCGTGGTTGGAGCAGACCTGTCAACTCCTCTCTGTTGCAGGAATCCACATGGTCTTGGAGTTGTTTTCTGAAAATATACAAACATATTCTCGACCAAAAGTTAATAAAGGAATCTGTTCTATATAATTGATTAGGGATCCTTTTTATTTTTGCCCAAACCATTTTCCTTTGTCTTATTTAGACACCATGTGTGTTTTTCATGGGTGTCTTGCTGTTAGCATTACAAATGAAAACTAATTTTGTAAAGTAAAAGTTTTCTAGATGTAATTTACTTAAAGGATATTTTTCCTTACATGATATTACCCTTCTATCCCCCCTTTTTTGATTAATGGAGGCTTTTGTAACTTTTATAATGCAGTCTTGATAACTTTAAATTTTAATTTTTTGCACAAAAATATGACTGCTTTAGTTTCATTGCATGTTTAGGAATTTTACCATGAGATGAACTACCAATAGAAATTTTAGTTACCACATTAGGAACAGCTTTTTGTCCAGTACAATTAAATTTTCTTGAATATTCACTTATTTCAATTAGCCTATTTAAATTAATCTGAAAACTTGATTATTATTTTACTGTCAAATTTAATACTCTACCAACAATCTTAATTTACCCTGTAAATATTAGTGGAAAGGATTATTTGCATTCTTGAGTAGGCCCTGAGCATTCCTGGTGCTAGGCTGGATTTAGATATAGGGCAGCTGCTGTCGGCCAAGTCTCTATCCGTTACCTGGGTCCCAATCCGAGCTGGGCCAAGTCACTGTCTGTCACCTGTGTCCCGATCTGAGCTGGGCGTGGGAAGCAAAGCAGCCATGGGGGCAGGAGACCTCCCTCAGACGGGGTGAGGTTTCAGGCCCCTGCAAGGTTGAGGGGGTGAGGGTCTGTGCCCCACCTCTGTTGATCCCCAAGTTCTCTCCTGATGGCCCCTCTGCGACTGTGCCTGTCTTATGTTCTTCCTTCCCTGAGGAATCTTACCCGTCTCTGGCTAACCAGTCATCCTCCGGGGCCAAGCAGGGTGATGTGAGGTTCAGTTCTGTCTCCTTGGTAGCCTATGCCCCCATGGGCTCCACGCCCAGTACCTGCCTTGGGATCCCCTGGCCTGCTGGCGGGGCCCCGGCACTGATCACATATCTTGGGGAACTTAGGTTTCTTCTCCAGGGAGGGCCCAGCTCACATGATTGGGCGAGAGACAGATCCATGGTACCAGCCACCACGAGGCTTCAAGCTCAGCATGAACAGAAAGCTCAGGCAACAGCTGAGGGCAATTGGATTGTGAGAAGAGGGTCCCTCTTGGCACAAAAGGCAAGAGGGGCCAATATAGAATGCTCAAGTGCCTTCCCAGCGCCTTTATTTCTTCTGAAAGGGATTATATCCTTTCATGTCTTTTTTTTTTTTTTTAAATTGCTTCCAAACATTCCAAGAATTAGTTTGTAAGTTTGTTTGGGATAATTGTACAGTATGCTGTTGTAAAATATCTAAAATTATAATGACATTGTAGAATAATATCATGTAAGGATATTCTTTGCTCTAGGCCATGGCAATTAAATTTCAAACTGGCTGTCAGTTTCTTTTTGTAACCTTATATAAACTTTGTCAGGGAGGCAAAAACACAAGTTATTCCCCCATAACCCCCCACCCCCTACTTATGTCCCACCCCCTTGTTGTCTGTGTCCATTGATTAGGCTCATATGCATGCACACAAGTCCCTTGGTTGATCTCTCCCCCTTACACCCACCCTCCCCTACCTTCCCTGTGGTATGACCGTTTCTCAGTCTCTGGATCTGTTCTTGTTCATCAGTCTATGCCGTTCATTATATTCCACAAATGAGTGAGATCATGTGATATTTATCTTTCTCTGCCTGGCTTATTTCACTTAACATAATACTCTCCATCTCCATCCATGTTGTTGCAAATGGTAGGAACTCCTTCTTTTTTACCGCAGCATAGTATTCCATTGTGTAGATATACCACAGTTTTTTAATCCACTCATCTGCTGATGAGCATTTAGGCTGTTTCCAAATCTTAGCTATGGTGAATTGTGCTGCAATGAACATAGGGGTGCATATATCCTTTTTGATTCGTGTTTCCAGTTTCTTGGGATATATTCCTAGAAGTGGTATCACTGGGTCAAAAGGGAGTTCCATTTTTAGTTTTTTGAGGAAACTCCATACTGTTCTCCACAGTGGCTGCACCAGTCTGCATTCCCACCAGCAGTGCACGAGGGTTCCTTTTTCTCCACATCCTCGCCAGCACTTGTCATTTGTTGATTTGTTGATAATAGCCAACCTGACAGGTGTGAGATGGTACCGCATTGTTGTTTTGATTTGCATCTCTCTGATGATTAGTGACTTTGAGCAGGTTTTCATATGTCTCTTGGCCTTCCTTCTGTCTTCTTTCGAAAGTGTCTATTTAGATCAGTTGCCCATTTTTTGATTGGGTTGTTTATCTTCTTTTTGTTGAGTTGCATGAGTTCCCTGTAAATGTTGGAGATTAAACCCTTATCATTGATATCATTGGCAAATATGTTCTCCCATGCAGTGGGCTTTCTTGTTGTTTTATTGATGGTTTCCTTTGCTGTGCAAAAGCTTTTTATTTTGATGTAGTTCCATTTGTTTATTTTCTCTTTGGCTTCCATTGCCCTAGGAGCAGTATCAGTGAAGAAGTTCCTTCGGCATATGTCTGAGATTTTTCTGCCTGTGGATTCCTCTAGTATTTTTATGGTTTCCCGTCTTATGTTTAAATCCTTTATCCAGTTTGAGTTTATTTTTGTGTATGGTGTAAGTTGGTGATCTAGCTTCATTTTTTTGCATGTGTCTGTCCAATTTTCCCAACACCATTTATTGAAGAGACTGTCTTGACTCCATTGTATGTTCGTGCCTCCTTTGTCAAATATTAATTGAGCATAGTGATTTGGGTCAGTTTCTGGGTTCTCTATTCTATTCCATTGATCTATATGTCTGTTCTTTTGCCAGTACCAGGCTGTTTTAAGAACAGTGGTTTTGTAATACAGCTTGATATCTGGTGTTGAGATCCCACCTACTTTGTTCTTCTTTCTCAGGATTGCTGCAGCTATTCGGGGTCTTTTTTTATTCCAGATAAATTTTTGGAAAGTTTGTTCTAGGTCTGTGAAATATGTCGTTGGTATTTTAATGGGAAGTGCATTGAATTTATAGATTGCTCTGGGTAGTATGGACATTTTGATAATGTTGATTCTACCAATCCATGAACATGGTATGTTCTTCCATCTGTTTATGTCTTCCTCTATCTCTTTTTTCAGTGTCATGTAGTTTTCCACATATAGGTCTTTTACCTCCTTAGTTAAGTTTATTCCTAGGTATCTTAATTTTTTTGGTGCGATGGTAAATGGGATTGCTTTTTTAGTCTCTCTTTCTGTAAGATCATTATTGGTATATAGAAATGCCATAGATTTCTTGGCATTAATTTTGTATCCTGCTACATTGCCAAATTCATTTATTAAGTCTAGTAATTTTTTGATGGAGTCTTTAGGGTTTTCTATGTACAGTATCGTGTCATCTGCGAATAAGGACAGTTTTACTTCTTCTTTTCCAATTTGGATGCCTTTTATTTCTTCTTCTTGTCTGATCACAATGGCTAGTACTTCCAGCACTATATTGAACAGGAGTGGTGAGAGTGGGCATCCCTGTCTTGTTCCTGTTCTTAGGGGAAATGGTTTTAGTTTTTGCCCATTGAGTATGATGTTGGCTGTGGGTTTGTCATATATGGCTTTTATTATGTTCAGGTATGATCCTTCTATTCTCACCTTGCTGAGTGTTTTTATCAAGAAAGGGTGTTGGATTTTGTCAAATGCTTTTTCTGCATCAATTGATATGACTATGTGGTTTTTATCTCTCAATTTGTTTATGTGATGTATCACGTTTATTGATTTGCGAATATTGTACCATCCTTGCATCCCTGGGATAAATCCTACTTGGTCATGGTGTATGGTCTTTCTGATGTACTGCTGGATCCGATTTGCCAGAATTTTGTTGAGGATTTTGGCATCTATATTCATGAGGGATACTGGCCTGTAATTCTCTTTCATTGAGTTATCTTTATCTGGTTTTGGTATTAGGGTGATACTGGCTTCATAGAAGGAGCTTGGAAGTGTTCCTTCCTCTTGAATTTTTTGGAATAGTCTGAGGAGGATAGGTTTTAGTTCTTCCTTGAATGTTTGGTAAAACTCCCCTTTGAAGCCGTCTGGCCCCGGGCTTTTGTTTGCTGGGAGCTTTTTGATGACTGCTTCAATTTCTTCCATAGTTATTGGCCTATTGAGATTTTTAGAATCTTCCTGAGTGAGTTTTGGAAGGTTGTATTTTTCTAGGAATGTGTCCATTTCCTCCAGGTTGTGTAGTTTGTTAGAGTTGTTCATAGTATTTTTTAACAATCCTTTGTATTTCTGTGGGGTCTGTTGTTATTTCACCTCTTTCATTTCTGATTTTGTTTATTTGGGCCCTCTCTCTTTGCTTCTTGGTGAGCCTGGCTAGAGGTTCATCAATCTTGTTTATCCTTTCGAAGAACCAGCTCCTGGTTTTGTTGATCTTTTGTATTGTTTTTTTGGTCTCTATGTCATTCATTTCTGCTCTGATCTTTATTATGTCCTTCCTTCTGCTCACTGTGGGCTTTTCTTGTTGCTCTCTTTCTAATTCTTTGAGTTGTTGAGTAAGATCATTTATTAGCATTTTTTCTTGTTTTTTGAGGTAGACCTGTAGAGCTATAAACTTCCCTCTCAGGACTGCTTTCATTGTGTCCCATAGCAATTGCATTGTTGTGTTTTTATTGTCATTAGTCTCCAGGATGTTTTAATTTCTTCTTTGATCTCGTTATTCACCCAATCATTGTTTAATAGCATGCTATTCAGCTTCTATGTGTTTGAATTTTTTGGAATGTTTTTATTATAGTTTATTTCTAATATTATGCCATTGTGGTCTGAGAAAATGCTTGATATGATTTCAATCTTTTTAAATTTGGGGAGACTTTGCTTGTGACCCAGTATGTGGTCTATTTTTTAAAATGTCCCATGTGCACTTGAGAAGAACGTATATTCTGTGGCTTTGGGATGAAATGCTCTGAAGATGTCAATTAGGTCCATTTGATCTAGTGCATCATTTAGAATTGCTGTTTCTTTGCTGATTTTTTGTCTAGAGGATTTATCCAGTGATGTCAGTGGTGTATTAAAGTCTCCTACTATGATTGTATTGTTGTCAATCTCTCCCTTGATGTCTTCCAGGAGTTTTTTTATGTATTTGGGCGCTCCTGCATTGGGTGCATATAAGTTTACCAGAGTTATATCTTCTTGTTGAATTGCTCCCTTTAGTATTATGTAGTGGCCTTCCTTATCTCTTGTTATGGCCTTTACTTTGAGGTCTATTTTATCAGATATAAGTATTGCAACCCCAGCTTTTTTCTCATTTCCATTTGCTTGAAAAATGTTTTTCCATCCCTTCACTCTCAGTCTGTGTGAATCCTTTGCTCTGAGGTGGGTCTCTTGTAGGCAGCAAATATATGGATCATGTTTTCTTATCCATTCAGCTACCCTATGTCTTTTGATTGGTGCATTTAATCCATTTACGTTTAATGTTATTATTGACAAGTACATGTTTGTTGTCATATTTTTCCTTAGTGTTTGTGTTTCTTTTTGCCTTTCTCTTTCTTCTTTTTACAGCAGTCCCTTTAGCATTTCTTGCATTGCTGGCTTGGTAGTGATAAATTCTCTTAGCTCTTTTTTGTCTGTGAAGCTCCTGATTCCACCTTCAATTTTGAATGATAGCCTTGCTGGGTATAGTATTCTTGGATTCAGACCCTTGCTTTGCATCACTTTGTATATTTCATTCCATTCCCTTCTGGCCTGGTGTGTTTCTGTTGAGAAATCAGTTGATATTCTAATAGGATATCCCTTGTAGGTAACTTTCTGTCTCTCTCTGGCAGCCTTTAAGATTCTTACTTTGTCATTGGTGTTCGCCAATTTAATTATGATGTGTCTTGGTGTTGGTCTTTTGGGGTTCAACTTGTTTGGGACTCTATGTACTTCTTGGACTTGCATAGTTTTTTTTTCTTGCCAATATCAGGGAAGTTTTCTGTCATTATTTCTTCAAACAGGTTTTCTATTCCTTGCTTCTCTTCCTCTCCTTCTGGTATCCCTATTATTCTAATATTGTTTCGTTTTGTGTTGTCCCACAGCTCCCTTAGGCTCTCCTCTTGCTTTTTAAGTCTTCTTTCCAGTTGCTGCTGTGTTTGTGTGTTTTTTCCTACCTTGTCTTCTAATTCACTGATGTGGTCCTCAGCCTCTTCTAGTCTACTGTTTAAGCCTTCTAATGTGTTCTTTATTGCAGCTATGTCGTTCTTCATCTCCTCTTGGTTTCTTTTCATGTTGGTGACATTCTCATTCAGATCCTTATAGTTCTCATTGAGTTGTGTGTATTTGTCATTGAGTTGTGTGTATTTGTCATCCATCCATTTAAACATCCTTATAACCATTACTCTGAATTCTTTCTCTGTTAAGCTGCCAACTTCAATTTCATTTAACTCCTTTCTGATGATTCCTCTTTTTCTTTCCTTTGGGAGTTGCTTTTGTGTCTCCCCATGTTTTCCTGTAATGTTTTAATTGTAGATCCAATTGCTTTGCTACCCAGGTTCTTTTGGTGATGGTGCTACTGGTGTAATCTCTCAGTTCTCCTGGGCTTGGTAATCTAGTGTAGCTCCCTACTTGAGCTATTTGGGTTTTCTTGATATAGGCCTGCAAGCTTGAGAGGCACAACTGCCATGTCTAGAAGTCAGCAGCCGTGAAGGGGAGTATCCCATTTTTTGCTGTCTTGCACCCTTAATTGAAATCACGCGTGCCCAGTGGGGACTCACAGTGGCACCAAGGAACTGTCTGTTGGGGTGATGTGGCTCAGGGGGCCTGCCCTCTGGACAGGTGTGACTGTGATGCCCAGAGTTCTGTAGTTATGGGGTGGGTAGACTCAGCTTTCGCTGCTGCACCTGTTGTGGATAGGCGCTTACTCCCAGTGGTGGCTCACAGGAGCACCTGCAGTAAGTTCGCCAGCGAGGCCCACTGAAGCACTCTGAAGGGCCCTGGTGGTGTAGCTGTGTAATTGAGGTTCCTAGCTTCTAAAGATATCTCTTTACGGCAGATCCTATGGCCTCAGGGAGTATTCAGGTTCCATGGTGTTATTCAGGGTGAGATCTGGGTGTGGCTATATTGGTTGCCTGGAGACTGGAGGGAGGGGCTATCTCTCAGGAGAAAATGGCCACCGGGGCTTAGATATGACTCAGCACCAGACTCACTTCCACCTCTCCTGGACTGTCCGCTGCCTACACTCCCCAGATTCCACAAGCTCACCCCTTCTTCTGCACCTCTGCCACAGGTAAGTGTCTTTATCCTAAAGATCCTACGAAATAGGTTCAGTGTAGAAAGGTGCAGGCCCCAGTGCGAGGAGGGACCATGTCTCTGCAAGTTCCTCTCTTGCCGTCACTGTGCTGTCCGGCAGCTCTTCAGGGCTGCCTTTGAGCTCAGATCCCAAATCCAGACTCCAAGGTCTACAATCCCCTACCTTCCACAGTCCCGTGGACTCCCCCCCCCCTTTTTTTTTCCAGTCAGACGCTTTGTCTGTCCTCAGGGACGCGGCTTAGCGTCATGTAGTTTCTCCCCAACCTTCTGGGAACAGAGATCTGGCAGAATCTACTGCCTAGATTTTTTATTTTACCTTTATCGGGGGGATCTCTGCCATTCCCAGCTGCAAACTGTCTCACCAGCTGCGCCTCCTTCACCAATTCGGGCTGGATTCCACTTGTTTCAGCTGCTCCCTCTATTTGCTCCGGGACAAGGCTCAGGACACGTCCATCTATTCCGCTGCCATTTTGTCTCCCCTCCTGTATCTTCTTTATCTTTTCAAAAACTCAAAAAAATTATGTCCATATTTTGAAGATCATCAGCAAAAGGAAAAAATATTCCATTCAAAATGACATACTTGTCATAAGTATACATATTTCAAAATTAAATCTGTGTAGAAGTCTATATTTTAATGTGTGTTAGTCTTCATTAATATCATGGACATAACATTTTTATCCAGTGACCTATTTATACTGAGTTTTATTCTACTGAGGCCTGTGTAACAGTGAATTTCAATGAAATGTATATACACCAGGTGTGGGTGAGCACAAGTCGCCATTTTGGAGCAGATTGAACTTGTGTGGCTTGCTTTACAAGACTTGGGGTATGAAGAGGGCCATGATTTCCTGGAAAGTTAAACAGTCTTGTGTCCTGGGCTCACTTTAATGGGAAGAGTTATTTGTGTCCTGAGCCTACATCCTAGTGATCCCTGGTCCCACTGGGACTAATCACATCATGTTCAGGGCCCTGCAGAGTATCAGGGGTCTGCTATAAGGGACTCTGAAACATCTGGCTCTGCCTACTTCACAAGACAGTAGTGGTAGTCAAATAGAAGTAAAGCCCAAGTTACTGATGCCAACATCTGTCACTATGGCTAAGCCCTTCCTGCCTGCAAGGCTTCTTCACAATTACCAGGTTCCCAGTAGATGTCTCCACGCCCACCCTGTGTTCATCCTTTGCAAACATCTAGTCATTGGAACAGTACCTGTCCAGGCCACCCCTGTGGTCACAAAGATGCACCTTACACATCTGTCTGTAGCAGCTATTACTGATTATGAAGGAGGAAAAACAGGCCTTCTAAATTCAAGCCAAACATGGTCAAGTAGGTGCAGAACCAAAATGATGAAAGCACTGCTTTGGTGGACATCTGCCTTTTTTTATTTAAATTCTTTATTGTTTAAAGTATTTGTCTCCTTCCCCCACCCAATTGACCTCTCCCCAGTCACTCCCACCCCCCAGCACAAGCCCTCACCCCCCCTACTGTCTATGTCTATTGGTTATTCTCATATGCATGCATACAAGTCCTTTGGTTGATCTCTTAACCCCTCACCCCCTGCCTTCCCTTATAGATTGGATAGTCTGTTCGATGTGTCTATGTCTCTGGTTCTATTTTTGTTTATCAGTTTATGTTGTTCATTATATTCCACAAATGAGTGAGATCATATGATATTTATCTTTCCCTGACTGGCTTATTTCACTTAGCATAATGCTCTCTAGTTCCATCCATGCTGTTGCAAATGGTGGTAAGAATTCCGTCTTTTTTACAGCAGTGTAGTATTCCATTGTGTAGATGTACCACATAGATGCAAATCAAAACAACAATGAGGTACCATTTCACATCTGCCAGAATGGATATCATCAACAAATCAACAAACGACAAGTTCTGGCAAGAATGCGGAGAAAAAGGAACCCCCTTGCACTGCTGGTGGGAATGCAGATTGGTGCAGCCACTGTGGAAAACAGTATGGCGTTTCCTCAAAAAATTAAAAATGGAACTTCCATTTGACCCAGTAATCCCACTTCTAGGAATATATCCCAAGAAAACAGAAACACCAGTCAGAAAGGATATATGCACCCCTATGTTCATAGCAGCACAAATTACAATAGCTAAGATTTGGAAACAGACTAAGTGCCCATAAGCAAATGAGTGAATTAGAAAACTGTGGTACATCTACACCTGCCTTTTTTGATGGCTGCCCAGCATCTGCTGAGCAAGCAAGCATCTTATATTTGGGGATTTCTTCACATTATGCATTTACCTCCCCAAAGTCCTGGTGGGAACTTGATTTCTCAAACTGTCTTGCTACTGGGATGCTGCACTATAAGAAAGGCTTCCCAGTTAGTTGTTCCATAGGGGCCGCAGTTTATAAGGGAGCCCTGGGAGGCAGGAGGCCTCCATTGGGGAGGAGGCAAGAATGGCTATTAACCATTTTTAGAGTGGCAATGGTGGCAGTTATGGGGCCTGATGACTAGCATCTTGGCGTGAGCATTCTGGGTTCTCCAGGATCTGTATGATGCCTAATAATCTTGAAAAAATGCCATTTTCTGATTTAGGTGGTGGCAGTGAGTTCTGCTACTTATAATTAATTACAATTTGCATGGTAGAAGCTGAGCCAGAGGTTTAGGATTCATCATAATCTCGATCATTGAATCCTCTCATATGCCTCCATTCCAATGCTCAGGGTTCCCTTCCTTCTTGGTCAAAGTTCCAACTTTCACACCAGTTCCCAGGGCAGGCTGTGAATTCAACTGGCCTTGTCATTTGTCAACCTATGGGTTCAAACTTTGAGCTGGCTTTTGGATTATTTAGCCTTGATTCAGCGTGAGGGCAAGGGGTCTATTAGTAAAAAGTCCCTGGTTCTCTGATGGGGTTTTGAGCCACCGACTTGAGACTCTGAGCTCAGGACTCCTTTCTTAAGTTCCCAGCATAGTCTTAAGTAGCCAGCCCATTCCCCATGCCCTCATGTTTGGCATGTTGTTCTTTGACAGAGCCACTTGGTGCCCCAGTCCTTGCCTTCAGTGGTCACCTCTCTTCAGGGACCACAGGTATCATTTATTACTGAAAGGCATACCTGCTCTTCATAATATCAAGTGTTAAATACGTTCAAGACCTCAGGAAACTAACCAACACAAACTCCCTATTCCCTTTTTCCCAATGGTCAGTTACCTGCAAAGCAAACCATGTACACCTCCATTAGGATTCTTAGACGTAAGAGCACCATGCCCTCTAGCCAGTTAGAGCAGGAAAGAATCCACTGGGTGAGATTTGAACACCCACAAGAATAACTCACACAGTCCAGCCTCAGGCTGGATGTTCCAACCTCACACACCCTTTGGTAAAGGCCCAAGAGACCCTGTTTAAAAGTAAATGCCTTGTCCAAGGGGTGGAGCATTAGACCCAGGCTAGTCTTTTGTGCTGAGGTTAACTCAGTGCAGAAAAGGGGAGGAAAGAATAAAAAGCTCGTATTCTAGGCAACCTGTCCCTTCAAGAAGGCCGAAGCCAGCGCGCCTTTCTCTGGGGAGTAAAGGTCTGCGAAATACTGAGCTGGGGAACCTTGAAAAGCTGGGACAGAAGGACCCTCTGATTCCTAAGTGAAAAGAGGCACCAAAAGGGCAGAAAGTAGCTAAAATCAAAAGGAAGAGGCTTCACCCACCAGACTTTTCCCAGGTAGCCTCAGCTCTTTCCCAGTTATGATGCCGAGTTAAAATCTCCCCAATGTATGCAAAGATAAACCTGCAAGTTCTAGTGGGAAACATTGAAGCTTGGAGTACTATCTGCAGCTGGCGCTAGCGGTGCCTCCTCCGAAGGCAAGCCAGACCCCTGTTTCCCATCACACACTCCTGTCAGTCCCTCCACCAGGGGACCCGTGTTTCCTTTCCCTGCACGTCTCTTTCACTCTTCTGAGTTGTCTTTTAAAGAGAAGCATGCTGTCCTTATTATAATCTCCACAAAGTTTGGCTATCCTTTTTATTTATTTTCTTTTTTGCTTCCCTGAGTCTCAGGGGATTGACCGCTCATTCATCCCCTTTCTGCCAGAGCTTTGGGGTTTTCCCTGGTCAAGAGTCAACACGAAAAGGAACTTCTTAAAAATTGGTTCGCAGCCATTTAGGAAAGGGAAGGCTAAAACCGACGAGTGGAGTGTTGCCTGTCATTGGATGGCAACAGTGTCACCTGTTTTAAATCAGCCGTGTTTGTCACCGATTCAAAGCTGGAGATCTAATGAGTCTTCCAGAGCTTTGCACACACACATATGCACACCACCACACACACACACACACACACACACACACACACACACACAGACTCACGCACACACGCGCACCCGCGTCTCAGCTCCCGCTTTCTTCTTTCTTACAGATTTCCCTCTTCACACTTAAAACAGAAATGCATTTGCTCTGAGAAATCGCTGACAGCAAAACTTGCTTTGTCAAGGCGGGAAAGTTGCTTGCCTCCAGGCTGTGAGCAGCAAGGCACACAGGGACACGTGGCTGGGCTGCTTTCATGGCCTCCATAGTTTCCTGCATCTAAAACCAGCCCAGCCAGCCACGGGGAAGGGGTGTGGGCAGCACACTCTGTGCTCTGCAGGAGGGAACTTCAAAATGCACTGTTAACGAAGCGACCAAGTTCTAGGGCACCCTGAGGGGTCCCCACAGGTGTGTGCTAACAAAATAAACCTGAATGCACATCAAACTGGTACCATCTATGGTTGTCTACCTGGAAAAAAATAATCCAACAAAACCAAAAAGATATGATGTTTTGTGGTATTTGTCTTATTAATAGAATCATTGAAGATGAAATCACATTATAATATACAGCATTAATATAATTAACACATTTTTGAAGTCAAAGAAGCAGCCTAGTTTAGAGCTTGTTTTCTTCTATTTGGCCTAGGGTATAAGCCAGTATTACAACAGATCTTTATTTGGATGCATCTCATTTAAGCCAGGGATACCAGCTCAACTTGGATCAGAAAGTCCCTCCTCTGATCAAGACACAATGAAATATACGAACAAGAACAAAAACAAACAAAAAAAAGAGTTTAACTGTTGTCATTTAATCCAAAGTATGTGAGATACCAATTTCCCCATCAAGTCGTATTTATGGAGAAGCTGCCCTTCTAACCGGTGTTCATTTTCATTCATCCATGGTGTATGTGGCTTGAATAAACTCACCTGCAGGGATATGTAGAAGGTGGATGTAAATGGATAATATAAGACATTGCAAAGAATATAACCACTTGGGACTTCAGAGCATGGATTAGCCTACAAAGTGATAATACCGATGGTATAGCCAGTAGGCAAGAGTATGCCAATCCCCTGGGAAGCAGGGCCTCCCCGACACCTTCCACCCTATTCTAGGATGTGAGAAACCACTGAGATTTGGGATTGTTAGTCACAGCAATAATGCATTCTGATGGAAGCAAAGAATGACAGTAAGCTGACCGTGGAGTGGGGCTCAACAGCATTGTCTCCCAGGCATGGATCTTCTGAAAGATGGGTCTATTTTGGACCAGCCAGGCTTCTGTCCAGGGCATCTGCCAACATTTCTTTAAATTTGTTGACCTGGTCTGTCCCCTGAGTGTTGTTGGGCTGCCAGTGCAGTACTTGGGGGCTGGTTGCGTGGCCTGATTCCTGCGTGGAATGCTGCTGCGATAGATCCTGGCCTGCCACACTTTTCCTCTATGACTAATACTGAAGAACTAAAGCTCTCCAAGAATACGCTAACCAATCCCTTTAAAAATGGAGCTACAAGCCAAATGTATTGGAATCTGTCATGTGTTGGTATATAATCCAGACTACAGTATCACATCATATGACAGTTCCACACAACGAAAGGAAAGGAATGAGTCACAAAGGTTCAGATTAAGAAATCAGAGCTTTATAAGCCAACAGATAATAATTACCAGTTGGACTTTGAACTTTTAGCACAATTTTACCAAACACCAAAGTTTCTGGTATTTACCCACATTTAAAAAAAATTCTAAATCTACCAATTTAGCAGTAAAATAATTTCCAAGATAATTATATAGAGATGTTGACTCTTTATAAAAATATAAGGAGAAAAGGTTGTCCAGGTTTAGGAATAATTATGTAGGAGGCAAACACACACTCTCTCTCTCTTATCATTAGCCCCTGAAGTTACTGAGAAATTTTTACTCTAAATGGTGTAAATTAGAGGAAAACACATTTCTTCCTAAGGCATTTTTCTTGTTGAAATATATGTATGTTACAGTTGAGGAAACCAAGGTCCAGAGAAACTATCTAGTTGAGACATGGTTCCCCAGAAAGGAAGAGGCTCAGTGGTCATTTGGGTAAAGGTCTGAGTGACCACAGCCCACTGCCATCTTTTTTTTAAATATATTTTTATTGATTTCAGAGAGGAAGGGAGAGGAAGAGAGAGATAGAAACATCAATTATGAGAGAGAATCATTGATTGGCTGCTTCTTGTATGCCCCACACTGTGGATAAAGCCCGCAACCTGGGCATGTGCCCTGACTTGAAAAAGAACCGTGACCTCCTGGTTCATAGGTTGATGCTCAACCACTGAGCCGTGCCAGTGGGTCCCACTGCCATATTTTTAGGGCACTTGTGATGGGGAAGATACAACATGGTATTAATTTTTCAAATTTTAAAAAGTGAATTGGTACTTTGCACTTGTGATTCAAAACTGAGTAGGATCTGTCTCTAATGTAATATGAAATATGACAAAATAGCCCTCACTGTGCATAGTGTGGGAAGGTTTCCCTTTGTTTCCTCAGTTTTCTCATAGGAAGTAAGTTGGGTTTGGAGGCAAGGTAAAGAAGTTACAACAGTGAGGTATGGAAGAGGGAGCGAAGACACAGGTCCTTATATTTTATGCTCTTTAATGAAGCCTAACTGTATATATTTTCATATAACTGAATAGGTAATGTATATAAGAAAACTTATAGAAAATAATGAGTAATACACAGCAAATAATTAGGGTTTGATGACTCCAGGCTTTGCAGTACCTTCCCAATGGATTTTCTGGATTCTATTGCCAACCTCCAATTTGTCCCTGTCTTTAAGCATTTCCATCTCAAGAAATGGCCCCAACATTCACTTAAAGATGAACTTTAGCATCATTCCCCATGTTTTTTTTCCTTCATGTCTCATTCTGCACCATTGACAAGTCATCTCTTTCATGCTTCCAACTCTCACCCCAGTTTTTTGGATGAGGAATTACAAAACTCTGTCAGGATATAGACCCTGGACTGCATACTGGGTATCCATGAGGCCCGTGTAGATGATCTTAGAAAGTGTGTAGTCAACGTTGAAAACAAGAAGGTGTGTAACATCATAGTATGTCTCAAACTCTCTATTAATTGAGGTTTTTCTTCATATTAAATTGTTTTTAGGTTGTATAAACTGAGACTCCACAATTCCTCCATGAATATATTATACACAGTATACTGAAAATTATAGCAAATCAGTAAAGCAGTGACCAGAAAAAATGTATTTAACTTACTGGATCAAACATGACGTGAACTTTGATCTCACTGTAGAGTGTTTTTTTGTTGTATTCACTTTTATTTTTTAAACATCTTGTCTGGTTCAGACTCTTAAAAAATGCACCAGTACCATTTTGGTTCCCAACCTGTCAAGCTTTGGCACAATTTGTCAAGAAAAAGCCTAATTATGTCTGGCTTAGGGCTGCCATGTTAAACAGGAACAATTGCAGTGACTGAGAAAGAATCTTCCGCTGGCACTCAGGCAGCTCGTGGAGCATGATGGGCCCGCTGGGTTTCTTTCTATGGGCACTGACTATTTTGCATAAAGAAAGCTCCACTTGCTTTCCTCTATTTCAGCTTTCCAAGTTGTGGCTCCAGCACCCTTGCCCTGTCCTGTTGGCATCACCCAGACTCCCAGGAGCAGGGCTGCTGTGTGAATACAGAGCTGGCCCCAGACTTTCTTTCAGCCAAGACAGACTGACACTACCAAGAGGCTCATTTTGATGCTTTGTGGGTGTGCATACTTCTGCATATAAAGCTTCCTTTACTTCACTTGTGAATAGGGTCAGTAGAAAACATCATAAGTTCAACATCACCTGTCAGCATTGTAAATTATGTGAAATATTGGTATTTAATTTGAAATATCTATTGCAACTATTCCAAAACAATCTATGAATATAATATAAACATTCACATTGAAAATAAAATAATAGCAAATATGAAAGTGAAAAGACACACTAAAAAAGAATTTCCTGTCACATTTCTGTCACTGAGTAGGTGAGGAAGGAAGAGCAGAAGATAATCTGTAGGTATATAAACAAAATCACCCAAAAGAAAAGTGACAAATGGATCTACTGGTTTTCAAAAAAATTTGTGGCTCATCTGATAGTGAGAAAAAAAAGAAATTTATTTTAATGGTATAATCTATATATATAAAAGGCTAATATGCAAAGTGTCCCCTCAGGAGTTTGACTGGCAGACTGGGAGTTCAATCGCTCGCTATGAGATGCATTGACCACCAGGGGTTGGCATAGAATGAAAGAAGGCCCCCAGCCAGCAGCCAACAGCCAGGTAAGGGAGGCCCTGGCTGGAAGCCAGAAGGCACTGATCAGCCCTGATTGCCTGTCAGGCCTAGGGACCCTAACTGTGAATGAATTTCATGTACCAGGCCTCTAGTTTTAAAATTAAAAAACTATCACTTATGATATCATGAAAATACATGTCTTAGAGAAATGCTGTTTATTTACCCAGTAGTAAAGACAATAATAAAATTTCAAATATACAATTGTTTGTTCGCTCATTCATTCAACAAATACCTCTGTGTGCTTTTTGTCACTGAGTTAGGTTCTTGGCAATTCTGTCCTGTTGACCAACAAAGTCATCTTTCTTTTAAAGTTAAAGTAATAGAGTTTTTCCCCAGCTTTTTTGTATTATGAATCTTACAACAAGAAGTTATTTAACAAAGAAAAGTTTTAATAAATATTTCTTAAAAATTTATTTTTGTTTCCGGAAATGGGATGATTACCCAGTTGCCTGAAATAAAAACAAAGGCTTTGCTAAGGGTTCAAATACAACTTATGCCACATTATGAAACCTGAAAAATATTAAGCAAATCAATATATTAAAGAAGACCAATTATTTAATCAAATATGTGGTCTATATTTTTTTAAGTTTTTACTGACTTTAGATGTTCTGATGGCTGTTCTTACATCACTCTGAATGTGACTGGGGAAGGGAGGTGGGAAAAGAATGCACTAAAGGAGAGCCTTGGGCAGAGAGCTCCTTGGGTGGCTCCTTCCCTGGATGCCTTCCTCCTAATCCTCTGTCATAGGTCCCCCATCAAACCCCGTGATTCTGGCCGACTCGGTTTCCTGTGGAGGCTGAATGAATCGCCATACACTGCTGCTTAAGACAACAGACATTTATTCTCTCACAGTTCTGGAGGCCAGAAGTCCAAAATCAAGGTGTCGGCTGGGCTGTACTTTCTCCAAACTTTAGAGGAGGACCCTTCCTTGGTTATCCCTTCCAGTGGTTCCTGCATCCCTCTGATCTGTGCTTCCATTTTTACACAGCCTCCTCCTATGTCTCTCTTCTCCTCTCTTAGGGATACTTGTCATTGGATTTAGTGCCCACAGGATCATCTGGGAGGCCTTCCCTAATGGAAGATCTTTAAATAAATTCCATCTAAAAAGATCCTTTTTCCAAATAAGGTCAATTTACAGGTACCAAGTATTAGGACAAGCATATATCTTTTTGGCCACCATTCAGCCCACTACACAGGCCACCCAACCTTCTTCACTTCCATATTTTGTTCCCTGTTATACTTTCCACCCAGTTAACATATCTACAAAGTGGTTAGTGAAATCTGGGAATTTTTTAATCTGGTCAACTTCAAGTAGAAGTATGACTTGCATTAGCCCAGCATTACTGGGCACATAGCTGTCCTCCAAGTCATAGTTCTCATGAACAAAGCCCACTTACACAGGGCAACTCTCTGGCCATCAAAGAACCAACTGCCATTTCATCCTGAGATAGTGAACCCTTTGCTTCCACATGGTTTTATTCAAAGATAAAGCAGCCTCCTTTTGTGTCATCATGGCCACTGTCCACCAAGGCATCCTTTTATAGGCAGCTGGACCAGGACACACTTCTGAAAAGTCATATCAAATGGCTTCTTTCAGCTTCCACAACTGTCCTGTGCTTCTTCTTCACTGAACCCTTCTCTAAAACCATCTTCGCAAGGTTTTAACACCAGTGTTATGTTCTGCAATCCTGCTTTCCATGGACATCCCGCCCCCTGCCTGGGCATCACACCCAAAGAGCAACAGCCCTGAGTGTGGCCCTGAGCCCTCCATGCCCATGGACAATGGGCATTTGTCCCTTCCCAGGCACAGGTCTCAGAGACACTCTCAAATGAAAATCTTACCACATTTCAGATATGCTGCCTGCCTCCACCCCCACCCATGAGAGCCCTGCTACCTTTCAGTCTGAGACTGTTTTGGGAGAAAAAGTGTTTTTTACCACATGACTGAACTTTCCCATGGCCTCTCCCTTTACAAAGCACAGGTAAGTGTTACATTAAGTTGGTGTTGCTATTTAATAATTCATCCCACTTGAAATTCAAAGTGCTTTGCTGAGCCATTTATAGGGCCACTAGACTCCTGCAGAGGCCTCATGGATATTCATGATATTGAAGTTCTGTTGATTCTGGGAAGGATTTATAGGTTCCTACAGGCTATCCACTGGTTTGTCATCTCTGTCAAGTACGTCCAACCACCACAGAGTACTAGAGTTCCCATTGTTCAGAATATGGCCTTTAACAATGAAAACACCTTTTTAAAGAACGCCATCATGCTTATGAAATCCAAGACAAAATGGATGACAAATACCTTAAGACATAAAGTGGCATAATGACCCTTTGGGGGAGGGGAATTCACTCAGTAGGAAGCTTGAGCTATTGCCTTCTACTTTATAAAAGAAATGTTTGGATAAAGTTTAATACATTGGAGATCTAGCACACGGTGGTCTTTTTGAAAGAACACATGACACGTACCTGTATTTATATGAAGATTTTTTTCCCATAGGTAATTCGTGCTCACATCAAATTTCATACAGCTTTTAGTTTTTCTTTATTAGTCCTGTACAGCGTGGTCCCTTCCTAGCTATTACATATTACTTGTGTTTCTAGTTCAGTAGTTTCTCTGAGATCCCAGATATGCCCTACAGAAGGAATAATAAAACTAAGTAAAATTTTACTACCAGGGAAAATGCCCATGGCTGTAAAAGTCTTTTTATAGTGGTAATGTTTGGTTTTAATATTTAATAAGCATAAACCACCATAAAGAAGCATAACATTATGTTCAGTCCCTTGAAGGATGGTGAGGTTTGAAATTGTACAGGTGAAATTTTATCTGATGTAACTAAAAAGGCTTTGGATGTACTTCAAACTTAGATCCAAAACCCAGATGTCGTCTAGCTCCAGAGACACCCAAAGCTTAACGATAACAAGCCCATCAATGGCAGAAAGGCAGGAATTTGCAGGGATGTGGCAGTGATAAAGTCAAAACATGATTTGTTGAGAAAATAAATCTAAACCACAGGCAAATGGCTTCAGTGCTTCTGAATTATATCATAAGAAATTATTCTATTTTGAGAATTCAGTAACTGCTCCTAAAATTCCTAGAAGAATACTAAGTAAATGATGATGCTATTGTTCATAAACAATAAATACCATTCCCCTAAATATACTGTGGAGCCTAATTTAACTCTTTAAACATCTTTTTTAAATGGTAAAAATTTCACTATCAAACTACTCAGAGAAAAGAGGTCAAAGGTTACTTATTTCTACTTTGAAAGCACTTCCTTTTCTTGACTTTTACAGCTGTCAAATGACACAGATTTATGGCAATCAATTTCAGAACCCCCAGGGTTTAAGAGTTGGTTGATTTTTTTTTTTTTTGGTCATGAATTGTGTGGGTTTCCATGTCCAGTGGAAAACATTAACTAGACTTAAAAATGTCAGGGTTGAGAGATGGGGAATAGAAACAACTTAACATTTAAAAATATATATGTATCAACTGAAATGAAATTAATTTTTAGAAAGTTTAAATACAGGAAAGGTATATTTGTAGCTAGAACACAGAACAAGAGGAAAAACTTAATTTACTAGTTAAAACTGGATCACTCAGAAGAATGAATGAGATTTTTATGCTTGCTTGGAATAATGTGGGCAAACTCTGAGTACATATTTTATTAAATGTGTTATCTAAATATATCAATTTATTGCATTTTAAAAAAAAGCAATTGCATAATCATGGATTCTTCCTGGTATAGTTTTCACTGTCATTCACTAGACTGCCCCATGCATACCTGCGGATATGTTTACTGAAAGTTCTCCTGGGAGAGTTTCCAGGAGGTGTGGCCCAAGGCTAAGTTGGGGTCAAGGTTGCACAATTACTTTCCCATGTTATAAAGCTATTGCAGCTTTAGGGTCAGAAGTAGTTCAGTTGATTTCAGTGGCCAATGTCCATGTAAACTGATGATCAGGAGCTAATATATACAGAGCTAATAAGACAATCATAGAAGTTAATCATTTCTAAACAGGAACCTATAACAAATAGCCTGTATAGGATTAGTTCCACAGCTATTAACTATACATTTAGGTCCTTAGGAAATAGACAAAATCCACTAACCATCCTCAGCTCAGGTGAGTAAACATGTGCCTTCCAAGATCAACCAAAGGGGACCAGGTATGACCCCTATAAAGAAGGCAAATCAAGACCAGGACAGCCTCGCTGGTGAGCACCGGTGCCAGCCCTTGTTACAAGAGGCAGAGTGTGTGTGCAGGTATGCAGGAATGCTAATTAATCCAGGAAAATAGGAGTGTGGTAAAGCCTCCTTGCAAACTACATTATGTCATCATGACACCTATAATTCTGATAATGCACCAAATCCTATACTTTGGAACCTGACCCTTAAAGGTGTTTAATGTTTTGGAAGTTTTATGAAAGTATTTCATTCCAGCAGTGTTTGATTGCCATCATTTCAACTCACCTCTACGGATGCTGAATGGACTTGAATATTTATGCACTATTTGATGTTGAGTAACATAAGCAGTATTAAGCTAATTTAATTGTTTTAACTGGGTAATAAAATAGTCTATTAAAAGGATTATGGTCCATATAAAGGCATTACTTTGCATTTAAAACCATATTTTCCTTGCAATTTCTTTATTTAAGGCAATGACCATAAAACTTTAGTGTGATAAGAGGGAACCAAGATATCTAATACTAGTAAAACATCAGTTCCCATACTGATTCAATAGATGAAGCCCAAATATTGGATTTTTAACAGGATTCCAAAGTAATGTTGATGCAGATATTCCATAGACAACACTTTGAGGAATACTGTTGGAAATATACATTTTATCACTTGTGAATTTTCATGGGGAAAAGGAAGTAACATCTGTTTGTATTCCTGGTAGCAAAGGTCAGTTCAGAACTGTTTGAAAATAATCACCAGCATTACTTGACCTTCACACAGTAACAGGGAAGGGGCCACAGTGGTCATCACACTGTCTGCAGAGCCATCCCCTTGTGACGGAATCCTGGCATCATATTTCAGCAGCTAAAACCTCCAACCACTTCTTTTGTTTTTAAATATGTTTTTATTGATATTTTAGAGTGAGAGGAAGGGAAAGGGATAGAGAGATAGAAGCATCAAAGAGAAAAAAAACTCAATTGGCTGCCTCCCGCACGCCAGCTAATGGAGATCCAGCCTGCAACACAAGCATGTGCCCTGAATGGGAATGGAACCACGGACCCCTTGGTTCATTAGTGAACGCTCAACCACTTAGTCATACCAGCCGGGCTCCAAGCACTTCTGATTCAACCATTTAAGGTGTGTCTATGACTTCTCCATGGGCGTGACAGGAGAGTCTAGTCTTCAGATAAAAGAGCACTAACAGTCTATCTATTCATATAAGATATTAGCCCAGTGCCTGACACAAAGCACAGAGTAAGAAACATTAATTATGGTTAGCATTCCCTTTTCATTACTACATTTACCACATTCCAAGTCAATCCCCCATGATGTCAACACTCTAGTGTAGGTAATGAAACTTTCCCTGTTCTTATCTCTGTGTGGTCCTGCCTCCTCACTGGACCCTGACTGAGGTACTGCCTCCAGAGGCCATGATGATGTTCGACCCAATATCAACCCTCAGTTCTTCCCACCATTTATCTAAATCTCAGTGGCCACAGAAGGCAACCTTTGTCCACCAAATGCAAAGTGATTTCATACTCCTGTGGGTTTCTTATGCCTTCACATTCACATTTAATGGATGGACCTCTAAAACCGGTGATATAAATATGAACATTTTAATCAAATGGGAGAAATCTTAACTTCTTAACTATTGAATTAAAAAACAGTAAGAGAGATAGTCATGCCTTTTTTTTCCTCAGAAGAGCTATGAGTTTTAAAAGACAAGCAGGGAGAATTGTTATTGCTGTATTATGGATCCCAAACAAGTCTAGGTAAACATACCTGAGGTCCAGGCTGAGGGTAACACACCACTGTGCTTCTCTACTGGGATTCCAGGAAAACACTAATGCTGTAAAGGCAACAAATGATGTTTAACATGTAAGATTTCCCTTGGGGATAAAACTTCACCCAAACCAGCTCTGTTGAAGTTGTATATGTCATGGAACAGGTAGTGAAGAAAGCACACTGTCATTTTTAAGCTTCCACTTAATATTGTGTTGGGAAAGAAAAAAAAAATAACAGTGAGGGTCTTTAAGAATGCAAAAATCCTTAGAAAACTGCCGAAACCGGTTTGGCTCGGTGGAAAGAGCGTCGGCCTGCGGACTGAAGGGTCCCGGGTTCGATTCCGGTCAAGGGCATGTACCTTGGTTGCAGGCACATCTCCAGTGGGAGGTGTGCAGGAGGCAGCTGATCGATGTTTCTCTCTCATCGATGTTTCTAGCTCTCTATCCCTCTCCCTTCCTCTCTGTAAAATATCAATAAAATATATTTTAAAAAAATCCTTAGAAAACTGAATGGTTTAGGAAAAAAAGGAGAATTAGTATGTGAATGGAGAGAAATCTTTCAATGTGAACAAAATCAGCTATTATGGAAAAGCACAGTGATCAAAATCAGCTATTATGGAAAAGCACAGTGATAGAGTCAGTAACATCATCTTATTCGCATCTCCTGTGCCTCTGGTGACCTGAATTCAATGTAGAATCTGTCTCTTGCCTGGGAAGGGCCCCTGCAGTCCCTGGGAGAGTCATTCACTGGTTGCTCAGCTCCCTGAGGCACAGTGTGTCCTGTTTGGGTTCACTGTCTCCTTCACTGGAAGTGCCAGTGTCCCTTGTTGCTGTGTTTGCTCTCTGGGTGTGAAAGCATTTGGACCCGGGACCCAGGCAGGGGAGACAGAAAAATGAGGATCACCATTCATTGAACTTGCATGGAAACCATCTAACTCTAGCTAAAAAACTCTGCTGGATGTGAATTTCAGACGTGAATTAGTTATGAATTAACTCATTTTAGGAGTCCAGCTTGAAACATTTCTTAATTCAGAATCATTCCTTAAGATTTTGCTTTTCATGAGATGTGACTATTTACACTTTACCTCAACACTACCATCAAAAGCCATTATGTTCATATTACATGTAGTTCCACAAGTTCACTATTCAATTCCACGGGTGATAGGGAAGAAAAGAATGCACCCCTCCCGACTCTCGGTTTTGAAGTTTCCCTCTATTTTGCATAGCAAGATGAGAGCCACACACCAAACACACTGGTTAAATGCTCCCTGTTCTGTCTGGAATTCCCTAAGCAAATTGTCCTGGCTTACAAAGGGACCTTGATCGGTTTATGTCCATGGAGGGGTTTCTGCTGGGCCAGACTCTCACGGAGCTCACGGTGGGGCTCTGACAGGGTGATCTATGCACAGACAGTGCCCCTGCAAATGCACTGGGAGTGCGAGCCACCAACCATTTATTATCCCAAAGCCCTCCTTTTGGATGCATTGTGTGGTGCACTAACTAGGAAGAGCCCTCCATTTCTGTGAGCGAGCCACGACTGTCCCCATTGTGGGAAGCTGCAGGGGACACAAATACTTGGCATTGCCCCGCACTTTGCTTGGGAAAGTGCTCCACATCCAGCGCAGGAGACAATGCAGAAACAGCGAGCCATCATCGCAGCTACAATGTCTGCCCAGGTTCCTAAGGAGCCGAGAGTCTTACAGCACAGATGACGGAGTAGCCCAGGAAACGGATTCCCAGGGAGCGTCCCATTCGGGGAATTTCAATAGGGACCAAGGTGGCTTGTTCCAATCTGTGTCATTGTATGTGTCTGCCATAACCCAAGTTCCCAGTCTACTGAGATTGTTTCCACACACATAGTAAGAGTCAAAGAACTGATGTGTAAGCAATTCTGTCTAAGTATAAAGGAAAATGTTATAAAAATGAGTTACTCAGTGGGAGTAAGGCCTGTTAATCCATCCCGATGGTGGAAATGCATGCAAGCACTAGAAATTGTGAATAGTGTATATCCTCAAAGGATGTATATTATTAGGGAAAGACTGAAGTGAGCAGAGTTTCAAGAACCAAACCCAGCTACACGTAATTTCTATCAATTAATACAATAAAACTAAATAATCTCAATGTTTCTCACTTTAAAAACAACCATTTCATTACAACTAAAATTATTTCTCTGAGTGTATCTGGAGTCACAGATTGAATGCTCTCAGTGGGGGCTGTTGCGGAAGAGACCCACAGGAAACCATCCTACATGGACTGAAACTCCTGGTGAGTGACTGTCATGGGAAATTCACACCCCTCCCCCTCAGAATGTCACTTGAATTTGCACAAACCCAATTGCTCCCATGTACATGATGGTGGGTGGGTGAGATTCCTAGGGCTGCAATTACAAACTAACAGACGAGGTGGCTTAAAACAACAGACGTTTATTCTCTCACAGTTTGGGAGATTAAAAGTCTGAAATCAAGGTATCGGCAAGGCCACACCTCCAAGGGCTCTAGGGAAGGACCTTACTTTGCCTCTTCCAGCATCTGGTGACACCTAGTCTTCACTGGCTTGTGACTGCAATACTTACTCTTTGCTTCAGCTTGCACAGGGCCTCTCCTCCTTGTGTGTATCTCTGTGCTCAAGGTCCCCTCTTTTTAGAAGCACACCACTCATACTGGACCAGGGCCCCTTCTGATAACCTCACTTTACCTTAATTATATCTGCAAAGACCCTGTTTCCAAATAAGGTCATGTTCACAGGTGCAGGGGGTCAGACCTTCAGCATATCTTTTGAAGGGACACAATTTAGACCAGAGCAGTATAAATGTCTGCCCCTGAAGTAATACATTGGAGGGAAAATTATTCATCCCCATAGCCGTCATTTTCACATAATCATTAGATCATAAAGTCCAGTCTCCCAGCTCACCTTAGACTCACATTGGAAAGTTCTGGGTAAAAAAGGAGATTCTGTAACCCTCATCTTACTGAAGCCAGACCCACATCTGCATCTCCCTGCCCACCCCACTCTATCCCCCTGCTTTAGAGTCCAGCAGCCGCCCATGAGATTCCACCTCAGCACCTTGAAGCTGGAGGTGTAGAGTGGACTTTCAGAGGCTGTGTGTGTGTGTGGTGTGAGAGGACAGGGGGGAGCGGCCACAGGACTCTGAGCACAAGCTGTGTTGGGGTCAGGGGTGGGGAGTGGTGCCATTTCCCCAAATCCTCAATGCTGCTCCCATCATCCCTTCTCTTCCTTAGTCTCACTGGGGTTCCCACCATTCCTAACTCAGCATCTGTCTGGAACCCACATTCAGGAAGATCACTCTTCTTTAGCACATGCGGTCATGGTGGAGAAGGCAGCAGGTGAGCCACGCCTGCAGTTAGAAACAGAAGACTTCAACACTAACCCCATGGTGGTTCTGCTAGGGCCTCCTCCTGGGCCCCTTTCCCAGGTGCAGTTATGGGTGATGATGCTTTCAACAATCAGAAATCCACAGAAAAAGTTTATACCTGAGCCAGAATTAAAGTAATATCACCACATACAGTGACCTGTCTTTTCAGTGCTCCCATACAATTATTTCTTTCTCTTAATTAAAACATGCATTAGGTCAATAAATGGTTTTATTGGTTCATTGTATTGGGTGATGTATGGTTTACAAGTCTCTCTTAATTCAGGATGTGAGTGTTTAGAATGAAGGGTGAATGCATTATTTCTCTTTATATTATCAGAGGTATTAAGTGCTTAATAAGTGTTTGTTAAATATATTCATACATTTTCAAATGCAAGTTTTCCATGTTTTCCTGTCTTCATAATTGCTGCATACTTCTACTTGTAAAAATTTTTTTAAAATAGCAGTATAAATGTCTGCCCGAAGTAATACATTCCCAGTTTCTAAATTTTGAGTCTGTTGCAATGTTTCTTTTGGCATGGATTTTCCAGGATGTACATTTTATTTTAATATGGAAAAATTAAGAATCCTTTTTAATGCTCAGTTCGTGTTCAATATTGTCAAAGTAATTCCTGTTAAAGTTTCATCATGTCACACAATGTAATTGTTCCTCTCAGCCAATTTAAAGGATGGTTTTACAATTACTTTGGTTTGAAAAGATAAGATATAAAATTCAATGGAAACTAAAAAAATGATGAGTTAATAGATAGGAAGGAAATTGCATTGGTTTTCTTCCGTAGAAGGTAAAAGTTAAGTTTATATCTAATAAATCCTAAGTGAATTAATTCAGAATGCACTGCTTTGGAGACCCTTGAAGTTTTAAATATTGCTTAAAATAATAAACATGACCTGGGGAGTTGTCCAAAGTGAAGAATGAATGGTGAGATACGCAAGGCAACACTGAAAGACGGGTTCAACCTGCCCCCTCTAAAGCCCTTTCTGTAAAACTATGACTGTCCTGACCAACAGTTCTTCTCACATTTCTTCTGAAAACCAGCACAAACACCCTTTATCCTCAGTGTTTTCATTTGGAAACTTGAGGGATGAGCAAGACAAAGTCTAAGGCTTCCTGCTGTTCTAAAATGCTTCCTGTGTCCCTGACTGCAGGGTCTTCTCTTGGGCATTTGCTTGGGGTCAGAACAGGAGACGTCCTGGTCCAGCCCAGCAGCCCTCCCCTCCTTTCTGGTTACCTGACTACTGAAGTAGCCACCACATCACAAGTTCTCCAGGACATCGTGGCACAGACTTCCCACTACAACCACACGCAGAATGTTTGATTTAAACCAAAAATTCAAAACAAATGAATCAGATATTGCCAATGTGCTAGTGTGGTCTTCATTGACTCTTGGTTGTCATGGGGTTGTTTCTGGATTCCCACAACAAAGCCCAGCCTGGTTTATGTGAAGATTCCATATTTCTGAATCCACCTACTCACTGAAGTTATTTTTAACTCCTAAATCAATATCTTCAGGCGATCTGCTCATTTGCAGATGTGAGCTGAGTAGGGAAACCTGGAGCTGCCCCAAGTGCACGTTCCTGGCTGAGATGGGCGGAGGCGACCTTCTGCTCTCCTGGCTCGGTTATGCTGTAAACAAGTGCCATTTCTGCTGTCTATTTAGTGCCGGCTTTTTAACATTTTTGTGTAAATGAACTAACAATATATATTAAATAAGGTGCTTTCAAAAAGAAACACACGTGAAACAAGACTTTGTATTGACTGGTTGATAACAATGTTGTAGCCAGAGGCTCTCAGGGACTCAAAATCCTTTTTTTCCCTGGAGCAGTGGCTCCGCACTCACTAATTCAGTGTTCACAGCAACTATATAGTGCACACCTTCCATGAGTGACAAGAATGAACTGAAATTGTTTAGTTTTCTTTCATGGTCACCTCCTCTCTCCAACTGCCTCCTCCTCTTTCCCTTGGTATTATCCTGGTGACTTGCTCAAGGCCTCCAGGGTTGAAAACATTGTCCAATACATAATAACTGCTCAATGAGTCATGTACCCTCACAAACTAAAACCAAAAACACTCCTGTTGATTATTTCATTCTAAAAATGTACAAAAGGATGACAAGTAAGCTTTGAAATTCACTTTTCCCTCTTGTTTCCCCCCCCTCCGCCGCAAATCTGGAATTGATTTTCAGCCCATCAGGGAGGGCCCGTGTGCTCTCTCAGTCCCCTGGGGTTTGTGTAAGCAGGTAACCAGCAATTTTTGAAAGATGGTTACAGGAGTGGAAGATGTGTCATCTCCAGAAACATGACACTGAATTTCTGAATTATCCCAAACTTGATTCTTTCTCAAATTTTTAGGATTTTTAAATCATTTTAACTATGAAAACAAGAAGCCACTGTCATACCCTCTTTGGTTCCCTGTACACCAACCACAGCCTCACACACAGTCACGTTGCTAACCTGTCCTCAATGGACTCAGCTTGTGGATGTTATCTGCTTCCTCCTGACCCCCTCCCCACCCAGTACACCCACCATAGGAAAAACTCATTAAAGATGTGCATATTGTGCCATACTCCTCTTTATATCTCCTCAATGAGTACTTGCAGAATTGGAATATGTCTGCATATTCTCTACAGGCCATGATGAATTATGGGATTGTGACTATCTCTCCACCCAAAGTTAGTGATGCAGCCACTGCAACCCTTTTTAATGTGATAACATATTCATTTATTCCAAAATCATTGACCTCATTTAAGAAAAACAGTTATATTTGTGTGTAAAATCAACACGTGCATCTTAAACTTACTCAATGTAATATGTCAATTATATCTCAATAACGGTTTAAATAAGGACATTTTATAAGTATCAAAAGCTCTATAAGCATAATTATCAGGCTTAATAAAAAGTATATAACTATTATTTTTTTAATATTTGTTATTGATCTCAGAGAAGAAGGGAGAGGGAGAGAATTAGAAACATCAACGATGAGAGAGAATCATTGATCAGCTGCCTCCTGCATGCCCCCTACTGGGGTTGGAGCCTGCAACCCGGGCATGTGCCCTGACCAGGAATCGAACCATGTTGTTAAACCCAATTTCACATATTCCATGATTTTAGGTGATAAATAGGAACAACAAATAAACAATATTTTCCACTTAGTCTTTCAGGAATTGTAGAATATTAGGATTGAAAACAAGAAAAGATTAACTCTCCAATCAAATAGATGTTTGTCATGCCTGTTTCAATGTCAGGGTCAGGTTGTTGTCTGTCAGGGTGTACCATTCAAGCACAAACCAGTGTGGCAGAGCCAACCTTGCTTCCTAGGTCCTCGAATATCTGAGAACACTGCAAAATCAGAAATATTAGTGAACTGAATAGTACTTGAGTATTAATTACAGTTAATTGTATTTATTTTTCTGAAAATACATAAGCTATGTATGGTGCTAACAAAAACATAGAATCACACAGAGAATCCAGTGTGTAACTCTATGCTGAACTTCTCATGTGTCTGTAAAATATGTGACTTAAGAATGCAACTTTTGTCTATGTATCCCATTACCCACTACCAAAGTGACTGGACAGAATGGTCAGAAATGATTGTCAGGGAACCAGGCCACATGCTTATCCATCAATGCGAGAAGCAAGGTTGCTGCCATTCTCCTAAGCACCAAGGCTCATTACAGTGGCCTCAGGAAAGGCGCTTAACCTCTGTGTCCCACTTCCATCAGTGAGTGGGGCGGTGGGCCGGGGGATTGGTCATGATAAGAGTCGGCTCTTGGCTCTTGTCTCACAGAGGTTGACTTGGATTTTAGAAGTTGCATGAGAAAATCTTTGATGGAAGGCAGTGTATGAACACAATATTGGCACTGTCTGAGGAATGGCATTACTGTAACCCTGAGCCTTGTAATTGCAAGATCCATGGGTAACTAAATGCCACCTTTCTGTGATTTTTATCTCCCAAGGATTTATTTCCATTTTACTTGGTTAAAAGATCTGGTACTGATGACATGTTCTACTATTACTTCTATTTTAAAGCAAGCTCCTCTGGTTTTCTTTAAACATAGAAAGTATCATTAAAATCTCACTTAGAAATAATAGAATTCCCTACAATATAATGGGAACTCAAGGTCTGGGGGGTATATGCAAAGTACTCTTTAAATGAATTCAGCCAGTGTGGCATTATGTTCTTGTTTTACATTATCTTCTGCATTTTGTTGCACTTTTACAAAACTTGTAGATGATACTATTAAAGCTGATTAAAAGGAACGATATGAGTTTATCAGTTGCAGAACTCAAGGTAATATCTTTCCACTAAATAGAGGGATTATAAAATAGATTAATGAAAATAATCACCTGGTAGTAGAAAAAATACAAAATTACTATAAGCATCAATAAACCTTGCTGGAAATGTTGGTTTGATATTCTCATTAGACCCAAGAAAAGTTGTGCAAAGGAATATAATTTTCTTAGTCTGCTTCTCAATTTATTCAAGATATCTGTGAAAACATTGTGAAGAAACTTATGGAAGTTTCCTCAGTATATTGATCTATGCATTGTATCATAGCTGGGGAGTGAAGATGGCATTGTTAATTATCACTCAGGCTAAATGACTTCTAAAAATTAGAGATAGATTTTATTGACACTCCTGACAGACACACACACACACACACACACACACACACACACACACAATCCTTTACTTCTATACATCTATGATGACATTTTATGATTGTAAATTGGATTTTCAAAGTCATTTCAAGATGCAGAGATAAATTGTGTAATAAAGAAAGTTAAAAACTGAACTTATTATAAATGTTATTCTTATTAGGTATATTTTATGTTTATAATTCTTTAAAAATTATTGGTGCTTTCATAGCATATTTGGAGCCTCTTTATTTAAATAACAGAATATTTGATTAATAAGAACTCTTCACCACAACCATGATGAATAAAAGGGACTCCACTGTGTTTAAAAGTATAATTGGAATTTCAGGCTATGTAAGTCTGCTATCGAAGATAGTGTGTCTGGTAGATATTATATTTAATTACATATTAAGGAAATCAAGAATTCCTTATTGTTGCTACATTAAATTTGAGATAGACTTTGAATATCATCAATTATATTCTTTCTTTTTCCTTTTAAATATGAAAGTAAATTTGATCTATTTTCCAAGATTTTTGTGAAGAGTCAATATAGTAACTTTCATGTACTTAAATGGTATGAAAATGTTTGGCTTTAAGTGTAAGGTAGAAAGATATGTCACCCAAATAATTAGTCACTCAATTTTAGAAATCTTGCAAGTCACCTGACCAAATAAAGATTCAAATATTTTACTGGATTTTATGTGTTAAAATACCTCCCTCCACATCAGCTGTCTATATGATTAAATTAAAATTTTAAATATGTTTTTATTGATTTTTTAGAGAGAGAGGAAGGAAGAGAGAGATAGACAGAAACCCATCAATCAGCTGCCTTCTTCTGGGAACCAAGCCCATAACCTGGGCATATGCCCTGAAAGGAAGTTAAACCAGTGACCTCTCGGTGCATGGGATGACATTTAACCAACTGAGCCATTCTGGCCAGGCTGTCTACATGAACTTAATTTTAACTTTATTTTAATTCTAAATTAAATTTTTCTCAATTTTTTTTTCAACCCCAATATCAGTGGGAACCATTTTTTTCCTAGGGAGCCCCATTTAACTGAGTCAAAGTTCATACTCTCTGTCTAATAGAAAATGTACTTTCTGCCCTAAAATTTGTATAGTTTCCCTGTGATTTCTGACCCTTGTGAATTCTCTATTTCACTCTTCCCTGGTCTTTTCTCTGCCCCACAATGCCCCACCAGCCTTCTTTCCAAGTTCCTCTGGAACACACCTCCTGCCAGGCATTTGTATGTTTGGAAACTTTGCTTGGTGGGGGCTGAGGAGTGTATCTGTCCAATGGTCACCCCACCAAGGTGGATGATTCTTTGTAGAGCCCTCAACACCTGTGATAAGGCTTAGCTTTCCAGTACTGCTCACCTTGCCTCTCTTCTCTAACCTATTCTAAGTCTCCATTTATTCCCTACAAGTGAAAATCTTGTTATCTTTGTTTTTCTTTCTCCCACCAAGGTAGTTCATCAAAATATGTTGTTTAAAAAAATGACCATGGATTTGGAAGGGAAATTATGCCATACCCTTAGAAGCAGAGAGGGTTATAATCAGTTATAACTTTAGATAGCATTTTAAAAATACCAATATTTCAAAATAAATAATTGATTTTTACCTTAAACAGTGTACCTAAAAGATGAATTTTTGGAATCAAAACTATACTTCTTTCTCACACTTTGTCCAAGGTTCTAATTCCCTAAGCATTTTGACTTTATCTGTGCATTTTGTGTTCAACACCCCCTTCTCTCACCTAGACCCATGCTTCCTCCTGGAACTTATTCTAATGGCTGACCTACACAGTTTCTTCTCGATTCTACCAGGTACAGACAGAATGAATGGATGGTGCTTCTGTAAATGTGCCCTATCCCCCCACCCCGATGGACTTTTCTCTACAGGATTTATGAGAATGTATCTGCTCTGGGAGTTAGGCAGCCCCTATAAATGAGCTTTGTGGCAGCTATAGAGTGAACTCCACAAAGATGACATCACACTACCCCCACTGCAGATCCTGGCTCCAGCTTACCTGTCTTTCCTGTGAGACAGGAGGGCTCTCTTCCCCTCCCACTGAGGTATGAGGATGTCACACATGGCTCAGTTACCCCATGATCTAGATTTTAAAACTTCAGTGAAGCAAAACTTGTCAAAAATAAAATGAACAAAACAATAAAAAATATGGTGTCTCAGAGAAGGTGATGGCAGAACACATAAGTTAGAATGCTGGAAGGCAAAATGGCACTCCTTATTGGGCAAGTGGTACAGATGATCCCAGTGGAGTCCTGGGCCCTTCCATTCCATAGATGTAATTCAATTACTTGTTAAGGATGATGTAATGATTTGACTGGTGTGATATCTTTGTCTTCTTTTGTCGATATTTAAGACACCAGCTACTACCAAGCCTCACATAAAACTATTGTCCTATGTACAGAGGGATCTTTCTCTTTTATATGCATTTATTTTGATTTATTTTAAAGCATTCCCTGAAGAAATTACTATTGAGATTTAGTTGGGATGGAAGTGTTTTAAGTGTCAAGGTTATGTAGCTATATTTCAATCACCAATGTGACTGTAGGTAAGATAATTTTTCTGATGAGTCTGCTGTAGGTTAGCTGGTCTGCAGTGTAGGTCACACCTCATAAAATCTCTAAGGGATGGAAATATTTCTTTCAGTTTCACTGAGGAGTATACTAGATATTATATGCAAAGGCAGAAAGGGATTATTTAGCTTGTTGTTGAAGAAAGAAATTGAAATGGTCGGGTTGGGCTCTGGCTTGCTATAACTATTCCCTGAAAGCAAAGCCATTTGGGAAATTCATTCAGCACTTCTAGGCTCACTATGAACATTTATCCAATTATTGTTTCAGACCACCAAAAATATACCAATAGATTGAAATACTGTCATTTTCCAATCATAACCTTTTTTTAGTGAGCTAAAATTACCTTTAAAATACTTAACAAATTAATAATAGCATCTTTGTAGACACTCTTTAAAAAAATAAGTTTTGCACTAAAGATTGCTAAACCATGAAATTCAGAACAAGAAAACCACTTATTCATAAAATGTGATTTAGTGGGAAAATAAAACAACATGCATTTCCAATCCTGTTTCTGTTCTAACATTTAAAAGACTAAGGGCAGCTATTATTAGCCAGAGATGCAGCCCTGTGTTTCTATTTCCTTTCTTTAAGTGAGGAATGCAAGATATGTTTCTAATCCAAAGGATTCCATTGGCACACATGATAAACCCAGCACAACAATATTGAGTATGGAACATATTGCTAAGTTCTTAGCAATAATCTGCCATTGTTAAAGGTTTTCTTGGTTCTAAGGGTGGTTACAGTCTAAATGATTAGATCCACTCATCAACAAACACTAAAATTAACAAAAAGGAGTCTACAACACATATTTGTCCTGAGCAGAACAAAGAAAGGACAAGCAGAGCCCCTGCTTGAGAAACAGAATGGTAGCTGAGAACCCCTACACAACCTGCTTTCTCTAGAAAGTGCAGTCTTCCTAGGAAACCCTACAGTGTTCAATTTAAAAATGGCAGCACAGAGAAAACATTTTTTAAATAAATTAAACGTATTATCCAGGCTGAGATGATTACTAGGAAGATGAGTTATAGGTATTGTAAGTAGTTTTTGGCTTCTTTGTTTGCTTTGTTTTCTCCTTTGTTTCAAAGGCACAATTGCAATCAGAGATTTTCTAAAATATTTTGAAAGTTTGGAAAAAGTAAAAGGACTAGATCAGTAGAGACACTAAATATTGGCCCAGTTTCAAAACAAGAAAAATAATATACACTAAGATTACACAGCAGTTAGTTTAATGTAAATATGGTAAAATTATGGATAGTGAGATATAGTTACTCTTTATTTCTTAAATTATATGTTGTTAATCTATACAGCCAATCAATAGGTTAATCAATACCAAATAAATTCATTTGAATTTCTATTGCTAATGTAACAGATCATAGAAAAGCCATCTAAATATCGATATTTTTTTTCAAGTTACTGGAAAGTAAGCTCAGGATATACTTGTCCTAAGATGACATAGACTATAAGTGGGTGGAAGTTAGGTAAGTGCTAGATCACAGGTTTCTGACTGAATGCCTCAGGCGGGGGGGGGGGGGGGGGGGCGGTCACTTGGGATTGATCACTTAGGGTTTCTTATTTGCCAGCAGCAGCGATTGATTGGCCAAAATAAACAAAGTAAAGATATAAATGATAAATATATTGGGGAGTTAGCTCAGAAATTTCTGGTTAAAATAAACATCTTTAAATTTGTTTCTTGCATGGTATCTTACAAGTTAATTCCTATTAATATTTTTTAATTTAGAAAGTGGGGGAGAATCAAAAGAATAATGGAAACACTCTAAGATATTCATTCTTTTGGATAAATGTTTGATAAACTCTTTAGATATCAGTGTTTTAGGTTTGTAATACCACCTCTATTCAGATAAGCTTTTGTTAAATTTCCCAAACATATGGTTTAAAAAAGTTTGAAGGAAGTGAGAGTACTCTAAATGTTTTGCTCTACTGAAAACAAATAGCTTAAATCTTGCCCACTTCAATTTCTGATGTTATTTTCCTAATCCTTGCCTTTCCTGCTTAGGTATAATTTAAACAGTAGTTTAAATTCAAGCCACCAAGGGCTGGGATAAATACATCTTCAGCTGCATGAGATATAGGGAACCAGCGTGTGAGAATGGACTACAGAAAGCAGTGTCTATAGAAAAAGAATTGACAGAAGTTATTTGAGTTTGAGAAGCACACATGGAGATTTTTCTTCTAAGGCCATTTTGATTAATCTAATCCACCACAACAAATTCACAATTCAATATGAGAGGTAAGGGTGCCTGAAGATGCCCTTTACTATCATCCAAGGGGAAAAATATGTCTAAGTAAGAGATGAAAACATGGCAAGCCTAAGTAAGGCGATAAGGATCTGAACTGTGGCTGGCGTGATAATGTGCAAGTGACAGCTCCTGGGAGAAGATGAGGGCACCCTGTGTTCTCACTGCTCACAAGGACTGGGTCAGACTTTCTACAGTAAATGCATTCTTTCCAATAATATCAGCAAGGGAGCATAAGGTCTGCATGCTTATATTATACGCCCAAATCAGCACCTGCAGAGGTTTATTTATTAAAGAGAAATTGTGTCTTCTGAGTAATTATGTCCTCAGGTTTTCTTGTAATGTTCCTGGAAGAATTTTGTTCAACTTCTGAAAAGTAATATTTCAATTTGCACTAGAAATAAAATAAGAGAAGAAACAATTAAAGAAGAACGTGGAGTAAATATAGATTAACTGAGCAAAGGTATATTATCACTCTTTTGTTTTCCAGTTGGTTACGTTTGGTCTCCTTTAATGGTCTAAAATATTTTTTCTTCTGAATGTTCTCAAATCCTCTCAACTTTTCTCTGTCCATATCTCCACCTATCCTTCCATCCATCTATGCATTGAATTCCCTGTATTGTCAGGCATTGAACTGAGTATTCTAACAGTAGTAAACACATATACTTTTAGGCTCATGAAGGTACAGACATTATACAATACACATAAGTCCACATATTACTAGAGTACCATAAAGGCAATAAGCATTATGAAGGAAACAATCAGATAGTATGAAAACATTATATATAAGAACATGTAATATTTGGAGAGTGGCAGGAACAGGGTCAAGCTAGCTCTGGGGTGAATGGAAGAAGTAACATTTAAACTCAGACCTACAGGTGTGGAAGTCAGAGTATCCCAGACAAAACAAAAAGCCTGGGTAATGCTGTGAAGCAAAGACAAGCTTAACATGTTCAAGAAACTGAATAAAGACAGTTCTGCTAAAATTCAAAGAGCAGTGGGAACTGAGATGGTGGAAAAGGTAAGGCACAGAGAGGAGAGGGGTCTGGTCAGAGCCCTTGGGGTCTGGTCAACCATAGGAAATTATTTTATTAAAAATGAAGAGTGAAACAATTGGAGGTTGTGAATGTACTTAGGCCATGTCTCCCAAGTTTAATATTTATAAGATTGAAAATAAAGTCTGGCTCCCACCAAAAAAAAAAAAAATCCTGAACAAGATCAAAGCAGGAAAATGAGCTAGCAGTTCGAGAAAGGCAGAAGGATAGTGAGACTGAGCTGAGTCTGTAGACCTTGATGGCCAAGCCAACTGTCCCAGTGATGGACTGAATTCCAGGACCAAGATAAAGGGACATGGAACAGATGGACCCTGGTTCTGATCTATGCAGTTGAGTGCAGAGATATGCCATTTTAAAAGGTAGGGGTGTGGAGTTTGTTTATAAAGATCTCAAGTTCAGCTCTGGCCCAGCCGGCATGTCTCAGTGGTTGAATGCCAACCTATTAACTAGAAGGTCCTGGTTAGATTCCAGGTTGGGGCACATGCCCAGGTTGCAGGCTCAATCCCCAGTGTGGGACGTGCAGGAGGCAGCTAATCAATGTTTCTCTCTCTCCCTCTCCCTTTCACTCTGAAATCAATATATATATAAATATATATAAAGTTTAGCTCTGACATGTGATGTTTTAAATGTCTGAAAAAAGTCCAGATCCAAGTAAATATGCAAAGTAGGCAACAATTGAAAATTGAATGTATAATTCTGGAGTGAAGATAAAAGGTCTGTGCTGAAGGGCACATTTAGTGTGGGTTACATCATTTATAAAATATGTTCAAGTCTCTTAACTCATAATCATTAATGATGACATTAGTTTACCTCATTAGCCAAGAGGTAAGGAAAAATTTTCAGATATGAAATTTTATTGTTTGCTGAAAATGTCAATTAGAGTAAATGTCCCTTACCCTTAAACTAGGATCATTCATCAAAATATGAGAAGACTTTGGAAGCTGCATGCCCACCTCCCTAGGTTCTGAATGTGTATGGTTTTTGTCTTCATCTGCTCAGGTTGCTATAACAAATTATCATAGACTAGGCAGTTTAAACAACAGAAACATTTATTTCTCAGAGTCCTGGAAACTGAAAGTCAAAGATCAGGATGCCCATCTGATCAGTGTCTGGGGAGGGCTCTCTTCCTGGTTTATAGATGGTCACCTTCTCATCGTGGCCTTATATGGCAGCAAGCAAAGAGAGGAAGCAAGATCTCTGGATGTCGCTAATCCCATCAAGAAGGCTCCTCCCTCAGAACCTAATCAACTCCCATCTCCTAGTCCATAGTAGTCTTCATGACAGATATCTGGCTTCTGTTCTCATATAATTATCTGTATCCTCAGGGATGTGGCCTAGCTGTCTTTAATGTAGTTAAATTGACACTTTTATAAAAAGGAAAAGTCAAAATCTATATTTTTATGTGAAATTTTCCATTTGAAAAGTGATCGTGAGTCAGGTATTAGTCCATATTGCTCACCTGGCACAGGGCTCAGAGATCTGAGATAAACTAATTGAAACACTGATGAGGAACCCTGAAGCCACCATTTTCAAAGCAACATCATGATATGGTGTTACTGTGGAAAATTATATTGTTATGTTATGGAAACATTTTTTTTTCTCGATGGACAGCTTTTCAGTAAATAAAAATAGCAACGTGGACAAACATTGTTAACCACTTATTATATGCCAGGCACTGTGTGGGCTCTTTGTGGAACCAGTCAATCCTGAGCTGGGAGCTCTCATAGGGATGGGATAGGGTAGTGAATGAGAAGACAAGGTCTTACCCCAAGGTATTTCCATCACAGTGAGACACTCAGAGAGTGCAAGGTAAACGTGTCATGAGAGATAGCCTATGTTTCATCACAAGTTCTATGAGCAAAAATAAAGCAGGATGAGGGTAGAGTTTGATATGTTGCTCAGGACAACCCTATCAGAGGAAGATTCACATTGACAAAGGCTGAGGGGACAGCAAGCCAGCCATAGGGTGTCCACCTCTCAGTGGCACAAAGAATGAGTGGGATTGCAAAATTTTTTGGAGCATGGCTACCTGAAGGGTCTCTAGAAAGATAGAGGCAATTGTGGATGGGTAATGCCTTTATCAGGTATGTCTAGGTGATGGGGAAGAATAGGATTCTTGAAAGCAGGGAAATAAAAGAAGAAAGGACAGTGGGTCATAGCTGTGGACACTGAAGTCAACAAGAATGAGGCCCTTGTTGATTGAAGTGCAGCTAAAGGAGAATGTGAGGATCTTTGCCTTGTTTCAGAGAATATATGTACATAAAAAGGATTAAGCCAGCCAGAGAAACACAAGCACCTTACCAGTATGATCTCACTCATACATGGAATTTAATGAACAAACTGAACTACTAAGCAAAATGGAGACAGATTTCTAGATAGAGAGCAGATAGGCAGCTCTGGTACGGGTCAGGGGAGAGGAGGACAGTGGAGGGATTGAGCAAAAACAAAAACAAAAAAAGAGAAAGAGAACTCATGGACATGGACAACAGTGTGGTGATTTCAGGGGGAGGGGTGTGGGTGGAAGTGGAAGAGGGCATAGAGGGGATAAATGGTGATGGAAAAAAATAAATTTAAAAAGAGAATATGGAAAGAAGCAAGATCAGATCTTGACATACTTCTTTTAGTTTTTACATATCTGTTTCACCCATCTGAGTCAATATCTTGCATTGAGGGGGACAATGGTGACTTGCGTGGGCTTCTGAGGTGGGGGGAGTCCCCAGAGCTGGATGATACCACCTCAGAACTGGGAGAATTCTCAGAGAATTCTTCCTTGTGTTCTCAATAATTTTAATAGTTATATCTTTTAATGCATTGAGTGTCTGTCCTAATCATAACCTTTTATCTTAAAATAGTAAACACAAATTTGCTCACTAAATATGTAATCAGAATTCCTCCACCCCCTTGGATGCCATATTAAGAAAAACAGTAAGAAATTAATAATACAACTAACAAAATTTTGTATGAGAAATTATTTTTCTATAGTAAAAGGATTAATTATATATTAAAATCATGTACTTTATATAATTTACATATATCTTTTTTTCTAACTGGAAAATTTTCTCATAATGACACTTTGTCTCCAAGATCTGGTTGTAGATATTCTTTCTCAACCATCTACACTAATAAAAGTGAAACATGCAAATTAACGATCACTCCACTATGCCAAGCCACGCCCACCAGCCAATCAGGAGCGAGTATTTAAATTAACCCAACCAAGATGGCAGCCAGCCACAGAGCTGGAGAAAGCAGGAGATTGGGTTAGCCCAGCCTTGGGCAAACTACGGCCCGCGGGCCGGATCTGGCTGTTCTATCTGGTTCTCTTGCTCTCCCCTCCACTCCTTTACTTTGAATTTATATTAGTTCACACAAACACTCCATCCATGCTTTTGTTCCGGCCCTCCAGTCCAGTTTAAGAACCCATTGTGGCCCTCGAGTCAAAAAGTTTGCCCACCCCTGGGTTAGCCCCTGCATTGGAGGAAGCCAAGCTTCCCAACCACCGTGGCTGGCCCTGGCCTCCACTCAGGGCTACAAAGTTTCAATTATAGAAGATAAATAAATCCCAAGAAAAATGGTGGAGGCCATGGAGCTGGAGCAAGCAGGCGGCTTGGGTTGCCCCCAGCGATGGAGGAAGCCAAGCTTCCTGGCCAGCCCTGGCCTCCGCTCAAGGCTACAAAGTTTCAATTATAGAAGATAAATAAATCCTAGCTACTTGCTTCCAGCTGGGCCTGGCCTCTACTCAAGGAGGCCCTGAAAAAAAAAAAAAAAAGAAAAAGAAAAAATGGAGGGGCTGGGACCTTGGGTTGCTGGGGGGTGATTGGGCCAGGATGGGACAGCAGGGGCCGTTGGGGGTAAGCAGACCAGCAGGGGAGCCAGTTGGGGGTGAGCAGGCCATCAGTGGGGTCAGTTGGAGGTGATCAGGACAGAGGGGGGAAGTTTGGAGTGAGCAGGCCAGCAGGGGGAGGGGGCAGTTGGGGGTATGCAGGCTGGCAGGCAGAGTGGTTAGGGGCAATCAGGCAGGCAGTCAGGCAGGTGAGCGGCTGGAGCCAGCAGTCCTGGATTGTGAGAGGGATGTCCGACTGCCAGTTTAAGCCTGATCCCTGTAAACTGGCAGTAGGACATCCTTCGAGGGGTCCCAGATTGGAGAGGGTGCGGGCCGGACTGAGGAACACTACCACCCCCATGCACGAATTTTGTGCACTGGGCCACTAGTACATTATATTTTAAGTAGTTACTTTGAAAAAAAAAACAGCCAAAGAAATAATTCCTTGGTAAACTCAGGGAAATCAGATGTTTTCATACCCACACAAGTATTTTAATGTACCATACATAATTACAAATACCATCTTTCCCTGTCACAGAAGTTCCCTTTAACCTTTTCTAAATCATGTGTACTCATCCAGCACATTCAGAGCTGTTTAGAAACCAAATGAAGTAATCACTGATTTATTTGTTTCTCAAACAATGTGTAATTTAAAACCCCAATCACATCGATTTTCCACATCAAACAGTAGGAGAAACTTCACTCCTCATTTGAATATAATTGTGTATGTGCAATGAACTCTCAAACCATGACATGAAAAAGGATAGGATATTTTAGTGCTACTGAATAGGAGACAAATTTCTTTACTTCAGCTACTTATTTTTAGCTTGAAGATGTTCTGATTGCTTATTGAAAAATTCTCCAAAACTTCAGGAAACATTAGGGGATATTGCTCAGATGCAGAACTGAAAGGCTCTCAGGCACACATGCACGGTAGTGGGCATGTGACACAATAATTGTCAAACATTTCAACGGTTTACATTTGTTCATTTTCAAAGGCATGTAAGTTAATGCATATAAGGTTAAACTAAATGAAAAATATGGATTTGAAGGAATCTATTCAGACAATAACATGGATCTTTTTTTTTAAGATTCTGGACACATCATTTAAGATCAAAATTAACAGAAAGAACTCAGTTGACATAGCTCAGTGGTTGAGGGTCAACCTATGTACCAGGTCAGGGTTCTATTCCTGGTCAGAGCACACACCCAGGTTGCAGGTTCTATTCTCAGTGGGGGCCGTGCAAGAGGCAGACAATCAATGATTCTCTCTCATCATTGATGTTTCTATCTCTCTTTCCCTCTCCTTCCCTCTCTGAAATCAATAAAAATATATTTTAAAAAATTAATGGAAAGAATGTTAATGCAGGTATATTATTTCATCTACTTTATTTACGTTGATTTTTACATCTTAAAAATGCTAATGTTTTATTAAAATGTAATGTTTAAGATCTTCATTGCCATCAAAAGATCAGGGATACAAACAGCATCCTTTAGTGATGACACATCATTTGGTTAAGAAAGGAGATTACCTTCAGTTTTCATAATAACAGTTTGACTTTCCAAAAAAAAAAACACAAACAAACAAACAAACACTGAACTTATTGTTGTCTCTAACAACATAGTGTTTTTATTTTGCCCATTTTAACCTGAAATAGCAAAATTAACAATGCCTTTAATCTCACGTTTAATGTATCCTTAATTTTGAAAACTCACATTGGGATGGTAAACATTTGCTTACACAAGTGAATCCCTTCCTGTCTGCCCTTCTGATTCTTTTTCAGCTAAATGACGTTCACCTCCTCTTTAGAGAGTACAGTTGCCTTTATTTCAACTTCAAGGTCACCAGTCTCTCATCCTGCATGGCTGCAGAGCTCAGCAGAGGCGTCCACTTTTGATTCCGTTACTTGCAGAAAGTAAGTGATGAGCAGGTCGGCAGTTTTCAGCAAGGAGACAGACATCCTGCCCCTCTCCATTCTCCCTCTGGAATCTGAAACTATACAATGTTTACTAACTTTAATTTTCTCCCTAAAAAGTATAATGAGTGCAGTTGTCTCCTCTGTGGAAAACCATGGTTGCAACAGCATCAGCATCATCATGATTAACGGTTAGTATATATTGGGTGGTTACTAAGTGCCATGTAATATGCTATGTATTTGCATACAGACTCTTCATTATTCCTCATGCTAACCCTGTACAAGTATATTCTTATCTCTATTCTATAAAGGAGGAAGCTTGAGTTCAGAGAGGGTGAGTAACTTGTCTAAGTCACACAGCTGGTAGGTGCAGACCAGATTTTGAACCTGACTCTATTCCACTGCATTCAGATTATCAGCTCATTGGGAGATAAGGAGAGCAGAGTTGAGGTTTTGATTGTCAAGTTGGACAGGGCTCATTTTCTGAGAAAAAATTGGATCCCAGGAAGTGAAAATGGCCTTCACTCTCCCTCAGTAAGCTAGGGGAGGCTCCCTCAGTAAGCTGGGGGAGGCTCAAAGCCATCTGGGAGTCCTCTGAGGTGGGCCAATGTCTCTCCAGATTCCCACGGATTCTGTGCCTGACAAAGGTCTCAGCAACATTTTGCCTGAGAACCTGGCCACGTGATGACATGTTTAACTAGCAGCAATAGGCCTGCAGGCTGAAGGTCCTTCCAGCCAGAGCTCTGTGCTAATGTTGAGGAAATGGGTCATATCTACTACCCCTCAAGCACACATATCCATTCTAGAGGGAGGAGATGGCTGAGCCTCGGGATTCAGTTGAACCCCTCTCTGTTTGGTGTTCTCAGGATCTTCTCAGAAGTCCATGGGTAGCCACAGTACACTTAAGAGCAGTCAACCCAGCAGACTATACCAGGAGGGCCTTCCAAAAAAAAAAAAAAAAACAAAAACAAAAAAAAAAAAAACACTAATTTAGGGAAATGCCATATGTAACCTTTTGTGCTGATGATAGTGAACTAAACCCATTACTGTGGCCAGCTTCGGAAGAGGGCGAGTATCAGCCCAATGTGCAAACCGCCCTGACTTCCAGGTAACTTCTCTGTGACCGTGACAATAATGCAAGTGGCCCCAGTGGCCCCACAGGTAACTCCTCCACTCGAAAATATTATCATCTTCACAATTTTACCCGAAGTTCAACATGATTTGCAATTGAAGCTGCCTAAAGGGATTCAGAGCATGTGGCCCTTGCACCTAAGCTGGCTACATCTTAGCTCAGGAATAGAGCATTCCCAGAGACTTGTCTCCTTTCTCAAATGCATTGAGCCTCTCAGAGTTGCTCCTGGCAGATCCCCAAAAAGAGATGTGGTTTCAGTTCTGAGAAAAGGAAGCAGTTTTTACCATGAGAAAGATTTGTTTGCTTTGTGTTTGTTTCCATGTGCAGTGATGTAATGAAACATTTCAGTAGCCCCACGCATAGACAAATCATGGGAGGGGTGCAGAACTCCAAACTATGGGGAGAAACCAGTGAGCCCGCAAGTACTTTCTTGTGAATCACTGCTCTAGTTGCCCTGCAGGCTCAGTTCCACTGAGCTCATGATGGCCTTTATGGTTCCCACGTTCCAGAAACTTACTTTTGGGAACAATGACACCCTTAAGAGGCACCACCAACCTCTGCTGCCTCGTCGTGGGTTCATTCATCCTCTTCCTTCGCCTGGGTCTTTACTAAAAACATAGTCATGTGCCCTTCCCTCCCTCAGGGTCAACCGGTCAATGTGGCCTGCCCATTCTGACCTCTAAACCCCTCCTGTCACTTCTTACTTTTTTAATCCTACAGGCACTGGCTGAAGACCTGAGACGACAGCCCGACTGCAAATGCTCCTACCGCACATTTGTTTGCTTTACCCACTGTCCAACTCCACCTGCAAATTATACTTCAGCCCTTTATCTTCCCTGAAATGGCTCTTCTTGTGCACATCTCTGCCACTCCTAGCACCCCTGGGTTTTCTCTTCGGAGAGTCCTCACCCTGCATGACTCCCCTGTTCTGGGGCAGACATTCCTGAATTCACCAAGCAAATTGTCTTTTCTTCCTCAGCGTCGCACAAGGGCCATCCAGCCCAAATCATTCTGTTTATGAGTATTTCGCAAAGAATTTAGCACAAAGTAACAGATTAAGCAATAAGAACTTGTCCTTATTCTCACTGTTAATGTTGTTGCAATCATTGCTTTTTTATTATTTCACCAGAGGCCCACTGTTGGTCAGTGTGCATCATAGCGACCAGTTGTTCTGCTGTTCAGTCAATTTGCATATTACCTTTTATTATATTGAATATCGCCTTCCTTTGCTGGTTTTGGTAGTGGGTTTTTTTGTTTTGTTTTGTTTTTACTGAAGAAAAATCACTCATTTCTATTACAATAATTTCATAAGAAAATGAGTCTAGTGCCACATTCACTATATGGTTAAGAAAGAATGAACACTACACAAGTAAATTTAATAAAAATTTATTTGTGACCTAATCATTGTGGAGATGTGTTAACTTCACCTTTATATATTTCATGCTATTTAAGGAGAAATAGCAAAATCAAGCATTATTAACTCCAGTTGAGAATAGACAGTCGAATAGATAAAATTTCATTGCTTATGATTCAATTTTATTTTTATGCTAAAGTCAGCTAGATGGGGAAGAGGCTATAGCCATAGCCTGAGGAATAATGTCCCTCCAATCAAATCAGCCTGGAAAGAACTAATGGCGATCAGGATTTTTAAAAGTAACATTAAAAACCCAAGTGGCCAAAGTTGAATTTAGCATCACTGGAAAAGCTTGTAAAAGAAAACAAGGTTACCAATTGTCAATATTCTCATTCCTTTCTATACTCTGCACATCTGCACACAAACTCATTAAGGAATGTTATAGCTTAGATCAAAATTGCATGTTTCTTAAAACTGTATACTCAAGAGATACAGATCAGAAAAAGAGCAGGTGACCCCCAGCCCTGCTTCTCCTTTATTTGACCTCTGAGTCAGTAACCCAAGGGGACCCGGAGCTCGAGCTGAGAATTATCTGGGTTGTCGGTAAATTAGATCACGGAACCGCTGTCAGCGGCAGGACTTCTCGTCCGATTCCGTTTCTGGTTGTTCCTGACGGAGTCATCGTGGTTGTTTTGGAGTCTAAATAAATACAATTAGAAGTGGTGATTTCATTTTAAAAGAAGAAATATCCAAAGTAGCAGGTGAAAGGCAGAAAACAGTCTCTCGAGCTAGGGAAGGGACAGTGGGGGATGTGCTGTGCTGGCTGGGTTGACTGTGATTTATAATCAATATTAACCACATCACACACAGGAGGCGCCGTTTGTAGAAAAAAAAAGAGTTAGAGCTGTACTTCTTTTATCCCAGGAAGGTCATAATAAGATGGGTGAGATGACGAGAAAAATTGATGGAAGGTAGGGGGTTTGACAATGGAGAAAAATACCTCTGTTCTGATGAGGAATTCTCTCCAGCAATCTTGCAAAAGGACTGACCTCTGCTGTAAATTTGCTTGAGAACTAGAATGGAAAGTTTAAATGAGATTTTTAGTGATTTCTGGTCTCACTGAGAGCTGGAAAATGACAATTATTCAATTTAAGAGGCTTTCTGCCTGAAAAAGGTAGACAGAGCCCCTGGTTTGATGGCCTGACGGACTAATGCAGCCGTCTGTCGCCTCCTTGTCCCAGAAAACACCAGTTCTAAACACTGCTAATCATGTCAACACACGTGTTCCCTGTGTGTAGTAATGAAGGGCTCCCAGAATCGATCCTGATTGCAGGGAGGGAGGAAGCGAGGAAATGGAGTTAACCCTCCCGGGGGAGTGTTCAGGAAGACAGATGGAAGTCATTTCACCAAGTAAAATCCCCACAGAAACTCTAAACCTGTCTCAGTGTTGCCCGAGTTTGTGTGTCCTTGTTACTGGAGGCCCACAGATTTGTTGTGAATGCATTTTGAAGCTCCGTAATGTATCTTGGACGCAGAACACTCAGCCATGCATACAGGACAGAAATTCTAACAACAGGACAGAGAAGCAGCACACGGGCCATGGAACAGAAGTCTCCTGTGGATGCATGGCACCCAGGGTAGACACAGGACTGCTCAGTGAACAGGTGAGGTTCTAACACACTTTGAGATTCTTCACAAAACATGTGTGCGTGTAATGTGGTCTCTAACACCACAGTCACCTGGGAAGAATAGGATTATAGTTTTCTAGTCTCGGATATCCCATACCTGTAGAGGATTCTATTTTTCTTGAGATCAGCTGCAGAGAAATTAGTATTCCTTTCTTTGGCCATGACTTTCATGAATGTGAAGTTTGTAAAGCTACTGTATGTATAGAAGTAGATGTAGGTGCAGGGGCAGTGCAGGAACAGGTGCAGGTGCAGGTGCAGTTGTAGGTAGAGGTACAGGTGTAGGCATAGGTAAAGGTATTCTTCATATGGATATAGATAGATACAGATACTGATGTGAATATAAATCAGTACTGATATGCTATTGATATAGATATTGATACTATTATATTTCTATAGATATGAGAATACAGATAAATATAGGTATTGATTTAGATATTATATTGTTATAGACATTTATATAGGTAGGTATAGATATATAGAGATATTGATATCTTGTAGGTATGATGTACATATATTGATATAGAGATTGATATAGGTAGATATATAAATACAGATATCGTTTTGATGTATGTATTGATACTAATATAAGTGGATTTAGATATATAGATATAAATAAATACAGATATAGATATTGGTTTATCTATAGATACTGATACAGATACAGATGTAGATACAGCTAGCCATTCAAATAAACAAAACTTCCATTAAAATGTCATGATATTGAGTGTACAAAACTAAAACCATGAGCAGATAAAGAAAAATGCAGTTCAATCCTTACTCAGATGTTGCTTAACAATCTAATGAAGGCAACTTTGGGGAAAAATAACTGGTTTACTCATAAAGTAAGCATATGATTACTGGAATTATTTTGCACCTTGATAACAAAATGTGTATCTGAGAAAAGCCCATTACTACAAAAGTCTAGACAAGTCATTGCTACCTGTCCTACCAGAGGGCACCTCAGTCTGAATGTTTCTCTGGCTCCCGTTAAGACATTAGCACTCCCTTTCATGACAGACACTGGACCTCGAAACCCAACTACATTGGCAGGTGGGGATATCTGACCTCCAACCCTTGACGTGGAAACAAAAGGAGCATTGGGACTGGTTGACACTATTGGCCAGAAGCCACTTGACCTCTTTTCTGGGCTTAGCCATCACTCCCCTTGGGCCAGACACCCTTTCTAGCTCTCATCCATCCCCACCTCCCTTTCTGGGACATTTAAATATCAGGACAAGCATCAATTCGATTTTCCTAATAGTAAAATTATATTTGCAATGTTTGAAAATAATGCTGCTCCATTTAAGAAAATAGATGAGTGCAATGGGTGAGGCCATAGATGCTCTTGACCCAAAGTCCATGGTCATCAGAGTTAAGGGTTATAATCGGAGGCAACATTGACAATCACTGAGCAAACCCACTCACACCACACAAGTGTCAGAATATATCTTTTCATTGTTTTTTATAGAAGTGCACAAGAAAGCATGACACGCCCAAATACCCCTTGGTTAGAAATATTTGGGTCATGCTAATAGTGTTTCTTTAATCCAATAATGAGAACTCTTATGATTTAAAAAAAAATTGTCTATCTGGGAGGAAAAGTTCTCTGAGTTAGGAAATGAGTCCTGTGGTAAAGAAAAGCTTCTGGAATGTTAAATATATACTTCATTGGTAACATTTGGTAACATTACTTGTATTTGTATGTGTGTGCGTGCGCACACATGCACAGTAGCAATAACATATAGGCACTCTCCTCAGATGATTCATGCTGTGCTTTGAAATATTATTTTTTCATTAAAACACACAACAACTCTGTGGAGTAAAAATTATTAGTAAATGATAGAGATGGGACCTTGAAGCTCAAAAACACCCAGTAACATCCCAAGGTTACAGAGCTTGTGATGGTCAGAAACACAATTTGAAATCCAATTGTGACAGATTTTAACCCCAGGTTCTTAGCCTCAACTATGTTGGCTGTTTAGTTCAATAAGAATGAGAGTTTTCATGAAGAGGAGTTATTCTCTGCTCTCCCCTCTCTGAGGTCCATGCATTACCCTAGTCAGCTAATTGAGACTTTTAAAAAGGCTCCATTAGCTGAACATCACAGCTCACACAGAGCCACCTCCTCTTCCTACCACCTTCTGAGTAGTTTCCCTCTTCTGGATTTAAGAAAAGGGGTGAAAGTCTCAGGAATGGTGGCTGGACCAAGGTGCTGTTTAGAAAGACATGCTATTTAGAAAAAAAGCTTTGCCAATAAGTGGCGCATGGTGTAGTCCTCAAAAGATAGCCAATAAAAGTCATACCTAAACATTTCTTATGCTTTAGTGCAACACCCTCCAAAAATTGTATGCATTGTAGAAACCCAGAGCATTACCTTTGAACATTCACTTAAAGCTATCTCTGGAGCTCTTCATCAAAAGCAATGGAGATGGGAGTTTAACGAGGACTTTAAGTCCCATCTGTTCTCTGAAGCTGCAGCCATCTCAGCCTGCAGTCGGCGTGGAGTGTGGCAAATGTTACTCTACAACACCCTTTATGCAACATCGACGCACTTGCAATCCAGTAATGAAGTGCCACTGAGCATCTGTCTGTATCCCCATGCAGTGTGAGGACCACATTTCCAAAGAAGGGCTCTCCAACATCTGGTTGAAATGAACTGTGTAATTTTAGCATTTTTTATATCTTTATTTTGCCGAAAGAGACATGCATTTCATGTAATGATAGCTTATTTTTTTAACCCCAGACTTACCTGAAATGGTAACCATGTTGCAAATGTGTCTTTAAGGCTCATGTATATTTTAGGAACTAGCCACAGGAAGCCCCCAGCCAACCAAGCTTTAGAGCATCTTTGTCTCCACTGAATACCAACAGCAAAGGATCTCAACTTCCTGGTGGCCATTGGGAGAAATGTCACAACAATATCAATGTTTTCTTCCCAGAGTCTCTCTTGTTTTATTATGTTTTTTTAATCACAGAAATATAAACTCGTGTCAATGCTTTCTGCCCATGGTCTCATCACATCTAAAAGATGGGTTACTATGCAGAAGAGAGTCTTGACTCTGAAGGAAAACCACAGCTGAGCTCAAATGGGGTTGAAGAATAGAGGACTGTCCCTTTCTGGAGCAGGTAAAATGCTACCTGCCTTGACTGGTCTGTCCAACCGCTGTCATGGTGGCCAGGTTCTCTTGCACCAGAAAACATGACAGGCATTTGAGGGAGGTCAATACTGTCCCCACTGTCATGGGGTCAACAGGTCATTGTGCATTGTACGCCAGGGCTCCTGTTTCACAGAAGTGTAGGTGAGGGTGGTACACTTGGCTTGTCTTTCCCTTGAGGCTCTGGGGAAAATCCTGCAGAGCACAGTGGGAAGTGGTCTGTGATTCTTTCCTGTCACAGTTCTGGAGGAAAAGTAGCAGCCCTGACTTTTCAGAAAGGCTTCCCCCTGAACTGAACGGGATGCCCAGCAAGCCATAAGCTAGGATTGCAGTCACACTGAGGGTCACAGACCACCTCCAACTGACTCTGTGAACATCAGTGAGCTCTACTGCCCTTCCCACTTTGGGCATCACCATACTCAGTGAAATGTCCACTGTGTGGTCATCGTTTCCATATGGGATCCCAGCAAGTGACCCTTCAGCAGGTCCCAGTTTTTCATATAATCAGTTCTGATTACACAGTAGCAATTCCTAGTCCTTCCAGGGCCAGGCCTGGACCATGCCAGGCTATTACCATGGAGGTCGTGGCATCCTCAGTCATATGTGGTGCAGCATATCAGGGGAGTGGGCAGTGCAAAAGCAAACAGGCACACATTTTTGGAATGCCCCAAAGTTTGAGAATTCTGAGATTTAATATTCACCAAAGCTTCCTTGATACTTATATGGGAAACTATTGCTCCAAAGGAAGTAAAAATGTATTTTTGATTTAAATATATTTTAATCACATATTTGTGATATGTGTCTTTATAGGCATTTGAACTAAGAAAAATTGTGGTGATTTTCCACAGCATTGGCAGCAGATAGAAGGGTATGACTGAATGCGATTTGCTGGGTGCCTTATATATGTGTATATGAGGTTCTCTATCATTTTGTCTACAGTGTTACAAACTCAGTAACATTACTCCACATTTCACTGGTGATAAAGGTTAAACTCAACCCCCAGCCCAATGACAGAGCAAAGATTTAACCTCAGACCTATCCAATTGTAATGCTATATTCCTGTTTTTATACATAAATAAAAACTCTTTCTTTTAGCTACGGTTTGGTTGGTCTGTATTAGATCCATGCTACATGGGCACCAATGAATAGACACCATATCTTGGTTTCCATTATCCTTTTCTTAAGGTGTTTATAGTGACTTTAAAAGACCCAATGGCAGGGAAACAGCTCCACAGAGCCACACCTAATATGTGTGTAAATTCCCTCCAAATGGAGGAAAATTTCTCAACTAGGAAACCTTACCACTAAATCTGCAGAGGTGACAGAATAGCAGCCAGTAACACATACTGCAGGGTGGTCACTGCTGCTCTGCTGGGCTGGTGCCACCCTCACTGCTCAACTAAAGAATAGGTTAGTCCTGAGCTAAAGGACTGGAGTTACCAATGACACTGGTGGACGCAAGGTCACCTGATGGTGAGTATGACGCATGAAGATGTTCCCACAGCAGCAACTGAGCTTACAGTCAACTCCAGTTCCAACAACCTTCCCTCCTTTGAAGAGCATAAGAAAATGTTTCTTGTCTGCCACAGTGACGCAGGAGAGGATAAACTTTTGCCTTTTACTTACACTTTTTGTCTCAGATGAGAGCAAGTTGATGTAAACTGAAGATGCCACATTTTCCCCAGGAAAGACGGCTTTGCTATCAGCAGCCCACCCCGTACATTCTTCATTGGAAAGTCTCCTTATCAAGATCGCATGCAATAGACAGAGCTGTTTTGAAAGTCAATGTCTCGCTCTTTTGAAAGCTTCCCTCACTGCATGTTTTTAGATGCAAGCTTCAAACTGTCAGAGTTTTGTTGCTGTTGATAAAGCCAGCCCGGGATTGATGCCCAGAGGGTGGTCTGACTGGAAATTAGGAGACAAAACTTGAATTAAATTAATTCTCTTGGCAGCTTGGGGAATAAAGGCGAAGACAACACAGTCTCCGAGCTGTGTGAATGGATAATCCATAATTGTTAATGGTCAACAGACGCCTTGCTTTCCAAGCTTTAATGACATTTCTTACACACTTAGTATTTGCCAAAATAATATTTCTGGCGACATTTGAATCCAGTGGCCTCCAAGAGACATTGTCAGCAGCATATTTAATGCTTCTAAATACTAGCTGGCCATTATGTGAACATTGATGTCAGGAGGGAAACAATTGGCTTTTCTTTAACATGTTAAATATTTACACCACAAACTTTAGCTCACGTTTGATCTAAACGTGACTGTTAAAAGACAACTTACAGTACAAACTTTCCTCTTCCAATTTACCTACTTCAGGCACTACATAAAAATTTCAAAAGTTCTCAATAAATATCATGGTCACACAAATGACCTCAGGCACGCTAAACAATTTAACTGTAAAATTAAATGGGTACAGTTTCTTTTGGGGGTAATGAAATTGCTTTGAAATTAGATAGTTATGATAGTTGCACAGTTTTATGAATATACTAACATTAATTGGATTACAATGGTGAGTTTTATGGTATGTGAAGTATATTTCTATAAAAATGAAATTAACTCAGGAGACCAGCATGCTCATCAACTAAATCTACTTCTATTTTATGGGGCATTTCAGCCAGACTTCTACCCAAATAGTTTGTTCCTTAAATGTTCCTCCTTAAATGTTTCTTAAATGTGAGCAAAAAAAGGTTTAACATTTCTGTCCATTTAGCAATGAGCCTGGGTTTTTCAAGTTATGCATCATCATTATTAAAAGGATCATAAAACAAATTTCTTGGATTGGCACATTTTTGTTAGAATCAATCAAAATACAAAATATAAAGTGTAAATGGCAGCCAGTATCATTTCACAAAGTTTTTATTTCAGTTCTGTATCTACTTGTATTGATACTGGTCCACAACATAAAATGGGTTATTTGCTGTGGTTCCCAGTTTAAAATTCAGAAAACCTATACAGCAAGTCTCCCCTGGAGCTATCTGTACCCAAGAATGGTGCATTGCTGTTGTCATTTCCAGCCATTTCAAGACATAGAAGGGTCCTCTATTAAGATGATGATGTCTTAAGCAGGCATCCTCAAACTACGGCCCACGGGCCACATGCGGCCCACTCAGGACATTTATCCGGCCCGCCGGGTGCCGCTGCCTGTCCTGCTTAGCAGCCGACTCATCCCGGGCCCGCAGTGTGCATAGGAATTTGTACATAGTGGGTTTTTTTAACTATAGTCCGGCCCTCCAACCGTCTGAGAAACAGTGAACTGGCCCCCTGTTTAAAAAGTTTGAGGACCCCTGGTGAAGTATTTAGAGACTGCTTACTGAGAGAAAATAAGATGGCGGCATAGGTAAGCACCTAAACTGCTGCCTAGCACAACAATTTCAAAACTACAACTAAAAGACAGAACGGACACCATCCAGAACCACAGGAAAGCTGGCTGAGTGAAAATTCTACAACTAGAAGGAAAGAGAAAAGCTCACAGAGAATTGGAGGTACGGCAAAGGGTCTTTGTGCGCGCAGAGGGAAGGGCGGCTGAGAGCCTGGCTGACTTTCTCTGGTGGAATTGGGAAGGAAGCCCCCGACCGCACTGAACCCCAGTTCTGACTGCACTGAACCCCAGTTCCGGGCGAGCCCCTGGGGACCCACGCTCTTGTGGGGGGAGTCTGGACTCTCGGGTGGAGACTTGGGAGCCGGGGAAGGCAGAGGTCTGAAGGCGCGCACGTGCCAGTGCGCACAAAGGCAGCGGAGGTTGCCACAGGCTTTCCCTAGTGGAAGGGAGTCAGAGGCTCCTGACTGCACTGAGCCCCAGTTCTGACTGCACTGAACCCCAGTTCCAGGCGAGCCCCTGGGGACCCACGCTCTTGTGGGGGGAGTCTGGACTCTCAGGCGGAGACTCGGGAGCTGGGGAAGGCAGAGGTCTACGAGTGCACACAAGGGCAAGGCTGACGGGAAACCAAGACTGTCTGCTCTGCCCTGAGACTCCACCCCATCCAAGATGAGCACAGAGGCTATTGCAATTTGGCAAGTCTAATCCTATAAGGCTGTCTCCAGCACCGAACTTCTCCCAGCATAGACACAGCTGATCCTTACAGCCAGCTGGCCTGGAGGTCAATTCCTCCCAGTGATACCAACAACAATCAAGACTTAATTACAACAAGACTGTACACACAGTCCACAAAGGGATGCACCAAGAGTGTCCACCTCAGGTTAACTGGGGAGGCCGACCCACTGGGCCATATAGGAAACCTAGCACACAAATTTACCCTACCAACTCAGGGAAGCAGTGAAAATGCGGCATCAAAGAAACAGATCACAAACGAAAGAAATGGAGGAAAACAAACGACTGGATATAGAATTCAAAACCACGGTTATAAGGCTTTTCAAGAATATCCTAGAAAAGGCCGATAAATATAACGAGACCCTCGAAGATATGAAAAAGGACCAACTAGAAATTAAACATACACTGACTGAAATAAAAAATATTATACAGAGACCCAAAAACAGACTAGAGGAACACAAGAATCAAGTCAAAGAATTGAAATACAAAGAAGCAGAAAACACTCAACCGAAAAAGCAAAAAGAAAAAAAAAATCCAAAAAATTGAAGATAGTGTAAGAAGACTCTGGGACAACTTCAAGCGTACCAACATCAGAATTATGGGGGTGCCAGAAGAAGAGAGAGAGCAAGATACTGAAAACCTATTTGAAGAAATAATGAACGAAAACTTCCCCCACCTGGTGAAAGAAATAGAATTGCAAGTCCAGGAAGCTCACAGAACCCCAAACAAAAGAAATCCAAAGAGGACCACACCAAGACACATCATAATTAAAATGCCAAGAGCAAAAGACAAAGAGAGAATATTAAAAGCAGCAAGAGAAAAACAGTTAATTACCTACAAGGGAGCACCCATACGACTGTCAGCTGATTTCTCAACAGAAACTATGCAGGCCAGACGGGAGTGGCAAGAAATTTTCAATGTGATGAATAACAAGAACCTACAACCAAGATTACTCTACCCAGCAAAGCTATCATTCAGAATTGAAGGGCAGATAAAGAGTTTCACAGATAAGAAAAAGCTAAAGGAGTTCATCACCACCAAACCAGTATTATATGAAATGCTGAAAGGTATTCTTAAAGAAGAGGAAGAAGAAAAAAGTAAAGAGAAAAATTATGAACAACAAATACATATCTATCAACAAGTGAACCTAAAAATCAAGTGAATTAAAAACCTGAGGAACAGAATAATCTGGTGAATATAATAGAATCAGGGGCATAGAAAGTGAGTGGACTGATAATTCTCAGGGGAAAAGGGGTATGGGGGGTTCAGGAAGAGACTGGACAAAAATCATACACCTATGGATGAGGACAGTGGGGGGGAGGTAAGGGCAGAAGGTGGGGTGGGAACCGGGTGGAGGGGAGCTATGGGGGGAAAAAGGAGAAACAATTGTAATAATCTGAATAAAGATTTATTTTTTAAAAAAAAGAGAGACTGCTTACTACATATAAGAGATTTTTAAACATAAAGGAATCCAAACCTTTCCATCTGCTAACTAATCCAGTGGACCCACTTTCTCTCGGTGTTTGTAGAGAAGCCTAACATAGTTAGTGCTCCTCTCAGAGTGTGGGTGAACCTCTCAGAGCAGGTCCAAGCATGGATGCCGTGAAAATGCTCACCAGTCCATGTGGAGGTGGATCTCCACTAAAGAACCCGTGTTCTCATTAAAGTTGTTAACTTTGCCAAAAACATTTATTTGCCATAAATACTGGCACAGAGCCCTTTTGAGCAGGAAAGCTAGGCAGATATGCAGAAGTGAGGCTTGGCACCTGTGCCAGTGTCTGTCAGCTCAGGGTGCCATACCAAGACACCACAGACTTGGGGTCCTCAAAGTTTAGGAGGATTGGAAGCCTAAGAGTAGGTATCTGCTGAATGGGTTCCTGGAGAAGGCCTCTTTCTGGCAGAGATGGACACCTTCTTGCTGTGTCCTTACATAGCAAAAGAACGAGGGCGCTGCTTCTCTTCCTCTTTTCATAAGAGAACTGAATCCATCATGGGTTCTACCCTCATGACCTCACCTAACCCTGATTTCCCTCCAAAGCCCCTCCTCCAAATAATCAGCATATTGTAGGTTACAGCTTCATCATGTGAATTTTGAAGGCAAATATTCAATCCACAGCACCTGTGACAACATTTGACATAGAGAATACAAGAGGCCTTTCCACCGGCTTCTGTGGGGACCATAAGGTGAGTTGGATGCATGAAGACTATGGCTTTGGGGGGCACCTAGAGACCCTACCACAGTGCAGGCATCCATGTAGTCAGGGTGAGGATGAAGTGTTGGTTCAGAGAGGGGTCCTCAATCAAGTTCATAGGCAGAGGACATCCCCTAGGAGGCCCATGCAAGGAACCCTGGAGTAGAAGAGACTTGGATGGGGCTGAGTCCCCGTATTGGCAGGCAAGGCTCAGAAGGACAGACTGTAGACTCTGCCTTGTTCCTAAACAGTGACACCCTCTGGACCCCAAGCTGGTAAGTCCTGGGGAAAGGTGGGCTTTTCCTGTGTGGAGGGCATGGGGAATATGCAGAAAGGCAGGGTCCTGCTTTCATGGACATGCCTTATCCAGTAAGTGACGGCCGGAGGGAGGCTCTGGATCTCGTCTCCATGAGAGGCACTGGAAGGAAGTGGAGTGGGGAGTCAGACTGCCATGAGGCATTTACCTTCAAAATGGAACTTAGGAAAAAGAGCAAAATCAACCCCAAATCTAAAAGCAAAGGGGATGCCCACAGATTCGGTGGCCCCCAAGATTAGACCTCCCAAGCTCCACAGATCAGAGACTGTCAGGTGAGTTTGTCACCATGTTGGGATGAATTTAAACATAATAAGAATAGAAGGACAGAAGTTAGAAAAACTATTACCATTAGCTCATTCAATCAAAACAGTATGGAAAGGGGAGAGAACATGCCCAGCAAGGCTCAGACTTTTCCTCAAAGCTCCTTTTCTTAAAGTTGTTTCTTAAACACGTCTAGTTTCAAGTGATGTTAAGGAAACACTGGAATCAGTTCTCTCTGATTCTTATGTGAAACCATCAGAAATTTGATTTAGAAATGCAGGACACCCAGTGGGTAGAGTAGGTACATTCTAATAATTGATAATAAAAGCAGCTCCCCCAGATCTTGGACTAAACTGATCATATATTTGACTGGTTTTGAACTACTTCAAAGAAGAACAAAGTGTATTGTCTCAGTGTGACTAAAAGAGGGTTTCAGGAAGATTAAGGAGATCTGGATTCCAGGATTAGCTTCCAGCATAGGTTTGGCACTTCCCTGGTGGAGTCTCAGCTCCCCACCTGGCTTCAGGATAATCCTCTTCCCCCAGCATTCAGGGAATATGACCTGGGAGATGTTCTGGAAAAAGGACCCTCAGATTACTGCACAGGAAGAGTGTTAGAGGCCCCAGGAAATCCCACTGAAGATGCTGACTTGCCTTCCTCCAGCCCTCTGTCTTGATCACAAGTGGTCCATGACACCTCCAAGGAGCTCACATGCTTGGGAGCATCCCTCAAGCAAAGGCTGAGCCACATACTCCCATGGGCTCCTTCTGGTTCTCAGAAAATATCTTGCACATTTTCTGATGGAACATGTAAATGATGTTTTTATCAAAGGAGCTATATTTTCCTAAGAGGCCACTGAAAATAAAATTTATTGTGCTGGGAATATCTTTCTGGAGAATAGTTTGCATAAAAAGAAAAAAAAATAACTGCAAGAATCTGTTTCTGATATAGGAGACTTGACCATCAAAGATGAGAATATCTCTTAATATTACATACTTTTCTTTCTTTGCTAGATATTAAATTTGTGTTGATAAGAATGAGTCTAAGGAAAATTAAGCAAGGAGCATTTCAATCCTATTGATTTTATTGTCTCTCTTTTTCTGCCTAATCCAGAAGCAAAATAGCATTTTGAAATATCAGTAGCCTCAGAAAGTATCATTTTGCAAGGAAACATTTCTCTAGGACATTAAAATAGCTAGTTGATATAAATGAAGAAACTGACAAAGGCAAGGGTTGCTGAGTCTACATAAAAACACGAAAGAATTAGTGTAAACACTTGAGCTACCCTGAAATATGAGATGATTTTCTGTGTAGCGAGAGGTAATACTAATATGGACTCGAAGGTCAGATGCAACTTTTCAAGGATTATTGCATTTCATTTTGTTTTTCTGCCACAATCCTGAGTGTTCTAGTCTCTCCATATTGCAAATTAATTGACTCACTAATTAATAATTTAAAAAAAGTAAAACTTTCTACTATGGAAATAATACTGTTTCCTATCATTATAGAGGACATTTTAAAAACATTTGACATATTTTGTATTGAAATTTCCATTCTTCTAACTCCTTCTCAAATTCAACTGCATCTAAGAATTATTTGCTGAACAAAGAATCTAAAAGTCATCTCCCCATGTTCTCAAGCCTGTAGTAACTAATATCAGTGACATCATTAGTAATTTTGTGTTCCATATTTCAGAAACAAAGGTACCCTCCCAGTGTCAGAATTACAGAATAAGAAAGAAAATGGGTAACTTAGAATTGATGAGCTGTGGAATGTGACTAATGTTCCAGATACACTGAAGCGTCTTGAAGAGTCTCCTACCTTAGTCTCCCACATCACGTCTCTCCTTTCCTATTCCTAGATTTTTCTTGTCTCCCGAAAGTGTCTGGTGAGTACATGCTCTTTCATCAGCCCAATGGCCACTTCTTCTGAAAGACGCCCCCACCCTCGACAACCCATAATCAAAGTGTGAAGCTATTGTATCATCCTGTATTTTCCCTCCATGCAGTTTTCACTTTATAATTGTTTGCAAGAATTTACGTGATTTTCTGTGCCACTATAGATAGTGCCATCTTGCTTTTAGTCACTCATTTACCCCACCTCTATGACACCATGGCATCATCCTGGACCCACCACTAACCAAATGATCCTGCTGTGTGGTAGGAAAACTATCTCCTGGCACCTTGTGTTGCTTATTTATCTCCCAGGTCAGCCATAGTATCTATTGCATTCACAGAAACAGAGCTGTGAAATAAACACTCTAAGCAGCTACTGCCACTTAACATGCTCTAACTTAATTTTCTCCTACTAGTAGCAATTGTGATTAATACCACATACTTGAAGGCAGTTCTAACCATTCTGTTTCCAAATGAAATGGTTTTAAATGAGCCCGAATAATGAAAAGAAATAAGCAGAGCAAAGAACAAAATACCAATGTGGTGATGAAAGGGACACAGGAGCACTTTTGTCTGTGAAAGAACAAGTTGGAAAGCCAAAGTGATTTCAGAAAAGGATTTAAAAATTGGGAAACATTGGGAACCATTGAATTGAGTACTTGCTGCCTCTCCCCTGCTGCTGTCTTGCAGCTGCATATGACATGTTGTCACCAAAGTCCCATGAGCTTATGTTCCTCTAAAATCATGGCTTTTAAAAGGACCTAATGTGTGCACACATCACAATGTCTTTTAAAATCCGTGAAAAACAATCCAATCAAAAATAGCATTCAGAAAACCCACAATCGTGTGTCTCCACCACAGTGATGGGTCTCTCAGTGGTGCCATCATCACAGTACTCTATCCACAGCACGATTCCCACCTACTGCACACTGATGTTTACAGGGGAAGGGGCCCACGGTTTGTTTTAAGTGAAACTATTCATAAGGAGCCATCTTTAAGAGACTTCACCATCAGTTCCTCCCACATGAATGATTTTATTCCCATTTCCTCAAAGGCAGCAATGTGGTGCTTCTACTAAAAGAGACGAGAATGCGCAATGTGGTTAATCCTGCCTTCATGACTCCTCGCTGACAACTGGTGGTCGAAGACTTGACTGCCACACACTAAGTACTTGCTGTAGTTATGCAGAAACATTTGGCAAATGCCTGCGGAGACTGAGTCCTTCTGGGCAGGTGTGGACTCAGGTGGAGAGCGGGATTGTGCACGTTCCCAGCAGACGTCTGTGTGCCCATGTGCCCACCTGCGTGCCAGCAGGATGGAGGTGCTCCGGTTCCTGGTTTCAGTAATCCTGCTTGAGCGGGGATGACTGACATGCAGTAGACAGGATTTAGGGAGAACACGGACTGCTCGCTCAGATACAAGAATGGCTCTAGCTCACATCATTTCTTAAAACTTAACACGTCTTCTTGTGTTTTACAGTATCAGAGTCATGAGTCCTTTACTTCTCCAGGTCTCAGAAATGTCCATTTGAGGAGTCCCAGTGACCATCTGTAGATGCACAAGAAGGAGGAAGTGCCCAGAGGGTGTGGATTCCAGGAAGAGGTGGAGAAGCAGGGCGCCTTCCTTCAGCCCCTGTTTCTCTCGGTCCCTCCCCACTTCGGTGATTTTTAACTCTGCTCACATTGTGTCTTTGAGCCTTTTCAGCTCACCTCCTTTGTGGCCCTGGCCGGGTAGCTAAGTTAAATTGGTTAGAGCATCATCTCTATACACGAAGGTTGTAGGTTCAATCCTGATCAGGGCACACACAGGAATCAGCCAGTGAATGCAAATAAGTGGAACAACAAATCCATGTCTATCTCTCTCGCTCTCACTATCTGTCTCTAAAGTCAATCAATCAATAAAAATATTTTTAAAGTCAATGTTACTACAAAAACTTTTCATGAAGATTCCACAAGTATACACAGAGAAACACAAACTAAAAAGGATGATGTTGAATGATTATGAAGTATTATGAAAAATGTTAAATGTGTCTGTGGCTAGATTTTTATAATTAATAAAACATTTATTAGAAGAATATAACAATTTGTATGCATTTCAAAATACAAAAAGGGGTCAGTTGTTAATAAATGGCACTATGAACTTGCAGAATGTGAGGTTTAGGAGTAAAGCAATAAGAATAATTAGAGAAAGGCAGTATTTGGGGGCAGCAGAAGAATTCAACATCTTGTTAGAAAATAGGAAGTCTGACTCTAGAACTATTTCACCTCCTGACATTGCATACCACTTGTAGTAACCCAAAGGGATTCTTCTGGAAATTACAGTATAAACATGTAGAAAAGATGGTAAGTGTGGCCTCCCCAAGGAGCAGTATGTGCTGCCTGGATATTTTTGGCAAGAAAGCTGGACCCAGAGCCTTCATTCAATAAAGAGCTCCTTAAATTTCCTTCTGCATCAAAAAAGCTTTGTCTGGTACAAGTTCCACTTTTTAGGCAGCCTTCTCGTTTCAAAGCCCCTTTGGCTAATATGCCATGGTTTCTTTATGCATTTTTCCACCAATTTAAAATATTAGATGCTATCGATGGCTACCCATGAATATCAACAATTTTCTTTCAAGAATGAAGCCTTTTAATAACAAATCTTTGCCATCGTGTGTATGTTTTCTAGACCAGGAGAAACCAAAATGGGTTTGTCCCACTGTGAGTATTTAGAAGATTTTCACTCATGACACAGGCCAGGCCTGGGTCCGTGTGTGTGACCCAGCGCGTGTGTCTGGGGAGGACGGTGGTATCCGTTTCTTTTGGCACCGAGCGCTGCACGGCACTCCCGACCCACATTCCACTGGAGTTATTAGTCAAAGTAATAGTTTATTTTTTTCACCAGAAAAATAAACTGTGATGCACTCAGCACAGCAGTTCCCTGAGCTGTACCCAGGCTTTGTTTGACTTAGGAAGTGCTCTTATTGTGAAAAATTATTCAATAATGGATGAGGAGTCTGAGAAAACTTCTCCCGCACAACATTAATTTGCCAGAATTATATGGCACTGCCACTAAAAGGGACCACCAAGGGTTATCTGGGGCTGACGGGGCCAGAGGAGGAAATGCCCCCGGGACAGAGGCCACGGCGCCTCCCTCTGCCCCCTGCCGCCTTCCTGGGAAACAGGGGTCACTGGCATCAAACAAACAAAATAGGTGATCAGTTTTTTGCAGGTCACACTTAAACAGGAGGACATGGACAAGGTGAAAATGTGTGCTAAGTTATGGGCTGTGACAAAACTCTGTTAGCTCTTAGAATTCCCAAATTTACACCCCACTATTCATTCTTCAAATGTCCCTAAATCTGCGTGCAATCCAGGACTCCCATAGCTGGTGTTTTAAATGCAGGCAGCATGTTAGGCTGGTGAGGGCTCACCTTACTCTTGGTGACATTACCTGTTCTTTGACATAATCTTGGGAGATTCCATTTCTTGAAGGTACAGTCATGTCACACCTCTCTGTCTGCTCCTCCTTTGTTGCCATCTCCTGAATTTTCCCTGGGACATTCAGGCCCTTGCTTCCTCAAAGCTGGGGTCTCAGGGGTATCAGGAAATAGATATGAGGGATACCTGCCCCCCAAATCAGACAATGACCATTTTTCCCAGTGAGGTGGCCCACCCTCAAGCACCTTATCCAGAGCCAGCTCCGTTTTCCCAAGGACAGGTCGGGGGGATGTGACTCTGAGACCTGTGGGTGCCACTTAACCACTGAACCTCCTCTCCTCAGAAAACAGGTGTTGTTCTAGCTCGTGTCCGTGGTTTTCCTCCTGGAGGACTGGACTCTGGGTCCTCCTTCTGCTCCCCAGGGGTCTAATTGCTACCAGTCGAGGGGGGGACAGAGATGCCCACATGAGTAAGCACCCCAGCATCCCTGAAACCTCCAGAGATACAAGTACAACAGATTGAGCAAAGGGACCTGTTTTTGCTTTTCTACCTGACAAGCCCCAACTGGGAGAGGAAACGGAAGAGAGAAGTAGTCCAGAAAACTGGAAGTTTTGAGTCTTCATGTGACTTCCCCAGGGCCTGGCTGGTCCCTGTTGGCATCTTGGGGCACTTCAGGCTGCTCCCAAGCAGACACACATTCTGAACAGGGACACAGAAAGAGGCCTGGCCTGTCCAGGGTCCTGAGTGCAACAGAGCACAGCCTGGCTCCTCCAGGTCACGTCTGGATTTTTGGGGTTCCCTCCCCATAGATAATTTCTCTGTAAATTAAACAAACAAAAACAGAACATGTCTATATTATGTCATTTTTGTTGATATCTGTAATGATAGATGGCATAGTGTTTCACGTAATATAATAGTTTCTACTAAAAATCTTCCTCAAGAGTATGTATCTTCAAGTTTAAAATATACACATATATATGAATTATATCAGGGATTCAGTTTGTTATGAAATAAAATTGTGGATAAGTGTGTGTTTCAAGATTTGGGGTGCAGTTAGAGCAAAATTATGATACAGGTTAATTCAAAGATGTGGAAACCGAAATTACAGACTCAGAAGGACTCATGACGTCCCTCGGTTTTGAGAACTAATGATTTTTGCCTCATTATGTCCCAGTCAAAGCCTCCCCAACAACATACCCCATGTTACTGATAGACCTTCATCCCACCTCTAAACTTAGGGACCAAAGGCTTTGCTGGTACCACTGGCCCTGTGGGTGCTGATTTGGAGTCTCATAAGAGAAGAAGGCTGTTCCCTCCTCAGCAAAGGCTCCTGGGAGGCGGACTCTTCTGCAGAGTAACGAGGAGAACCCAGCCAGGCCATTGGACAGAAGCCCTACATCCCAGCGGGTGTGCAGCTTCATGGAATGGCATGGGGCCCTGGGCAGGCTGGCACATACCTTGTTACCATGATCCCTATAATGAGTCAACTTGGGCACAGAGCTCAACCCAGACCAGCAGGGCCACTGCCTAAGGTTGGGGGCAGACGTCATGCAGCTCAGCCTCTTCCATTTCTCCCTTTTCATCAGAGAGGCTGAGAGCTTAAGTGCTTTTGTGTTTAGTCATTTATAAATAGTCTCTGCTATAGCATTTCTAAACACAATGGGAAGTGTTTAGCTTTTCCCAGAGTGACATGGGACCCTGGGATGGCCCTGCACAGGGCTGCCAGCATGAGGACCCGCTTTCTCAGGCCAGGCCACGGTGAGGAATTGGTCCGTATGGGGGATGTTTCATTTCCACTTGGCTAGATTTTGATTGCCAAGCCTGGGACCGCATGCTCCCAGTCTCGAGGTGGGGAGAACTGTTCAAAGGTGATGGCCTAGGTGATTTGCTGGGACTCTGTTCCCATGGAAAAGCATCCTTGATGTCCCCACCCTTACTTAGCATCCTGCATGCCCCAGCCTCGCCAGTCTGCCTGGGCTTGGAGGGCGCCAGGCCGGAGCCCTGACAAAGGCACCCTGACAAGATTTCAATAAAAAATGACAGAATCACTGAAAGAGGAAGGAATGAAGTTGCACTCTGTGGAGCATATTTGAAAGTAAAATAAACAAGCTTTCCTCTCAATTTATGAAAAATGGTTTAAAATATATCCAAGAAGTTGTTATATTTGTGTCTGTGCAGGAGAACCTTGTTGAAAGCACGTGGCCACACTTCTCCCTTAAATTAAAACTAAGCATCTTTTTTATGTTGTGATAATTGCTGCATTTACTTCATTTAAATAAAGAAAAATATCACACTGTGATGGAATTTAAACTATCAGGAGACTTTCATCTTTGATCAATTACACGTTACTCTAACCTATTAAGATGTAATTAGTAGGACTGGATTATTTCCAGAGTGTCGGCTTCTAATATTTTCTGAATAATTTCCTTAAAATATTTTTTTTCTCTTATTATGCTTTCCTATTGCTTCTGTAATTATTTTAATTATCATTTCCAGAGGATGTTTTGTAGCCAATGCTGGGAGTGGGGTTTGATGAACACAGAGCCACACTCACTAAGATAAATGAAGCTCCCTTCACTTCTAAGTCACCTATACCCCGAGGGAACACATTAATAAGTCCCCATGGAAAGGGGCACATTGTGGTGCATGGTTTCAACTCCATACCCCCATTTTTATCACAAACAAAGAGCTAATTATGACTCATGGTGGGGAGGGGTTTTCATTTGAAAACAAGAATTCACAATGTGTATTTACCTAATGATGGGATAGGGATCTCAGAGTACCAATGTCATGGGTCTATTAAGGAGACATTTCAGTCTTTAAGACCATTTGCCTAAAGCAAAACTCTTCTTTTCTTGCCAGCATTTGGGTATCTATTGTCAAGAGTGAGTTTTTATATACAAAATAGCAGCTGATGAAATAAATATCACACATATGACTAATTTCCTGAAGAAAAATATAGCGCTGTTTGGACATCTTTGTATGATTCATTTATCATTTTAATAATTTGTTCATTCATTGTAAATCTTCAGTGAAGAAGACATTATTTAACCTGGGGGGAAGAAAACAAAACAGAAAGATGCCCTCGAAAGGCTGAATAGCTGGATTGGTGTATTCCCTCCTCTCTTCCTGTCCCTTTTCTTCTTCCCAATGGAAACATCACCTGCTGGAGAGAACATGAGATACATGGTACAGACAGCTGAGAGCTCCGCATGTCTTCCTCCCCTTCCCCAGGATGGATTTCATGTATCTGAACTCAGCTTCGAAGCAGGACCTTTCTGGGACAGTTGGTCCCTGAGCAGCACCTGAGTCTGGGCTCCCAAGAGAACCTCCTCTGGGACAGAATCCCCATCATGCCATACCTTTTTCACTGGTGGATTCTTTTTTAAAAATATATTTTCATTGATTTTTAGAGAGAGAAGAGGGGAGAGGGAGAAAGAAACTTTGATGTGAGAAACATCAGTCGGTTGCCTCCCACACTCTGACCAGGGATCAAACCCACAACCTGCACAGGTGTGCTGACCAGGAATCAAAACAGTAACCTTTTGGTGTATGGGACGATGCTCAACCATCTGAGCCACATGTGCCAGGGCTTCACCAGTAGATTCTTCAATGGGCTGCAAACAAGACACATGACTCAGGTGCAGAGCCAGATGCTAGGACTCTAACCCTGAGAGAAGGCAGTGTTTTCAACCTTGGATGTCCATGTCCTCTCCAACCTCCTCTTATTGCCTCCACTGCCAGCCATCTTTTTTCTCCAATATCATCACTCTCCCAAAACCCATCTCTCTTCTCCCCACATGGTACCACCTGTTTTTCTTTTATCTTCCTATTCCTTTTTAAAATATATTTTTTTCTTCTCCCCTTTCAATATTTGAGAAAAGACTAGAATTGGAAAAAATATGAGTAGCTAATACAAAAACCCAAATTAAGGCTATGTATTGATTATACACTCTTTTATGAGAATATCATAAAAGAGTGTATAATCAATACACTCTTTAGTGTAGGATAGCAACTACACCAACTTCATGTGTTGAGCACCTGGCTGGTGTCCAGGGTCTTCTGAGAAGTTGCCCATAGATTGGTTCTAAGAGTCAGAGGCAGGATCTGGAGTCCAGGGGTCTGAGAAGTCCATTAACTCCAATGAGATTGCACAGCTGTTATGTAGCACAAAAAGGAAGTTAGGGTTCACCTGGCTTCATAGTGAGGAGTGCAGTTTTTACCATAATTCAACACATTTCTACAAACTCTTAAATTGTTTAAGAGCAGGAGGGCTCTTTCTCACATTTTCTGTTTATATTCTTGTTTGTGTACATAGGCAGATCATGTTTTATTGGAAATTTTGCATATTTTCAGCTTTTCAAATAAAAGAAAATCTTATTCCTGAGCTTTATTTAGAGATAATTGACATATAACATAATATTGATTTTAGGTGTACCACAGGAAGATTTGATATTTGTGTATATTGTGAAATGATTACCACAATAAGTTAACATCCATACCTCACATAGTAACAATTTTTTTCTTGTGATGAGAACTCTAAAAATCGACTGTCTCAGCAACTTTTAAATATGCTATATAGTCCTCTTAATTTCAGTTACCATGTTGTACATTAAATCCCCATAACTTATTTATCTTATAAATGAAAGTTTGTACCTTTTGACCACCTTCACCCATTCCCACACCCCTACCTCCAGGTCCTGACAGCCACCAATCTACTCTGTTTCCATGAGTTTGTTTTTTTCAGATTCCACATGTAAGTAATATCATATGGTATTTGGCTTTCTCTGTCTTATTTCACTTAGCATAATGCCCTAATATTTTGTCCTATTGTTTTAAGTTTAAAACTAAAAAAAAAAAAAAAAAAAAAAAGATAAAGGATGTTTTCTCATCCCAAAGCAAAACCAACAAGGTAGGTCATTGCTGGTGGTGGTGCAAAAGGATCTGCCCTAAAAAATTCTGAAGAGTTGACAGATTAAGAAAAATTACCTTTTGATTTATTTTGCCCCTATTCTTTCACTTACTCATCCTTTATGTTCCTACCAGATTAATCCTCCTATAACTTTCCCCATTGTGGTATCTCTCTTTCATGCCCTCAATCCTTTTCTCTTCCCCAAAAACGCCTGAAGGAAGCTCACATGCCCTTTCTTTCCTTGACTTGGAATCACATGACTGGATCTACTTTTTAATTCTGCCAGATTACATCATATGATGTTGCCTTTGCTAACCACTCTGACCCTCCATTTTCTCATAAAACCAGTATAAGAATATTTACCTTGGGGACTCAGCACCTTGAGAGAATATACTACAACGTGTTGATTCAGTTCAACATTTACCGAGTGCCTGCCATGTGCTGTTTTAAGCAGGAAGAATAGTGAGAGTGCCCAGCCTTGGTGGAACTCAAATTCTGGGGCACAAGACTGACTATCATGTGCATGAATGTCAGGTGATGACAGATGCGATTGTCCTGGGAGGTAGCAGTAGACTTAATACAGAAAAAACTGGATCTTGGCAAACACTATCTCAAGTAGGTGGGCAAGGATATTTGGTCTCTCAGAAGCTGATGTGTGAGGAAAGAACATGATGAAGTGAGGCAGCAAACTCTGCATATATTTGAGGAAGAGCACTTCCAGCAGGGAGAACAGCCAGCACAAATATCCCACGGTGGGAATTTTTATCCTTAAATGCAAAGGCCATTTTCAATTGTCCTGTTGTTTTTAATATAACCATGTTGTACCAGAGGTTTGTATGTAATTCTGGTGAGTTATTTAGAAAAACTTACTAGAAATAGAACTTATGAAACAAAGTACAAGATTACTTTTGAGGCTTCTCATTAACATTGTAAACATTTTCAATTAACTTTTCCTTAATTTGCCTAATTAAGTATTCACATATAAGAATTTACATGTTCTTATATCTTAAATATACAGAATGTAAATTTCTCCCAATGTGTTAGGAAATGGCCAATTGGAAGCTCCTTTTCCATAGCTGGTGTTTGAAGATTTGAGGTGCTTTCAATGTCTTTGAAATCACACACCTTCCACACAAGGAGGGCTTGCTGATCTGAGAGCATTTCTTCTATCTTTTGGTGACTTGAAAAGCAGAGGGAAGATATATTTTATTTAAAATTGACTAGAAAATAAGATTATAAGGCATGCCTTTTTTTCTACTTTATTTTGACATTTTTATATTCTAACCAAGGTGCTTTCTGAATGTGCATTTAAATATATGAAGTTGTTTAGCAACTTGTATGATTCAAATTAGTGGTATTTATTTTTTACTTAAAAATAAATCTCCTTTGAGATCTGTTAGAAAATGAATTTAATTTATGTTAACTCAATATAACTAAGCAAGTAATGATTAACAGCTTGTGACATGCTTCAAAGTGTCTTATAATAAAGCTGTATTAGCAAGACAAACCTATTTAAATAAATTAATATTAATTATATAGTATATGTACTTTTATATCACATTATATCGGTGATATTCAAAATCATGTGCAAAGTTAACATACTTCTCTAAAAGGTACATAATTTTTAAATTTAACATTTTTATACATACATAGATTTAATACAGAAAAAGAGGGGATCTTAGCAAACACTATAAAATTATTTTAAAATGTAGGAAAGTTTGATGTTTTATCTGTCATAAATTAGTTTCCAAATGATTGCAATTTTTCTGCAATTGAAGTGATTCAAAGCTCTTCTTTTCTTTAAGAAATATTATATTTGATGCAGCTACTCAATGGAATATATTCACGTTGAAGTCTATCTGTTGTTTACAATTATATTTTCTTCACTGAAAAAATTACTTGAAACTACTTTAAGTGATATGATTAAAAATCACCATAATTATAATGTTCATTGGCCTGTGAGCTCTGCAGTATCCTCTACTGCAGTGGTTCTCAACCTTCCAAATGCCGCGACCCTTTAATACAGTTCCTCATGTTGTGGTGACCCCCAACCATAAAATTATTTTTGTTGCTACTTCATAACTGTAATTTTGCTACTGTTATGAATCGTAATGTAAGTATCTGTGTTTTCCGATGGTCTTAGGAGACCCTGCTAGCAGTTCTCAACCTGTGGGTCTCGACCCACAAGTTGAGAATCGCTGTTGTAGAGCCTAAGACCATCGGAAAACACAGATATTTACATTACGATTCATTAACAGTAGCAAAATTACAATTATGAAGTAGCAACGAAAATAATTTTATGGTTGGGGGTCACCACAACATGAGGAACTGTATTAAAGGGTTGCGGCATTTGGAAGGTTGAGAACCACTGCTCTACTGGGTCCCTCTTCTTAACTCTCACCTGGTGGGGTTAGCTTTCTGACTTCCTCTTCCACAGTGCCATTACCTACCAGATGGTCCTAGCTGCCCCTTCTCTCTCCTCTGCACTCTTCCTGGTGGTGGTATGGATGAGGGTGGGGGTCTCTCATTCATTATCAAGGTGTTCCCTGGATGTTGACTCCAAACCGACATGGCTCTCTCCAGGCAACTCTTGGGTACCTAACCTACAAGTGACTCCAACTCACCCAATTCAAACCCAGTTGTTGGCAGAATAGTTCTATTTTTCCTATGTCTCCTCTAAAGAGAAGTAATATCTTAAACTTGAAGTCAGTGTTTTGTGGAGTTTTTCACCCCATAAACACATGGGTTGCACCTGTGCTTCAGGGTCTGACACGGGGCTTAGACATTTAGGGTGTAGGTGGGGAGGAGTGAGGAAGTTTCCCTCTGACTTTTAGCTGTCATCGCCATGTCCCCGCATGTCACCACCAAAACCCACTATGCTGTAGCTCTCTTGATACCACTCCTGAGACATAGGGATTGTGGTGAGATTTCCAGGGACCTGTCTTCCTATCCAAGCAAGTCTCATTATCCCCACGGATGCTGTGGCAGGAAGTAAGGCAGGTCCCTCATTCCTCTTACCCTTCCTGCCCCAGCCAGGAGAAGTCTCTTCCCATGATTATGTGTGAGGTGAGGGAAGGAGAAACAGGGTGGTTGAACAAGGCTTCTTTACCTCCAGTTACTCCAGGACACTGGGTCTTGCTTTCCTTAGTGTTTCCTTCAGGGGCTTCTGCATAATCTTCAGGATGAGTTGGAACTTCTGGAAACAAATTGCCCAACATAGATTTTCCTGTAGGTGGAGAAGCATGGGTCTATTCTCCATTTGTAAGGAGACAAGGTAAATGAACACATAGTAGTAAAAAAAATAAGGTAATATCACAAAATAGAATCCACCCATTAATGAGCGAACCTTTTCTCATTAAGGAAATACACAAAAGCAAATGGATCCCAACAGGTGTTTCTATGGGTAGGCCCTTTCTCTGGAAAAGACCAGTGAGAAAGTAGAAAGTTCTAAAGTGTCAGATTAGGGCCTACACATGATGGATGTACTAGTAGCAGCAATTCTGTATTAGTATTTCCCAATTTTCATTTTCCGAGGCCTCACGTCAATTAAAATAATGACCAAAAGGGCTTTCCCAACAAGCAATGGAAACTACACAAAAAGATATACATCTCAAGTGCACAATAAGAGTACACCAACTTCTAGGAATAGATCCTAAGAATCCTGAAACACCAATCATAAAGAATATATGCCCCCTATGTTCATAGCAGCACTTTTTACAATAGCTAATGTCTGGAAACAGCCCAAGTGCCCATCAATAGATAAGTGGATAAAAAAGTTGTGGTACATTTATACAATGGAACACTATGCAGCTGTAAGAAAAGGATCTCTTACCATTTGAGACAGCATGGATGGACCTGGAGAGTATTATGCTAAGTGAAATAAGCCAGTCACAGAAGGACAAATGTCACATGGTCTGATTCATATGTGGAATCTAAGGAACAAAATAAATTGATGAACAAAATAGGACAACAGACATGGAAGCATGAAACAGACAGACAGATCTCAGAGGGAGGGCGGGAAGAAATTAACTAAAGGACTTACATGCATACTAGAGGCCAGGTGCACAAAATTCCAATGCACCCTCTCCAATCTGGGACATCCCTCTCATAATCCAGGACTGCTGGCTCCCAACTGCTCACCTGCCTGTCTTCCTGATTGCCCCTAACTGCTTCTGCTTGCCAGCCTGATCACCTCCTAACCACTCCCCTGCCAGCCTGATCGACGCCTAACTGCTCCCCGGCCGGTCCGATTGCCCCTAACTGCCTTCCCCTGCAGACCTGGTCACCCCCAACTGCCCTCTCCTGCCCGCCTCATCGCCCCTAACTGCTGTCCTCTGCTGGTCTGGTACCCCCCCAACTGCCCTCCCCTGCTGGCCATCTTGTGGTGGCCATCTTGTGTCCACATGGGGGCAACCATCTTTGACCACATGGGGGCAGCCATCTTGTGTGTTGGAGTGACAGTCAATTTGCATATTACTCTTTTATTAGATAGGATGTGCATAGCTCATTTGACAAAGACAATAGACAGATGAAGGCCTAGAGTGGGGTGGGTGGTGGGAGGTGGGTGGAAGAGGGCAAAGGGAGGCAAATGGGGAACATCTCTAACACTCTCAATGATAAAATAAATTTAAATAAATAAATTTTAAAAATGCAAGAGATTTAGAAAAAAAATAAAAAGGAGTACACCCACCAAGGTCAAACCCTGTTCCCTATAGGAAGTAAATTTTGCACCATTGGGAAACAGACTGCAGTGCCTGTGGAGTTAAGAAGCATGATGTAGAAGTCTATTCATGTCTGAAGAGGTCAGTGATTTTTTGGAGTGTTGACAGTAAATGACCACAGATAGAAAAGTAAAACCAATATGATGGTATTCTCATCGCCTGCATCATTTATAGGCTTCTGAGTTGGGAAAATAATAACATCCCCAACTGCTGAGTCCTCAAGGGCATTATTGTTTTAAATGCTGTGAGGATATGTGCTCCCTGTGTCATCAGAAATATCAAAAAGAGATAACCACAGAGCAACATGTTCGCTATAAATCACCAGAAGCAAGCTGCTTAGTATCCTGAGTTATGGTGCATAAACGCCCCCTCTAGTCCAGGGTCTGGGCTTTCTTACAGCTGATAAATAAGTCTCAGATGTCCAGCAGGGTTTGCATTGCAAATGTTCTGGAATTGTTTCTTCTTTGTCTTCCAACTCCTTTGCTCCAGAGGGGTTTTTCCTTCCATATTTGCTTATCCTGATGTTTCCCTTTGCATAAAAAGCAATCCCATAATCCTGCGGATCAAAGGGTGCAGGGTTTATTGACTGACTTCCTGGTGTCAGAGGTTAGGACGCGCTGTCAGACACAGGGGATATTAGGAAATAAAAAGGGTTACAAATATGAAAGCAGAGGATAAAATGCCAGCACCAAAGAGATCTTTAATGCTCTAATAATTAACTGTGGTAGATTTTATATGCAGCTCGGGCAGCCAGTTCAGTAATCTGAATAAGGAAACAAATGGTCCCCAGCTCTGCGGGTGGGATCCTGGGAGACACCCCTCTGGGCCAGCAGCCCCAAGGCAGCGTGGGGAGGCTGGAGCAATGGGACCCCGTGGGCCATTTCACAACAAAGATCTGAAGACAGAGGGGCTAAGTGACTCCCCAGGTTCATGCCAGGATGCTGCACATAGATTGAATCAGGTGCCTTCTGTATGTTTGTGAAAACAATGGCTTATCTAATACCAAGTCTCCAAGTGGCAGAGTGATGAAGATTTTGTTTCACAATTTTGGCAGAATAAACCTGAATGTCCACCTTTGTTTATCATGCTGACATTTTAATTAATCTGATTAGACCCAATTAATTTGTTTTTGGAAAATTGTCAACTCTCTTGACTAAGAGACCATAAGTGCACAGCCAAGGTTGGTGGCCTTAGTATCACGTGGCCCATTTCCAAGCAGTTGAACATACCTGATGCAGGAAAAGATTTCTGTGCAGTTTTCTACGTCTGACCATCAAAGCATCTTTACAAGCTTATTGTCGGTGTATGGAAGAGTAAAGGGCATCTACAATGTGCAGAATGTGGGGTATGCTTGAGTGTGTGCGCATGAGTACGCATTGTATGTAAGTGTGCATGCATGTGAGTGTGTATGTGTGTGCATGTAGTGTATGTTTGATGGGTCATGAGGCACCCAGCAGTACTTAGCACTGTGTAGCTCATTCACACATTCAGTACAAGCATATATACTAACATAAATCAAGAGAAATGTGCTTCAGAGCCCTTCACACTAAGATCACACACTCCGTGGGGGTCTAGGCTCTCTGCCCACCATCTGAAGGGAAACACCATGCAAACAGATGTCCACCAGCAGTGTTTCCCCAGAGGTCAGGGGTGAGCACACCCCTAAGTGATAGCACACATTCTGCAGGAGGCATGCTTCTCCTTCCAGACCCATGATTGTGATCTCAGTATCTAATAGGACTGTCTCTGCTGACCCACATGCATCAAAAGGGAGAGACCATCAGTCCTGCTTACCCCTAGGTGCTGGGCTATTCACACAAACACTCAACTAAGATCTGTCCATACATCACCTGGACCCTGATCCTTTAGTTCATAAGCAACAGAGGGCCAGGACGTGTCCATTCACCATTGTCTCCCCAGGCTTGGGACCTGCCCTGGCACGTCATAGATGTTGCTAGAGAGTAAGAGAATGAAAGCCTTTCATCAATTCCAAAGAAGTTGTGAAGTATTCATTGACCCAGATTTCATTCTAGCTCAATGATAGGTTTGTCTTTCAAACACACTTGAATTAGTTGTCAAGATTGTTTAGTTGAATTATTCAATATATGAAAATCCAAATGCCTATCTTTTTTTAACAAAGCATACAATCTGGTTGAGTTGGGTCTGGGATCTGCAAGCAGGAGTTCACCATGTGGGAGGTGCGGCCTTTTTAAATGGGGTGAGTGAGCTCCACGTGGTCACAACCCCGCCGGCCTCCAAGGCTGACCACTGAAGACCTGAGTTTGCCACCTAAAGCTGATGAATGACAGGGAATGCTGTTATGAGACCCTATAGCCACAGAACCTATTCCAGAGCCCGACATAGAATAGAGGGCTAATTAATACTGTTGTGGATGATGAATAAATGACAGAGCTAGTGCTAAAATGTTGTGTTTTACAAATGGCTATAGAATATCAACATGCAACATAGGCTAAAATGAGAAATGCTGTCTTATTCTTTCACTTCAGTCATATTCTGTTCAAAACGGTAATTTTGGTTAACATTTATAAAACATATGGTGTAGCCTGCTGAATTATTTACAAGGCATTTAATAGAAAGGTGATTAAAAGATGTTTGTAGAAAATAAAGATTCAAAATGAGCAACTTGTCCCTTGGTTTATCTTGCATTTAACATCCCTGTGGTTGATGTTAACATTCGAGGTCTCACGTCTTAATGCCATCCGAGTAACCACAATGCAGATGGTAGAATGGTACACACTCTCAGAATGATAGACTCCAAATGGGAATGTCACAAATGAAAGGCTCTACTCTCATTCCCAATAACATGGTCTCTATGACTGTCACCGATGGCCTGCATATCCTCTTACTAACCTGCTTGCCCATGTCTGTAGCTACTGAAATTGTCCATATACGGGCCCTTTCCTTCATTCTGAACATTTCTCTGCACCTCAACGTTCACAAGAATTCTATTCCTGGAAATTGTAGAAGACATGAACCAGATTAAGTGTCTTGGTTATTGCAAAACTGAGCCACTGCCTTCAGCAGACATTTAGCAGGTATCTGCTGCTGGGTGTGGACACAGGCTGTGCTTGAGTTCTGAGGTGCAGGGAGCTCAGTCCCCACATTCAGGGAAGGAGGACTTGAGTGTGATTCTCTTTGTGGTCCCAGGTCCTAATCCATGATGGACATCTACTTAATACTCAATAAATGCTGATTCGATAAAGTTATTAATAAAGGGGCTTTTTGCACCCAAATCAACTTTTGACCTCTGGTTATTATAAAGGACAAATAAATCTGGATCCTGAGTCAGAGAGCACAGATTTATCTTCCAAGGTTGACTGATCCTGCTTCCAAGGTTGACCCCAGAGTCCTGTCCCTTCCCCAGGTGAACCATAGTCATGGGAAGAATGAATTGTTTCACTGCTTCAGGAGGATGAGCAGAGTCTTAAATCAAGGTGACCTGTGGCTACTAAGAGTCAGGACACAAATTTAGTGAAGGACAGCCCGACCTCTAAGTATGAGTGAGGTTGTCTCTCCATATTCATCAGGGGCTCTGTGGCAGTGGGCTAAACTCCACAGGAGAAAAAACAAACAAACACCAACTTGACATAACAATGGGGCCCTTTCTTCTGCAGGCACCAGGGAGCTTCTGATCCGGAGCAAGAACTTCAAGGAAAATCATGCCACAAGCATCCAATCTGTACAGACCTAAGGAAGCACCTTTGCTGTGGGGAAAAGCTAAATTGCTCTAAAAATGATGAAGTCGATGCCAGGACTAATGAGCACACCTTGTGCCCAGACCTTGACTTCTAAAACTGTTCTCCCATAAAAGAAACCAGGGATCCTTGGGAAAATGGCTGATTCTGGGCCTGAGGCCAGAAATATTCACCATGTACCTGGAGCATAATCTCTCTAGATCCTCTGCCCTCGATGACATGGAAATCACCTCCCTTCTCTGCCCTCAAATGTGGCTACAATTAGTGACTTGCTTCCAAAGAGTACAGTATGGGAATCGGGTTAAAAGTAACTTGATAGTAGAGAAACCTATCTTTTAGGTTCTCTACTGTCTTAATGATAGGAAACACTGCTTTTGCCAGCTAATCATAATGAACATCATCAATGATAAGTCATGATTATGGCTTTCCTCTTGACATGACATGATGAATATGTCACTTCATTTCTATGGTCTTCCTCCCCAAAATCCATATCCCTGTTTAATCATTAGGAAGACAGTATAAAAGCACAAGTTGAGTAACATTCTACAAAATACCTGACAGAACTCCCCAAACTTCTCACTGTCATCAAACACAAGGGAAGTCTAAGAAATAAATGGTCACAGCTGAGAAGAGAGTAAGGAGATACAATAACTAAATGGCATGTAGCCTCCTGGATAGGATCCTGGGGCAGAAGAAGGACATTCATAAAAAATCAGTGTATTTGAGGAAAGGGTGTAGTTCAGAGTGATGTGGCATTTTGGTTCAGCAATGGAAGGTGTCACAAAAAGGCAAACCAAGTAGGGGTATGCAAAAACTCATTGTGCTTTTCTGTAAATATGTAAATATTCTAAAAAGTTAATCATGAGTTTATACAACACCAAGTATTGCAGTTCTCAAACACACTCGCTGTCTGAGTCACCCCACTCCCTGAGATAGAATGAACCCTGAATGCATGGCTGGTGGTTCAGCTAAGGTTGTTTCCTGAGGATTAGGGGGAAGGCAACACAACTCTGACTCAACAGGGTGACAAGACCCCGAGTGCTGGTGCAGGACAGACAGAGGCATCCTGTCCCCTCTCACCTGTCAAATGAACCACACCTTCAGGAATATTTACCTAACAAGCTATGCAGCAACAACTCTCAGTTTGTGTGATTCCAGGAGGAAAAACAAGAGCCTTTCTGTGATATGATTGTTATAAAAGGTAAAAGCAAATGAAAATGTTTTACAGAACTCTGCAGGTCTGGGAGAACAACTTTCACCGACAGGTGGCAGAAAACTTACCGCAGAGTATTAAAATTTGCTTTAAATTGGAGTCATTCTTGTTCATTAAAATATAGGGTGAGTGTTGCAGACTGAAGCTAAATTTTATGCTGTTTGTACTGTTTGTATAAAGCTCTCCTCAGACATGTAACCTAGAGCTGGGCATGTGCCAGTGAAGTCAAGGGAGCTTTTTATGAATAGAGTTTTACACCAAAGAGCATTCTTTCCAGGTGAGCTCTATGAAAAATCCTTTCTCTAAACACATGAGGATTAATGAATAATTAAATGCTCCCAGGCTCCAGTCTTATCTGGTCTCCTTGTCACAGTTTGAGTTTAAATTGTCCCTAACACACACACACACACACACACACACACACACACACACACACACACACACATTCAGGCTGAATGGTTCCAAAAGAGGAGCAAGGGGTGACCTTGCCTCTTCTCTGGGAAAGCCAGGACACAAGGAAGAAGCCACTGACCAATGGGGGTCCAGTGGGAAGACAAAACTTACCAGTTATTCACAGGAAAAATATGCTGTGAAGACTATTCACCAGCAAGTGGGGAGGCCAAAGGGAATATCTGATATTCTGTAGCAACCTAGTGAGGCAGCCACCATCCCTGGGGCTGGGAAAACAAACAGAAGAAGATGAATTATCAGCGTTTAGAAACTTGAGGGAAAACCCCAAATACAGAAGCAAAGACCTCTGAGGGGAGGGCATTATCCAGTCAGTGCCACTGGGTTTGGGCACCTTGAGTCTGATTGGAGAAACCGGGATCTGTTGTTACTGGTAGAACAGGGCCCTCCCAGGTGACCAAGTGAGGCTGGGTGATGTTGACAAGAACAGGAGGCCAACAGAAAGCAATGGAAGGATGGACTTTTTCTCACTCTTCCAGGTGCTCTCCCTCTGGGTCAACAGACAAATCTTTCCCATGGTAGCTGGTTCGGGACAGAGCTGAGACTCAGAGGCCTGGCCTCAGCCCAGCAAAGCAGAGTATGTGGTCAGCCTCTCAGACTTAGCCTCTCAGACTAGGCACTTGGTGAGCCTCACCTAACCCTCCTGATCACAGGCTGACAGGCATCATGCTTACTCAGCAAACCAGAAATCCTAGAACTATTTCAGACCTCAACCTGATGATTTTGTATTTCTAAACAGTGTTGGATGGCATTTTTGTCTCATCTTAGTGTATTAGTCAGGGTACTCCAGAAAAATAGAGCCAATAGAATGGATATATAAGTATAATAAGATTTATTATGAAAAATTGGTTAATATGATTATGAAAGCTGACGGTCCTGGACTCAGCAGGAAGAGATGGTAGAGTGAAGATCAGAAGAGCTGATGCTTCAGCATGACTCTAAAGACAGGCAGGCAAAGGCAAATCCCCTCTTACTCAGCCTTTCTGTTCTATTCATGTCTTCCACTGATTGGATGAGGGACACCTACATAGGGAGGGCCATCTGCTTTGCTCAGTCTACTGATAAAAATGCTAATCTCATCCAGAAACACCCTCATAGACACACCCGAGTTAGGGTCTTGACCACCTTGCCAAGACCTCTCTAGGCTCACATGCAGGCCCCTGCCACCTTCCCTCTTCTGACCACCATAGGTCTCTGTTCCTGTCAGGGTCATGGCACCAGCTGGAAATGTGTGAGGAAAATGGTGCAAGTACAGTAAGTCCAAGTATCCCCAAGATAACAAAACTGCCATTATGTTTTAGGGTGAAATCCATGAAGATGATTGGGCAACCCAAGGACTATTGTCCACTCCTCCACTGCTGAAGATACTAGGGAAGGGCAGCCCCGGTGTGTGAGCACAGCATCAGTAGAGTGTGTCACACTCTTCCACATACAATGGGTGCCCTCTGTGTCCAGAGCTGGGACCCCTAGAGACATACACAGAGATCAGAATGTGGACAGAGGCAGTTTATCTGGGAGGTTACCTCAAGAGGCAGTACTAGAAGAAGTGACACTGGGTGGGAAACTGCCAGCAGGTTACCACTCTGGAAAGCTGAGGCTCAGTCCCTTGGGTTCCTCTGGGAAATCTCAGAACACCTCAGAATTTGAGTTGTTTATACTCCAGTTGCCATTTGCATCTGTCTTGAGCTGAAGGTTGATTTCTGGAGGCAGAGGGACCTGTCTGGGTGTGGATGATCCTGAAACCCAAAATCACCCTCCAGTGCCCAAGGTGTGCATGTCTGCTACAAGCCTTAACTAGCCAGGTTAGGACTGTAAAGCAGGTGTAGTCTTTCTTCCAAGCTTAAAAGTTAAGAAGAGTAGCATGGCATTTTCACTTAAGTATAAGAGCTGTTTAAGCAGAATTTGTTTGTTATTTTTGGGGGGTTTTTTTTAGAAAAAAAGTGTCCAGCTCCAGCTTTAGTCTTTACTGTATCTTAGGTGTTATGTCCAGGGCCTCACGTTTTAGGTTTCTTACTTAACTTGTCTCACATCATGAAGTCCTAAATAGGAGGCCAGAGCCCTGACGCCACAATCATTTAGGAAGACACTCGCCAGTGGTCCAGTTGCCATGGCCTCTTCAGCGATATTCTCTGCAGCTTCAGTCCAGTGCCTGAGCAGCCCCTCACAGGCTGAGAGACCCTGCCAGCCTTCTTAATTATGATGACAAACCTATGATCACCAAATATTTGCATTCAATCATTTATTTATTTTTTGAACTCCTATAACAGGCCCCAGATTGCATTGGCTTGGCTCCGAATGTGGGCATCTCCAGTCAACAAAGTGTTCTCGGGGCTCTGTCACACAGCTAAGGCAGCTCTGCTTTTAGTAACATGTAATTAGTGTAACCAGCAAACCTTTAGAAATGACATTCAGAGATTTAAAGTGGATGCAGAGCTACTGGCAGAAGAAACTGAGCGTTTTAACTGATGACTTAAGTCAACAGTCCGTTCCGAGGGCAGATATTCCTGGAGCTCTGGTATCATTTCCCAACATGTGTCATGGTGTTGATGGATCATCTGACACCATGTCCTCCACCAGTCAACACAGGCCCCCAAACACTCACACATCTGAGCGCAGTGGCAGGCGATGTCACATCTGCCCCTTGGAAGCACCACCCTCCATCTGCCCCATAACTATCCCCATCCCCCATATAAGGAAACAGCAGGCACTTTCCCAAGTCTTAAACATCCACTTCTACCCACACTAGTTGTTTATAAAAGATTGTTCACTTAACAACACCCACTTAGCCAGGAGCATCTTTAGGCCTTTAATTGAAGCATGGCCCAAGGTCAGCCAAGAAGATGTGATGTTTCCTGTGGCCCCAGGTGGTAGCCCTGGGGAGGTGAGTGTACAGAGCAGAGTTGAGGTCTGGAGCTGCATCCCACCACTTGTTCCAAGTCCGGCAGTTTTGGAGCCATTGAGAGACTTAATAACATAATAGGGCAGCCAGATTTCCAATGCACCTTGTGTTCTTACGTTTGCAAGCATTTCTGACAGGCAGTCTGTGCTTTTCAAAAGCAATGCTTTCCCATTAAGGGGAGGCTTGACTAGGCTGCCCCAGAGGGGCAAGGGTGTGTAAACAGGTGAGCTTTTCTCAGGGACCTCGTGAGGGAGATAAAGGGCTCTGTTGGGGGACAATTTTCATGTTACATGTGTGGCACCAGGAAGAGCACCCACGAGCTGTGACATCACGCCCGGTGTCTGTTTGTGTTGGCTTTCTGCAGGATTTCATTCCCCTTTTAGCTGTTTCTTTGTATTCTCTATTTATTTTTAAGATTGGTTTAAGGCAAAGGAAAGACCTGTCCTGGATATGCCATGTGGTTTTGAATAAACAAAGCATTTTTAAAAGTCAATAAACTAGGAGTCAGGGTGAGCTCTGAAAGGGACTTTTGTGAGCTCTCACTCGGACAAGTTTTAATTTATTCTTTTCTTCTGCACACATACGTCTTGAATGATATTTTTGCTTGATTGTTTTTAAAATAACATAGAAAGCATGCTTGTGTTTTTCTTTCACTCCCCCTCCAATAGAGGCACCTTCTTCCCTAACAACTTTGCACCCTAGCTCCCCATTCCCAAAGAGGGAAAACTGAAGAAATGGCCAGCACCTCAAGAAAAGTCCCAGAGGAGATGACTGGCATGGAGCTCCTTGAGTGATGCTAAAGGATGTGCTGGGTGCAGGTCCATGACAGCTGTGCCTGGGAGTCCTGTTCCCTCCCAAGCAACCTCTGCAGCCTTCTGCTACCCAGAACCCCAGCTCTCTCCGATGGCCTGTTCTATCTCTGATTTCTCTAAAGATTTCACTGCAAAGGATGGGCCTTCCCCCTCCCATGATCTCAACCTCACACTTTGTCTCTTTCTTGATCATGAACCATACTGTACACTGGGCTTATATGTGCCAGCATAAATTCAGAGCCTCCCTCACCCACAGCTCCTTGTGCTCATGCTCTGTTCACGAACTACACACTAATCTTTCTGAAGTTCTAGAGCACCCAGATGTCCCAGAGGTTTATATCCAGGGACACCGGATATTTCATATTTGCAAATACCTAGTGTAAATATAATCCTCCTGCTTTTATTATTTGTAGTGATAATTGGTGGCTATGAAGTATGATGACTTAATGATGTGCAAAATACTCAGTAAATTCTTGTTTTGTTTTATTACAGGGTATCTGCCTGATAATTTTTAAAAATCTGTATTATATAATCATAGTTGTTGATTCTGAAAAATTAGAATATTTTAAGAGTTAATTAACTGGAGGGCAGGTAAGCCATACCAGTTTCAATAAACATCTATTGTCTTAATTGGGGGTTTCCAGAGGAACAGAACCAATATGAGTCTAAAAAGTCCCAAGATCTGCAAATGACAAGTTGGTAACTCAGGAGAGCCAACAGTGTAAATTCCAGTCTGAGTCTGAGTCTGAGTCTGAAGGCGACCAATGTGTCAGTCCCAAGACAGAGAGAGAGAGAGAGAGAGAGAGAGAGAGAGAGAGAGAGAGAGAGAGAGAGAGAGAGAGAATACTCCTCTCCTCAGCCTTTCTTCTTTAACTCAAGCCTTCAACTAACTAGATGGGGCCCACTCACTTTGGGAAAAACAATCTGTTCTACATAGTCTATGAATTCAAATGTTGATGTCACCAGAAACAACCTCACAGACATGTCTACTAAGTCCTTAGCTTGCTCTGAACTAAATCTTAGCAATTCAACAACAGGTTATCCTTAATCTAGAAAGAGAAAAACACCTGAATTCTACAACAGCACAAAGATGTGGGTTTGTAAACATAGGGGAGACATTCTCTGAAAGGACTTCCTGGAGGGTGGGGCTTGGTCTGGGATCTAATGAGGGCAAGCAGCAAGCAGTGGGCACAGGAACAGCAGAAACAGCAGGGATAAAGCACAGCCTCTACAGGTGACATGTAGGATTTTCCCATGTGACTGAAATAGGGCAAGGATCCTGTCAGAGGTGAGGGAGGTGTGACTTCAATGCTGGGCAGAGGAAAATGACATGGAGCAGACAGTATCTGGTCTGCTTTGCATGTGGCGATAAAATTCATAGAGGACAATGATAAGTGGGGCATTGAAGAGGAGATGATCAGAAGGTTAAGAAATCTTGGAACAGCATCATAATAATTGTGTCATAATAACACATCTCATATCATGCAGCTCTATCTTTGCCCAAACAGTTCATTGTTCCAAATACTGGAGGACATGATCTCTCTCTCTCTTGAATGGGGAGAACTTTGAGCTACAAGAAAGTTTAGTGTCTTATCAAATCCCACAGCCCTAATACGTCATGAATTCATTAGCAACAGCTAAGATGTTTGATTTCTGGCACAATGGTCAAATATTTTAAGAAGAACATAATGGATCTAACCTATATTGTTCCCAAAAGGAGAGCTATTACCAATGATTGAAAGTAACAGGGAAGCAAATGTTGGCTTGATGGAAGAAAAAAGTCAAAAACAATTTGAATCCTTTAGACTTGCATAAGTTCTTTTCAAAATGGCTAGAATGCCAAGGAGGGAAGATGGATAAAATGGTGATGGCAAAGGCATCTCTGAATTCAAACAAGTGAAAATCAGCTGTTCTTGAGTCAATTATCAATGAGAGGATTTCAAAAACTTTGCATTCAAGGTGGAACTTTGGCTAGAGGAGGGGCCTTGGGGCGAGTGGTTCTTTCTGTACCAACAGACAGACAGTCCTGTTCTCTCTCAATTCTTCCTGTTGGCTGTGATGGCCGAGCTGCCTGGTTACCTCATTTCCATTCTTCTGTCTGACTCCCAGAATCATGTTTACTGGCCAGCACATATCACAGATGTCTCCACTGGAATTGCTCTAAGGTAAGTGTTTATTAATAATAAAAAAGAAAACCTGACCCCATGTATATATGTGGGTTGTGTTTTTATTTGTCATGTGGAGATTAATTGGTAGGAGGACAAAAGGGCAGCCTTAAATGAGAATTTTTTTTCAGTAACTTTTGACTTCAAGATGTAGGAAAAACCTTCTTTTAAAAAGTTAGAGCTAAAAAAATTGAGAAAGGAGCTGATAGATAGCAGAGGCAGCAGAGATTGACTCGGACATTTTTCTGCCAAATATTACTGCACATCACTCGAGGGAGCACTCTTTCCAGGGGAAACAAGATTTTACGTTCTACAGCAGCCAATGGTGCTGCTGCTTTATGAAGAAAAAAGGTATTTCAATATTCACCATTGAGCTTCTGGATTTCTTCCAACGCCTCCCAAAAATCACTTCCAAAAGAAAGAAAAAAAATTGGTACAGGCTACATTTCAGACAAAAGAAAATGAAGAATTATCACCCTCACGGCTTTCTGCTAATAACGTTTGTTTTGGGAGCTCTCTGACAGCCCATCTTTGCTTTCACTCTGTATCAGATCTGCAAAAAATTCTCCACAGAGCATTTCAGATTAAAAATATATCAGAACTACAATTGTCAGGGGGTCATAGCACACTTTGTATCACACACACACACACACACACACACACACACACACACACAGTCACAATGGCATTTCTGATCTGGTGATTCAAGGCCATCTCTTTACAGGTTTGGAAACTGAGTCCCAGAGACCTGAAGATGGGTGAACAGTCACATTTCTATTTGGAGGCAGCACAAGCACCAGCCCAAGTCTCCTAATTCATTGTCACATTCTATGTATATTTCCAGAAACCGGAGCAGTTCATGCATTTTGATTTTTTTTTTCAATACTTTCTTGTGCCAAAGGTTCTGCTAGTCTCCTCACAAGCACCATCCTATCAATCTTGAGGCCGTCTCTCAAGCAGGGATGTCATGCCCAATTTCAGATGATGTTCAGAGAGAAAGCCACTTGCCCACAAGCCCTTAGCTTCTCACTGATTGATTCCTAACAGGGATTCGGCTCTGCCTCACCACATAGCATACTGGATTCTTATCTTTCAATCTGCCTGCTGATATCTTTGCTAGTATGCCCCAGTTGTGTCTGGAAATATGTTGCTTTTCCTTATTGAGATGGAAAGTATTTCCTCAATGCTTATTTTACTTTAAGCTTTATTGGTTTGAGCTAACCACTGGGATAAATTGATAAGCTGAATTCCTAAGAAGTATTGATTTTATTAAATTCAGTCACCATTAAATAAAAAAACAAAAAACAAAGTACTCTAAGGTGGCATAGCATTTTCTACCAAATTATCCAAACATCTTTGCTAAAACCATGTTATATGAGCTATAAACTTTTAGATGATGCTGGTGCTATGGAAACATGTGTGCTTACTTTGAAATGGACAACATATAACTTTTACCAAATTGCTACCAAATTCTGAAAAATTTCTGTTATGAAACAAAAGTCAGCTTATCTGGCTCCCAGGTTGTGCTACTCAGAGGAACCCGAGCTCCCTGGAGAAACGCTGACTCTGGGCCCGTAGTAAGACATGAACAAGATAAGCCTCCAATATCTTACCATGCAAGAGAGCAAGGTGCCATGCTAGAATCGTGCCCCAAAGCATAAGAGCCAACTTGACTATGCTCCACTGGCCAAAGGTAAACATTTTGTCATCCAGTGATATTGGTGCTTGACCTTGCTAACTCTCACCAATACTATTTCTCCAAGAAATCACAACCATCTACAAATCCCTTTGTGCTCAAAGCACACCTGAGCCTTCCCCTGCCCAACTTATAACTCCCTGAACTGGGATGATTGTGTATGTCCTTTCTTTCCACCATGAAACTCCAGCTGGTCAAGGGGAAAAGTTGTCATTCATTTCTTAGTTCATCCAATAGAATGTTGCCTGCATTAATATTTAATGATCAGCCTGCTCTTTGAATGTGGGTCTCCAGGACTTGGGTGTAGAACTTCCAGTGGCTCATAACTATAGCATAGATGTGGGGCTAACAGTTCCCCCCTACTAAGAAATTTTTTCATGCATTCGATGTTGTATTAGCTTACCCCACAGTCACTAGTTGCAACAAGACTGTTAATGTTTATGTATCACTTATTGTCAAATACAACAACGCCACAAGTTGTCCTAGTTAATGTGCAAAAGGTTTATTTCTCTGTCTCCTCTGCAGGATTTGGAGAAAGCTGTGGAGCGTTTCTGGGTGGTGAGCTAGATGCTTGGGTACACAGTCACACTATTAGTGCACACACTACATCCATAGTCATATTTTAGGTGGTATTGTTGATGTTTACCAAGTTATGCCATGATAAAGTGGTCTACAGAGCATCTTCCAATCATAGTTGTCGATAAGTTATAGCCAGAATTTTCTTAAGGGAGCATGGGTGTTTTTAGCTACAAAAGGGAACATTAAAAAACAAAAAACAAGTTTAAGTAGCTTTAACAGTACAAAACCTTCTCACTGATGAGGACTTTGACTTGAAGAAGTGGCAGGGAAGGTGCCAATCTCAGCTCTTAGGTGGAGACTGTGGTTTGGGTTAAGCCTAAGCCAAGCATTTAGTGGTTTAAGACATCACTAAATAGGCAATTTCATCTTTGTTTCCCCCAAACCTCAACCATCTGAAGTCTGTTATGCAGACCCAGCCACAATTATTAAGTCCATCCTCAGATATATTTTTTTTTTCAAAGCAAAATGCATTTAAGCGTCTCTCGAGGGGATTTATGTTCCAATCTTGTATCACTTTGGGCTCTCCTCTGGAACTTCCCTAAGCTTTCCATGTTGTGCTCATTTTTTCCTCATTCCATTATATCTGTCAAATTCAACTCTGTCATAAGTAGCTGTGACAGTCAAAAAAGGAAAGAAAAATCCTTCAAGATTCAGAGCATCAAAGCCCACATCTCTCAGGTTATATCTTCAAGAGCCTGGCGGCGGGGCAATCTTTGTGTTAAACAACCAAAAATGTGACATTTAAGTAGGGACAGATGCCTAACTTTATGATATAATAAATGCCTGGCAACGCTGTTCTGAGTCTGCAGTGCACACAAGTAGCATTAGAGGTCAATTTTCCAAATGATCCCTAATTCTTTCGTGACAATATATCACTTTACTGATGACCCTAACAAAAGCAGTTAGCTGCCCTCATATCACACAAACCCCAGAGGCGAAGAGAATGATTTCATGCATAATATAAACAGCCATTTAGAAAATAAAATCAAATCACGTAAAATCACAGTGGAGAAACAGCCACAATTGGAGCTAACAACTTCCATCCGTGGAAATATTTTTCTAATCTAAGATAGCTCACAAAGGGGAAAGCCATGAATTGATGTGTGAGCCGTAACCACCAACAATAAGATGATTCCCATTCAAAGCTCACAGCTTTCTGCCCCTTACTCCTGTGTTTATAAAGAGGTGGTGTAAGTGAGAAAATGACACCAGGCACAATCAAAATTATGAGGAGCAAGTAAAGCCTGAAGGTAAGAGCTGCTTTGTTGGTATATTCACAGCAGCGCCCCCCAGACTTGTTACTGCGGGCCAACATGGCAGGTCTGCCAAGTGAAGGTAGCAAATTAAAAAAACTTCCTTATAAAAAATAACAAGTGTTGGTGAGGATGTGAAGAAAAGGCAACCCTCCTCCACCATTGGTAGGACTGTAAATTGGTTCAGCCACTATGGAACATAAAATTCTGTGCACTTGAAATCTTTTTTTAAAAATTAAACATAGAGCTACCATACAACCCAGCAATTCCATTTGGGATATTTATCTTCAGAAAACAAAGACACTAATTTAAAAAGACATATGGCCCTGACCGGTTTGGCTCAGTGGATAGAGCATCGGCCTGCAGACTGAAGGATCCTGGGTTCGATTCCAGTCAAGGGCATGTACCCTGGTTTCAGGCATATCCCCAGTAGGGGGTGTGCAGGAGGAAGCTGGTCTCTCATCGATGTTTCTAACTCTCTATCCCTCTCCCTTCTTCTCTGTAAAAAAATCAATAAAATTTGAAAAAATAAAATAAAATAAATAAAAAATAAAAAGAAATATGGACCCTTATGTTTATGGCAGCATCATTTACAATAGTCAAGATATGAAAGCAACCTAGGTACATATATACAGTGAAATACTAAAGTCCAAAAAAATAATAAAATCTTACCATTTGCAAACATGATTAAACCTAAAGGGCATTATGCTAAGTGAAATAAGTCAGACAGATAAAGGCAAATACTTTATGACCCCATTTATATTTTGAATTTACAAAACACACACACACACACACACACACATACACACACACACAAATAAATAAGACAGGCTCATAGATAGAAAGAACAAGCTGATTGTTGGCCAAGGGGAGGAGCCAGGGAATGGGTAAATGGGAAAAAAGCAAAAGGTGGAACAACACATAACACAACATAGTTTTTATGTCATGCTTTGATTTCAAGTGTATGGACCCTGAATAATCTAAGGGAATAATTTTTCTGTAACTACTATAGATTAGTTAGAGGAAAATGAAGACATTAAACACATTAATTCTGATATTAAAAAATATTCTATGTAACCACTTTTTATTTAAAAAACTAAAATTTTCAAGTCATTGTATTTATTGAACTTTTGCATAACAGACATCAGCAGCTCACTGGTGATTTATGCCAGGTAAACAGGTACTGGCTCTTCCTGGCCATCAGTGATAAGTGTTCCATTGTTTATGGTTCTATCGAATTAAAATGTATCATTCTTTTTAAGATTCAGAAAGGAAATTATCACTCATTTCTAGAACCCAATGCTGACTGAGAGATGGGAAAGGAGATAGGAGAAAGAGAACATGCAAAGGGCTGTTTAATGGAACGTGTGGCTGTCTTTGCTGGGTGCTCTGCCTTGTCAAGGGGCTCCTCCTGAATGGCCCCTCCTCCAGGGAGCAGAAACTCTGGCTGATTTTTTTTAGCTTGTAATACCAAGGTGCTCTAGTCAGGTAAATGCTAGAATACCCTAATATTGCTCCTTAAAAACAACCTGTGATAGACCAATACAACCTCAAATAGGATCACAGTAAACAGCCCATTCACTCTCAAAAAGGTTAAAACATTGGAAATGTAGGTTCCCCATATTTCCAGTGAACAAGATTGTTAGCTGTTTGGAAAGTGACCTCCCTTCAAACAACCTAATACAAGAGACCCAGGGATGATGATTACATGGAGGCCCTCTGAGGCTTAGATGGGTTCAGAAATCCACGCTAAAGTGTTAGATAAAAGGATTTGCTTCGCTTTGTTTTGACACTGTGCTATTTCCCAGGAGCAAGTATATAAACCTTGAGATGTGTTGTTGTTTCCTCCTTTTCTGGTTCCTGCCAATCCAAAGTAATGGCAAGGAAGAAACATGATGTCTCAAGGTTTCTAAAGAAATTCTGCTTTTGTGGAAAACATTTATATGGAGTGGAAATGAGAGAGGGGTGGGGTTAAGGAAGTGACAAAAGCCCATTTGGAAAGAAAGCAGCCGGACTCCCCAGAATGGTAAGGATGGAAGTGACTGTACCTGGATGTAGGAAATCAGCTCAGGTGTGTCCCAGGTGGTATAAGGTGATCAGTATCATTATCAAGAAACTTCCAGCAGAGAATCTCAAATTCGCCATGCTCTCCAGGTCCCCAGTCCCCATGATGCTGCATGGACACAGATGCCAGGTGTCCATTCACCTGCTGGACAGCAGGCACATCCAAAGTGGCAAGGTGACCGAACAGTGTCTCTACCTCTTAGCACCATGCCTGGCACCAACAAGGAAATGAGTGAATGGAGGAACGAATGAATGAATAGCAATGTACAGAGAAGACTGGCACAATCCAATAAATTTCCATTGATTATGGCTGAGGGAGTACATCAAAGCAGCTTTCCTACATAACAAAGGTGATGGACACAACATGCACATAAGAATGTGTGTGTGTGTGTGTGTGTGTGTGTGTGTGTGTGTGTGTGTGTACTTGGAAGTTTCTTGCTGGACCAGTCACTTCCCCTCGGTGTAAGTGTGACCTCACAAAGCCTGGCTCCATTATGCAGGCCCTGGTCCTTCATATCCATCTCAAGATTCTTTTTGCAAATTAAGAAAATTTAAAAGCAACAAAATTTTGATATAGTCCAGAACCTTCCTCAGGAGATCTAAACTCTCATATATTTAATCTTTATTTAAATGTTTTCATTTGCACCTTGATTTAAAAATTATTTTATAAGATATCATACATATACAAATATTGCATCCAGGTGGTTTTGGAAATTAATGTCTGTTTCCAAGGGCTGTGCCACTTCCTCAGGTTGCTATTTGTATTTGTTTACTAGGGCCACCACCACAAAGTACCCACAGGCTGTGCAACTTCAACAGAAGTTTATTGTCTCAGTTGTAGAGGCTGAAAGTATAAGATCAAGGTGTGGACAGGGCTGGTTTCTCCTGAGGACTTCCTCCTTGGCACATAGACGGCTCTCACATGGCCTTCCTTCTGTGCGGGTTGGCTTCCTAATCTCTTCTTTTAAGAACCCCAGAATATTAGCCCACCCTAAAAGACTTTATTTTACCTTGATGACCTCTTTAAAGACACAATTCCCAAGGACAGTCACATTCTATGGTAGTGGGGTTAAGGCTTCCTTCTACAGAGTTGAGGGGGACACAATGCCATCCATATCACCATCTTCTGTTTTCTAAAATCTCCGTTTTCTTCCTCAGCAATAAGTTATCCCCAATCATAAGTGTTGGGAGGTAAAGAGCAAAACGTCCTTCCTGGAGGCTCCTTAAATAGAGCTGCAAACAAAGACCTACTCAGAAAAACAAAGTTTTTCCTCCAAGTAATTGTGTGCTGGTTCCTTGAGAAACGACTCTAATTCAGGTACAAATTTATTTCTTTTACGGTATTTATGGTTACAAATATATGGTTATTCTAAAACAGAAGTTTAAAAATTAATAACATATTTAAGTGGAAGACTTTACAGGTTTTTCAAACATAAATTTCAAGTGTTTCCATGACACAGGGTAATAACTCTCCAAAGCGAGAATAGAACCGCTAAGTCTAAAGGCCCCCATCATAATTCATCAGGACGTGGCAGTGCAGCACTTACAGAGCATTTCAGAAGCAACGTTAATATTTCATCAAATCTGAAGCAAATAGCCTTTAATCCATATATTAAAATCCTAATAGTTGCTGTTGCACCAGAGGCTAGAGGCAACAATAAACGGTATGGAAATGCAGCCATTCGTCTCCATCCACAGCCTTCATATTTTCAGAAATTACATTGACCGATTGGCTCCCTGACAGCCCTTGTTCCCATTACTGCTTATGTTTATTGTACATCTTTATGGAAAAGTTAAAAATGTTATGAGTAAAACCTTAATAGAATATAACCTGGGAAATCTCTGAGAAGGAGTCGAGAACTATTAAGAAAATGTGGTTCCAACGAACAGAACCACAGGCCAGTGTCAGACTCAGTATGGCTTCCGAGTGTGAGAGGCCACATCCTGGCAGTAATCAGAGACGGGGGATGTGGGGGTCTTCATGTCAAATTAAATTCCTCAATAGGAGAACCTTATGGAAATGTGTGATTAATAAAGTTTACCCAGGGGCGGGCAGAGAAAGGTGTTAAATGTATATAAAAACAATTCCTAAATTGCTTTTTCACATTTGAAAAATAAAAGTTACATATGGCATGTTTTGTATTTATTGAAATGCCATAGTTTTGTTTTATAATCTCATACAAGGCATTACAGGAAACCGTTTGGTGTTTTTTAAGGAAACTTTAGCTTTATGTAACTCAGTCTTAAAAGTATAGTGTATTTGTTTTTCATACTCATTACAAATGTATGAGCTATAAGTATGTGTTTTCTTGTGTCTATTCATCTCACAACAAAAAAATAGCTAATATTCATTTTTATGGTGCAGAGATGAATAATGTTTAAAGCAAATTAAAGCCAAAGCAGATAGAATTTTTTTTCATTTTTTTAATTTTGAGCAGTTTGCATCAACTATTTAGCTTTATGATTGCATCTTAATTTAATTAATTTACTTTAATTTAATTTATTTAATCAATTTAACTAATTTAACGTGACTAATGATTTAATGTGGCATCTTTAGAAGCTGTCCTTTAGCTGGTGCAGATACATGTGTAAGAGATGAGACAGATGAAAAATATGGATCAGAACACATGTGGACAAGTCGGGAGGATTGGCTGTAACTACTTACCCAGAGATCACACACAGCATCTTCTTTCCATCAACACTGGTGTTGTTCAAAACAGTTTCAGAGTTTGTAATTTAGACTGCAGCATATCAAAGCAAAGTAAACATTTATGGAGTGCCTACTCCATGCCAGATAGTGTAAAAAGCACAAAGTAATCTCAATTTATTTACCCAATGCTAAAGAATCGTCATTGCTTTTCCGCATGTTTGTTTGTTTCAATTTGGTGGTTAAGTTGTTGTTGCTGTTTTATTTTACAGATGAAAAGGCTGGGATTCCATGGGATTAAGTGATATGTGAAACCTCAGGCATTTGCAAACTCCATTCTATAGGAAAATGCATTTTGATTTGGGGAAATGGCAAAAGCCATTCAGAATCTACTGACTGATGTGGTCACCAAACTGGGAAATTCTGTAAACTCATTTTTTTTTAAGTTGCTATTAAATAAAATGCTGCATGTTCACAGGGCACTTTTGATGCCAGTTCCAAGGGGAAGCTTTCACACATTTGAGATTATGCCTCCCATGTGGATGTTCCTGCTCTGTGCCTTCCAGCAGCTAACTATTCCCAAATAATACTTTATTCGGTGTGTGGAGAAGAAAAAGAAAAGATGAAGAACAAGTGAAGACTGAAGTAGAGCTTCGTTCCTTCAGAACTATGGAGGTGAGCAAGAAGGGAGGCATGCTGCAAGGGAGAGCCTGCACAAGTCTGGAGTTTCTTGTCCAGCATCATTTTCGGGAAATCCTTGTCACTCCAAAACGCAGATGGCACTGCCTGTTGGCCACTCCTCTGGAGCAAGAAGACACAGATCTCGGTGGACCAAAGCCCAATTCTTATTTATGTCTTGTTTCTTCTATCAAATACTTACATCACACCCTCCATGTTCCAAGTACTCCTCTAAGTGCTTCCCAAATACAGAGGCCCTGGATCCTCACAGTACTAGTAAGCCTGTGAGGTAGATATCACCACTTCACAGATGAGGAAACCAAGGCACAGAGAAGTCACACAGCTTGGGAGTGAATGAGCTGGAATGTAAACCAGTCTGTCTGCAGCATCTGTGCTTTTAACCCTGACTCCAGGAAGCCCTCACATTAGGCCAGGAATGAAACTTTAACTTTGAGGGGAGAGGGACTGGTTGCCATGAGAGCCAGTATCTACTCATCGGTGCAGTGAGGACATGTGGCCCACACATCTGCTGTGTAAATGCCTCTCTGTGAAAGATGACAGTGTGGTCGGAGTCACCAGGTCACCTGGCAACATACTATAGAGTATGTTTCCTGTGACAATACCTGGTCCTCTCCCCTGGCATAAAGTATAATCTTTAATATTTCTTAAATAAGCAAAAACATAAATGTGAGTGAGCTTCATACCCATTGGATCGGAAGACTATTTCATTTTCTCACCACTTATAGACTAAGTATTCCCAAATAATACTTTATTCAGACATAAGAACAGAGTCATCCCACAGAATAGTCTGACAAACATGCAGAACAGCCATGATTAATGCTGTAGGTAATTCTAAAATAATGTGTAATCAGGTGACTTAGAAATGTATTTGTAAATCATCAAATACCTACTATACTAAATAAGAAATAACAATGTTTTATTCTTAAACCAGAAGGCCAGTAGCCAACGCTCACAATTTTGTCACTACCTCACAAATGAAGGTGCTGTTCCCATATCAGAATCACCAGGTTATGATTCTCATGACCCATGTTACTCATTTGTCACCTGAAATAAACTTTCTGGTCAATGGTTCCAGAGGAAGACATTCCTGAATCTATGGAAAGAGTGTGAATTGAAATGGTGAAGAGCAACAGCTGTCCAGTGTTGTGAGGGCACGGTGACCGAGTCTGAGCGTGGTTTTCAATGCTGATTATGTAGTTACACATCCACCTAGTTGATCACCCCTAAGAAATGATTTTATGATTGGGCTCAATTCTAGGAGGCAGGTTTTCACCCCAAAGCACTTCCTGACCTCCTGGTCCTTCATGCCTGTACAGCAGGGAAGGAGTAGATGGATGCAGGCCTCTGCGAAACTCCAGGCAGTGCTCTAAAGGATGGCATTTAAATGTGTTAGGAGAAGACCCACACTGAGACATTCTAAATCTGGACAAAGACTTCCATTCAAATGGCACCTTTTATTAAAATTATCATTAAAGAGAAATAGATGTTTCAGCGCTTGAAAGATTACAGCCACATCTCTGCCCCCTTCAGACATGCATGGAGCTTGCTAATTACATCATAAGGTCTGAGTTGTATAAAGTTCACTCAGTGTTGGCTTATCAGCATTAGAAATCTCTTTAAACTTATGAGGAAGGATGAGGTAGGGGGAGCTGAAATGAAAACATCCCACCTTTTTCTCATGATGCGAAGTGAGTTGCTCCTGAGGCACCGTCTTGGCATGGGTTCCCTCCGCTTAAGTGCAGTTTCCATTCCTCCCACCAGCTCCAAAAGCAAAGCAGAGGTTTAGTTCATGCCATAAATATGTAACGTGAAAGTTGTGCTGGCTGGCTGAGAATATTCCAGCCCGAATGACAGTTCTCAAGATGGGGGCTTTGCAGATCTGAGATATCGCAGGTGCCTCAGCCACTGAACTGCAGTCATGCTTCTGCAGACATTATTTGGATATTTCAGCATTTTACGTTATTTGCATGTGTCTGGGGCTAACCCAAGCCTGAAACATCCAAGTAAGTGCTCCTCACAGTCTTGTTTTAGAATCACAAAGGAAAAATGTCAAAGTGGAGACCAGCTGAAGAGATGCTTATAGACAGTTCTCTCACTCCAAGTGCAAAATGACACCGTCAAAAAGTAAAACTTGTCCTACTTTTCCAAGTCGATCCCAAAACAAAAAAGTGAGCTGAGTTAAAGATGATGAAGCCAAAAAAGAGGCACAAAACATCGCTCGAGGAATAGAGCTGAATGGAAGAATGTGTGTTTGCTGACAGCTCAGACAAATTTCAAATTGAACGGCAGACCTTACAGTGGAGAACAACTAATTATATGGCCTTGGCTTAGGCAGCTCTGCCAGCATATAGAAGGGCAGCTTTTCTGCCTATAAAATTCCACTGTGCTAAAATTTTTTATGAAATTATGTTTATGGGCATTATTACATCTGTTCCCATTTTATTCATAATTTGTTATTTAATATATAGAAGCATGATTACTTCTGTGATTCATAAATATACTTTCTTCATCACACATGGTTCTGGGTTAATATAATTTAATAAGTTTGCTTAAAGGTGCTACTAAAAATAACATAAGAAATAAATTCTGTATTTTAATAACATTTTTAAAATGTATTTATTAGGCCTCTGTTTCAAATTTTCAGAAATTTAATTGATCTGAACTTCTTTTCTTCAAAGTTAATTGCAGTTTTATTTTTGAGACACTTAAAAAATACTCATCTAACACTGCAAGTTTTGTTTATTTTTCACATGCACGATTGATTCTTAAGATGAGGTCAGTAGATGAGTGGATAAAAAAGCTGTGGTACATTGACAAAATGGAATACTACTCAGCTATAAAAAAGAAGGAAATCTTACCCTTTGCAGCAGCATGGATGGGCCTGGAGAGCATTATGCTGAGTGAAATATGCCAGTTAGAGAAAGAACAGGTTCCATATGATTTCACTCATGTGTGGAATCTAATGAACAAAATAAACTAACAAGCAAAAAAGTGACAGACTCATAGATAGAAAGCAGGCTGACAGGTTGGGGTGGGAGGACTGGGAGGGGGAGTGGTGAAAGGATTGAGCAAAAAGGAAAAAAAGAGAGAAAAACTTAAGGGCACAGGCAACAGTGTGGTGATTGCCTGAGGCAAGGGGGTAGGGAGAAGTGGAGGAGGGTGTAAGTGAGAGACTTGACTTGGGATGATGAAACCACAATACACTGGGTTGTACAATTGCACCTGAAACCTGTATAATTTTCTTAAGTAGTGTCACCCCAATAAGTTCAGTCAAAAAGAAAAAAGAAGAAGAAAAGGAAGTCTGAACTTGTTTCCAAGGGGCTTTTGGAAATTCGGGATGAATGCAGAGAGCAGGGTACAATGCATATTTACTGACAGGCTTTCAAATGCAATAGAACACTTTTCATTAAAGAGTACTTACTTACATTCTGAAATTTAAAGTTACTCATCAGATAATGTCAAAGCAGAATTGGTCTAAAAGGCTCTACTGAAATCTCACCATTACGTGGCAAGGATGGCCTCTCCCCACTGTGAGTTAAGCTGCAGATGTTTTCCTCAGCACATCTTAATTTAGTAAGGCCAAGTTCACCTCTAATTTTCCAAAATTGTTTTGTTGTTGTTGTTGTTTCCTTCTAAGCTCTTCAGAGATGGCTATACACATATCACGCAAATTGGCAAGCCTCTAACAGTTGTGCAAGAGTGTCTGGGATACACGTAATTCTGTACCAATTGTAACATTCCAATACAACAAAACAATATACTGTGCATATGCAATCCATGAAAAAGCCAGAAGCTGTCACAATTTGAAAAATATTTATCAACACAACTGCAATCAAATGTTTTTCTTTCACAAAAGAAAGATTAGATTTGTAAGTAATGAATTCAGAAGCCATCACCCTGTTCTTGGGATTTTATCTGCACTGTCACCTGGGCAGAAGCCTGGGATGTCTGAACCCTTTATATCAATGTGGGTAGATTCTGATTACATCTCTTAAATGCACCTCCATGGAACTGTCTTCTCTTTGTTTAATAGCATCACAGTATTTATTTATTTTCTTTGCTCTTTAAACCTTCTATATATTTCACAAAATTATAAAGAGAGGAAATAAAAATATAAATATATGGTAATGAAAATTGTGCAATGAGGTTGCACATTGGTGATGGTTGGGGTGGACTGCCATCCTTTATCACAGCATGGTCACTAAAGAAGGTATTTGTACAAAAAGTGAGAAAGTGAATGAGTTATTCTCTAATACAAAGAATGAAATCAGAAACAGAGGACCAAGGGAAAGGAAGGAGAGAAGGAAAGAAACAGAAAGCAAGGAAGGAAGAAAAGAAAGAAGGAGAGAAAGAATGGAAGGAAGGATGGAAGGAAGAGAGGAGGGAAAGATTGAAGGAAGTGGCAGAGTTAGATTTGAACTCAGGCAATCTGTATCCAGACTAAAAAAATTTGAAATATTGGCATGATGGAAAACATAATAATTGAAATAAAAAACACAAGAGATGAGAGAATATGCAGAATAAATCCAGATAAAGCAGGAGATTGGCTTAAGAAACTCTAGCAGAAGTCATCTTAAGGAAACATAAATAGAAACAAAAAAGAAAACTTATGAGGTAAGGAATATACAATTAAACATGTCTGCATCCCCATAATGGAAATGAAAGGACTTCTGTTACCACAAGAACATCAGTATTTATTGACATAGGAATAAATAAGTGGATTGATGAAACAGAATAAGGAGAGCTGAAGCAGACTGTCATATACATTGTCCATTGATTTTTGTTCAAAGAACCAAGTTAATCCAATGGGGAAAGCAATGTATTTTTAATAAATATTGTTTGAACAATAGATAGCCATATGGAAAAAAAAATGAATCTGAATCTCATCTTGCTCTATGTCCAAAAATTTATCCAAGGTTGGTCATAGACCTAAATGTAAAATCAAATCTATAATGTGTCTAGAAGGAAATATAACAGAATATTTTCATGGTTTTGAGGTAGATATAGATTTCTAGAACAGAAAACAAAAAGTAGAATGCACACAAAAAATAAAACTGGTTATTTCAACATTATCAAAATTAAAATTTTCTGCTAATCAAAACAGATCATTAAGTCAGTAAATCAATAAATCACAAACATAGAAAAATACTGTAGTACCTATATTTGATGTGTTTCATAAAAATTTTGAAATGTTAACAATAAAAACAATTTTTTAACAGAGCAAAAGATTTAAATATGTAAGTAATAAAAGAAGGCATATGAATGACCACTAAATACATAAAAAGATGTTCAACATCAGTAGTCATCAAACAAATGAAAAATGAAAATTGTAATGAAATACCATTTTACACTTGTATTATTAAAAGGATGGACAACACATACGCTGGAAGAAATTGGAGTAACTGGTGATCTGCATGGCCAGTGGAAGTATAAAAGGACAAACTGGAAATTAAAAACAACAAAACAAACAGAAAGGTCTGGGTCTTCACCAGAGAATGTTTGACAAGCACCATTTCTGCGTTTAAAAGAAGAGTTACAGATATCGACCATGTATTAGATTGCAAATGAAAGCCCAATACATTTTGAAGAACCAGTGTCACAAAACTATGTTTTCCTACTAGATTGAATAAAACTAGGAATTTATTTTAAAAGTATAAGTCAAAAACTTTCTCTATTTCTAGATTCTTAATAATATACATTTTGCTTAAAAGGAAATTTTGAAATACTTAGAACTGAACAACATGAAAACGTTATATTTAAAAATGTGTGGACATATCTAGAATAGTCTTTAAAGTAAGATTTATATGTTAAAATACATTTTCATGAGGCAAGAAAGATTAAAAACAAATGATCTAATCAAAGGAAAAATATGTTGAATTTATTACACTAAATAGGGACTGATTTTAATGGAAAACACATGGGCAAAGTTAGCAACAGATAACAGATTGGGAGAATATATTTGCAATATCTAAAACCAACAAGGGACCATATTATCTAGAATATGTAAGAAATGCCTATAAATCAAAGAGAAAAAACACATTAGCTATGAAGGCAAAACATGAAGAGGCAACTCACATGAAGAGGAAACCCAAAACGCTAACAAGATGTGCAAAGATGCTCTGGTTCGTTAATAATTAGAGAACTGAAAATTAAAACAGCAAGATCTCACATTGCACCCATCAGACTGAAAAGTATATGAAACATGGATTGACAAGTGTTGGCAGATACATGGGGGTGGGAGGATGGGGAGTCTTGCCTTCAGGTGGCCCCCAGCTAGACACAGCCTTTTGGAGAACAAACTGGTACTACTGAGTTAAATTCAGTGCATGTATATGGTCTGACTCAGCAGTTCTGCTCCTGGGATCAGAGACTAGAGAAAACAAGGACATAAGCACCATGATGTCCCCCCGAGTGTCTTGCCTGGTGACAGTTTGAGGGACTTTAAATGTCACTGTTTTGGCAAAAGATAAGTAAAAATCACTGCACACCATGGAACAGTGAGTAGGCAGCAGTCAAAAGCCACGGACTATGTGAATATTCTGTAATATGGAGAGATCTTTATAGTACTGAAGGGGGAAGCAAAAAACAGAATGAGTTGTATAGCATTTTACCATTAGTATCTCTTAAAATAAATATTTTGTGGTAAATGTATATATTCATATATGACATATAATTTACATATAAATATGCATATATATATATATATATATATATATATGCATATATATATATATTAGAGGACCAATGCACGAAGATTTGTGCAAGAATGGGCCTTCCTTCCCCTGGCTGCCGGCACCACCTTCACTCCGGCCAGAGCCAACTTTCTGCCTTTGCTCTGGCCCAGAGCGCCTTTTCGCCTTCCCACACTGCCCAGAGGCCCAAAGCGGCTGGGGCGGTACAGAATGCCTGCATAGTATCCATGGCGACAACACAAGCGTCCAGCTCCTGGCCATTCGGCACCTATGTATGCAAATTAACCCAACATCTTTATTGGGTTAATTTGCATACTCACTCCTGATTGGCTGGTGAGCATCACAAAGGTACGGTCAATTTGCATCTTTCTCTTTAATTAGTGTGTGTGTATATGTGTGTGTGTGTGTGTGTGTGTGTGTGTGTGTGTGTGTGTTAAAATTTACCATTTTAACCAGGCGTCCTCAAACTACATGAGGCCCACCGAGGACAATTATCCGGCCTGCCGGGTGTCGCTGCCTGTCCTGCTTAGCAGCCAACTCGTCCTGGGCCCGCAGTGCACATAGGAATTTGTTCATAGTTTTTTTTTTAAACTATAGTCCGGCCCTCCAATGGTCTGAGGGACAGTGAACTGGCCCCCTGTTTAAAAAGTTTGAGGACCCCTGATTTTAACTAAGGCCAGCTGAGGCAGACTATAAGGCATTGCTCTCTGGGGCTCCCTGCCTTCAACTAAGGAACAGAGCTGACCTCAAGGCCAGAAAGCCATACCCCTCCTGCACAGTAGGAAGAGCTAGTGGCCCAGATGTGGTGGAGAACAATAGGGAACGCATGGATGACACCAGAAGAAAAGAGCTTGTACCTGCATCTGACTCCCCCTGGAACCTGCGGGGGCATGTCCCCATTCCAGGGCCTCCTGGGTGACCTGCATTCCTGCAGACCTGTCTTACAGAATCTTCACCCCCAGTTCCCCACATGCCACAGCCACCACTCTTCCCACATTAGTTCCTTAACAGTCAGGCAGCCCATGTGCTAGTTAACCCATGTCCCACCACTTCGTGCAGCACAGACAATGCCATGTCCTCAACAGGTTGTGACACTAGAGTCAGAGCTCAGGGGCCACGCAGGTCAGACTCAGGCTCCACTTACCATTGGGGAATGGTGACAGCATTGCAAGTAGTCACCCATTTCTGGTGGCCGCCCCTAGCCCCATCTCAGCCAACAAGATGGTTCCTCTCCACCTTGCACCAAAAAGTGTCCCTTTCATGGGGAGTAATGTGACCTGGATCCCAAGTTATACAAAAGCCATACAAAAAGTATTAAGAGCTACTCTGAGTGCCTAGCCCTGGGGTTGAAATGCCAGGATTATGTAGAGAGTAAAGATCCCGGCCGCAGTCAAGACAGTGTTCTTAAATTATGCGTACTGCTGGAAATAGGGAAAATAGAGAAGATATGCTGAGTGTTTGTATAAAAACCGGAGGAGAATGTATGCCTTGGGTAAGTCCTCTCTTTGCTAAGACTTGGGCTAACCCAGATCCAGGCCACACTCTCTTGATGGGTTTAAAGGGCTTTACATGAAGTGCAGTGTATATTGAATTTCTTTGTTGCTTATTTTGAAGGTCCCTGAAGACATGGCAACTACAAAGCAGCCCTGAAAAACAGGAATGTTGGAACAGATGTTATTTAGGCATTTTCACATAATAAAGACTTCTAATAATCCCCAATGCCTAATTATCCTAACGGTTATGCCAAAGTTTTCACTCAAGGCATGATAACTGCAGACAATATTGACTTGAATAAAACCAAAATTATTTAAGACATAGATGGTGCCAATCAAAGGAGACCTCGAAACAATTGACTACCACATTTTTTAGGGCCCAGATTAACCAATAACCCAACTTTGTACTTACATAAAACCAATTAGTCAAGTAGTAATTTCCTGATAAAGCTATGTTCTCAGAGGGAACAAATCTAATATCTTCTGCATTTCTCCATCAAAACTGTATTATGATATTTACCACTGGGCATTACTTGATTAGTATATCATGTTTCCACCATTTGCCCCTACACCTGGAAGGTAGTGATGCACCATCCAGAAAAGATAGCATTTTTCCACAAGTACTTTTCCTTGTTTTTTTAAAGTATAAGTCAAAGATAACTGCAGGAGTGATCAGAAATTGCAGGTGCAACATCTATTTTGTTGTTGTTGTTTTTACAGCGAAAATACAATAATCCACAAATGTAGCTTTTTCTAACTTATAGCTTAAAAATAATTTTACAGGAAACAAAGAAAGTATATTTTTTACTTTTGCCAATGTACATCCTATTCTTATACCTAATTCTGTGCCCCAATGATAATCTGAGGCTTAGATTTATCAGAACTTGGATTGTCAGTTTAAGAATTCAATATTTTTATATGGAAAGCAAGCAAACAAATATCTTCCACTGTGTATGAATAATACATATTTTAAAGGGAGACAAGTAACCTTTGGTGTCAAAAACCAGGTTTGGCGGTTGACAGCTATCTACATATGCACTATGGTCCCTTCTGAAACACACCCAAAAGAATTAAAATGAGAAGACAGACATTAATAACCCTTCTCTCCACTGCCCAGATAAAGGAAAGGAGTAAAGGAAAGCATGGCAAATAAATCATTCAGTGCCTCTCACAATTCAACCCCTAGGAAAAGGCTGGGAGGTATGGAGGACCAGAAGGCACATGGACTTGGTTTTAAAAGAAAACACCATAAGATGCTGCCTCATCTTCAAACAGAGGCTCTACTGATAGTCAGGAGGACAAGTTTGTGTATGTGCCCACAGAATGTTAACTCTGGGTGACATCTGCCAGATTGGAACAATTAATATATCTGCCAACACTAAGTGTTGACAATGATAAGGTAGTGATGGAAAAGGTCATACAGGCTGATTTGGAAGCAAACACCTTTCATAAAACTGGTTGGTCAATCCAAGCATCCAGCATGTCCACTTCTGTACATGTGTACTCTAGACAAACTCCCACATCTGCTTCATGGGACATGCGCAAGAAGGCTTCCAGAAGAACGTGTGTTGTAACAAAAATTATAACAAGCCAAAAGTTCATGGACAAGAGAATGGATCAATTGCAGTATTTTCATATGAAGAAAGAGCACGCAGAGTGAAAATAATTGAACTACAGCACACATCAATGGGGATGAACATCTTGGTAAAACATATACTGAATTTTAAAAAGCAAGTCATGCCCTGGCCGGTTTGGCTCAGTGGATAGAGCGCCAGCCTGCAGACTCAAGGGTCCCAGGTTCGATTCCGGTCAGGGGCGTGTGCCTTGGTTGCGGGCACATTCCTGGTGGGGGGTGTGCAGGAGGCAGCTGATCGATGTTTCTCTCTCATAGATGTTTCTAACTCTCTGTCCCTCTTCCTTCCTCTCTAAAAAAAAAAAAAAATCAATAAAATATATTAAAAAAATAAAAAAATAAAAATAAAATAAAAAGCAAGTCATAAAGACTAAAGAAAATGAAATTTCATTTGCATAAAGTTAAAGCATACAATAAAAAACAGTATGTGATTAAGGTTACATCCATACGTGGCAGGACTATAAGGAACCACAGGGAATTAGAACCAGGAAATTCAAGATGGAAGCAGGGATATGGGCGGGATCAGAGGAAAATACAGGAACCATCAAAGGTGTTGTTATTTCTCTTTCTTAAATTCTAGTATGGTGCCAAAACCGGTTTGGCTCAGTGGATAGAGCGTCGGCCTGCGGACTGAAGGGTCCCGGGTTCGATTCCGGTCAAGGGCATGTACCTTGGTTGCGGGTACATCCCCAGTGGGAGATGTGCAGGAGGCAGCTGATCGATGTTTCTCTCTCATCGATGTTTCTACCTCTCTATCTCTCTCCCTTCCTCTCTGTAAAATATCAATAAAATATATTTTTTTAAAAAAATTCTAGTATGGGCTCAAAGATGTTTGTTTTACTACCATGCCTTTGTATTATATTTACTCTTTTGACTGTATGTTACATTTCAGTAAATAAATAAAAAAGTCATCATCAGTTATGGGGTGGTGCTCAAGAGAAGCAAGAAAAAAGAAGTAAAATCATTACAGCATATGATTCCTCCCCTTATAATGTTCTAATTGAGTCAGAAAAGCAAAACTAATTCAACATGAAGTATTTGAAAATGAATTTTTGCTCAAATTAAAGAGAAGTCCACATGGGAAGGAGAAAGCCAAGGGCGGTATAAAAAGCTGAGTATAGAGGGCATGCAGATGCATGGTCTTGGTCCTGGACATGTCCCCTTGTTGCCCTAGGGATGTTACGAGAAAAAGAGTCTCCTGACATCCCAGGAGAGGTGTGGAGGGGTTTTTCCTCAGCACAGGCCGATGTTGGGGCACCTGGAGAGAAGGATCTTTCCAGACCAGCCTGCAGGGCTCAGACAGCTCTGGAGCAACCCAGCTGGAATGAGCAAGAGGCATTTGATGGAGAGGCGATAGGCTTCAGAAGGGAAGCAGACATTTTTCTAAAATATCTTTAGGTTTGTAAACCTCATGACATTTTGTTAGTGAAGATTTCCCTGAGCACCCTGAGTAGAGCTGGGTTTTCAAAAGTCTCAGGGTTGCACCCAGCCAACTATTTAGAGGGTGGATATAACTGGTTTCAGCCGAGCTAAATGAAAGTGTTGGTCCAATCTTTCTGCCCTGGATTTCTTCCTGTGACCTGAGGGCTACTGGTGAAAATCTATTAAAAGACTTCCTAATAATAACAAAAAAGAGTTGACATTTCACTTGGTCAAAATTGAAACCCAGAGGAATAGCCTCAATTTCTGATGAGCTGGGATTGACACAGAGGCACCTCGCAGCCGAGCAGCCCAGACATCAGCCTTGATGCACAGCAGGCTGACCAGTGCACAGGGCATCTCAGAGGGTGGCCAGCAGGCAACACCCAACCAAATGTGCGATCAGCCACAGAGGGGACCCAGATGAGCATGTTCCTCCCATCTGGAGATGTTCACATCAGAAGCAGACCTCACACATGGGCTAGAGTGATGGGGATGCAGGACAGCCCTGTCTTACCAATGCTCAAGTAGAGTCAAACTCTGTTCTTGTTTTAGGGAAACTTTAATTGTACGAATTGCCCTATGCATTTCATGTAACTGAGCCAGTTACACAAAATGCACAAGGAGATTCATGCAATAAAATCTCTGAGCTTATTGAAAATCTGAAGGTTGATGTCTTGAACAATAGATCATGGAAAAGCAGTGACTTGCATTGGAACTGCATTTTTTAAATTTTAAATTGTGCTCATGTTTAGTCTTGCTTCATTTCTCCCAAGCTAAGTGAAGCTAGTTGTCTTCATTTCACAAGTGAGGTGGTCCTGCGAGGTCCTTTTGTCCTTCCTCCCAGAAAACTGATGCTAATTCAGTCTTGTCAACACTGAGAATGTCCCTGGAACTGAGGGATTAAGCTGGCATTCAGAGGGCCCTCTCCTGGACAAAGACACCCTCAGTGATGAGCACCAGGCCTGCATCCAGGCATTGGAATTCCTGCCCAACACAGAGTGCTCAGCCTTGCCTCTATGAGAGAGGGATGTGCTTTGTCTTTATAGGCAGGTAACTGAAGTTATATCCGATTTTTTAAAAAATCTGTCAAATGCAATCGTATGTATTTTTAAGATTTTTTAAAGAGAGTCTCTGCTTGAGCAGATGAAGCTGCCAGCTTTAGTACTCAGAGACTTGACCTCTGGCTGCAAGGTTCTAATAAAGTCAACAGCCTGGCTCCAATGCTGGCACAACCGTGGTACCTCATGTTTGTTCTATTTCCTTCCCTATTTACAGAACCCCACCAGCCTCCCAGCACCCAAGGGAACCCATTGAGAGAGAAAGGCAGAGACACAGAGGTAGAAACAGAGATACACACACACACACACACACACACACAGAGAGATTCAGAAACAGAGAGAAGCACACGAGGAATAAAGACCAGTTGTTGCCACATTTGTGCCACGTATTATGGACCAGGATCCCACTCCTGGATGAGCACTTTATAACCATCAATCATCTTACCCACTCCTCACAGCAGCCAAGGGTTGGCACAATTACCACATTTTACTGATAAGAAAGCTGGTGCCCGGAAGCTGGGGTTCTGTGCCCCGCAACCCCTGGCCAGAAGGTGATGAGCCAGGTTGAACTCTGGCTGTGTATCCAGAACTCATGCTGGTCTCCACAATCATGCTTAGATCCCCTGTAACATAATCTAAATTAAAGGTCTCACTATCTCATGTGAGAATTTCTCTGGACTAGTCAAAACAGGAATTGTATTAGGCATCGTCTTTCCAAAATTACAAGTCATCTTGAATCAATTCTCTACAACATAAAATTAAAACAAGTGTCATTTATCAACCAAAGTGAGACTAAAACAACTTTTGTCCTGCCAAAATTAACTTGGAAAAAAAATCACTGTTATAAAGATCCTAAGACCATTTCTAAGCTTCTCAGTGTTGCCCAAACAGGAAAGAAAAATAAAATTAAAAGAGAAAACTAACACAAGTTTCCTGGAAGCATTAAAATGCAAAATAATTCTTTTGCCCTCCTCCCCCTCCAAATTGAATGCTGTTGACTCTTTCTTTATGTCAACAGACTCCAAGTCCAATTAAAAAGCCATCAGCCAACCTCCCAGGGAGCAACCAAAGCCCTCCCAGGATCTGGCGGGCAGGGCCTCCACCTGCCTTGGCTGTAGAGGACCCAGGGCTGGGGAGCCACGAAGTGCCATGCGAGAAGTGACAATGTACTTGTTCCAAGCAAGCCTTCACTGGGCTCCATTTGCTGATTATGCGGGAAAGCATCAGAAACGACTTTTTCCATCCTGGGGCAGACATGGAACATCCTCTGACTGGGAATGCAAGAGTCACAGGCACTGAGGACAGCTATCTGCCCAACGTGGCAGGTATGACCTTGCATGAGCTTCTCCAAGCTCCCACCATAGACACCCCCTGGGCATTGATGCTTCAGTCACAATGCTACCCACAATGTGGATGAAGCCATTTTAGTCTACTAGGCATGTCCTACCCACACCCTGGTACATCCAAGTAGGTTTGCAGTAACTCACTCTGAGCCAGGCTGTTGGTTACAACACTCCATGTGTGTTCTCACCGACCCTCACAGCACCTACGGCATGTACTTTTATTCATCACCCCCTCTCACCAATGAAGAAACAGGCTGAGTGGGGAGCCTAGGATGGAGAGCCCAGTCTGATTGCTTTCTCAGCCTGTCCCATCACCTCAGCCCCAAAATTGTTCATACGCTGATAAAAGCTGAACCATAGCTATGGGCTTAAGTGTAATTTTTAGGTTTCCTAAATACAATCTGTTGATTGGCATGCCCTAACCTCAGCTGGTTCTGATTCCACATTCCTCTCCTTGAAGAGAACAGATTCACAAAGAACCAAGGCGATGGGTTGTTCTCAGATCTGGAAACACTTGAAAGAAGGAGATGTTTTATATCCCTGGGCCTTCCCGCTGATGGATTAAGTGATCAGGAGGCAGAGCAGCGCTGCTCTGGAAGGGATCCAGCGGCTGCTCCATGCGGTTCCATCTGAGAGGTGGGGTGATGCCCTGTGCCCATCAAAGCCCCTGCCACCATGTGTCCCAAATGAATGGGGCTCTTCATTCACCCTGCATCTGAGGTTCAGACGAAGCTGTATGTAAATGCCTTGCCAACAAAAATAGAGGAGAAAATACTTCACAACACCATGCTCTTGGGGTCAGATCAAAGCCTAATTTGTGGATTAATTATTTTTCTTCACAGAGTACTCGAGATCCACACTCCACCCATGTCAGTTATCCAGTTATTCTAAAAATAACCATTTTTTTAGAAGGAACAAAATAAAAAAGTCATCAACTAACTCCATGAAAACTGTAAGCAGCAGTTTAGAAGGGAAATCTCCATGTGTTTCCTAAATAACTGGTAGGCATGGGTCACAGAAGCAAAAGAAAAAACATTCAATAGATAAAGATGGGTGGGTAGACATCAGTAGAGCAGAAAATGTACCTTGAACAATCCTTCAACCATCCCAGGAGAAAAGAGTAATTTGGTGAACACTTGTCCCATTGAAAATACCTGTGACATCAATAAAATTGGTCATTATAAGGGTTCTGTTCTGCTTTCTGGAGTCTTTTTTGGAATGAGCCAATTGAGACTCCTATGGTAAATGGACATTTGAAATGATTGATTGCTTGAAATTATTGATTGAAAAGAAGATTGTAAATGAAAAAATTAATAAAGAAGGAAGGATGGGAGGAGAGCAGGAGGGAAGTAGGGAAAGTAACTAGCACATCAGTATAAAAAGTAATTATTAAAATAAAGGGAAATTGAATACTGGATGCATCTTTGTCTTGCTTGAGTGATCCCACTTCATCAAAATGTATATGATTATTAACACTCACACCACCAAAAGCCTCACATGTCAAATTCACTTTGCTTATAAAGCACTTGTTAGATATGAATCACTTGTGGCAAACATGTCAAAAGAGATATGCTTCTGATTTTGTTTATTATAATATACTACAAATGCAAGACTCTATTGTACAATGCATTCATTCATTCATTTGACAAATATGTGTGAGTGCCCAGAATGAGTGAAACACTATTCTAGCACGGGGCAGTGGTGGAGGCCAAGGATGAACGGTTGGCAATGCTGCTGCCCTCTGTGAGCCTATCCTTGATGTATGAAGCTGTAACCAGGGTGCAGCTCCCACAACCCTGTGAAGAACATCACTGCTACCCTGTGCACCTGGTGAATTTTCTCCATGAGTTAAATTCCTAAATGGATGCCATTTGGCCTGGGGACTCCAGGCCCACATGGGAGGGTAAGAAAGAGCCTCATGTGGTCTAAAAAGCCAGGATTTTAGCCCCTGATTTTGTCTGACCTTGGAAGATTTTCACAGAAATAAGCCTGGTCTTCCCAGCCCATTTAGCTCCCCACATCAGCAGCCAGGTGAAAGGTGTCACTCAGGAACTGGAGGAAGAGCTGGCTCACTGGGAATATTTGTGCCTCTACCCCTCTGTCAGTGTGTGTGAGGCATTTGTTGCCCCCAAACCCCTCCCCACTCACAATGGATTTGTATCTTCAAGGACAGCTCCCAACCGCAGACCAAGTAGGCCCTTCCCAAGTCCAGTCCTTCCTGTCCTCACATCCTTGGGCTTTCTTAGGAACTGAGTTGTGACCTCCCAGAATCCATGCATTAAGCTCTAACCCCGAGTGTGGCTCTATTTGGAGATGAGGCCTCTAAAGATATAATTAAGATTACATGAGGTCGTAAGTGTGGGGGCTTGATCAATATAACCATGTCCTTATAAGAAGAGCCACCAGGAACTCTCTCTCTCTCTCCATGGGCACTCATGGCAACCAAGCCATGTGATGACACAGCCAGAGGCAAGCCAGGAAGAGAATTCTCACCAGAGTTCGAATCTGCTGGAACCTTCATCCAGAACCACCCATCTCTGGAACTGTGAAAAATAACTGTTTGCTCATAAGCCACCCAAGCTGCGGTATTTTGTTATGGTGGCTCAAGCTTACTAAGACAGGCCTATAGATGAGAGGGCTATGTGGCCCAAGAGTGGAAAATGGCCAAGGCTGAAGACAGTCCCACAGTGGACATGGTATACCTGGGGAAGCAAGGAGACTCTGCTCCTGTCTGGTGACCAAACAGCCGGAGTCTCAGACAGGCTCACAGGCAGATTCTGGGAGAAAGATGGTGACTGAGCTGGTGAGTGCTGGTTCAAGGAGACAGTTATCTAGAGGGGGAAAGATTCTAGGAGACACAGTTACCAAGATGGAGTAGGTGATGATTCTGGGGACAGACAGGAAGAAGTGATTCTGGGGACAGACAGTTATCTGGGGGAGAAGTTATTCTAGGGACAGACAGTTATCTGGGGGAGAAGTGATTCTAGGGACAGACAGTTATCTGGGGGAGCGATGATTCTGAGAAACAGACTGAACATCAAAGAGCTGAGTGCTGAACTGTAGCCAAAAACTATGGAGGGTCACACAGCAGGAGATGTCACCAGCATCAGAAAGTGAGCTCGCATTTCCAGGCAAGGCCTTTCCCACTCAGGAACACAGTACCTGGCCACCTCTGTCAGACCAGAAGATCCCAAGGAGTGTTGAGGTGTTGTGCTGCAGGACCTGCAGGCTCCCTTCAGCAGCAAAAGTGGAGAAAAGGCCAAGAACAACTTGTCCTCTGGGAATGCCTATGCCAAGGCATCTTTTGGGGGACTTTTATCTCCTCTTGGAGTATCTACCTGCCTATAGATGTTCAAATATGGAGACTCCCTCCTGAAATGGATTCCTGGAGGGCCTTCCTTCAAACCTCCCCCACTGACCGGTCTTCACTGGCTGGATTGGTAGTCCGAGGTGGTGATGCATTTCAGGTATAGCAAGAGGCACCTGTTTCACTGGGTTGATACACCCCACCTTCCCACTATGACATGACATATACTCGCTCACAGTGTTCATCCTCCCCATTCTAATACCAGCCATACTTCAGCAAAGTACATGTTTAATTACCAGGTTACCAGAACTTAGCTGAAGGACTGGGGTGAAATGGACAGGGAGGGAGTAGCTGATTTGTAATGTTTGCCAATTTCCCTGGTGTAAACATTGCTATCACCTTGGCTACTAACACAAGTCACTGATTAGGAAGAGATACAGGGGCAGCACTCCTCCATCAATGCAAGCTGGCTCTAGCTTGAGGCCAGGATGGGGTAAGGCAGGTTGGTGCTGGGCACAACATGTAAGGAGTGCCTCTTCCCAAGGCCATTCCTGCATGACCCTGAGAGGCAGTGTCCCTTTAAATGTTGGCCAGCCCCACTTGCCTTCCTGTGCTCTGGCTGATTAAAACTTTGGAAGCTGAGGCTGGAGATCCAGCACAACTTTGAGAGGCTGCTGAAATCCCAGGGAAGAGGACCTGCTTCTTTCACATCTCCTCCACCCTGACTGCAACCCTGCTGCCACAGCTCAAAGGTGATATGGCCCCTGGGAAGCAGAGGAGAAGTCCTAAAAGGGGTGTTTCAAATGCAGTCTAGTGCAGTGAGGGGGGGCAAGAAGGAAGGGAGCACCTTGGCCAAACAAGTATTATTTCTGAAGAAAAGAATTGGAGAAGACAGACTGAAGCAATCTCTCTCCAGGACCACACCTGGATGACAGAGCTGTTTGCATGTGGACAGTGGCATCCTCTGCAATCCCACTTGAATGGTGCCTGGTTGTTGCTATAACCCCAAGAAAGTCGTCCTAAAGCTCAAAAAAACACACAGGGTCCCCCACGTGATGGCTGCCTGGCTGTGACAAGCCTGACAGTTTTGATCTTTTGCTCTTGAAACATAAACATATTTATTTACTTTCAGATTCAGAGGAAAGAGCACAGAGTGATGAGGCATCTGACCCAGAGGCTGGGAAGGTCTCAGGCCAGCTGAGGGGTACTTAGGCTCTATGCCTGGCAGCTGGAGGGCCCTGGGTGGATGGAGGCTGTGCTGAAACCCTAGGGGCAGCGGCTCCTTGTGTTGGAAAGAGATGGCAGTATGCTTCTGCAGGTTCTCCCCAGCTCTCCCACGATGCCCTCAGAAGGAACTGGTCAGTGCTGGATTGCTTGCAGCATCTCAGGGACAGGCTTCAGTGGGGTATCTGATGTGTAAGGGCAAATCTTCTCTGCTGGCTAGAAAGCCCAAATCAAAACGCAGTTAGAAAAATGCCCCCATGGGACATGTTTATAAATTCTCTAATTCTTGTTTTTGTCTCCACCAACACACTCAAGGAGACAAAGTTCATTTTGTAGTTTCAAGACAAAGACAGAGAAATTGTAACTATGTTTAAAAATTAGCAAGGGGTGGATGGTGGGCCAGGCATGGTTTCAGGGAAGAAATGCATCGTGTGGAGCTAGCTAGCACTGATGGGAAGCCCACAACAGGTCTGAATTCAAATCCTGCTCACAGCCTATCTGACCTCGAGGACATTCCTTAGGTTCTCTGAGTTTCTGCTTTTGTATCCAAAAATGGAGGTTATCATCACTCCCTTTAAGTTTGCCTTGAGGCTTGTATAAGGTTAAATGTACAAAAGCCTATTATGTCTATCAAATAGTGGGCTTTGCATCATTAACCATAGCCTTCATGGCTCCCCTTCCTTCTGCTTCTCAAACCTGAATGCACATGGTTAAGAATAAAGCCTTTGCTCATCAGACAGCCTGAGTTTTAGGTGTCATCTTTTGAGTAACTGCAGGGTCTGGACATGCATGGACCTGTTGGAGCCCTTGTCCCCCATCTCTAAATCCTTGGTAATAGCATCCATGTCCTATTTTTGCTGTGAAAATAAATGAGATACTGCATGTAAAAAGCTAGCACAAGTTCGGCCGTAGTGAGCACTCAATAAATATCAGCTACTGCTATCTTTCCTCAAAGGGAAATTTCATCAAAAATGGTTATTGTGCAACTTGCAATTTCTCTGTTCAAAATGGATCAAGAATGTGGAATAAATCACCAAAATGTAACAGTAGGAGATGTTATGAACACAGTGAGAAATTCTGGTTAGGAATGCTTTATGTAAGGTTATATAGTTCACAAATAGCTGTCTGAAGATGCTAATGGCCAATAGGCGTCGTGGTTTGTGCTATCGTTAAAGCTTGTTAATAATGTTTAGATTGATCTCTTCTTGCCTAAAGTAACAGGTTCATGAGACAAGTTATAAGCTAAGATCTACATGCTTTTCCAAGACTATTACAAGTTGATTTTCTAATAATTCCAACACCAAATCAATTATTACATAGTCATCAACTTAATAGGAAGCACTTTCCATCATTCATAAATCTTAATTTTATTTCATTGAGCATTTTCTTTCACTGTGACCACTGCAAAAGTGGAACTTTTGCCGTGACCCTGAGAGAACCACACTCAGCAGGATTAATCTGTATCAAATGCTAATTTTTCCTACAGAAATCGTGTTTCCTGAAGATATTTTGTTATTGAAAATATGTAGCCAGAGACCAACAGGACCAAGAAAGGAATATCCAGCTTTAATCCTGCCCTGATTGGCAGCCCCCAAGAGCTCTAAATAATTTAACAAAAGACTAAACTTCTAACAGCACAGGAGTGACATGTACAGAAGCCTTCAAACAGGTAAAGAGCCACACGGTGGAGCAAAGCCCACAGACCTCACCTTCTCTGAGGCTTCACTTTTCCTCACTAGATTCCATTTTCTGTTTGAAAACAATCCTCCTGGTTTCATAGTCTCTTCCACTAGTAGTTTGTTTTATAATTTAATATATTAAGCTTGAAAGGCAGCTTGAGAGAAGAGAAGGCAACAGTGCCAGACTCTCTTGCAATCTCTCACCTCGGGAAGTGGGCAGGTGTGGGCAGCGAGGCACCAGGAACTCTTGGTTATGTTGGAAATATGCTGGGGTCACTGCTCCCACGCTGTCCATATTAACACAGACTCACTTGTGTGTTCATTCTTTTGGCAAAGGTGTTTATTTGAGGCACTTTTGATCTGTCGGGAAACAAGACGTACAAAAACCCTTGATCCCTCTTTCCTGGGAGTTACCTTCTGGGTGGGGAAAAAAAATGCCATAAAAATAAACATATGAATAAACAAATCACCTATATGCATGATGAAAAATACAAAAGAATCAGAGGGTGTCAGAGGAATAAGCTAGGTGGAAGCAGGGTGGTCTGGGCAGACTTCATGGAGAAGGTGGCATTTGGGAGGGAGGGGAAATGTCCTGCAGGAAGATGGGGGAGGGGCAGCCAGGTGGGAGCAGCCAGCACGAACACACCAAGAAGGAGACGTTGGATGTGCTTTAGAAACCGCATAGGAAGGAGCTGGAAGGTGAGACGAAGAAGCCAAGGCCAGAGCCACCCACGGGAGGGCTGGAGCTTTCTCTATGAGGGAAACCAGGATCCTTGACACAACAATGTATCAATGTAATCAATGTAAACCAGTGATTAAGAAAGTGAGATTAATCACATTTAATGCAGGAAGGAATGGTCAAGAAAGACAGGTATCAAATGGCATGCAGAGAGGACCTTGCAGGTGTGAGAGGTACGGGGGCATTTTGTTTACCCTGCCCTTTCTCACACAGACATCACCAGCCATATAACAGCTGAGCTGCAGGCTCTGGCTCTGGGCAGCCTTGCTAGGATTCTGCTGGTCCTCCTTGCAGGAAGGCACAGAATCCCCTCAAACAAGCAAGTATTTGGAAAAGCAGAGATACAGAACATGTTCAAACTCTTTTCATTATCACTGATTTCCTGAGTTCCAAGTGGAGTTTGCTCACGAATCCCAAATTTGCATGATCATGTTGAAGGAATCTACTGAGAACATCCAAAATGGTCATGGGATGGTGAACAACAAAATTATTACCACAACCCAAGTTTTTAAATTTTATGGGGACTTTATGAATATACAGTCTCTGTTAACACGAGGAAGGATGAAGTTACATTAGTAACTAAGAAAAATTAAAGAAGGAGCAGAGCAATGCACCATTTGTGTAAAAGCATTTGTATATGATTGTCCATAAAAGATAAATTATCTGGAAGATGCACAAAACCCAGGTAAAGTGGCTGTGTAACTTAAAATGCAGGTTCAGCTGCCTGCTGCAACAAGCCAAACTTGTGAGGCAGGAAATAGTTTTATTCGGGTGCCTCAACCTGGGAGAATGGTGGACTGTCATCTCAAAGACCACCCCCTCCCTGCTCAAGCCAGAGGTTCTTATATGGATAGGGAGGGAGAGCTCCTTTTCCTATCCAATTATCATGCTAACTTTTGGCTGCTCAGGTCCTATACATTCATCTTTCTAGCTTTGGATGCACTCAGTGTAAGAACCTCCCGTGCACCATCCTGGACCATGGGGGAGATTCCCAATGTTCCCTGTTAGGAATGGTGGAGGCTACAGAACCTGAAGATGTCTTTGACCTCAACCCATCTCCCCACTCTGAACATAGTCTCTGTCCATCCCAGGGAGCCAGTTCGAGTCCACAGGGCAACCCTGGATCCCAGTGCACCTACGTCTTCTGCTCAGCCCACATGGATACATGTGGCCTGCCCCTCCGAAGTGGTCCCTCACAGCACTCACCCTGCAGCTGGCTGCCTGGGCTCTGACTGTTTGGCTATGGTAACAGCCAGAAGGATGATTTTTTTTTCTCCATATGCCCTTTTATTTTTTTTTGTCATTTTTAAACTATGTATTTAAATTTCTAATTTCATGTTCTGAGGACAGTAACATTTCTTTTAATGGGAGATTAAAGACAGTTTTATTCATTTGTGAGGAAAGGTTCAGTGAGGAATAATCATTCAATCAATGATGTCACCTTCTTTCCTTGCATCTTGTCCACATGGCTTTCCAATAAGAGAGGCCCCTGCACTGAACAAGCCTGGTGAGTTGACCAAAAAGAGAATCTTACTGCTATTAATATTCTATACTATAGCATCCTTGAGCTACCTCCCTATAAATGTAATAAAGTGTGCCTCCACAAGGACATCCCAAACAATTCAAGGTCACATCTGCATAACTATTAAGGTAATTTGGACTTTATATGCTAAGACCTAAAAGCTCCAGAAAAAGTTTATTGTTTCTTAATAAGCTTGTTCTTCAGATTAGGACTGTGCCATAGATACCCTCAGAAATTCGTGTGTCATTTCTATTACAAGATGTTTTTAATGTTGCATTTAGTTTCAATTATAATAAAAAAAGAGAAGAACCTATTTTTGTCAGCTCTTTTTTATAAGAAAAAGACAGAATTGGAATTGATTAACAAGTCATTCTTCTGTACCAAGCAAAGTCCAGTTAACACCGTGGTGACTGACAGGATATTTTTCTATCGTTAGAAGAAGAGAGTGACGAGGAGTTTTGTCAGCACATAACACAGAGGATGTTTGCCAAATAAGAAACAGGGCCCCGGAAGTCAGAATGATATTCACACTGTGAGCAGCCACTTAATTTAAACCAAACAAACACATTGATGTTATTAATTTAAATATCCCTGAGAGTAAAGCTTTATTTTGGGTCTGATTTTGAATGTTATGTGTATAAAGTCAAGTACAAATGGTTTATAAAAGCTTTATTTGTGTACATCTTCAAGAAACAGAAATTAAAATAAACATGTCAACACCGATACACACTGAGAGAATGTGCCCCTGTATAGAGAGCCACTCATGTTCACACTGCTGAGTGTGAGATCTCTAGAAACGAAGGAAACCAGGACTCCTTTGTGAATTGCTAAGGCCTCCTTTAAGCAGAAAGCAGAGGAGAGCCACCACATTGGTTGCATGAAGTTCAGATTTTATGCATTACCTTGAAAATATGGGGGAAAGGCCTCCTTCCTTCCATCTTCCATGCCCCTACCCAGGTCCAAGCATCCAGACAGGGTTGTGGGTACAACAGAATGCCTCTGCTTGTCTAAAATGAAGCACGGGCCATACTTGTTCATGCTCAACAATAATTTCTGACCATTTACCTCTTCCCTAACTTGTCCCAGGGTGTGACTAGTCAGAGGATAATGCATTTGGCCACAAAAGCCTAGAAAGATTGGCTTCAACTAGTGAAGCTTTATTTTTCTGATGTAACAGGTGTCTCGTCTGCAGGTGAGTGGCTCAAAAGCTTGCAGGTGCCGAGTCCAAATCTCTACACATCTCTTGGCCTCTCATTCCTGGTAGTCATCATGCCTCCCGCTCTTAAGATGGCAGTGGTATCTCAGGACACTAGTTTTCACTGTCGACGGGGACAAGGGGGCACCCTGGGTAGAGACTCTGTCTATTTCTGTGTCCAGAACCAGGACACATCCAGACCAGTGAGGATTTGTACCCTGGCCCTGTGGTGGCCCCGCCCACTGTCACAGGAGGAGGTGACAGCCCTGCCATTAAAGAGTCTTTCATTTTCCTTTTTAAAAGCCCGCTCATGCTGGCTGATAATTATAAGAAACCTAAGAATTGTAGGGAAGTCCAAAATTTATGAAAACAAACTAAAGGTTCATGGAAATATCAGCCTGGGAATATCAGCCTGTTATATGTAATAACAAAAACACTCATTTGGTGTATCCAATATTGTTTGGAGAAGATTCAATTCTATTTTTAGGAGATTTCAATTTCCTTTCCCATAAACTCTATGAAATACAGTACGTAGCATATTTATAGTGACCCCTTTGAAGAGTGTTACACTTCTGGACCCTTTAATAAGTCTACATGAGATGGTCTCCCCCTCACCTCACTGAGCAAATAAATAGACGGTCGTGACAATCATTGAAATTAGGCACTGTGTCCTTTTCCCTCCGTGTTTCACCATCTGAAGGTTTCCAGTTCCTATAACAAAAGCTCTCTAAAGACGGTTCTAGGCAATAAAGACTATATGGAGGGCCATCTGGTGATTCCATTCAATTTATTTCTTTGACAAGACTTATAAATAAGAAAGCATAATTTCCAAAAGCAATCATCAAATTTACTATGCAAACTACCAGCCACAGACCCTCTGCCCCTCTTCCCTTCTAGTGCACACGTGGGGCCTGCTTACATCATGAGCATTTTACAGCACCGTGCACTTCCAAAGCACTCCGCAAAATTAACCAATTTATTCTCAGAGAACGGAAGGTAGTGGTACCCAAATGCAACCAAATAAACTGCTGGGGCTTTTTCACAACCAGGGAAAATTACACAGACTTGCCCTCTCTGTTTGCAGATATTTACTGCCACCCGTTTATATCCCTCAGGTACTTTCCATGTCACAGGAGGTGACCCCAGGAGAAAAGACTTCCACACACTCCACAAGGAACAGCAGCCTCGCCTCCCAGTGCCTAAGCAAATAGGGAAACCTCAGCCTTGTCCCCAAGGCCCCCTGCCACAGTAGCACCCATCCCCCAACAAGCAGCGGGATCTCAAATGGCCTGCAGCTGGAACTGTCCCACTCCTCTGGGTGACTCAGGACATCAAGGTGGGTATCATAGGATCCTGCTTGATTTCCTAAATCACCACTCTTGTCAGTCACCAGAGTCACATGAGTAATGCCTCTTGTCCTGGCATAAACTTATCTCCAGGACCCTGCAATCATAGAAATGGTTGGGGAATTTTTCCTTTGGATTTCCTCCCGGGGACCATGATAGTGAGATATGTCTTTTAAACAGTATCTTGCTCATCAACACAGTGGATGCTACATACAAATGCTACATACAGATGATGTATTATAGAATTGTACACTTGAAACCTATATAATTTTACTAACCAACTAGGAGCCCAGTGCATGAGTTCGTGCACCTTGAAAGGAACTTTGGGCCATGAAGCTGCGGTGGGCACAGGGGCGGGTCTTGGCCCATCCTCCATGCCTACGGCCAGCCCCTCCCACTGCGGCCCCTGGTCCCCTGTCTGCCCTGCCAGCAGCCCCACTCCTGCCACTGCCACCCGCTGCCACCATTCCCATGCGCTGAAGGTGCCGGCCCCACTTGCACCCACTGACAGCGTGGAGTGATTGGGGCTGGCACTGGTAGCAGGTGCGAGAGGCAGCTGCAGGCCCCAATCACCCTTCAGGAGCAGGAGGAGGTGGAGAAGCCCTGAGGGGCGATCAGGGCCAGCAGCCACCGATTGCACCCACTACTCGCACCCATTGATGGCACCAAATGATTGGGGCCGGCACCGGGCTCCGGCAGTGGGTGCAAGCGCTGGGTGGGACTGCAGCGTGCGGAAGCAAAGAATTTTTAGTAACCACCAGAGGCTCACCCCTATGACAGCAACCAGCACTCCATCTTGGTCTGGTGCCCCCACTCACCTGCTCCACTATCCTGCCGCAGCCGATGCCTGCCATGTTCCACATTCTGCTGCCTGCTGTCCATGCCCGCCATGTTCCACACACGCCCCCTGGTGGTCAGCACACGTCATAGCGACTGGTTGTTTGGTTGTTCTGTGTTTGGTCTATTTGCTTGGGTCTATTTGCATATTAGCCTTTTATTATATAGGATGTTACCCCAATAAATTTAATAAAATTTTTAACAAAGGATGGAGGATTGATATACACAACAGACTGTATGAATCTCAAGGGATTTATACTGAGTGAAAAGAAAAAAGCCAGTGCTGAAACGTTACATACTGTGTGATTCCATTTACGTCACATTCTGGAAATAACAGAATCCTGGAAGGGGGGAACAGGTTGGTGGGTTCTGGAGCTAAGGAGGGTGGGGCAGGAGGGAAGTGGCTGTGGCTGTAAGGGACAGGGCATCAGGTGGAATTCTGGTGCTAATGGAAATGTCTATACTTTGATAGGGTTTTCCATATGCTAATCTATATGGGTGATAAAATTTTAGAGACATACATGTGCGCACAAATGAGCACATGCAAAATGGGGAAATCGGGGCAGGACCAGTGAGTTAACCAGTGTCGATGTCAGGCTGCGATTTTCCACTCCAGTTTTTAGATATGTTTATTGTTGAGGGAAACATGGGTAAAAGGGATCCCTTTGTATTATTTCATTCCAGTGCATGTAATTCTAGAATTATCTCAAAATAAAGGAAAACATTTAATTTAAAATGAAAGTGTACTGCATCCAGGATGTTGCTTGAATATTGAGCAGCACGCAATCCAATCCATTAACGTGGATTTGTTGTTGGAAGTCCTACCCTTTCACCCCTTATCCAGAGCAGAGACTGTGGTCCACACTGTGACTCAGTGTTCACAAGTATCTGCAGAACTGGCCAGGAGGGGTCAGGCAAATTCTTCCTTGTCCATTTCTAAAGCATAACTGTTAACTTCTGGTTTTCCTTTGACCAATAGTGACCTTACTTTTCTGTGAAAATGTGTATAGAAGTCACTTTCATAGCATTATCAAGTATCTTCTAGATTCAATAGGAGGAAATATTCCAGGAGCACTGACCCAATCTGAACACCTTGGAAGTATATCAGGGGCAGAAAGCTGAGGCAGCCCATGGACAATCTAAGAGTCGTTCTTAACACAGCAGCCAGAATCACCCCATAAGGTATGAGTGGGATGAGGCTACATTTTCAACCCAGCACTCCCCATTTTTCTCTTTGTGAGAGCCCAAAGCATGACCACAACCTCCACAGCCCCACCCAGGCTGTGTCCATGAACCACCTTTCTGATTGCCTGCTCCACACATCCACTCATTCATTCATTCCAGGCAGTGGCCTCTGTCTGTTCCCTGGACAGTCAAGCACACTTCCACTCCAGGAACTTGGCACTTGCTTGTCTCTACCTGGAAAGCTCATCCCCTCCATATATACAGGTGAAGAAAGATGCAGATTTTGGGTGACAGAAGCTTATATAAGAATGGGGTAGGGGAGGAAGGTAGGGGCATTTTAAGGGGAAAAAAAAAATAAAATTAAGCATAAGAGTAGATATTTATTTAAGACAAAAATCCTATATAATAAAAGCCTAATATGCAAATTGTCCCCTCGAGCGGTCATTGACTGGGAGTTCAACCACTTGCTATCATTTATGCTGACCACCAGGAGGCGGCACAGAACATGGCAGTTGTTGGCAATGTGGCACTGGCAGTGGGTGGCAGTGCAGGTGCTGCTGGCCCTGATGGGCCCTGACGAGAGCAGGACCACAGCAGGATGGTGGAGCAGGTGAGCGGGTGGTGCCAGGCCAAGCTGGGGCCTGATCACTCTTCCAATCACCCCACAGATGGTGACCAGCGGCAGCGGCAGGGGGCAGGGCAAGCAGGTGGCACCAGGCCACCGCAGGGTGCCAGGCAGGGCTGCGGGGCTGCAGGGCTGTGGGGCTGCGGGGCTGTGACGCTGGGGGCATGAGCTAGGGCCCAATCTCCACAGGCCACCCTGAGGGGCCCCACCATGCATGAACTTCATGCACTGGGCCTCTAGTATAAAATAAATTAGAAATTTTAAGTTTGAGGTAGACCACATATATCAGAAAACCCAAAATGATAACATATTAATCAACTGCCAGACATACTTCCATCACACCCTCTTCACACATTGCTATCGCTTCTTTTGTGACAGTGATTTACTGATCTCATTCTTCTACTGAGGGAACAATCGATGGTGGAGCCTGGCTGATTGAAGTGCGTTTTGTAGCTTTGATGCACTTTGATGTATACAGGTGTACTTGCGTTTTGTGGTAATGCAACAAGTCTGTGTTCCACAAGCAAATCCTGGTGAAGTCCATTTTGGTCTATTCCCATTGAGAGGGAGAGAAACCTCCAGCATGTGTAGTGGAGCATGAAACACAGAGAAGAACATTCCTGAAAGGTGGTGTTTCCTGTGTAGAACAAGCCTGGAGGCAAAACGAATGCCCTCCACCTGCAGCGGTTTACGGTTGTGATTGGAAGAATGTCTGCACCTTGCACTTCAGGCCTGATTTCCAGTGCAGGCACTCAGGGACACACTCACTGTGAGCTGGTGCTCTGGCCCTGCATCTTCACACCCAACCTATATGGGGTGGCCCAGGGGTGACATTGAGCACATTTCCATCAAGCTGTGTGACTATAGCAGGCAGTTCACAAATCACTTCTGCATAGTCAGTCACTAAACCCAACTAAGATGTCCCAACTAAACCTCAGGCTAAAATGTTCACTGCCCTCTAGGCAGCCTCACCCAGGTCAGTTTGACAGAGGGGAGGGGACTTCAGAGCGAGGAGAGTCAGACTCATGGTGAAGCCTCCCTCCTGAGCACCATGAGGCCTATAGTGCTCTCTAACGCATTCTGTTTCCACCAAGGGACCTCTGGGGGCATCTCCCCCTCACCAGTATCCCCACCTCCTCCTACTCCTTTTTTCTCCTTGACACTTACATTGTCTAAAAGCCCCTGTATTTTGCATTAACATGCAATTGTTTCCCACCTCTAGAATGCTTTGGGGTTCATGCTCCATCTTGGAGCCTAGAAGAGCCCTGGTATATAGAAGTCCAGTCAATATTTGCTGCATAAATGGATCAGTAACTCCAGTGTCTCTAACTGGAGTTATGCGTGTGATGTTTGTCCACATGCTATGGCAGTGTGGCCTCGGGACACTCTGTTCAGTTGTGGGGATCGCCTGCAGGGGTGACTTCACCTTTAGGCGATTTTAGGATCATCAAAGAGTAAATAGAACCAGAACCTGAGAGAACTTTAGGCCTGTTCAAAGCAGTGCCAGGAAAGGCCGGGCACTGAAATCCTGCCGGGGAAGAGAGATTGACAGTTCTGGGCACCAGGAGCCCTGGAAGCACCAGAGAGCAAGGGGCTTGGTCCCTGAAGACACCTGCATTGCTGCATGGCTGCTGCACCTCCACTGTGACTACTTTGCACCCATGGTCCCTTAAAAGAAATCAATGAATCTATTGTTGCCCAGCAGAGATGAGGCTGAGGCTCAGACTGGGCTGCATGCACAGACCCCCGCTCACGAGTAACAGCAGCTCACAAACAGCAGACACTGCTGAATAAGGTTACTTAGCTCTCCAGGGTTGCACCAAACTGCAGCCCCGAGAGGTGGAAATGCCCAGGCTCTTGCTGCTGACACGAATTTAACAAATCTGCACTCATATACCCACCGTAGAAATGTGCCGTGCACTTGAGCATTTTAAAAGCTCTGAGAAGTTCTGCAGAAAAGACATACCTACGTAATTCAACCCAATGTTTCCCAAGCTCACAATATTTCCTTGTGCTCGGGTGCTTTTTAAAACCTTCCTGAAGTCAAGGAGCATGTGGGAAGTCCTGTTAGCACTAAATGTCGATGAATTCCAGAAAAACTGTTATTAAGTTAATGGCACATATTACAGTTGTCAGCACCTGAGGATTAAGGAGACGTGATATTTAATTATCCCCTGTTCTACCCTATTTTCTTCAGACACTAGAGTGGAGTTTAGGAGAAGTGGTCTGCATGGAGAACTGAGCTGAAACAGAACACCATGGCCATGTTGACAAAAGAGAGGACGAAACCAGCACAGAAAGACAGCTCTGGGTGAGCGGGCTGGTGCCTCACAGTCCCTCCCCATGAGCAGGAGTTGGGGACTGTGCCCCAAAGAGCCACGCCCACCTCTCCCTTCCACACTGCTGTGTCTTCTGTTCAAAGTCCCAGGTCTCCCTCCACACAGAATTATGGGTGCTGAGACCCATGGTACTTACTGGCTTTGGGCCCAAGCTCCCTCTGGCTCTGACTCACTGTGGTTCAACACCTTCAGAATAGGAACTAGTGGGACCTTAACTTCAGCCCAACACAGGAAGCCCAGCCTAGGCCACCATACTGAACCCCACTGGGCCACTTTCCTCAAAGATTTGCTGCAATTCTACCAAGGCCTATTTCATCTCAGGTGGATAATTCCTCTCTGGGACTGTCACATCTTGGTCCTCCCCAGCACACTGGAAAGCTTAAGTGATGCTAAATGGCCCCATTGTGCCAGGACCAAAGTCACTTCCCACCACTAGAATATAAGGTATTTCTCATTATTTATCTGAACCACTTAAAAATAAGTTAGAGACATAAGACCTTTTTTGCTCCAAAATCCTTCATCAGAGATGTCCCTCTATATAACTATAGCATACCCAATCATTATCACACCCAAAGACTTTAACACTAATCTAATAGCAGTGCTTAGAATACAGTTCAGATTCAAATTTCCTCAATTGTCCCCAAAAATGTCATTTAGAGCTATTTTATTTTTCAATTCAATCCAGGACCCAGCAAGGCCCAAGAAAGGCACTTGGCTGCTTCTGTGTCTTCACTTTTCTGGGTTCCCCCGCTCCCTCTTTTTATTTTTTCTGGTCTGGACATTTTGGATGAATGCTTCACAGTCTGATTAGTCTTTGTGTTTCCTCCTAATTTGAGTGAGGTTCAATATTGTCAGTAAATATCATGCACTGATAATGTCCTGTCCTTCCCACTGCATCTCCTCAATACACGTGGTGTCCCGCATTCCACCACAGGTTCCTGTTTTGATCTCTTGATTGAAGTGAAACAACACAGGTACCAACCCTCAGGAGAAAGATTAATATTTCTGGCAATGGACTGCTACACAGGCATAAAAAACAAGGAAGGTTCCAAGATTTGTCTTTAAGCAATTATTTAAGAAGTGTATCCCTGACTGGTGTGGCTTGGTTGAGCATTGTCCTATGCACCAAGAGGTCACCGGTTCAATTCCTGGGTTTTGGGCTCGATCCCCAGTACAGGGCATGCAGGAGGCAGCCCTTTGATGTTTCTCTCTCCTCTAAAATCCATAAAAACATATTTTTAAAAGTGTGTAGTATGCTACAATTTAAAAAGGGATAGAAATACAAATAAATGTCTAAATATACTTGCTTATTTTTGTAAAAAGTAGCATATGCAAGACACCTGAAAATAAAAATGCCCCATCAGAGATAGATGGGATGGGTGGAAGACACAGGAATCAGGCTGAGATTTCTTTAAGAATTCTTTAGCATGTGGCATTAATTTTTATATGCAAATGTTTTCCATAGCTAAAGAGTAAAAATTAAATTTTAAAAAAGGATTGAAAGGTTATTCTTACATTAAAATCACTAGGAAATAATATAACTGATTCAATGCGTAGCCTAACTACAAAAAAAAAAAAAAAAAAAAAAAAAAGGGAATGAAAAAAGACCAAGAATTGCTTTCTCTTGACCACTGCTGAGGCAGCACCAGTACTGATGTAACAGTGAGCTCAGAGCTGCAGAGGACTGCTATGTAAGGAATGGGTCATGGCTATCAGAGAAAGAAAGAACAGAAATGAGAATGTGGGGCAGGGACACCTCTTTAATGGGTGTCAGCAGGAGTTTTTTGTTTTTTTTTAAATATATATATTTTATTGATTTCCTACAGAGAGGAAGGGAGAGGGATAGAGAGTTAGAAACATCGATGAGAGAGAAACATCAATCAGCTGCCTCCTGCACACACCCCACTGGGTATGTGCCCGCAACCAAGGTACATGCCCTTGACTGGAATTGAACCTGGGACCCTTGAGTCTGCAGGCCGACGCTCTATCCACTGAGCCAAACAGGTTAGGGCTCAGCTGGAGTTTTGATGGACATTCTCATTTCTTTGTCAGGATGTAGCTCATGGCATGACAATCAGTTTTCCAGACCACACTGGTCAAATTGGGCAGGACATGGGGTTTTGTCTCAAGAAAAATATATTGCCTGTGAATCCAATTAGCATGAGTTGTCTAGGACCTGACTGGTCCTGGGGTGCAGGCAGACTGGGCCCCCAGTGGCTTTGTACCCCCCTAGGCAGCAGGCAAGGCTGTTTCAAGTTTTGTGTGGGGATGGGGCCATTGAAAGGAACTGAGGCAGCATCCGCTTCACGTTGGCCCGACACTTCCACTTTCTGTAACAACTGCGCAGCAGCAACCAGGCCAAATGTCCCGGGAATGGCATTTCATCTCAACAGATGTGGCTTAGAAGCATATAAGTGGCACCTACTGAGAAGGTAATGGACTTATTTCCTGGGCTCTAAATCTTGACACAGCATTTACTATCTGGATTCAGATGAAGACCATGAAAACGTACAAACTCAGACATCTCTGTCAGACAGGCCATAAAAGGCCCGTGTTGAATAGCTTTTCAATATTCCCAGCCTCCTTCCCCCACTTTGAGAGTTAAGTGACGCCGTCAGGACTGACAAGGCGATGGGAGAGCAGATCAGTATTATCCCTGAGTTCTGACTGAGGTTTAATGAAGAGTGAGATGCAGGCAGGCGACATACAAGTCCCGGTATTTTCATAATTACAGGCAATATTTCACAGTGGGTCGTGCGTTAGTGTCTCATCAGATATGCGATGCAATGGGAAAAAACTGTCATTTCAGATTCCAACACACCTGTGTGCAATTTCCAGGTCTTCCATATCCTCAGTGATACCTCAGTGACCCTGAGTGAGATGCTTAAATGTTCTGAGCCTCAGTTTTCTCATCTGTGAATAGGTAGCTCTCTTTCTGCTTTATGAGGTTTTGTGAAAGATGAATGAGGTGATAGTTAACATGATCAGTGGATGCCTGACACCGACGAAGCATCTGATAATTGTTAACTCCTTTCCTTCTATTTCCTAAGCCAGTCACTGCACGAGACAGACAGCCACACTTCAGAGCAGGGTAACACAGATAAAACAGGAATAACAATTCCTAAATAATAGCTTATCAAACCTTAAAAATAATGTATGAGGCAGTCTCTGATCCTGACTTCATAAAACTAATCTCAAACACTATATGGGTTTCCCAAATAACGCCATTCTCTTTCCAACTTAGTCTTTTTGTCATATTTTCTCCACTCTAAATTTTCATCAACAAAATAGGCTGAATTAACCAAAATGTTTTATGGTAGTGTAAAGTAAGGTTAACGTTCTGAAAACTACATTTTAGGTATAGTTCTGAAATGGAATGGCATGCCATTCTATTTATCTAAGGTAAAATATGGGCATCTGAATGTGGGAAATTCTAATTTGTGGTACTTTCATCTAAACCTGAGCCATCATGCCCTGGCTGGTGGCTCAGTTGGTTGGAGCATCTTCCCATACAGCAAAAGGTTGTGGGTTCAATTCCCAGTCAGGGTACATACATAAATTTTGATTCTGACCTCTTTTCCTGGTGCTTATGGGAGGCAACCAATCAAGATTTCTCTCTTGCATAGATATCTCTCTCTCTCTTTCTCTCTCTCTCTCTAAAAATCAATAAAAGCATAGCCTTGGATGACGTAAAATAAGTACATAAATAAACCTGGGCCAACACTGAAAATGAACAAAGACTCTTCTCGCATCCATACCTCCCACTGCACATGGTGAAAAGCACCTCACCTTTTGTGTGGTTTCCATGAGGTGAGCCGTTCTCACAACCCGTGCCCCAGTGTTTCTGTCCACCACTTCCAAATTTAGCCATCGGCACTGACCAATACTAGAAGATATTGTGTGTGTGGGGGGGTGGGGTGGTGAGAAACAGACTCTAGGTGAAAATATTTAAGATAATACATTTCAAAAAACCTTACATTAAGGTGAAAAGCATTAAAAAATCGGTGTCTGAAGTGACTTGGGATGCTTGACACTGATAAAGAATTATGGGGCTGAGATTATAGATGACACATTAGCATGTTTTGTCCCCCCAGGGAATTCTTGGGGACACCAGTCGATGAGTGCTTTCGATGTTCTCATGTCCTACTTAATGGAGTCATTTCAGGGGTGAATATTCTCCAAATGACATAGCGAAAAAGAGTAGCAACTATTTTGTCAGGTATGATAATGAACAACTCAAAGGGGAATGTGTGGGGATAATAATATTAGCAATAGAAGGTACATCTCAAATATTAAAATGCTGAATTATATTGCTGCTGTGGGCCCTGGCATGGAAACTGTCATATACTGTATAAAGCAAAACAATCACAGTGAGAATCGCTTACCCCATTAGTTTACTTGCTTTAAAAAAAAAAATGCATTTACATTTAAAAGACAAGGCTAATTAAGGAGTAAGGTTTGAGGTCTGTGTCCACACCCAATAATACAGAAATCATACTACACAGCTAGAAAGGTATCAACAAGGTAGAGCCAGATAGAGCCAAATAGGCATTGTTGTTTGGGCAGCCTGCCCCCACGGACCTCAGAGGCCAGTGGCCTTCTGAGGGAGACTGAAGTGGCCCTGAGATGGGATGGAAGGCTCCTGGCAGTGTATTCTCCGCAGATACCATAAAACCATGGCGGGCACAGTGAGGGTCACACAACAGTGTCCCCATCACTAGCTGCATGATTGGGGCAAATATTTCATCCCCATCCTCCTCTGTTTGCTCATCTCTAAGATGGGTTTATCCCACCTGCAGAGTTGCTATAAATAGTCAACTACAATGGTCTGGGCAACACACCTGGAGCACGGGACCCCTCCCTGAATGGGGCCCCTGGAATCAATATCTAGGGACTTCTTAATCATCCTACCCTGAATGCATACGCACCCTGAACCATTACTGGGACTGAGAGGTTTTCATGGGTTTCCTTGGCTCGGAGTGTTCATGAGAAGTAATGATCAGAGGACCTACGTGTGCCTGCAGCATATGAGTAGTAATTCAGGATCCTGTCCTTCTCCACTTTCTATTGCAGGGCAAAAGTAGTTGTGCAGTATGTGCACCCTGTCTAAAGTGCAACTCCACATAGACCTCCGAATGCAAATTAATGTTTGGGGGGTCAAGTTCACCATTCTTCACCCCAAGAATGAAAACTTCGGAAGGTACTGGAGGGAGCCTCAGAGGTGGCAACAATGATTTATATTTAGGTGAAACCACTGACTGAAAGCATACTGAGCCTAGACTACAATCCTGATTTCCTCCAAGAAAGTGGGGTGGATGGGAAGAATAACATGGCTTGCTTGCATCATCCAGACACAGAACAGCAACCTCTACCCCATCAGGCCAACCATCAGGAAAGTAAAGTTTTGTCAACAAGCAGAGCTGTAAATAACACAAAGTTTCCATGTAGTCAGAGGGGGAAAAAATCTAGCGGCAATGTCAACCATTCCAAAAATTAAGCTCATAAAATATTTTTGAGCAAATGACTATGCTTTTAACAGTTATTTACTGGGTTTTATAGCCCAATGTTAACCAAAGTCATAAAAATATAATGACTTAGACTGTGCAAAAGTAACAGTGCTTTTCAATTTTCATTCCCAGAATAGCAATGCATGGTTTGAATGTTTAGTTGGGATTATTTGAATGTCTCCAAAAATGTGTTATGATTTGCTTTAGAAATTAGAATTAATTCAACAGAAAAATAAAAGCATTACTTCTCTCCCCTCTTTCCCAACCTCAAACTGACAACACTGCCCTTTGTCTTCTCCCCCACCAGGCACCAGCCCAGCTAATGAGGCTGTCCCAGGCAGGAGGCACAAACTAGAATAACTCTTCTGGAGTCAACTGACATCCAAAATAGCCATTTGTGGGATGGGTCTTCTCATAGGAGAGGTTTCTGTTTTCAGTAGCTTCCTGGCAGAATTGACTGTTACTGTTAAGAGTGGCATAAGATAAGGTTGCTTTCAAGGTAGAAAATCCCCCCCCAGAAGACAGGAAGTTTGTGCATCACCCAGAACAGGAAGCAGGAAGTGATGTTCCTGCAGGTGCCTACAGAGCCTTCCCAGCTCCTGGTAAAGAGAGAAGGAACTCAGGCAATCTGACTGGATGCCCTCAGACCAACAACTCCAACTTAGTCTTCTATGGTCCCCCACATGCTATCCTGGACCCCACCCAGTTCCTTTGCTTCTAATTTCTTCCTTGCTCACTGCAGCCCTAGATCCCAGACTCCTGTAGGTGTGGCTCATGGTGACTGATGGTGGATGGTTTGAAGGCTCTGTTCTCAGAAAGACAAATGAGAGGGGAGGAAAAAACAAAGGCACCCATAGATGGGAGACAAACTTCCTATTAACTCTGAAGATGAGCTGAGGGATTAGCTAGCATCCTCCTTGGAAACCCAAATCTTGAGGAAGACAACAGAAAATAGCCATGATCTTTGCACAGGCACTGATGACCTGCTAGAACACAGAATAGTCCTTATCATAAAGACTTTCCCAGGACCTTTCCCTCTACCACAAAAACAACAAAATGAAGAAAGAAACCAACACTTGCCAAGCACTTGCTATGCTCCAGGGCCTGTGCTAAGAGCTGCCCCACTGTTCATCCCCTTGCATCCTTTCCTTTGGTGTTCAAGGGTATGGAAGTGCCCAGCACTCAGAACGCTGATCTGTTAGAGAAAATAGCTGAGATACCCAGCCACATCTTCCTGGTTCCTTGTTCCTTCTGCAACATGGCATGAGTTCTCCAGAAGGGAACACATCTTCATGACAAATGTAGGCTGATGGGGACAAAGTTTGAGCCTGGTCTGCATTCAGGAAGCAGGAAGGAGAGAGCAACCTCATTCTAAAGGTTGAGGCCCATCTGGTTCCAAGGCTGTTGTGTATTGAAAAGAATAGACTGAGGAGCAGTTAAACCCATGGAATCTCGCCCATTTCCCAGGATGTGAAAGAAACAGCTCATTGAGGTATCTTCTCTGTCATGGCTACAGGTGGATGCTGAGCTATTCCTGTTGTCAAACAAAACATTTTGTCCACCACAAATAGCTATGTGCAGACTAAGAAAAAGTCCTTGCAAGCTTCATGAAATAAATAATCCCCACTAATATTTTCCCTGTGCATGAAATGTCTTTATCATGATACTAGAGGTCCGGTGCACAAAATCCGTGCACGGGGGTTGTGTCCCTCAGCCCAGCCTGCACCCTCTCCAATCTGGGACCCCTCAAAGAATGTCCGACTGCCCGTTTAGGCCCAATCCCAGTAGGATACGGTCTAAACGGGCAGTCGGACATCCCTCTCACAACTCAGGACTGCTGGCTCCCAACTGCTCGCCTGCCTGCCTTCCTGATTGCCCCTAACTGCTTCTGCCTGCCAGCCTGATCACCCCCTAACCACTCCCCTGACAGCCTGAATGATGCCTAACTGCTCCCCTGCTAGCCTGATTGCCCCTAACTGCCCTCCCCTGCAGGCCTGGTCACCCCTAACTGCCCTCCCTTGAAAGCCTGGTCCCCCCCAACTGCCCTCCTCTGCAGGCCTGGTCCCCCCGCAACTGCTCTCGCCCTGCAGGCCTGGTCCCCCCCAACTTCCCTCCTCTGCCGGCCTGGTCACCCCTAACTGCCCTCCCCTGCAGGCTTGATCGCCCCCAACTGCCCTCCCTTGCAGGCCTGGTCCCTCTCAACTGCCTTCCCCTGCTGGCCTGATCGCCCACAACTGCCCTCCCTAGCAAGCCTGGTCCCTCCCAACTGCCCTCCCCTGATGGCCATCTTGTGGTGGCCATCTTGTGTCCACATGGGGGCAACCATCTTTGACCACATGGGGGCAGCCATCTTGTGTGTTGGAGTGATGGTCAATTTGCATATTACTCTTTTATTAGATAGGCTAGCAGGTCACAGATTGCATGTTCTGTATTGAGAGCTCTCTGAACTTCCACCTAGGAACTGAAGGCTGCAGAAAAGCTGCCACCTCTTTCCGTGTAAACAATATTCACCTGGACACCCTTTCTTAGTGCGCAGTGTGCAGAACAGCACAGGGGGCTGCAGCTGGAGAAGACCTTGGCATCCTCCTGGCAGCCCTTTCCCTCTATGGAAGAGAAAAGTGGCAGAGAGAGGAGCCCACCCAGGGCTGCCCCTCCCTCCCCGCTGAGGTGAGGACCTGGGCCTGCTGACACCCAATGCTGAACTCTTCTTCCTACGTTACAGAAGTAAAATTATAAAGGCAAGAACCTAGGCATAGCATTTTAAGAGTGTAAAGCCACCCCAGCTATTAGATACTTTTTAAAAATCTAGATTCTAATATAACAATGTAATTTTGGGAAACGATCATTCTCCATATTGGACCAATAATCTATAAATGGGAAAAATTATTTTTGAGGACTATGATTTTATGGTATTAATCAACAGATTAATATGTGGGTAGCTCATCAGAGCCCCTAACTCCTGGCACTAGTGTGAAGAGGCCCCACTTAGGCCCCCAGAATGTATCGCTAGCTACAGGATTTCTAAATCCTGCCAGAATGTCTGTGCCACCCCTGCAGAAGTCATTGAGGTGTCCCCTGAGGCCCACTGCTGGATTGCAGCTTCCTGGAGCAGAGACCACATGTTTGGCCACAGTTGAACATTCAATGAGCAGCTATTGAGGTATTTGATTGAAGGGTGATGAATGGATCAGCCCAGTGGGTATATGAGTGAGGAAGTTTATCACCCTTTATTGGGGCCAATGTGGATGTCTGCTTCTCCTGGGCAAAAAATGGCGAAGACAAAGCTCAGGATGCCTGGCCCTTCCAGGTCCATTTTTGTGGACAGCACTTCATTGTAGGCCTTATTGAGAGGGAGCTGTGTGAACCAGACCTGGTTCTGAAAAAATCCAGAACTTCATCCTCACCCATCCTGAGGAATCCAGGTGTCTGGATGGAGAAGAGAGAGAACAACCCAAATCTTAAGTAGCCACTGACACTAGACTGGGGTGGAGAGAGAGCAAAATGGATGTACTTTATTAACACCGGGCGGGCCAGGGGACAACAGTGGCTCTGCCTGCTCATGTAAACAAGGTCCAGAGGAATGACTAAGGCTCAATAATCAATTACCTCACCATCCATACCAATAACAGTGGACATTTGTAATTCTCACTCATCTACGCCATCTAGTTTGAATTTTATAGGAACTTAAAGTCTGGGCACCCTGACCACACTGACTGCCCTAAGGAAAACTAACCTCAAGGGGCAAAGGAACCTCCTCCACTCCATCACCACCTGACTCACCAGCATTGGTGGCCCCAAAGAGGCTGCAGTTGGTCCTCGATAATTCTGAAAGACCTTGGACCAAAAACAGGCAAAGGGATGCTGGGCATGGAAAGAGTAGAGAGGGCAGGAAGGGCCAGGAGATATCAAGATATTTCTCCTCCAATGTGGTCCTCCGACTTCAAAGGGCTCTGATTTCAGCCCAGGAGACAGGAGGACAGAGAGTCAGTGCACCCAGGTTAGTCAGCCCAGGTAGTTTGTGCAGGACGATTCCACTTAAAAGCAACACTTTGAAGAGCATTTTGGCTAAATCTCTTTCTTCATCCCCCCATGACAGACCTACATGTGCCATTGGTGCTTGAGCCAAGAAGCTTTCAGGGTCTATACTCCATAAGGCTCAACCTTGATTCTGGAATGGAAGCACCAGGATCTGAAGAGGAAAGGGAAAAGCAAGCAGCAGAATCCAGACAGGAACAGCCTCCTCCACTCCCATAGCCCCCAACAAGAGCCACCCTCTCCTCCCACAACCCCGGACTCACAGCCTGGTTCCTTTCCAGGGTAGGCAGGGTCTAATGGTCTCTCAGTTTCCTTTTTCTCTTTTCCTGTTTCACTTTTCCAGCTCCATGAGCCCTGGAAGAGGCCTGGCCTCTAGAGCTCTGAGGACATAAACTTCTGTTGTTTTAAATCACCAAGTGTGTGTTGCTTTGTTTTCAGAGCCCCAAAATGCTCACACATCAAGAGGGAATTAACAGTTCCTGACCCACACTCTACCTACCTTCCCAGCAAATAAGAGGAAAACTGGAATCCATGAAAGGAGGGACATTGAGGAGAAGGCAGTGCTTGGCCAAGGGGATGCTGTGCATTGGGGAGGGGAGGGATAGAGGGAAGAGGAGTCAGGGAAGACTTAGGAAGTTTCTGCAGGAAGTGTAACCTCCCTCACTAATTCAATCCCGATGAGCTACAGAAATGCAGCTTCCAATAGGAAAAAGAAGGCCCTGCTATTTGTTCTAAAGTAGCTCCCTGGTTGGTGGCTGTAACTCACACATGATCATGATTCTGTTAACCGCACAGGAATGTAATGCTGGGTGCCTCTCCTTCGTGGCTGTTTCAATCTCTCTCTAACCACAGCACAATTTCCTCTTTTCGACAGAAGCAGCGTCAGGATAAAGGCCTAGTTCACATGTTACGGCACCAAACACATAATACAAGTGAATGAATGATTAAGAAAGCCCATGGGATGATCACTGAGAGGAACAGTACTAGTTATGAAATCAAAGTTTATAAAACAATTTTATTTGCTCAAATTAAACAAAGGAGAATCTGTAAACAAGCACACTGGAGGTTCAAATGTTGATGAGTTGTGATTGTTCATGTCCATGGTGAGGCAACCTCAGATGCTGCAGAACCTCCGGATCCTGCCAAAGGCAGTTTCAAAATCCAAATATCCATGGCAGAATCTGGCTGTAGGACACTGGAAGGTTTTCACTTGAGACTATGTTTTCTATCCATCATAGCCCTTTTGTGATGACTATATAATATCTCTGTGAATGTCTTTATAATAAACTTCCATATTAATTTGAAGAAATCATATGATGTGGTGTTTGCCGATTATCACATAATTCTGTAATACAAATTAGACCAGCCTTCAATGTCTTTGAAACATAGTGTGTTAAAATGGTACGTACAGGTTAAAAGATACAGATTCAGAACACCAGCGTTTACAAGAATTATCACACAGACTTTGATAGAGGCCTGGACTAATTCAAAAGAGCAAGTTTCATATGAAGCTGTCTCATTCCCTTTGAAAGTGCCTTGATCTCCGCACAGTCATCTATTAATTATATTACAGATAAGGTAAATAAAAGTGTTGCAATATGGAGATCACAGCCTTCTTTTTTCTTGTGGAGACGAAAGGTATGGCTCCTGTGAAGTCTGTGGGCAATGAGGGATGATAAAGGTATACTAGAACCAAAAGGCTGTATTTATTTTGACACATGATGGAAAGATCTGAAGTTCAAGAGCTGAAAGGGAGCAGCACAGATGCGGCCTGAGGAAGGAGATCCAGGGAGGATCCAGATCTCAGACCACAGCACGAAGTTGGGGAAATCTTAGTTTTAGGGATGTTTTGATTGTTTCTGATGTTGTTTATATTTTAATAAATTTTATTTTTTTAGAGTAATTCTCATTTCACAGCAACATTGAATGGAAGTGTAGCAAGTTCCCATATGCCCTGCCTCACACATGCACAGCCTTCCCCTCCGTCCACATCCCACACCAGAGTGGTGTCTTATTACTATCAATGAACTTACATGGATGAGTCATTATCACCCAAATCCATAATTTACATCAGGTCTTTTTAAATTACTTTAATTATACAAATCATAGTATATGCCCTAAACAGTGATAGAGTATCCTCCACATCTGTGCCTGCACTAGGCAGACATGAGATATTCCCCAGGGGCCCCATCACTCACAACCACATGTTCAGTGGGTCAATGGGTGTGCTGCTGATGTTTTCCCATGGTTAAGAAGATTGGGAATATCTGTTCTAAAATTTTAAGGGGGAAAATACCTTCCCTGATGTATGAGTTAGAATTTTAGAATCTCCACAGTAACTGATCAATGTGATTAGTCAGATTTGTCTTTTGGGAAAACGGGGAGAGTCAAGGATGAGGCTTAGGTTTGGGCCCAAGTCCCTTGATCTTTACACCCTCAGCACCTGGCCCAGAGGCTGATACATAACAGTTTAAACACATATTTGTTGATTGAATGGGTCCTATGTCATGTTTCTTTTTATGCCCCTGATTTTGGATTCAGTCATCTCACCTATATTAAATCTTGGTGTTGGTGCATTTGCTTCTACTTCTGACATTCTTAATTTTATATGTATAATTTATCAACCTTTTGGTAGGTGTGTCTTTACTGTAAGCAACTGAGGCCATTTTTAGAGATAGATGGAGAACAGGAAATAAACAAGCAAATGTATGCTTCGGGTATCGACATTAGGCAGAACATACTGCATTTAAGTAGAAGCCAAGTTCACAACCTTGTGTTTAACTGTAAGTGATTATGGTTTTTGATTGCTTCAGCTTGATGTGCCTTACAGAGCTATTCAGAAACCCCACTCCTTTGGGCTCTAGGGGGCTCTGAATGAATTATCTCCTCACACAAGGTTTCCCGTGACTCATGCACTCATTCATTCTGCATGTGCATGTCAGGTGCCTGCACAGTCCAGATGCAAGAGGAAAACTCTAAACCAGAGAGCCCTGCCCCCAACCCAGAGGGTGGGTCCTCAGTCTCCCCGGAAACAGATAGTGAGTTAAAAGGATTGTGAAGCTGGGGGTTGTGAATCTGTGCAAATGAGTTAGTAGAGTCAGGATGAAAATGTTTTCAGAAAGTAAGTTTTTACCAAAAAAAAGCAACTCAGGGCCAATTTTGGACAATGTTAATGCATATTTCAGGTTTAAAAAAAAGAATTATTTAGAGGGTTGAGAAAGAAATGATTACTTCTAGACAAAGACTTTTCTACCACTGTCTTAGAAATCGTGAAAGTGAAGACAGTCATGGGAACAATGGAAGGGTAAGAAGTGGCTACAAAGCCAAACCCTGGTCTTTGGAGAATGAAGTCAAGTGATGAAGAATCTAAAGGAGGCTGGCTGACATCTGTGATGGCCACATCGAGTTTTGTGTTAAAATGTTGAGGAAATCTGGGGAGGGAGGGGGTGCCCACTCGAGGCTTCCCTCTTTCAGCCAACTGGCTCACATCTGTAAGGAAAACCTCTGGAGTTTGGAGATGTCCATCTCTACACAAAGAGAAGTGAGAGGAAAGTCATAGTCCATTGAATCTCCATCACCTTCCAAAAAAATCCCAAATAAGTGAAATAATGTTCTTTCCATGGAAACACAGCTTCAGGACCTGACTTCGGTGCTGCTTCTACCCATAATGCCACTGAGCTCCAGCCTGGACATTCCAGAACAATCTGAGACTGATCACCCCATTTACACTAATAAAAGAGAAACATGCAACTTAACCATCACTCTGCTACACCCACAAGCCACGCACACCAGCTAATCAGGAGAGAGTATGCAAATTAACCCAACCAAGATGGTGGTCCGCCATGGAGCTCGAGCAAGCAGGAGGCTTGGGTTGTCCCGGCAGCCAGCCCTGGCCTCTGCTAAAGGCTACAAAGTTTCAATTATAGAAGATAAATAAATCCCAACAAAAATGGCGGCAGCCACAGAGCTGGAGCTGAGCAGGAGGCTTGGGCTGCCCCTGGCGATGGAGGAAGCCAAGCTTCCTGCCCTCACTGGCCCTGGCCTCCGCTCAAGGCTACAAAGTTTCAGTTATAGAAGATAAATAAATCCTAGATACTTGCTTCCAACTGGCCCTGGCCTCTGCTCAAGGAGGCGCTGAAAATAAAAAGAAAGAAGAAAAAGAAAAAAAGGAGAGGCTGGGACCTTGGGTCACCGGGGAGTGGTCAGGCCAGGGGGATGATCAGGCCAGGGGCCGTTGGGGGTAAGCAGACCAGCAGGGGCCATTTGGGAGTGAGCGGGCCATCAGTGGGGGTCAGTTGGAGGTGATCAGGACAGCAGGGGGGGCAGTTTGGAGTGAGCAGGCCAGCAGGGGGGCAGTTGGGGGTGAGCAGGCCAGTGGGGAGGGAAGGTGGGGGTGAGCAGGCAGTAGGGGGGGCAGTTGGGAGTGAGCAGGCTGGCACGGGGGGCAGTTGGGGGTGATCTGGCTGGCGGGGGGGCATTTGGGGGCAAGCAGGCCAGTAGCAAGGGCCAGTTGGGGGCGAGCAGGCCAGCAGGCAGAGTGGTTAGGGGCAATCAGGCAGGCAGGCAGGCAGGTGAGCGGCTGGAGTGAGCAGTCCTGGATTGTGAGAGGGATGTCCGACTGCCAGTTTAGGCCCAATCCCTGTAAACCGGCAGTAGGACATCCTTTGAGGGATCCCAGATTGGAGAGGGTGCAGGCCGAGCTGAGGAACAACCCCCTCCCCATGCACAAATTTCGTGCACCAGGCCACTAGTTGCTTCATAAAAGTGGAAAGCCGGAGACACCAGGAAGATGTGGAAAAATCTTTGATCACCTCTGTATTACATACCATCACCATACAGGCGATGAGGTGCCTATTAACTCACTGATTAAATAGGTGTCTACTCACCATGCAAAACTGCTTTGTCGTTATGGCTTTTTGTTTTATTTATGTTTTGTTTATGCCAAGCCATAATGATAAACTGCAACAATTATCCATTTGTAGATACAGAGAACCCAATTTCATAAAGATTTGTTTAGCTAGCTAATTAATCTTGATCTTTTCATTAGAAGGGGAGAAAAAAGCTAAGTGAATTCCAGTTGACTGCAGTGGACACAGCCTAGGAAGCTTTATAATCTCACAGGCGTCTGTTATCAATGCAATGATGACATTTTGGATGAAAAAATCAATTTTTCCCTTCACTCCTTTTAACCTATTGAGCCATCTCCTTCCTTTCCCGGACTCAGATAACATAACTCACCATGAAAGCCAGACAGAAACGGCCTTGGGCATGTCCACAGGAAACTCAAATCCATGCCATCAGCACCAGGGCTATGTCCTCCTGCAAAGCCTGTGTTATCCCAGTGACCCAATCACACTTTTCAATTCTCCTCATTAATTCTTAAAACTCCCCAGGTAAAGAATCGAGTTGTTCCTGTTAATAATGCAATAAGGAATGAGTGTCAGGTGGGCAGTTCTGGGGAAAGGGGTTACGACTCTATTAAATGGATGCCCAGGCCTGCTTGGGCACAAACTGCTGAGGGCAATGTGACGTGTGTGATGCCCTCTCTGCTTGTCAACTGAGCATGTATCAGCCACAAGTGCTTTTCCAAGCTCCAGGCCCCCTCCCGCTCCCAACACTGACATAAAAGGAGCCTGTGCACTCAACGTAGGGATTACGTGAAGGCTCTGGAGCAAACAGCAGGGATGTGTGGTGGACATGGTGATGCCGTTCAGATGCCCTATGAGTACCAGAGGAACACTCCTGGTTATTGAGTCCTGCCCAGATAGCCTCAGCCTTTGGTTCTCCATGTGCCTGAGAGAGCACTTCATCCACAGTAAGCCCTCCTGTGACTCCATCATAGAATGTGTTGATAGGACAAAAACCAGGCCCTTGGCCCCATCCCTGTGAGCACCCTTCTGAGCCCCCCTGAGGCTGGCTGCCTGCCCCTGCTCAGATGTTCATCCACAGGGCACATCCATCTTCACCTCAGTATAAGCTGTCCTGCATGAGGTTCAAAGCATAATTCCACCATCTATAAACTGTGTCCCCTGGGCAAGTTGCTTAGCCTCTTCTCACTGCAGTTTCCTCATCTGTAGAGTTGGAATAACAATGGTGCCTACTTCTTAAGGTGGCCATGATGATGCATGACAGTGCTTGTTACTCCTCCCACCATCCAGGAATTGAACTGCTAAAAATATATTAGTTACCACTGCATACAAGATTGTGTGGGGGGCCTGAGCGGGTTATTGCTGTAAAGGGCAGTCTTTCCTCCCATTTCTGACATGGACACTTCATGCCCTTTCTTATAAAGCACAGTGAAAAGTGTGTGGTATGTTTGTGTGTGCGTGTTGTTGTTGATGTTGTTTTATTTTTGTCAAGTGACACCATTGGGAGCTCATAATGATAGGAATAGGGTAGTATGAGTTACATTTTTAAAAATCCCTCCCAGGCTACCAGTACCACTCAGTAGAGAGACCTGGGGCGTAGGGGGAGGTTTTCACAGTGATCTGAGTAAGAGATGGTGGATGGGACCAGGGCCAGGGCGGTAGATGGGGTGGGGAAAAGGTCAGAAGTGGTGGGATTTGGGGGTGATGTTGGATGTAGAGACAACAGGGCTTACTGACCTACAGGCTGTGGGGTGAAGGAAAGAGAAAGGTTGAAGATAGCCCCTAGGTTCCTGCACACCTGGGGGAGCAGCAGTCTGGTTTCTTTCACAGGGGACAGGTATGGGGCAGCTCTGAGGTGGAGGGGATCAAGGACTCTCTATGGACACTTTAGCTAGACACCCCACCTAGAGCCCTGCAGAGGACAGTGAGTGAGGCCCAGGCGACAAGGGCACATATCTGGGGTCATCTGCACATCGATGCTATTTAAAGTCATTAAGTGGATGAGGTCACCTAGGGAGAGTAGAACTAGAGACAGGAGATGAACCATGAAATGCCCCAGAATCAGTGGCCAGGAAGGCCTATAGAAATGCCTGGAAGGAGATGGCGAGTGTGTGGGAAAGAGTAGGGGAAGTAAGCCATTCTGGGAGCCAAGTTGGAAAGCGCTTTCCAGCTCCCAGGACTCGGGAGGTCAGCTCTGCCAAATGTGCAGAGAGGCAGAAGGAAACGGAAGCAAAGGGACAATGAACTATCCTGTTTGCACAATGGAGGTGTTGGTGAGCTCGGTGGGAGCTGGGTAGGTGCAAGATGATGAATACAGCCTCAGTGGAGGGAATTTGGATGGTGGCAAAGTAGACACCAAGTTAGAGAAGTTTTTGAATGTGTTTTGAATGAAGACACAGTTAAATGGGGACATGAAATCAAGACAGCAGGGCATTTGTTTATTCATTTTAGAAGGGAGATATTAGAGTATTATGTATGTATGCAGATGAAAATGACACAGGAGAGAGAAAAAATAAACATAATGTAGAAAAGAAAGGCTGTACATGGCAAAGCCAGTTGAGTCTTTAAAGGAAGGAAGGACACAGGGTCCCCAGCAGTTTGGGGATCTGGTCTCAGGCAGGGACACTTCCTCCCCTTCCCCCCATAACAGGAGAGGGTAGATCAGTAGTAACCAATGAAGAGGTCCCAGGCTCAGACAGGAAGTTCTTGTCTGATTAGGGGAGAGTGAGGGTTTGAGGCCTTAAGAGAAAGACGTGTGAAGTTGCTGCATTCATGAGAGAGCAAATCCATGAGGTATAAAGACTGGAAACTGTACTTCCATTTCAACAATGGCTCACCATGGCCAACCAAGGGCTTTAAAGGGTTCCCCATAGGAGCACTGTTCTTCAGTGTAACCTTTCTTGCCCCACACCCTTCAGTAGGTAGGATGGCTAGGAGGAAAAAGTGGATGGACACTATGAATAACACCTCAGCTCCTCTGCCCACCTGCTCCAGAGACACTTACTCCCTCCGAAAGACAGAGTTCTCTGGCCACCCCAGAACCTTAAAGAACAAGATGCTTGCCTTTGTGGTCTCCAAGACAAACTGCACATGGCATGGGTCAGTGTGACCCCAACATAGTAATTTCCCTGCATTCTCATGAGGGTTGTTATCTATCCTTGATGCACACCCACAATGGTTTGAGAGTGGATCTGAACGTGACCTCCTCATGCTTGCCCTGCACCTCCCACATGGGCTGGAACGTATACACACAGGAATTGTGTCTGGTGTTAAAGGACCTTCTGGGTATAAATCTCAATCTCAGAAAAATCCTGTGCAATTACGTTTGTAGCTTGAAGGGGAATTTATTCCAAAAACATTTGCAATATTATATTTTTTTTCTGATTACAGAACTCCTCTTTCTCATTAAAAAATGATGGCCCAGCCCTAGCTGGTTTAGCTCAATAGATAGAACATCAGCCTGCATTCTTTCTCATCATTGATGTTTCTCTTTCTCTCTCTCTCTCTCTCTCTCTCTCTCTCTCTCTCTCTCTCTCTCTCTCTTCCTCTCTGAAATCAATAAAAATATATTTTTTAAAAAATGATGACCCAGCCAGCATGGCTCAGTGGTTGAACATCAACCTATGGACCAAGAGGTAATGGTTCAATTCCTGGTCAGGGCACATGCCCTGGTTGTGGGTTTGACCCCCCAATGGGTGTTGTACAGGAGGCAGCCGGTCAATGATTCTCTCTCATCATTGATGTTTCTAACTCTCTCTCCCTCTCCCTTCCTCTCTGAAATCAATAAAAATATATATATATATAACTTTTTAAATGTCAGATGGGTGTTTAAATGTATTGCAGTAATCATATGGGGTAGGGACCAGAGAGACTTTCCAAAGACTTCCCAAGGAGGGAAAGGCAACTGGTCAGCCTCACGTCTTTGTGCCTCTTCATAGCCCCAGTGTGAAATGTAAGTTAGCCCTGGTTTCATTCACAGCCTTGACCTGGTATTTTCTTGCAACTGATTTAAAAGACATCAGCTCCTACAAGCTCCTTGGTGGGAAATTAGGCAAAACTTTGAGAAGAAAACAGGAGAGAAAGAATTATGCCAAGGAAAGCAGACCCCAAATGGCAGCTTTTTCCGCTTTCCTCCGCAAAATCAACAGCCCCTCTGGTTCTTTGCTCCTCGGTGCCTGGCCTGCCATCGAGCTTTACGTGGTGCCTGTGAGTTGACATCAGGACAGTGAGTGGCCGGTTTGTGGGAGGGCCCGGTTCACATACACCTCTGGTGAAAACTGTGCATCATAGGTGGTAGTGGCCGTTGCTTTCATGGCTCCTCCTGACCCAGGCCAACCCCGGTGCCCTCACCACGGGGGAATGGTTCCCATGGTTCACATTCCTACCCTGTTGATGCTCCTCAGCCTTCCAGAAAACAGACCATGGGTGGAGTCGTCCCTTCTCATCCTGGGCAGTGCTCAGACACACATGTGATTTATACATGAGCTGTTATCTCCTTTTGTTCTCTTCCTCAGAGACTGAGGAACAGGGTAAAACTCCATGGCATAGAATTACAGCGTGAGGCAGGCGCTGCTCTCTGAGGAGCCTGTCCCATATGGGTCGTAATGTTTCCAGAAGCTGCCTCCCACTTCAAAGTTCCTTTCAGTCCCCGTCCAAAAAACATGACGTCAAGACAGATTTATTTTGATTTGGTAACATTCCTGTTTGATGCACATGCCAGTTGTAAGGAAATTTGCATCGTCACCTCTTTGCAATGATTAATTACAACAATAATTGTAACTGGACACGGTAATTGGGAATCAAGTCGAATTTAGGGGCCTTTGACTCCCTGTGAGCTAAACACCCATTTATTGGAGATGATCCCAAGGGTAAAGTCTAAATACCACCTCACTCTTACCACTCTAGGCTGAAGCCAAGCACAAAGGACTGGCACAGGCTGGTGTGGAGAGGACTTGTTCCTTCTCTCTTTGCTGTACTTCAAAATGCCCTCCAGCCATTACCAAGTGGGTGGGTCCTCCGAGCAGAAAGGAGAGCAGCCTAAGAGACATGAGTTTGGATGAACACAGAGCATTAATTCTCCAACAGAGACATCTCAAAACTCTGTAGAGAGCTGGTGTCTGGAATATAGACAGTGATGAAGCAAGTAAGGTCATAAACTGAGAAGCCCCTGTGAGTGACCACCTGTGAACCCTCAAAGGCAGGCACAGATCAAGCTTGCCAAGTTAAAGGGCATAGGAAACACTAACTGGATGGACACAGAGATAACACAATGTATTCTCAGAGGGTCCTTTGGAGGAAATACATTTTACTTTTGGCTTAATGTTATTTACCACTGACGAAAGCCTATGCTGGAATCAGGGAGCCTCAACCACCTAAGCTTGGGTGTTTTGGGAATCCTCCCGTGACAGAAAGTTGGTTTCTGACATAATCCCCATTGTAATAGATCACATCTGTGTCTACAAAGTTATTCACCCTTTAACTCATCCTTAGGGTCAAAGACGCATTGCCACAATGGAACCATTGGCCTGCCCCCAAATAAGATTACACAAGCACCCTTATATGATTGACATAACATTTCCATCTATGAGAAAGATCAGCTGTTTATCTGAATTGGGAACTGGCTGGTCTTCCATTGGCTATGGTGCATTATTAAAAAATAGACTCGTAAAACTTTAATATTTATTTCATGTTCTGTTATTAGGACACACATCTTGGACACATCGCCAGAGACAAGAAAGAAATAAATTATTATACTTATTTTGTAGTGACCTGAATTTAGCATCAGATGTGAAAGTCATGACATGAAGTTCTGGTGGAGAGATAAAAGCTGGACCACATGTTGCACGATATCCGCGGCAGATGTAATCTTCAGAGGGGCGATGGCATTTCCTCCAAACGGGTGGATGTGCTCCTCCAACGTGGATGTTAACATGATTAGCAATGAAAGTATGCTTTGTTCCCTTGCCTTCACATGGTCTCAATATTGGCAGTTATCGCTTACTTGTATTTTTTAAATCAAACATGATCCCGTCCCATGGACAGATGCTGCCTCGGTGCCATTTAGAGCTCAACCATACAGACGGCGGTTCATAAATTTCCAGGTCCATGTGCTAAAAATAAGTGCAGTGGGGTCTCTACTTTTCCCTTTTACTTAATCCAACTATATACCTATGCATCCATGCATTCCTACACATACATTGAATAACTGACTTTCTCTGTTGGTTCCTATGGTTTTTGGTCCTAGGACGATTTTTCTTAGTGCCCACACCCCCTGCACATAGCTGTCTGCCCCCAGATACCCATTAACTGACTGCAAACACAACTTTATTGAGAAATGACTGCAAGTTTATTAAGCAACTGGATTTACAGGCAATAACATAATCAATATAACATTAATATAGCACATAATTAAGTAAGATTCTGACAAGGTCCTGCTTATATCCTGAAATATACAGAAGTTAATTGTTTTCACCAATGGCATTAACCAGAGGTATTTGAGACTAATCTTGGAAGAACAGAATCCCCAGTTGTTCTTATTTTTAAAATATTTCATGGATGCGAAGAGGAAGCCATCCCCACACCCACAGGAATGCTGTATCAGCAAGAGCCCCCGCAAACCTCTCTCTCCCAGGCCCTGGGGGACGGCAGTCACTTGGCTGACTGATGCTCTCATGATGGATGAAAGGGCAAAATGCAAGTAACAAATTACATGTAATGTGTTTCTCACCAGTAGAAAGTGGGCCGACCACCACAGGCTCTTGGACAGCTACCACAGAATGGGCCCCATCTGCTTCAACATGGAAGCACACAGGCTGCTGGAGTGAAATCAACGGTGTTGTCTCCAGTCATGTGTTCATGTTTAAAATCAGGGAAATCCCTCAGAATGCTCTGCAACGGGCCCAGAAAGCAAAATGCTAAGAGAAGCACGTGAAGTGAAGTGGAAAGGAGTATGGCGTTTGAAAGATAAACACTGTGGAAGGGAGTGTCCTAGGGAAGGAGGCCATTCACTTGCTGCCTCCACACACCTCTCACTTAGCTCCCCAGGGAGCTCCTTGCCTCTGTAATTTCAGTCACTTGGAACTCACTGTTCTCACATTCTGTTCCCCTCATTACCACCACTCCTGCCACCAAAATGAAGTGTTTACGCTAAAGCCAGCGTTGTTCTTGAATACAGGAGTGTACAAAACCATCTTAAAGCCACTTAGCACAAAGTACAACTAGACATGATGAGGAAACTGAAGTGGTGTCGTCACTCATACCCAGGATCCCTTCCATGGCACCGACTGGCTGCTCTGCAGGAAGGATCCACCTGAGAAGGTCTGGGTCTCAGAGGAAAAGCAAAGCCCTGGAGGTCTCGGAACACATTTAGATACCAAGCCTGGGACCGATCCAGAAACAAAGCAGTTGCTATGAGCTGGATGGACTTCAGAAGCTCGTGTGAAGTCTGTCTGAGAATGTCCTGGAGACTCAGGATTTCAGGAAAAGAAGCTGCTCACATGCAGTGGGCATAGAGATGGTGTTGTCTGGATCTGGACCACAGTGATGGTGAGTCAACATCGTAACAACAAAGTCAACCAGGTAGGAAGGCGCTGGGAGGCCAGGAGGTGGAGATGACACAGATGGCAGCCACTCCAGCCCAATTCTAACTGAAATGATGACTGCCTGATGGATCACGCCAGTCACGGGGGATGAAGGCTGATCCCAGGAAAGAGGTGTAAGTGGGTCTACTTGAGGCAGAAATTGAATCTGCAGTGTGTAGGCGAAACCCTGAGACCAAGAGGCAGCAGCTGACTCTGCTGCTACACCCACTTCACTCCACATCTCCCTGGCTTCCACCTCTCTGGTCAATGAAGGTATCTCCACCTCCTGAAGTCCTGTGGGATGTGCTGACACAGGGCCTCACGTGTCCTTGTACAAGGTTCACATGCTTACACTGATTGCACTTTCTTTCTTCTCAACATCCTCAGACAGCGTTTTGTGGGTCCTGAGAATGTTCACTTCACCTTGTGGGATTCATTCTCCTGCCTTTAAACTGAGGCTTTTGTACCAGGAGTCTATGAATATGAGATAGAAAGTTTGGGATATAAAAGTTTCTCCAGGTAAACACAGCTCCACTCTGATAAATATGGGGTGTTGGCTTAAACTATGGGGTTGGCAGCTACACTGATCACATTGGCAATGCTGTGCTGACCCTTCCCTCCTCTTCTGCACCTTCCCCAGGCCACCACGGGCGCGCGCGCACGCACACACACACGCACACACACACACACACACACACACACACACACACACACACTCACACATCCGCAAACATCACACACACAATTCATTTCAGTAAATTATAAGCACTTGAAATTGAGGTACTATTTAGAATTTCAGTAGATCTCTCACATCACAGCACACAACTTACAGTCCGGGGGTGGATAAGCTGTGCCTCCACCTCCTCCGAGCCCATGGTCTGCACTCACTAGCTCCCACGAAGCCTTGGAACCAGCCTGGACACATTCAGGGATGCTCTGCTGGTGTGACAGAAGCCACAGGAGGGTTGGGAGAGAGAGGCAAAGAGACAGGGAGGGGGCCTGGAGGAAAGCAGGATTGTTAGCCTTGGTGGAAAGGAGACCCGGGAACAGGGAAACTGGAAGGGATTGCACAGTTTTCAGAACCATGGACACCCTGCTGCAAATTGCTGTGTCTGTGAAAAACAAGTGACTTCTTCCCCACAGACAGAATGTGGGACATGACATGCCAGCTTGTCCTATTTAGGCATAAAAAGACATCAGTAACAAAATATCATTGCCTACTGATGCCAGAAAAATTACAACCAGATTTTGAAGACACTAGCTTTGGGATGGACCAGCTCCATCCCCAGGGATTAGTGAAGGGTCTGAGGGTAATGGAGGTTGATCGTGGAACAGGAAGCTCTTCCAGATGGAGGTACACATCACAGGACAGTTTCCAAAGTAAAAGAGCCCTAAAACCTGGGAAGTGGAGGGGATGCATTTAGGCAGCACAGAGGGTGGTGAGAAACCTGGGCTTTGAGGTGCTTCATCACCCTAGTCTCCTCACTCTTAGAATTTAGTAGATACTAACTCTAACCTCACTGCCTCATCAGGGGATTAAATCTTCTACTGCATGTAAACTATAAGTAGCACCTGGCACCCAGCAATTGCTTGTTAAATGTCAGGAATTCTGTTTATCTTCATAATAGTTTGTATTCATGAGTTCTGATACCCCAAGTTTACCGCTGTCTCCTCTGCTTGCCTGCTTGTTTGTGTATCTGGCTGACAGGCACACCCGAGAAGGCATTTGGAAGTCATCTCCTCAAGGCTGCACAATGGTAGCCTAGGTTTTAATTACCCATCATATGAATCGCTTCTACCATAGCACTTGGCCCCAGCACTGATCTCTGGCTTACCAAAACGGGAATTACATCAGCGAAATTCTATCCACCAGTGGAATTTCCAGAGAGTTTGTGTTCCACAGAGTTTGTGTCTATCTGAATGATGATGACCGTCACCCCCAAATCAGAGGTCAGCAGCCCTGGCAGTTCCTCACCTCTTCTTCCAAGATTAACATGTTTCTAGCATGAAAAAGGCATTTTTACCAGATTGATACTTCCTGAAATGGGTGAGTTAAAGACGTGCAATGTGGGATGTCAGGCTAAGGGTGCATGTGACACTTAGGAGACGCACCCTTCGGTTGCTGGCTGCTGGCTGCTGGCGGGAAGAGAGAGCAGAGAGATTTCTGAAGCCTCAGAGGCATTCCTGCACATCAAAAGCGATTCAAAATGAAGAGCTGACTCTGATAATTGTAAATAGATCAGAAACATGTGCATTGAGTCCATCCCCTTAAATTATGGCTGGGTGTGCCCAACTGCACAGTGTTTGAACACCTCAAACTTTCTAAAAATATTTGGGGTTCAAAGTAAGCCTTTTTAAGAAAATCAAAGCCACATGTTTCTGATTCATTTATACGTAGCTTATCAAAACGGTGTTTGTTTTTAACAGATATTTGATGTCTGAGATTTGGGATCTTTCTTAAAGTAAAAAAACAACAACTTCTTTCTTAGTAATGGGAAGAAGTATTTCCCCAGAGAGAATGAACCTCAGTCTCTAAAGATTAAGCTAGTTTCAAACTTGGCCAAGAAATTTTTCTCCATGTTTGTTTGTTTGTTTTTATTAATTCTCACCAGTGGATATATTTTCCATTGATTTTTTTTTTTAGAGAGAGTGGAAGAGAGGTAGCAGGGGGAATGAGAGAGAGAGAGAGATAGATTGGTTGCCTCATGCACGCACCTAGACCTGGGCAGTGATGGAACCTGCAACCCAGGTACATGCCCTTGACTGTGAATTGAACCCGAGACCCTTTGGAGTATGGAGCCAACACTCTAACCAGTTAGCCACACTGGTCAGTGCTCTTCATCTTTATTTTTAAATGAGGGTGAGGGGGCATTGAGGAGAGTGGGTGCAGGGATTTAATGAACTTTTCATCTTGGCTTCTCCTTGGGAGGGTCTCATCCTTCCATTAGGCCAGCTGTGATCAGCCCTCGGCCCGCCTCTTGCACTCAGATGACACTGCAACAGGAGGTTGTCACTCTGTAACCCCGGGTGCTCCTTACAACTGCTTTCCATCAAACATTCTCAGCTTGGTTGTGACCAAATAAGAAACTCACACACACACATCCTTTAGCTATGTCTGGGGCAACTGCCATCTACCTTTTGAATTGTCAACTGCATGAATAGTAAAAAGGGAAAATGTTATGCATAGATAAAGGTTAAGTATATGCGCAAATAATCAGCAACCCTCAAATTAAGGTGAGAGCCATGGAATGGACTGTCTAGAGACTCGAGGGCCCAGAGTGCTGCTGCTGTGTAAGGAATGTCGAAAACACAGATATTTACATTACGATTCATAACAGTAGCAAAATTAGTTAGGAAGTAGCAACGAAAATAATTTTATGGTTGGGGGTCACCACAACATGAGGAACTGTATTAAAGGGTCACGGCATTAGGAAGGTTGAGAACCACTGCCCCAGAGGAATGCCTCCCTCTGAGAGCATGGATAATTCTTATCATTAAAAATGGAATTGTTTGGTTCTGCAGTCCTTTAGAAAGGTCTGTTCTAGGCCAGGTCCAAGTGTTAATGAACCAGGAAAGGTGACACTAGAGAATTTTGCAGCTGATTCTTTAAGAGAAACTACACAGCTTAGGATCCATATGGTGTTTCTCCAAGTGAGGGCTCCACCCAGCAGGAGACACACAGTTCTAGGGTGCTTGCTTGCCCTCTCTCTCCCTCTCTCTCTCTCTCTCTCTCTCTCTCATACACACACACACACACACACACACACACATACCTCCAGGGCAGCATCCTGAGCTCACCAATCAGATCCCTGTAGGATGCCCTGGGGTTTTCTGTCTGGACCTGGGTAGGTGGTGCCAGTCAGGCCTCACCCTCTATGTTCTCAGGAAAACAAGCAAGGGATTCCTGGGCAGGTAAAGCTCGTGTGGTCCCATGTGTGTCCCACGTGTAACTAAGCCCAGTGGACAGATCGTTGTTGTATGGTCTCTGGGCTGCTCCGCAACTCAGATATAAATGAAGGTGACCTTCCTTCTCTCTGCCCTTTCATCAGACCACATGATTCCTAAATTCTGGGAGCCCAGGCCTACCTGGGCATGAGACCATTGTAACCTGGCGTGTCACGGCATTCCGAGAGAGCGCTAGCATCCTCCCATCCACAGGACTTTGCAAATGGAATGGGAATGGTTCTAGTATCTGTTCTCACTGCTGCAGAAACACCTGATGCTTCTGTGTGCACACAGAAAGTCAAGAGCAGGGTGTACTTTTGCATATGAAACAGTTATTTTCCTAAACAAAAATGTCTCACTATCATCATTACATTACTTTTTCCCATAAATAAGGTGTTGTCTGCAGAATTATCAGAGCTGAAAATTTATAAACCCCATCCCAAAGAGGAGCTGAACAAGAAAACCAGACTACTGAGCTCTAAGAGCCTCAAAAAGGATTCAGAGAGAGAAACTCATGAACCTCCTTTAGGAAAAAAACTAGGGGGCTGGGAGTAATATGAGACCTGAACCTACCACAATGACAGTGATCCATCCACTTGGAATAGCCAGCAATTAACTGCCCAGTGCCAAGAACAGAACATACAGTGACAAATTCTAACTCAGGGGCTGATTGGTCTAAAAATATCCTTAAACTGTTCTCAGTTGGAGGAGTCATTTGCAACCTCATCAGAATTTAGGGATCAAGAGGTCTGATGAAAGGGCAGAGAGAAGGAAGGGAGCCTTCTTCATTTATTTATATCTGAGCCGGGAGAGCATATGGCAAAGATCCGTCCACGCAGCTTAGTCACACGTCACACACACACACACACACACACACACACACACACACACACACCACGCAAACACAGAGTGCACACAAGCCCTGACCATCCAAGACCACCTGAGGCCCCTTCAGGTGGAGCCTGGATGAATAGGTGAGGCCCATCTTTCTCTTGGTGTCCCCACACGGTTATGAGAGCACCAAACCACCGACCTCAACCAGAGGCCTTGATATCAGGCATGGGGTGGGGGGATTCCCCTCGCAGTGGGCGTTTGTGACTCTAAGTAGATCTTTCCGTCAGAAACCAATTGCAATTCCAGCCACATGTCTGCAGGGAGGTGGTCCCACTGAGAAGCAATAAATAAATACATGCACATATAAACAAATAAATTCAGACTCTCTGACAGAGAACAGGAAGGAACAGGTCTCACCAGAAACGTGGACTTTCCCTGCCCAGCCTCCTCAGAAGCCCCGTGTTTTCAATTACACCAGACTGAATCTATACTGATGCTAATATGTTTGCATTGCTGGCTTTCGTTTTATTTTTTAACAACTCACTGCAGGAAAGCCAAGTCAAAAATATAACCATTCTGATCAACAGGACCCATCTGCAGTGGATCCACACAGAAGCAATTAATTTCCTGGTGGTGTTTTTATACTCGGGGCCTGGTGCGGGTCCCCATTATACAAACAAAAACTCCAGACAGCTCCTGCTGCCTGATAAAAAATAAATCAGATTGAGGAGGTCCGCTTGGCCTAGGACTGCTACAGGCTATGGCTTGTAATGAGGCATCCCAACACTAATTATGAGGCTTATTAAAGAGAATTGTCCAACTTGTAGTAAAGTGCATGCTGTAATCACTTTAAAGGAGGCAGGCCTCCGTAGCCAGCAGAGTGGACCTCGGGTGAGGATCGAATCACAGAAACAGTGTGATTGTGTTTGGCAAATTGGTCGGGATAAACCTGATTGAGGGGCAGGTGAGAATGACAACCACTTGGCTGTAATTCGCACATCAGAGCCTTCCCTCCTCTGGAACATCTGCCTGGGAGGGGCCGAGAGCAAACCTCCACCGCACAGCATTTTATTCACTATCACCCTGATTCTGAATTTTCTCTAAGGTGGTAAAAGCAATATTTCTGCATACTCTTTCCGGAGTGTGTGTGTGTGTGTGTGTGTGTGTGTGTGTGTGTGGAGGGGGGTGGGGAGATTAATAAAGATGTTAAGAGGCTGAACTGCTGGGAGATTTGTTTAATTATTCCCCACAGGACTGCCCCAGCAATCTGCTGACATTTAGTCCCGACCTTGCAAATCCTCAGTAAATATTAATATATCAACTCAAACAGGGCCCGTGGTTCTGTTGGTTCTCGGAGCTCAGAGCTTTGCCACCACAGTGAGGAATGCGTGGGGCTGAGGAAGCCAGGGCTTTGATTCACCTTCTGCTGCGCACATGAGCTGGGAGCCCCCGAAAAATGGCAATGGCGCGCCTCTGCCACAGCTGCCGAGTGACAGACACTTCAGATGCCTGCGTGTCCCTTTGTACAGCCTGCTGGAACCCTCCCAAAACCACAGTGGCAAGAGATTAGAAAGGAGAGAGAGAGAGAGAGAGAGAGAGAGAGAGAGAGAGAGAGAGAGAGAGGAGTCCAGTAGCTGGAATCCCACTTTATTACCTGGAAGAGTGGAAATTTTAATAATGCAGAAGGTCTGCCCTCTCATTTGACTCACTTTGCCAGAGTCAAATGAGAGGGCAGACCTTCTGCTGCCCTCCATGACCAGGTCCACACCATCCCACCTGCACGTCTGAGCATGGGAGTGGCCTGTTTCGATGGAGGGTTTGCTAAAAAGAAAAAAAGTCCATTGCTTTTTTAATGTTGCCCCATGTGTAGTGTTGGTGTTTTTGGAGGTTTTGTTTCCCTTGCCTCAAATTTAGCTATCTATTCCCGATTGTCCTCTCATAAATATCTGCAATTGCCCCTGGCTGGGTGTTTGCACTGGGCCAAGGCGCCTCCAGCTCGTGGGTGTAAGAAAGGGGCTGCCTTTCAGAGGTTCTGGCTGCAGAGTTAATGTGTGATTAATTTTATTCATAAAAATGTTAATCACTTCATTGTAGGATCTTTTTAACATTCCGCGCATGGAGCACCTTTTTAATTTCTCTTGCCCACCATCTCCTCGATGTATTTAATATTTTCAGACATTGTTGGAGCTAACCCAGAACGTGGCAATTAAGCATACGTTTAAAATTCAGTAACAAGCAAAGCTACAACAACGACTACAAACAAGCAAACAGGGAAGGACACTGAAGAAAGACGGAGCTGGGTTGTTGCTGGGTGTCCTGTGGGGGCGGGGGGAGGCAGGAGCGGCCCGGGCACCCCCCACTCCATCAACTCACCCCCAGGAGCACCTCGGCTCAAACTGCAAACGCGCAGCAGAGAAATCGAGTGCGCTCCTTCCTTAGTCCACAGGGCAGTTTGAAGTAGAAGGAATAAAGAATAAGGGCCCTTCCGTTTAGATGATTTACACTGTAAGCGTGATTTGTGCCACCAATCCCGGATCCTGCACCGGCAGGGACAGACTGCGGGGATGGGGGAGATGTGGTCGGAATCCGGAGGCGGGGCCTCGCTGGGTATCCACTTTCCCCCACCAGCCTCCGGTTGCAGCCCAGCCCATTGTGTCTCCACATTCAGTCCCAGCGCTCAGGACTCTGGATAAATGGATTAGGCCGGGGATCAGAGACCCCGCGCCATCCTCAAAAGCCAAACAGCAGCGCGCAGAAAGGGCTGCCCTTTGCGCCCCTCACGAGGTGAGTAGGGGGCTGCTTGGCCTCTGCTCCAACCCGGACCACTGCCCTTTGCCTGCCTGGGAGAACTGGCCTTTCCTTCCCAGGACGTCAGGTGGGGCAGGGAGCTGGGTAGGCGGCATCTACCCTGACTCCGGCCGCTGCCTGCTCGCCAGGGCGCAGCGGTTCAGGTCAATAGCTTGGGGGCTCTGGACACTTGGCCTGAGTGCCATGAGTCCCTGCCGACTGAATGTGAGATGGTGAGGTCCACTGGGGGACCAGGAGAGGGAGGGGGGCTGGGGAGCGCCTAAGGTTTAGGGGCCACCTCAATTCTTTGACTTCCCATTTAAAGCAATTTCAGGATTTTAGGCAGCTCCAGGGTCTCCTTGGCCTGGGCCACAAGGTGACTTTCCTGGGTGTTGGGCCTCTCCCTCCATTGAAAATAAATGTTAAAAAATAAATGTCACAACTGTATTGGTTGAAGATGAATAAATGGATATTATATATTAACACATTGTCTTCCACCTACAAGTTCCTGATTTCTTTTTATTTAAAAATAAATGAAAACACTGTCATGGGCCTCTAACTGTACTGTGGGTCCCACATCCATTGCTCCCTGTGCTGACAAGCCAGCTGCCCTCAGAGGGCCCATTCTCAGAGGTCCTCAGTGGGAGGGAAGCGGATCCATACCCAGCTTCAGAAGCAGGGGCACAAAAGGCCCCCAGCAGTGACCTTCGGTGGCCTTTCAGCTTGGGCTCTATAATTAGAGCCCCTGGCTGCACGAGACTCAGAAGACATGGGAAGTTCTCCCTCCCCAGCTGAGCAAGCACCCGATCACGGGGGACTTTTTACTTGGAGACCATTCATCCGATCCCTGGGGTGGGCAGCCATAGCCAAGGAAATGTTTGGGGGTGGGAGTTTACTCCCTCCACACAAGCTCAGGGACATCTCCAGGCAGCTGGGAGGGCCATCACTCCCAAAGCTAAGAGGCCCTACCTCCTAGCTGTCTCCTGGCCATCCACCCTGGATTGCAGACCTGAGCCACTCCCTCCCCTGCTTGCCCTCTATGCCTGGAGCCAGGTCCAGGCCAGCTAGATATGGCAAGAATATTCACCAGGACACCTCTGGGACCTGGCAAACTGCAGGGCTACAGGCTTGAGCTCAATGTCTGGTACCCCACAGATTCTCCTTTGGGGTTCTGGAAGCCCAGCTGACTTATCAGTGCTGGGTTCTGCGATGTGGCCATGCAGCACAAGCTATAAGCAGACGTATGGGGTCCATTAGGGCCTTCCAAGTCCCCAAGGCCCAGGCACCCCAAACCTTCAAGGAATCCCCCTACCCAGCAACCCTCCTGGGGCCGGCTTCCTTCCCTCCTGTCAAACCCCACCCCCCAACTTTTCAACCCCAGGGTCAAAACCATATTCCTGCTGGCAAACCGAACTCTGTCACTTTCTGAAGAGTATTGAGGACTCCAATCTCCCCAAATCAGTGTCCATAAACCCAACATCTCTACCTGGAAGGCCCAGCCTCACCCTGAACCTGCCTTAAGAGGAACCATCTGGAAGGGAAGGGAAGAGGGAGGCTGAGGAGGACTGAAATGGAAGTGCCCAGCTGGGGAGAAGAGTTCTGGCAAAGGGTCCAGGGTTCCCAGCCTCCCACATAAAGCCAAGGGTACCTGGGAACCACAGCCCACCCGGCCCTCCCTCTCTCTTTTCCCTTCCTTCTCCCTCCCCTTTCCTCCTTCCCTCCTTTCTCCCCCCCTTCTTGGCTTCTGAGCTCTGATAGAGTCCCATCTACAAGGACAACAGAAACTTTATAGGGCATGATTCATCTGGTGGCGCGCCCCTCGGAGCCAATGCAAGTATGACATTAATCAGTGTCAGACCACTAAAACCAAGATATGAATATGAATTCTCCATATTGCAGGCGAGATAAATGTGCTAGGGGATATAATTGATGGGAGGGGGGAGGAAAGAGCGGTGGGAGCAGAGACTCCCATAGGTCACGATTGGGGTGGGGCCAGGTCCCACTCCCCAAGTTCTCAGGCCAGGAATATAGAGGGGTTGTGCCTTAGATGATCCTGTCACCTGGGTACCAACCTGGGGTGAAGCAGAAAGAGGAAGTCTCCAGACAGGATTTCTTACCCTCCCCCACTAGTAGACTCAATGGAGACAGAAATCTGTCCTGGACACAGGGTAGTCTGTCACCTATGGAGGAGGGGGTACCAAGGTGCAAACATTAACCTCAAGTCTATCCCTTTTGGGGTTCAGGCTCCTCCTTGCAGGTCACAGAACTAAAGCCACCCTCTGAGTCTGTCCCTGGGCAGGGGTGGAATGGGACAGCACCTTTTTGGGTGCAGAAAGCTGCAGATGAATTTCTGCTTTGGCTTTAGGAAAAAAAGTGGGTGTCTATGTCTTTCCCCAGATATTTTAGGAGCTGAAATGTTATTTGCACAGGCATTCCCATGGGGCCTGCAAGCCCGCAGGCTGCACACGCCTAGGTAGCTGCGTCGTTGGGAAAGATGTAAACAAATGGCACAGAAAGAACAAAAATGCTCTTCAGTGTTCCATTAAAAATTCATTTCTAGCTTTTCCTTCGAGAAAAATAATTCTGAGGGTGGTGATCTGACTTCTTTGTACAGGAGGCTTCTCTAGTCCCCAGGAGTGAGCACAGGCCTTACTTACGGGCCACTGAGTTCTGAGGTCTGGAGTCCCGCTGGTGAGCACCTGCTGGCCCAGCCACCTAAGGGACAGCACTGGGGATCCCAAATGTATCGGATTAAAAAAGAAGAAAAAGAATGGATTTATAGAGTGGGCAAGCAGTAGATGCCTGCCTGGACCATCCTATTTCAGAGAGTGGAGGCCTGCCGGCAGAAGTCTCTGCTGACCACCTGAATCCCACCTGCTGCTTCCAGCAGTCACGCAGAAGGGGTCTCCGCACAGGGATGCCAAAGCAGCATGTCCTTGGGCCAAGGACTCCATTCCTCCTCAAAGGCTCAGGACATCTCTGGTGCACACTGTCTCCAAGAGCTCTGGAATGAGGAGAGCCCAGGGCTCTGACCTCCAAAGCCCTAGAGGAGGAACTCCTCTCTGAATCCAGATAACCCCACTTGAGACAATGAAAATGACCTGCTTGGATTCTGGGGCCCACTCCCCCCACCCCAATACCAGCAGCCTACTCAGCAGGCCAGGCACCGCATCCCAAAAATTCAAACAAGTGGGTGGCACCCAAGAACACAAAAAACCACAACACCGCAAATCTAAGCTTTTGTCCGCGGCATTCCCAAGGGCCAGGACCCCCAAATTCTGCACCACACCCCAGGTGCCCAGGAGATCAGCGCTGCCTTCAGGGCCTCATTCCTCTTTCGGCCCATAGAGGGCGCCGCGAACACGTCCATTCGGACTGGAAGCGGCTCCACCAGGGCCTAAACCGGCCTTCCGCTCGGCTCCGAAGCCCCTTTCCTCCCGCGGCTCCACCCTCCCCGCCTGCTGCGCACTCCCACCCGCCAACCATCCCGGCTGGCCCTCGCCACGTCCTACGCGGGGGTGGGGAATGGACCCTTCATCTAAACTGCTGGGCGCGAAGGGCCGCTGGAGAAAGAAGCGACCACCAGAGAGGGTAGCGACCCAACCTTTTCAGAGCAAATCACCCCCTTTCCCCAGCCACAGAGGAGCCGGAGCAGACAGCCCCACCCCTCGCCGCCACTAGCGGCCCGGGACCGAGGATCCTGAAGGGGCTCCAGGGCCAGTATCAGACCCCGGGTGAGGGTGTGGGCGAGGGCTCTGTAGGACGCGGGGACTTGGCCTCTCCCCCACTGGAAAGGTTCCCCCGAAGGCCACCTCCTTAGCTCACTGGCAGTTTTGGCAATGTTTGTTTTCACAAATTTAACCAAGTCATCTTTACCCTGAGAAGCAGGCTGCTGCGGCGGGTCTTTCTTGGAGCGAACCGCGGTCCCGAGCCTCCCAGCCATTGCCTTCCCGCGTGCAAGCGAGGCCGGAGCGGGCCAGCATTGTCTCTCGCCTGACTCCCAGCTGCCTGCAGGCCCCGCCTAGAACCTCTGGGGATTTATTTGGTCCTTGGCTCGCTCACTCGTTGCACCCACTCGAGGGCGCAGTAATTTAAAGGGGGCGTCCCTTGAAGACCAAAACCTCCCCTCTTTTTGTCCCCACCACCACTACCCAGTCCCCTAGCTCACCCGCCCAGAGAACACCCCTACACTGCATCCCCGCCCTCCATCAGGCAAGTTTTAAAAAGTCTTCCAATTTCTCCACGTTTGATTTAACCAAAAAACTAAAAATACATTCAAAGCAAAATTTCATACTTCATTATGTCCTCATTCTACCCATGAAAGACCAGTGCAACCATGCAGTTGAGACAACTAAGTATAAATTGATTTCAAATTTGAAGTTCCCCTTTGGGGACAAGATTGGAAATTTTTTTTCTCCACTGTTGCCCATTTTAAGAAATCGGTTTATAAATGGACTAAAATCGAACTCATTTCCGTCCTGAGAAAGGGGTGTCCCAAATATATGTGTAAGAGTTGTTAAGAATCAAACTGCCAACAAAAAACTGCCCTAATGACAATATCACAAATTCAACAACCAAGACTGAGAAACACCCACCTTCTGGGTGGGAGCTCTCTGAGGGGCCTCTCCTCCCCACGCCTCAGGCACTTGGGACTCAGGTACCCACAGCCACAAACAGCAGCAGGAGCAGTGGCTTCGTTTCATTTAGTTTATTAGACAAAAATATATGATTTAGACAAGTTCGCTGACGCGCTATTTACAATCTGAAATCACTCTATATACAGAAAGAAAGAAAAAAAAAAGACACAAGCACGTGGGGGCATTTACCCAACCGATAATCAACCAGAGCCTGGTGACAGCCACCAGAACCCCGTCGCAGGCGGAGGCCAGCTGTCTGGACTCCAGCGAGCTCGGCGGGGACGAACCCCTTTCTGCAGAAAGCGATGGACGGGAGTCGTTGACGTCGTTGCCATGTTTGTTCTTTACACCAGTCTGAAATATTTGTCTTAATTCCTCCCTCATCCCCTCCCTCCCAAACTCCTCCCCCCTCCCCCCGCAAAAACTAAAAGAAGACCCTGAATCAGGCAGACGGGAGGGCTGCTAGGATCCGAGGCGTTCCCTCCTGTGGGGCCAGCGAGCTGCAGGGAAAACACAGCAAAACAAAAAGGCAAAGGCACTGTCAGAGGATGGACGCTGGGACCCCGCATCGCTGGGTCAGCCAGCCAAGCGCCCGGGGGGCAGGGGAATGGGTCGCCTGACCCGCGGGGCTCCCGGCTCGGGAGAAACCCGAGTGAACCCAGCTGGCCGGGCCACCTAGGCTGGTGGGCAAGGTCCCTTCAACACTGACTGTGTGACTCCACCGCCAACCAGCCCTGCTCCCTCCCCAACCAGTGGTAAAGCAAAGGGCACTCACTTGTCGCGCACCGGCTGGAAGGGCGACTTTAACTGCTGTGGCGGCGAGTCCGGCCTGGGGACAATGTCTCTCTCTGCGAGGGAGAGGGAGAGGCATAATTAGGGCCGGGAGACAAGTGGGGGTGAGGGTGGGGGCAGAGGTGCGCAGGCCTCCTCCCCAACTCATTCCCTCCCGCCACTGGGGCAGGGTCTCCAAGGGAAACATCCCCCTTCTCCTCCCTGCAGGCCTGTGGTGGCAGCGCACAGCTCTCTCGGGAGTGCCCGAGGGCCCTGGCCAGGCTCCCCGAATTCAAAGGAAGGTTACTGCTCTGCCGGGCTCTGTGGCCACTGCCTCTCCCTCCCAGGCCGGTAGCTCCCCGTCCCCACGATCAGCCCAGGCTCAGGATTCCTGGCCCACGACAGGAAAATCACTCCCAGGGTCATACCTGGGAGCGCAGGGCTGCTGCGGGCGGAGGCCTTGTCTCCGTGGAGCATCCCCGAGGCTACGGCGACGGGCGGCGGTGGCGGCGCAGGCAGGTGCGGGCCGTGGGGTGCAGCGTGGGGCGTGCCGACACCCAGAAAGGAGCGCATGTTGAGCAGTGAGCCCTGAGCCAGGAAGGCCCCGTTGGTCCAGTTGGAGAATTTGCCGATGTGGCAGGTGTACAGTCCGTGGCTGGGCAGGAAGGCGGGGTGCTGCAGGGGCGCGCCCGCAGGGGGGCCGTGCGCGCTGGGATGGCCAGAGGGCGGCGGCGAGGCCTTGGGCGCGCCGTCGGGGCTGGTGGCTGTCTCGGCCAGCGACCAGATCTTGGGTTTGCTGTGAGGCGCGCCCTGTAGGCCGCCTGCCGCCGCGCCCGGACTCAGCAAGCGAGTGCTGCCGGGCTCCGGGACCTCTTTGGCCAGGCCCAGGGGCGAGCCTTGGGTGTTGAGCGCGTCCGCGGCTGCCAGCGGCGATCCCTGGTCCCGAGCGAGGGCGGTGGGCACTGTTGGCGCTCGAGGGGCCTCGGCCTTGTCCTCATCGTCCTCATTGCTCTGGTCACCATCGTGCTCGTCGATCTTGTCGATGTCGATGCTTTCCAGATCGATCTCCTCATCGTCCTCAGCCTTCTCGGGGTCGCCCTCCGTGTCACTTCCGAAAAGGGCGCCGTCCTCCTGGTCCTTGCTGCGTGCGCCCCACGTCACCTTGTTCTCTTTCTTGAGACGCCGGCGTGCGTTGGCGAACCAGGTGGAGACCTGCGTGAGGGTCATCTTGGTGATGATGGCCAGCATGATCTTCTCGCCCTTGGTGGGGTAGGGGTTCTTGCGATGCTCGTTGAGCCAGGCCTTAAGCGTGCTGGTGCTCTCGCGCGTGGCGTTCTTGGGCCGCCCGGGATCCCCGTACTGGAATTGGCCGTAGGGATAATAGGCCGGAGCCGTGTGGGCAGCAAAGGTGGCAGGGTGCACCCCGGGGTTGTCCTTGAGTTCATACTGTGAGCCCTGTGGCCAGGCGGCCGAGCGAGGGAGGAGAGAGAGAGTAGGGGTGGAGAAAGAGAGAAAGAGAAAGATGAGTTCCCAGAACTCAAGGGAAAGTCAGGGGCAGCTGCTCCTGTCCGCTCCGGAGCAAAAGGCCCCAATTCACACCCGCCGCCCCCCCCCCCCCCCCGCCGCCGCCCTGAGATGGAAAGGGGTGGGGTGGGGGGTTTAGACCGGGGTTGCCTCCAGGAACTGCCCTTCCATAGATAATGGAGAGTTATTCTCACCCAAGGAAAGTTCTAGAATCCTTGCCTCTAAGAAAGGCCACAGTCCGAGCAGCCCCCGGCCCCTTTCAATTTCTCCAGACCCTTCTCCTGCCCCAGCCCCCACCCCCACAACAACTCCAGAAGTCGGATTTCCAAATTTACCTCACACTGGCTGGAGGGGAAAACCTTTTAACTAGTCCTATAAAACAGATTCTCCAAACCTGAAGAAGCAACAGCCAATGCCCCCACCCTCCATCCCTGAGGGGGTCAAACAAAATAAACCGCTTGGATTTTCTCGGGGCTCAAATCACCTAGCAATTTAAAATGAAAGCACAGCTCCTTTTGGCTTCCATGTTAATCTGCATATAATGGCTCGCCCACAATTAAAGGTCTTATAGTGGTGACAAGTAATTTAAAATTTTAATCCTGGCCATCACGAACAACAATAACAAAAACACCATTTTTTTTCAAACACAAAAGAAGGGCTTATCGGTAAAATATTAACGCAAGGGCCACAGTGCCAGCTGAGAGCGCGGAACCGGTTTCCTGGGCCTCTTTCTCCTACTTTGTCTCTGAAGTTTGACTTTGATCTGCAGCGAGCAGCACAAACTGTGTGAAGGCATTTAAAGGCCCTGATTTATTTGCAATCAATATTCTTTTTATCATCAGTAGTAAAACACAGCTAGTCAAATTATCCCATCAGGTTTTTTGGTAAATAACATTTTATCTTTCTAACAACCTCATTAGGCCTCATTATTACCATAAATTGCCCAGACAGATATTCCACTCACAATTTTATCTTTCGACTTCCAAAGCCCTAGTCCTGACAGCTTGGAAGCCTAGGCCTAGCATCTGAGTTTGGGTTTATGCTTCCTTTCCAAGAACCCACAAGAGACCACAAACACACCTCTTGAGGGGGGATTTCTCTGCAGTACCCCTTAGCAAAAAAAACAAGCCTCTGCCTTCCCCATGGCACTACAAGACAAGCAGGTTCTCAACATAGAGCTCGAGTCCTCCCCCACCAACACAAGGGGGTCCTAAATAACACACATCAGCATTCAAAATTTCTGTAAAAAATTATAATCCTCCACATACAATCATCCAGCTGCTATTCGCAGAAGAGGGTTCCAGACTGAGAAAGTTGTAAAGAGCAGAAGATTTCTTTGAGCAGTTAGTTCGGTGGTTTATGCCACAGAAAAGGTTTCCTTGGTCAGATTTCGTTTCTGCCTCATCTTTACAAAATGTACTTTGCACGTTTCTAATGCTTTTGCGTGTGATTGTAAAGAAGACGTTGCGGCCTCTTCTCTGCTGGGAATTCTTTTTGAAAGGATACCTTGTAAATCTCTCATCGCTTGCTCAGTGTCCCGGCTGCCAGAACAAAATGGGAGCTGATCTTTTTCGATAGCCAGCGACCTGAAAGGCAGCTGGGGCCGCTTTCAGAGAAATAGGCTTTCTTTCCAAAACTACAAGAAAAAGTTACAGGAAAACCTACTGCAGCTTTGCTCGGGGATGGTTGGTGGGTATTTATTTCCGCTCTTCTTCAGCGAGTGGGGAGACCTTGTGGTGGGGGTGCCTAAAGAGCTGCCTTATCCCGCCAGCAGCAGCTCAAGAGGGGGCTTCCCGGGCCCCCGCGCCAGGCATGCAGATCACCAGCAGCCCAAGTTACATCCCGACCTTGCATCGGACCAAGGAAAACGGATCCAGTGGATCAATAGACTGGCCCGTGCTCTGCAGAGCCCCCGCCCCCACATCTGACACCCACTGGAGCCGAAGACTAAGAGAACACCATTTATTTTAAGCCCAGAGACACTGTTTTCTTTAATCCTCCATTATGTAACCAAGGGAAAAAGTGTTTTTCTTTTGGTGCAAATGAAATGAAAACTTTGGCAACTTACAAAAGTCAAAGCAAACACCATTTTAGACGCCAAAAAATATTTCAACTTATTTTTTTCCTAAATCTCAATTTTGCACACACACCATTAAGAGACCCCATGGGCCCCACGGCCCTCCCGTCCGATCGCCATTGTTCCGTTGATTTTGACAGCATCTAGCAGACTTTAAACTCGGTTACAACTGTGTGAGTTCTGCCAAAGAAGGAGAAACCACATCTCCCCCGCCCAGCCCAAAGCCGGGCTGGAGGGGACTCCTGGGAAAGCGGGCTGAGCTGCCAGAGCCTCGCCGCCTGCCTGGCCGCCTCCACCCCGGCCGGGGCAACTGGCGAGCTGGGCCTTGACCTCCAGCGTGGGCCGAGCGCCCGGGGCCTGCTCATGCGGCCTCCTGACTACCGCCGAGACCCCCTTCGTGGCCGGGCCTCCCGTCTGCCCTCCCGAGATGGCGGGGCATTGCCCGCCGGCCCCTTCGCGTGCCCAGGACCCCGCTGCCTCGAACCCACGGGCAGGGCCGCTCGCGCTTCCCGTCCCGGCCAGTTCCTCCCGCCCGCCGCTCTGCCTCCCTCGCGCGCTCCCCGCCGCCAAGCCTCCCTGCCCCGGGGGCCGGGGCCAGAGGGTAGAGGCCGCCTGGGTGAGAAAGGCGCGCAGCTGCCGGGCGCACTCACCATCTGCGAGAAGAGGCTGAGATCCGCGGCGTAGGGCAGAAAGGCGCTGTAGTTGGGCGCTCCCGCATAAGGTCCGGCCGCCGCGTACATGCCCAGCACCGAGGTGACCGCTGCTGCACCGGCGCCCGCGCCCAGGTCCCCCGCACCCGGCCTGCCCGACGAGGCGGCGGCGGCTGCCGCCGCGGCCGCCGCCAGCACGCCCGGGCGCTCTCCGCCATAGGCGCCAGGCCCTGCGGCGCTCAGGTATTGCGGATAGCCCAGCTGCGGGAAGGACATGTCCGCGGAGTCGTCGGCGGCGGCGGTGGGCAAGTATTAAAGGGGCGGGGGAGGGAGGCAAGGGGCTGGGGTGAGGCGCGGCGGGGGGGAGTGGGCGGCGGGCCGGGCGCGCTCAGACCGGCCCGGAGGCGGGGGCCGGTGGCTGCTCCTCGGCCCGATGCTCGGTGGCGCCCGGCTCCCGGCTGCGCCCGGTTCCGCGATCCCGCGCCGACTGTGGCTGCCGCCCTCCGCTCGGCGGCGGGGCTTTCAGACACAATTTGAAGTTGATGCTTTGATTGGCATCCCCTTGAGCGCTAGCCCCGCCCCCGGCTCCCCTCCCGCCCCCTCCCAACCTCCCGCCTGCCTGAGCAGGCCTCTCCCGCCCCTCCCGGCGAGCACGTGGTGCCCCGCGCCGGCCCGGCCACCTCCGTCTGCCTTGGGCGCGCAAGCCGCGGGGCAGCGGGTACGGGGCCTGGTGGCCGCGGGCTCTTTCCCGACCGGCCCCCGCGGCTGTCTGACAACCTGTCGACACCGGTTTACAGTTGTCGGACACTCGGGTTTGCTGTTTCGCAGCCGAGGTGTGTCTGCTGTTTCATAAAAACATCTCGGCTCCTGCTTTTCCACGGAAGGGGCTGGCCCGGGCGCGGTGACAGCCAGCCGACGGGGAGAGGCCTCTCTTCCGAAGTTGCAGCTGCCTTTGCTTTCCTGGACGTCTTTGGCAGAAGTGTACCCAGATGCCCTCGATGTGCCACTAACCCGGCGTGGCGTGCCATCCTATGCGCTCTGGCGTCCCAGGGGCCCCCACTAGGTATTAAGTCATATGGAAATGACTGACGTTGCTGTACTTGGAGAAGCAGGAAGGGGCCAAACTCTGCAACCTTTCTCTATTGTGGAAACTTATAGCTGAGAAGCCACTTGCTGGGGAAAGCAGATGCCGTCTATGGTAGCGGTTTCTTGGGGGCGAAAGAACTTTTCTTGACAGAGACTGCATCACATCAGCGCAAGGGAAACATTCCAGATACCCAACCTGGTAATGAGAGAAGTCCAAGTGGCCTGGGCGCCCCTCCTTTGCCCCCTAGGTGTGCAGGAAGTAAACTTAAGAGGAGCACGCCAGCCCTAGGCGGCTAGGTGACCAGGCCAGGGACAGGATGTTCCTCTCCACTCTCTGCCCTGAGGAAAGAGAGAGCCTATGAGGCAGGACCCAGCACTGCTGGTTGGCTCCCGGTGGCCAGGGGCTTGGCCGCTGTAGGGCTCAGATGCGGAGTGCAAGGTCCTCCTGGGCTCTCTATTCTCGGACAGGTTGGGCAGGCAGCCACCGAGCTTTACTCGATGGCTTGGTTCCCATGGCCCGGATGGGGAGCGTGTCCAGAGTACCGGTCGGGGCTACTGGGGCCACTTTGCACCGCATCTCCCATGCAGCAGCCAGAGCTCCCAGCCGCCGATGGAACCTGCAGGAATTTCATTCACTGGACTCTGGTGTTGTACTTCGTTTGTGCTGTTTGGAGCTGTGGGATTGAGGCTGACGTCTGGGCTTGGTCCCCAGCATGCTCTGTTGCAGGTGACCTGGGCCACCCATACCCTGGACACTAACTGCTGGGATCATGGAAGCCCAGGGACTCTGGCAGCATTGGGATGGCTCCCGTTTCTCCATTTTGGGGTCTGAGGACAGACACAGAGCCACTGCCCATAATAGTAACGTCATCACCAGCTCTGTACTGAGGATGTAATTTCTCTGCTCAGAGTCGGGCTTTATTCTTCTTCATGCTGCTGCCCCCATCTTCCCCCCAGGAGCCCCAACTCTCTCCAGAAATATCCTGCAACTACCTGGGCTCCTTTCCTGCTGTGACAGATTCTGGAGGCAGGGCGTAGGTGCTTGGCACTCCTGCTCTGGGAAGTCCCTAACCACAGCTCTCTCCTATTCCCCAGCACACCTCCCAGCACCCCAACCTCTTCCCCCCAGCATCCAAAACAAACCAAAGGGCCAGCTCCACCTCTGTTCCCTTTAGCAAACTCCAGTGTCACATTTCAGGGCAACAGGTAAACACGGGTGAGATAAGCCCTCTTGTGTGACCAGGAGAATGTGGTGGAATGTAAACCAGTGTCAGGATACAGCCACAAGGATTGATCATCTCCTTCCCACCTTACCCCCAAACGTCCACCTTGACATCTGGCACCCGGTGGCTATCAGAACCTGGTGGGGGAGGGGCTATCAGAGGAGGCTTTGTCCTGACCCTCACCAGCCCAGCAACGCCACCCCACCATGCTCTGCATGTATTACCTCCATTCAGGTCATGAAATGATTGTAGGTTCCTGGAGATACCTGGGAGGTGAGTGGGGGAAAAAAACCTGGAAAGCAGCCTGAGGATTAGCCAGTTATGGAGGAAATTAGAACTAGAAAGGACTGGACTTGCCCCAAGGGAGCCATGGAAAAGTGCCAGAGCAGCAAATGTGGCCATTCTCTGCCCAGGGCTATGGGCTGCGATGCTAGAAGACCCTGGTGACTTAGATCACCTCTTCCCTTCTTTCTCTTTGGCCCTTTATCAGAAAACTTCCATGAAGAGGACTAGGAAGTTATAAGAAAACTGCCTCCAAAGCATTCGATTGGAGACGGGGAGGGGCAGAGAAGGATTGAGAACTTGGTGGCTCAGCTTTGCCAAGGACAGTGTCCTCCCTCAAGTAAGCCCTCTACTCAGTTTTAATCATCACATGACTAAGTAGGGCTGAGGAAGGCCAGGATGCCTGAGCCAGGGGAGAGGCTCCTGCCAGGGACCTTGGCCTGACTTCACTATACTCCTCATGCAGGTCCAGTCCACCAGCTCTGCCCTTTCGGGTCCGGCCGTTCCTCTGCTAGCCTCAGTGCTGCGGGGCAAGTAGGAGGGAGGAGTTGGGTCCTGCTCACCCTCGGTCACTGGAGGGGGATGAGTAGTGGGGCTCCTGCATCCCATTGTCGAAAACCCATGGCCTCCAGCGTGTGGCTCTGGGTGACGGAACTGGAAGAGGCCGGCTTCTCAGACCCTCAGCCACTGTTGCCGCTAGTCACGGGATCCCTCCCGCCGGCCCAGCCACGGGTCTGGAGCGGTTCCCTCCTATTGTCACTGAGACAGAGGCAGGGCCGCCCAGCGGTGCAGATGAAACCTAGGGGTCGCTGCGCTATCTGATCGGAGCTCCGCCTGGCCAGTGTCCCGGCGGGTCTGGGAGCTCGGTGCTCCTCAAGGACCTCCACTCCTGGACCGTTGGCAGGTGGCTCCCGTCGCCGGCGCGGCCCCGCTGAGCTCAGCTCAACAGTAGCAGTTGACCGGGATCTTCTGGCTGGAAAGCCTGGATTCTTGGCGCGCTCCTGCTCCGACGTAAGCCTCTGAGGCACCCATGGGTGCACTGGGCTCCGTCTAGTGTGCGGACCTCAGCTAGGAGGAAGGGAGGGGGTGTGGTGGGGAGGGGAGGAAGCCCTGAGGCCTTGGCAAGTGGGGGTGGGGCTCAGAAAGAGTTGATGAACAAAGCGCATTTGAATCAAGTTGACTGTTAAATTGGTTTCAAAACCTGATGGAAAGTTGCTCCTTATGGGGCTGGGGCAGGAGTAGTTTTCTAAACAGGAGGGTGTTGCTATCAGAACTCTGAAAAAGAGCATCCGTTTCTGTCCCCAGCCTCTCAGTACAGTCTCCGCTCCCTTCCCACCACAACCCCTTGGTGTATTTACATAAGAATGAAATGAAACAAACCAAACAGCATCCTCATTTACAATTTTATTCATTATAAAATAATTATTCACTGTTTTGAAGCTCCAACGACCTAGGTCTGAAGAAGATGAGACAGCTCAAGGGGGGCCGCCCACTCCCTGGAGCCACCGCGGGGACCTGCCTTTAACACCGAGAACAGCAACGCAGACCATTCTGGGTGCAGCGGACAGCGCTGTGGCCTCGTCTGTCGCCTGCCTTTCAAGTGCCGTTCTTTGCTGTGCAGATGGCTGGCCGGGCGCCCTGACTGGCCTGGGCCTCCGGACCCCGCCAGGCCCTCCGCCCCAACGTGAGCGACCTGATTTATGACTCTTGTTAAATACTCATTAGGACTTTGCACCTTTCTCCAGCAGGACCCAGGAAGCCACCGGCTCAGCAACAGCGAGGCGAGTGCCGAACAGTCAGCAATGACCTGCGAGGAACATGCAGCTGTAACCCAGGTGCCCAGGGGGTCGGCTGGATGCAACGATCCGGTGGCCCTCTCATCCCAACCCCTGGGTGCCCAGACAGTGTTCTCCTGCCATGCCAAGCTGGGGGCGGAAGCAGGGGGGCAGAGCGTGTCCAAGACGCCTCTGGTGCATCCTGACCTAGAGTAGTGCCTTGAACTGGCAAGACTGCGGAGATCCCCGCTTCCAGAGGGGCCATGCCTCGGAGGGAAGAGTCAAGTGGGGCCGGCGGGAGGAGGCGCCTAGAGGCTCCAGGAAAACACCAAAAGGAAAAAGGCCCAGAAGCGAAGGACAGGGATGGTTCAGACTCTCAGAGCAGTGCTTCAATAGAGTGGGGGTTTGGCTCCCCCGAAGGCGGAAGGCAGGCGAGCGGGCGGGCAAAATGTGCCTGGGAGCCTGGAGATTTCCCAACTCACAGGAGTTTCCCACCGTTGCAAGGTAGAGAAAGGGACGCAGTGGCCCGGCCTGCAGTGCCCCGGTGAGTGTCGGAGGAAGTGAATTACATGCATGTGCACACGTAAATATTTTATAAACCTCCCCATAATTAACCAGATCATTTCCATTATGCCTCCAACATGATCAACTGCGACAATGTGAGGGTTTTCGGGGTTTATAATTTGATGTCACCAGACGGTTGCTCCAGGGCAGAGGTACCATCGCTGCACCAGCTGCACTCGTGTTTATTTGTTTTTCTACGGTGTTTCTGTAGGGCTCCATTATGCAGTGTTTAATTAGTTTGCATTTGTATTTCACCCTTCCCAAATCAATGCCATCCTGGAGCAAGGAGTTGTAAATGCTGGCAGTACAGGTGTACTGCCTCCTCCGCAACACTAGGAAACGCGTGTCTGACAAATGAAAGCGGGGCTCTCTGTCAGCTCTCTGCAGCTGGGACTCCAAGATCAAAGCCAGCGGGGACTTCTGCGCCCCCTGAGCACAGCCCTGGCTGTGGCTCCGGATGCCATTGGAGGGAGCCTGGCCACCTACCTGCATGGGAGACAAGTGACTTCATTTTGTTCAAGTCCCATGGTCTTTGGGCCAGCGCTGGCCTCCAGCGCTTTGAGCTTGGGGCCTTGTGGGCATGGGCTGAATATGTGCAGGGCTCCCACCTGGATGCCGGGTTGTGAGCAAGCATGCAGATAACCTAGCACGCAAGGAGGGCCCTTGTGAGTGACTTCCTGCCTGGTTCCAAAAGTCCTTTCAATGGAACCCAGAGCATACAGCTCAAACTTCTAGAATCTCCAGACAGGAGGACCCCCTCCCCCCACACTTCTCAGGGAGATATTAGCATCTATTTCTTCTAGAAATGACCTCTGTAGGGGGTGAGGGGGTGTATCTATCCTTCCAGCCACCAGGGAATTCTTTTAAAGCGTTCTTTTTTTTTGTCAGGAATAAGAGATTGTTCATCTTTAACTAGACCGCATAGAAATTATGATTCAACAGCAGTGTATATTTAATTAAAGTAATCTCACTTGAATTTAATTACCTAATGAACTATTTGTTTAAAAGGTAGAATGTCTTGTTTGCCAAGTACTGTGCAGACCTCTGATAAGAACTTGTGTTATAAGGACAGTACTTTTAAGTGTAGGCATGTACTAAGGTTTATATTTTAGCTCTTTGAGTATGTAATTGCTACTGTACAACTAAAAAAAAAACCAACCCAAAACTATGTTTGTTATGTGCACATGTTTCTTTTGGAAATTAATAACTTCTAACTTTTTGTCATGTAAGTCTAGTTTATTTTTAAACTTATTTCATTTTGCTTTCAGCAGCATATTTTTTCTAGTGCAAGATGACAGCTGTCTATTTGAAGACTTATTTCATGATTAGTGTTTGCACTGAAGTGGGGCACCTTCAGGAAAATTCTAACCCAGCTCATCTGGATCCCTGAGGCATCCACACTGGCAGCAGGAAGACATTCCTTGTTATCAAACTTATGAGATTGGCCCAGACTTGGACCTTAACCCTTAATTTCTAAACTGTGGAAGAATTTTTACTTCCTCTTGTTTTCAGTAAGCAAGAGCAAATAATCCCAAGCCATGCCATCCTTTCTGAGAAGCTCTGAAATTGAATGTCTGGGTAACCCTAACAATCGGTGCAGCTAATGCAAAGTTTATAACCAACTCGTTAAGTGGGGAGTGTGACCTGCTGGAAATCTAACAGGATTTCTGTATTTTCTGTGGTCCTGTTGCTGCAGAAGCAGACTGCTTCATATTTCCTCCTCTATCCCAGGTGATGGACACTCTTCTACCCCTGCATGATGGAATTTCAGCAGAGAAATGCATGATGGTGGCGGGGGGGGGGGGGCCGGGCAGAAAGGGTTTCACCCTTTCACTGAGTTGAGAATAGGAGATAAAACACCTCATATCCACTTGGTTGAATTCTACTATCATTTATATTTCATTAATAAAATCATTTACTTTAATTGGGAGGTTGGTCACCATTGTCCCATAAATATTAAATACTGTTCATGTGGTGTTCACCTAAGTAGGAATGGGATAAAATAAAAATGCAACACTGATAATTATTTTTTGTGTTTTTGTTAGAAACCCTGACTTTTATCATAGCTGTGCATTTTGAAATCGGTGCTCTAACAACCAGTAGTGATTAAAATTATAACACAAACTTAATCACATTAAATTACAGTTACAGTGGCATTCTTCTTCCAAAGAACCAGATCTACATTCATACATATTTTAAACATATAGATATTTACTTCACATAGTCTTCCAAATAACAAGTGACAGTAAGAAGCATAAAGGATGAGATAATAGCTTAAGAGCGATAACCCACTTCTCAGATCTGAGCCAATGCAAGGATGATTTGTTAGTAAAATCCTCAAAGGAAATTATATGTGTGGGATGGAAGAAGCTGAAAATACTAAATGGCATATTTTTGTTGGACTCTTCCAAAACTATTTGAAATTTAGACCAAACAGTGTTCTATCTCCCATGACTTCCTTTCAGCCCTCGATCAATTATATTATTAAAGATAAAAGCTACCTACTAGAAATACCTTTTAAAAACATCCATTGGCAAATAGTTGCCCACAAAACATCCTAGATAGAAAGTTTCATGTGTTCAGGGTTTCTAATAATGTGTGCACTGGAAGTCACTGGTCAGTAGGCAAAAATCTGATCATTAAAGGGACATCTACTCACCCAAAATGCCCAACAGACAACCTGCCCACAGAGACTTCAGGGGAAAGTTTCTCAAATGTTCTGAAAACCCTTTGGGTCTACCAGCATTCTCCAGAACCATCCTTATAGAAAAATACAATTTTGGGTATGTGGTGAGTCTAAGGGAGGAAATGTAACACATCCCTAGACCCAGGAGTCTTTAGGCTGCTTTTTATTAAATCTCACCTTTAACTTTACTGTTACCCAAGATTGTTTACAGAGCTGCTCCAGAGTTCAGGGCTCTTGGCTGCACTAGCTCCTTCACTCCTGGCCTCATGCAAGAAAAACTGCATAGAGAGGCCTAGGGCTCCTGGCCCCCAATTGTCTACCAGCTTTGAGAACATGACACACCATGACCAAAAAGGAGGCCAGGAAGCTCCCCATCCTCAGCCTCTATTCCTCTATGTACCCTTCCCTAACCCCCAGTTTCAGAGCCCCTCCCAATACCTCATGCTGCTCAAGGCTGCCAAGATGTTTCTTCCAGGCCACCTATTCCATGTTCTGGGGCTCTCCCTGTCCTCCAAAAGAACCCACATGGCCTCTGGTCCCCTCTGTTGGGTACAAGCTGACTGAAAGCAGCCTAATCCCAGCTCCTAATTGGACCTACAGTTAATCAACAGATATGTGTGAACTTAAACTCCTATACAGGGAATAGTCACATTTTAATAAGGGTCCCATCAGTGCATTGACCCAAAGCTTCTAGGAGAGCCCCCTACACACTCTGGATGGAGGATGGCTTTTGTCCCTTGAGTAGATGTACCATTGCGCTCCTGATATTACTCACCACAGGAAAATGTTAAAGGTTAAGCCCCTTTTCCTAGGTTTCACAAAAGAGGAATCTTATAGTAGTTGAGCACGTGCTTCCAGTCTACCTGGGCCCTAGGTCCAGGTGTAGTGTATGTACCTTAGGCTTTGGCCAAGAAAGAAGTGCCATAAAAATGAAGAATTTGAGCCCGACCCTGTCTTTTATCTGTGCCTGTGCCTCACTTCCAGCAAACGCATTATCACTGTGGTGGTGAGGTGGTGGAAAGCATCGGTGATCATTTTACAAGCTGAAGACTGTGTGACATTATCTCTAGGGTTGGGTTAAGTGGTTTGTCTAAGGTCACTTAGCCACAGGGTAATAAATCCAGGATTAGAACCTGGGCTCCCAGTTCCATAGTCTGCATCCTGGGCAGGGGCAGACAGACTTGTTGACCTAACCCTCCTTCTCACCCTCCTCCCAAACCCTCGGAGCCCTCTGCTCCCAAGCCCCCAAGTTCAGGGGACTGTGTTGCATCAGTAAGAGCTGGGAGGCAGCTGTCAGGAGCTCCTGATTTTCCACTGCCCCCCCCCCCACACACACACACACCTCTACCCTTTTCCTATTTTAAAAATGTATTTCCTTAACAAACATTTGTGGAGGACCACTGTAAGAAGTGGACAGCCTGAGATAAGTGTCTACGGTAAATCATGCAGTTCGGTGAAACACATGCAAACACCTGACTATTGTATAAGGCAGAAATAGTACAAAGAGGGATATGCCAGATATTTAGCTTTTGTCTTTCAGCTTTAACACCGCCCCCCTCTACCTTACACTGCATGAAGCAGGGTCCTACAAACCCGTTATCTGCATTGCCACTTTCTCTCCCTTAGACTCTGCCAAAGTGGGTGCCAGGAGGAGGCTTTAGAGAGGATGGAGGGAGGGGGCCTTGTCCTCCCTGTTCCTGATCACTTCTTGTGACTCTCAGCATTCGCACAGGGCATGTTTCCTCCCCCACCCTCCTTAAAGGGTCAGTTTTGGAGCAAAACAATATTACATCAATACAAATGACTTTGGAAAATGTAGTAACATCTGAATAACATATAGACATTGTGGGAAATATACCTTAATGCTAAAGCCCTGATGAAGTGAAGTATTTATTATTTTAATCTGTGTTACTTCGTGGTTGGCATATCATCTTCTTGATCTTATTTGAGGATTCATGGAATGTTCTGGAATTCTTTTCTCAGAATAGGTAGTTACTTAATATTTTCATTTTCTCGGTTCACTGAACGTCATCAATAAATAACAAAGCACAAAGGTGAAGTGGTTTTTGTGTAGAGTTCTTCCATTTGCTGTTAGTCAGGTGTTTGGAATAAGGTGAGATAGAGTAAGGGGGTCTCCCAGTCATGTCTAAAGGGGCAGCATCCCTCAACCTTTAATTCGGTGTATGAGGTGGCGGGAAACAAGTGGAGGATCTCCTGACCATGCAGGAAACCTATATTCAGCTGGTCATCAAAAAGAACAACCTGGGCTTTAGAAAACACTTAAATGGTGTGAAGAATAATTTTTAAATTACCTTTATGTGTGTTGAAAACTTAAAACCTCAATGATTTAGCACTTGGATTTTTGGCCCCAATTTTATGCTTAAGGTGCCAACGGTGCACATAGTTATTTTTTTTTTGTTTTTTTTTCTTGAGTAGGGTTACATAACATTAAAAGACTGTGGTTGCACAAATGTTTGTTGAGCGATGGTCTTGAGACAGGCATGAGCCTGGGCCATGGATTCAGCATTCAGGAGTGTCATAGGCAAGAGCGTGAGGTTGGAACAAGCTGCTTGCTGACATTGAGTCCCTTTAAATATTCAGAGCTGGGGTTTAGCGTGCCCAGTGCCTTACACACAGCTATTACCCAACCAGGGTTCTCAGAGACCTGACTGGTTCTGTGAGTGCAGGTGAGGCCTTGGCCTTTGTGAGCACTCCTGGGCAGCCTTGGTGTGGATGGTCAGTGCCTGGTCTCAGCTCTGCTTCTGCCCAGGAAGGTTGGGTGCCTGGAGCTGAAGGCCTGGCAGAAACCCCTGTCTTCCCCACACTCCGTTCTCACCACCAGAGGAGGAGAGACCCAGAAAACAACTCAACAGGTGTTTCTGCTCTGCTGAGCTCCTGGGTGGGGAGGGCCTCCTGTTGCCATCCTGGGGCTGCATAATAAAACACCACCAACTGTGTAGCATGAACCTAAAACAACAGACATTTATTTTCTCACAGCTCTGGAGACCAAAAGTCTGAAATCAAGGCATGCCTGTGTGTCTTCTGAAGGTCCAGAGAAGGATACTTCCTGTCTCTTTCAGGTCCTGGTGACTCCAGCATCCCTGGGATTGTGGCCACATCACTCCCATCTCTGCCTTTGTCTTTGTCTTCACATGGCCTTCTCTTCTATGTCTGTGTCTCTCTTCTTCTGATTTTTACAAGGACAACCATAATTGGATTTAAGGATGATCTGGATATTCCAGAATGATCTCTTCATATAGTTAATTACCTCTGAATAGACCTTTTTTCAAGAAGAGGTCATATTACAGGTTCTGGGGTTAGGATGTAGATGTATCTTTTGGCGGCCGCCATTCAACTTACTATAGGTTCTTGGTGGAAAGAGTCTGGGACACACTCACAGTGACGGGCCAACATGGACAGGAAGTGTTAACATGACCTGTAGAGACCACCACCTGAGGGCACCTTGAGCACGGGGTGGGGAGAGGACACTTGCAGCTCTTTGGTCTCTGGATGATGACAAGGAGTCAGTCTGAGAGAGGCTTTAGAAGAAATGACAATGGCTCCAGTCATTCCCTTGCAAGAGCAGTGGAACAGGCCTGCTGGCATCCTGAGCTCCAAGTGTCTGGGAGTCTGTCCCCTCTGTCACTTCCTGGTATGTTGTAATTTCACTGCCTGGACCATGACTTAGCACTTTCTCCATCTTCCCAAATATTCTAGTCATACTGAGGACCTGCAGGAAGTTCTTTTTTTTTAACTCTTTACAGACCTGTCATGATCTCATGGAGCTTAACAATATTTCCTCTTTTCCTTTCTAAACGCATTAGCAACATGTTTTTATCTTTGTATATTATTCTAGGCCCCAGCGCTCTTACTGCTGAGCTACAAAGATGGGTTTTGAGAACTGGTATCAATGTTGTCTGAATTACAATTGATCTGTTAAAGAGGATGAAACTGCCAGATTTTAATGTTGTTTAATTACAGCTACTCTCATTAAGGACAGGAGAGGAAGTGGAGCCCTTTCAAAGCTACTTCAATTGCTATTGCCAAGTATGGACTTCTCAACTTTTCCAGTTAATTATGCTCTGAGTTTCTAGAGCTGCTTTCATCCAGGAATTCTGCAGAGCCTCTGAGGTACTTAGAGTCCCCCGATAAGTCAGGTGCTATAGGCTGTTCTAGACCAAAGTGGGAGTCAGAGCCCATGGTGGGACAGAAATCTGAACTAAAGGGCGCACACAGTGCTAGATCTTAGCACATGGAACCAAGTCTGAACTTGAGGTACTCTGCCACCTTCTGCAGCACAAGCTCGGTTGGGCCCAGTGGTCATGCCGGTCACCTTTCTCCTCTGCTCTGCTTCCCCTTGTGTGATTCTGTTGTCAGGAACATGTGGCCCAAACACCCCAGATTTTCTGTGCTTTCATTCCATCAGTTTCCAACTAAAGAAGTGAGAGCATCTTCCAAAGTCTCTGCAGCAAACAAACTACCTTAGCCTGCTGCCTCTCCACCCCAAGGATCTAGCTCAGGCTGGCACAGAGTTAATCAATTATCTAATGAGAGGTGAAATGAAGTGGTGCTGTCCCCTTACCAGGATGCTGAGACAATCTCCTTATGCCAGACTCCTACCAGTTTGTCAGTGTCCTTTCTCAGCAAGAGAGTCTCTCCAACTGCTCCTGTAGAGTTAATTTCCCTTTATTATCCTTTCCCCTTCGCTGAATATTAGATCTCCTTTGCAATGTTGCTGAGAGTCTGCTTTGTAGCAAGTTATCTGCAGAAGTATGGTTGTATCAGGTTAGATTCATTCAACTACAAGACACAAAATGTCTCATTAGTCCTGGTTTCAGCAGAAAAGTCATCCTTTGTTCCACAGGAGAAGCCCGGAGGGGTGCAGTTAGGGTCTGGGGCCATGGCTCCATGGTATCACCAATGCCCAGGCCTTTATTTTTTCCTGCTACACCATCCACAGCTTGTTGGTGTTGCCTCATCACTTCAACACAGCTGCCATAGTCCAAGCATCATTCTAACACAAACACAGTCAAGGAAGACTGATCATTTTCAGGAGTCCTGGGCACAATTTTTCATATGTCCCAAGGCCAGACCTGGGCCAATGGCCACGCAGACACAGAGGAAGCTGAGGCCTTCAGCAGAGGGAATGAGTAGCTTGGAGTTCCCATCCTTGGCCCTGGGGCTGGGCACATTCTTACGCTAGTCCTTAGATCTGCTCACACTATCTGTCTGTTTTATGGGAGCATGGCGGGTGGTTCTTCCTCACTCACTAGAGGCTGGATGTGGCTGTGTGACTTCTGCAGCAGTGAACTGTCAACAGAGGAGCAAGTGCCACACCCCAGAGCTCCTTAAAGGGCTGGTGCACGATTCACAGGTGGAGATGAAGCCTCCTGCAGCTTTCACATGTAGAGATGAAGCCTCCCTCAGCTTGGGGACCATGATTAGAAGGGTGAGCAGAGGCCCATGTTCTCCTTGATATATACATATACCAAGGAGAAAGATGGCTTTGCCGTGTGAAAGCACTGTGAATCTGGGCTCTGGGTTACCAATTCTCCACCATCCTTGACCTGCTACACCAACATGCCTTTGACAGGGGGAGGGGCTCTTTCACGACATATCAATAGCTGCCCCTGACATTGTTTTGTGTTTAATTAAGATTCATTTTTTCTTTTACTTACCCATCACTCTATCTTAAGGGGATAAAGAATGAATATAAAAATAGAGACAAAAGAAAAGGAGAGAGAACCGGGCATGAGTGATGCAGCCTCTGCAACGATTTGGGCATGTGGGCATGTGTTGCGTTCTCCAAATAAGACCATGAGTTTTCTTTCTAACTCCTATCCTCACCCATCAATTCTGTCCACAGATGAGACCCTGTTATGGTTGTGCTTGTCTCTATGACTTAGAGGTTTCAATTTGAAAAGAGAATATGGTTGTGTGTGTGTGTGTGTGTGTGTGTGTGTGTGTGTGTGTAATGTAAATGAATTAATTTAAATACATTTGGGTGTTTAATATTTAAATCAATACAATAATGAATATGTTTGAAAAATAAATAATAATCTATAACTTCTCTTTAAAACATTAATACATTTGCTTAAAAGAGGTTGGTTGTACCTGTAGTCAGAATCGGTGCCAGTGACAGATACCAACAGTCCCCCAAAATACCTTCTTTCAAAATCTGGGCTGTTATCTGAGATCCCTTTGCCCACACAAATTATGTAAAAACATAAAAAGTCCATTCTCTGGTACCAGTTGCTTTGTCCCATTCTTTTCTTTTGGAATTATCCTCTTGATGTTAAGAAATGTATTTTTGAGATTAGAATGCAATAAAAACAAAGGAAATTTCCAAAGAAATATTCTTTAGGCCAACTTCACCACCTTCCACATTTGTGGGATTTTATGTTCTTTTTTCCTCCAGCTTAAGATACAGACTGTACAATGAAACCAAATAGGTGTTCTTGTAGAGCCTGAAATTTGGGGGTACGGCAAACTTGGATGTTTGGCTTTTCAAGCTGAACTTTGCAAAAATGCAGTTTTGTGAATTCTGATGAGAAATGTGTTTCCAAATATGGATGAGCCAGCTGAGCTTGCTGTACCAGTGTGGATGGGGTGACAGCAGAGACGTCCCCTGGGTTGGGGGAGCCAGGGGCTCATTTCTGACTGACAGCAAGAGACACCGTCCATCGGTAGAAGGTATGGGATGAATCATCATTCATTTATTTATTCTAAAAAGTGGCACCTTTCTTCAAGAGTCATTAAATAGAAAGAAAATGGAGTTTGTGATTTAAACCTTATTTTGCTAATAATTTAGACTTTGGTGGCTTTAACAGGTAAAGGCTGTGTCAAAACAGGAACCTCTATGTGAGAGTTGAGGGTCACTACTTCATCTTAAAGTTGTTTTTTTTATCAATTATTGATGGGGAGGGATGTTTACTTTCTATGGGAAGGAGAGGCTGATGGAGCAGGGAAGGAGAGTGCAGTGTGACAGCAGGAGAATGCTGGGAGTTTGACAGAGGACGGGGGCACCACCTCAGTGTGAAGTCACCTCCTTCTTGACACCTGTCTTGGGTGGTGAGGCTCTGGCAAGACAGGCTGATGCCTGGGGCGGGATGTCAGTTGGGCATCTCCTCCCCTTCAATTATGCAGCAGCTGATAAAAAATAAAATAAAGTTTACAGTTTGACATGGTTCACTGAGTTAGTTAGTCATCACAAGTTTGCATAAAATTCAATTTTGGAGCTAATGCCCAGCCTCCCAGAGGGAAGGGCCTGGATTGTGTGCTCCGGAAAGCACATGGAGTCTCCCAGCCGCCGGGCTCACTGCAAGCTGCGGGTGCCCTCAGACAAGAGGGGTGGAGGCCCCGGATTCACACGGAGAGAGCCTCTTTCTCCACTTGCCAGAGCTTCCAAATGTGTGCTGTGCTACAAAGCATGGGTAATTATTCTCAAAGTCCATCAACTCCTGTCCTCGGGTTGTTTTGAAACTACTATAATTTTAAATAAGTGTGTATGCTGCCGTGTCAGAATCTATGCCATTTCTCTCTTGGAACCAAAGAGTTTCCATGGGACACATTGCAGAGCTGAACACACCAGGGAAAGGAACGGAATATCCGCCAGGGATCTACACATTTAGCCAATAGTCAATTAATTTATTCAGCTAAGAATGCACCTAAATGGTACCCTAATGGCTTGAGCGAGTAAGAGCCCAGAGCTGTCTACTCGACTCCCTGGGTACCATTTACTATTCCAAATGCGCATCTTCTGAATGATGCATGGGTGGACTAAGTGAATAAATGCCATTGATTTTTTTCTTTTGGTAAAAATCATTTAGGCGTGTTTAAGAAAATATAGAGAATTGTAAAAGAGAAGTAATCTTTCCACTCAGACATGGCCATAGGCAATACTTTTGTTTATTTCCCTTCTGTCCTTTTGTATGTACATAGATATAAATAAACTAAAAATCATATATTATATAGTTTTGTTTCCAGAATTTTTTCAATTAAAAATATATTATATATATATATATATATATATATATATATATATATATATATGTTTCTCAATGTCATTTAATATTTTTAGAAATATGCTTATTGGATAAACTTAATTCATTTAATCATTTCTCTATTCTTGGGCATTGAGTTGGTTTTGGATTTTTAAAATAATTCTAAGTAACACTATAATTGCTAACTGTGTGCTATAATCTTTGTCTGAGACCTTAGTTAGCTCTTCAGGATATGTCCTAGAAATAAAATTCCTGAAACAAAGAATATATATCTTTTAAATGCTTTTGATAAATATTGCCAATTGCATCCCCCCTAACTTGTATCAATATATATTTTTATGAGGTTTCCATCTCTCTATATGCTCACTAGCACTGAGTATTTTAATGGGAAAAGAACCAAAATAAATACTGCAAATATATCTTAGGTGGGCTGAAAAGATCAGCATTTCTTTAACTACAAAGTGTCATTTTCTTACCTTTGCTCCAACTGCTTATTCAAAGTAGGAAACTGTGTTGTCCAATATGGCAGCCACTTGCCATACATGTTATTAAATCTTAAATGTTAAAAGTAGTCCCTCAATATCACAAGGCACATTTCAAGTGCTTACAAGTCACAAGAGACTAATGGCCAATTGGTAACACTGTTTAACTGGATTGTCAATGACTGAAATACTAAGTATTCATGGTGAGCTGTTCCCTTCCTCCGGGAGGATCTCAAACACTTCAATTCTTCCAGGTAAGAGCTGTGCAGCATCCGCAAGCTAGGGAAGCAGGCACCACTCAGTGGGCTCAACCACAGTTATAGGTTTGTCCCACATCTGGTTAACTTCAGGAAATGTTCTCTGTCCTCATCTCTATTTTAAGTTAGAATTTAGGCCATGCTCACATGACATATATTTGACAGAACATACTATTTTTGAAGGGTCCTGGCCCTCAGTTTCACTGAAAACAGTTTTGGTGATTCTGTTTCCTCTAGGTATTGAGCTATATATTATTATAATACAATTATTATTTCTGCTTTATTCTTTTTGAGATTTTTCTCCCTCTAATTAGCCCTGACCACACTGGGAGGGTCATAGCATGGTGCCAACTTAGCAGGTGAGGACAGTGATGTCCTTTCTGATCTGTGAAGTTTTTTACATACATGCAGTGGGTCAAATTGAAACTCATGTCCAGGCTACTTCTGTTTATCTGTTTTTATTTTTTATTACAAATTAGATTTGAGAATTTTGTTAAACTTTGATGTGAAGGATTTTTCCCAAGCATAAACGATCAGATTTGGCTTCCAATAAAAAAAAATGCTTCATTGAAGCTTTTGAGATCTGATGATTTCATATTTCAATCAATCATTATAAAAATATCAAGGTGATATTCATAATTTCACTTCTCAGTTTGCTGTGCATGTTCTCAGCCCTTGCTAAGGGCTCACTCCTGTGCAGCCCCCACTGACCTTTGCCATGAATGTTCCTCTCGGTCCTGAAGCCACTGGGTCAGGAAGGGTCAGCTCCCACGTTGTTCCTTATAGGAGCTGGAGGGCAGGTGCCCTCAGAGATGAGTGGCCATAAGACTCACAGACAGCAGCATAAAGGGTAATCATTGGTGTCCTGGGCCAGGGTGATAGCAGGGACTGGGCTGAATGTGGGGCAGCACTTTGTGTATCCTGACCTTGCACTGCAACAGGACAGAACCACCTTGCAGCAGGCTTATCTGCCTGGGCCCCTTTTCCTGCCAAATCAGGAGACTCAAATATGGCAGGAAAGGATACCTGTGGCAACAATGTTCTCCTCAGCAATGTAGGCCCACCCAACAGATTGGTTTCCCTTTTATTGCCAGTGGGAGAATTGCCTAATGCCTCTTCAGTGTAATTGAATACTGGAATTGGTGATGAAGTGGTCAACGAGAAGGCAAATAGTATTAATCTTATATAATAAAAGCCTAATATGCAAAGTGTCTAGTCATCTGGTCGTCTGGTCGTCTATTCAACCTATCAAAGCATAATATGCTAATGATATGCTAAGGCTGCTCAACCGCTAGCTATGATGTGCACTGACCACCAGAGGGCAGATGTTCTGACCAGTAGGTTAGCTTGCTGCTGGGGTCTGGCCTATCAGGACTGAGTGAGACAGGCCAGACATGCTCTGGAGCCCTCCCATGGTCTCTCACTGGCTGGCCAACCTCCTGCGTCCCTCTCCAGACCTGGTTGTGCACTGGTGGGGTCCCTCGGCCTGGCCTGTGTCCTCTCGCAATCTGGGACCCCTTGGGGGATATCGGAGAGCTTGTTTTGTCCTGATCCCGCAGGCCAGGCCGAGGGACCCCACTGGTGCATGAATTCGTGCACTGGGACTCTAGTTTATTTATAAATTTCTGTGTGGAACAGGCATGTATACATGGAGATCCTTTTCCTTGTTTGTAAGCTGATTGGCCCACCAGTGTCTAACAATGGACTAAACCGCAAGGTTGGCCTGCAAAAGATGTTGGGTCAAGGTTTGGGGATAACTGTTCTTAGGTGCAGGAGTTATGGTTTGAGCTGCACATGCACCCTTGGGTCCTTGCCATGCATGGTCACATGGATAACTGAACCCCAAGATATGTAAAGGTGAGCAGCTCAAGTGGTTTGCCAGATACTTTCCGGATTTTTGCACCAAATGCCTCAAGTCCCAAGAGAACCCTCCACCCAAAAATCGGGACTGTATCTTAGCAAGCATGATCTAAGTTCTCAAAATTTCCCTAAAAAAGTGTCTCCTTTTTGTCTGATTGGTTGCAAACTAATGTTCATGAGACTATTAGCCTCTTACCTCCCATTAATTAATATCACACAGAAGTCTAGCTTTCTGTTGGGGGCAGGGGCTCTGCCCCTGGAGGTTTTGCAGATCCCAGTGCAAACACTTGTCACAAGAAGAGCTGGGATTCGGAGTTCATTGCTGGGGAGGTAAGTGGGAGTGAGAAGAGGGGTCTCCGTGGGCCAAACCACTGGAAATACCTTAGTGTCTGCCTGGGCTCTCTGCCTGGCATGGGGGCGGCTGCAGGGTAAATCTCCAAGGGGAGGTTTAAGTGCAGATTCAGCAGCTGCCCGTGGGAGGACGGTAGGACAGGAGGCAGGTGAGAAGCCATGTGGTGTGCCCAGAGTGAAACTGGGTAATCCTGGCCCCAGGTATGAGTCATACGTGAGGGTGGAGAGCAGGCAGGGAGAAACCTCCTCAGAGTATTTACAAAGGGCCTGAGAACATTCTGTCTTCAAGGAAATACTCTCCAGATTCTTTACAGTTCATTAAAGAGTGGGGAGTGTTAAATAATTTCATCTGAAATCTGAAGTGCCCGATGAGTAGGATGAAGTTTTGGCTTTATTTTTGCGGTGTTGAGAGATGTCTTTGATTTCTAGTGCTTGCTAATCTCCTCATTTTCCTGAGTACAGGTATTCTATTATAAATTAACAAGGGAAAGTAAACGAACAGTGGGGTTTTAATTGCATATAATTACTTGGTATGCCAAAGTATTTTACAATTGAGATAATTTGCCTGAAAGTGTTGGTATTTAGTGAATAGAATTTCTGGTAATTCCTTGATTTTCCCCCAACTGCCTAGTAATCTTTATAACAAGGAAGTAGACGCACAATGAGAATTCTGAACTGAAACAAAGCTACACATAAAAGTGCTTAAAATGTATCTGTTTGCCTTTGTTTCAATAGGAATCCAAAACAAAGTTAATCTGATCAACAAGGATCAATAGAAAAGTGAGTGAAGATTCGCATTTCTTTGAAGCTGGTAGAGGCAAGGAAATAATCCTTGCAAACAATGGAGGCCTTTAATTCACAGGCTCCAGCGCTGAAAGCCATTGTGAAGTGGGATTTGCTGCGTTCCAGGTTTTAATGTGAACTGTACAAGCAGGTGGCTGAGGCAGAGCTGCGCTTACTGTTGCCTCTCCTGGCAAAGGAAATGCACCAGGAATCCGGCTCCTGCTCTGATCATGGCGATGCTGCTGAAGCTGTCCTCCTGGCCACGTGGTTTCCTCCTCAGGTACTTCTTTCCCTTTGGGATGTGGTGTCCTGAGGGGAGAACCAAACAAGTGGAGGCAAGTTCAACGTCAAATCTGGAGGACAAAACTGCCAGTAAAAAAATCAAAAAAATCTCATCTAACCATAAAATGATGTGGACAGGAGCATTTTAGGAGCAGCTGTGGTACAGAATGCCTGGTTCTAAAGCAAAGGGCGCCCCACTGCATAGCTAGCCACCACCCAGGGGACGCAAACTTTTGTGGCCGTGCCCCTGCCCACTGTGTCGGAAATACTGTCCCTTCTAGTTAGTCTCAGACACACAGCCCCTTCTCATTCCTGACCTCAGAATGACAGGTAACTAGGCGGGAACTCAGAGCCTGTATTAGTGCTGTGTGAATGGGTATTTCCTGACAGTGGTTTCATCAGGCAGGTGTGGTAAGGTATGGACACTCCACACTTTCAACTGTAGAAGGAAAAGAGAAAGAGAAATGGCTGTATGCAGGCTTCCAGAGCTCTGAGAATTATCCCTTCCATCCGTCACAATGAACATTCACTGCTGGGGATGCTGAAGGGGCAGGGGCTTGCTCTCTGAGTTCAGAGCACAGGACATAGCAAGGACCACCCATGATGAGGGGATGGAGAGGTGCCACTGCTATGGGCAACCCCAGCTCAGCTGACTCCCTCATCCAGGGTCAGCCATGCCAGTGACCATGAAAAATGTTCAGGATGGAAAGCCATGTGCAGAGGCTCAGAGGACCATAGAAGCAGAGGCAGTTTGAGTATCAACCAGGCATTCAGTCTGGCGGGGGTTGTGGGGGGGTGGGCACTGGGGGGAGGAAGGGCTGCTTAACCCAGTATTGTGGCTGTAAAGGATTCAGATGATGCTATTGAAGGCTACTGCCCTCCAGACTTCGCTCCTTTACTGGGGGATACTGAACACATAAGCACCCTGTAGTCTTGTTTGAATTTGCTTTTGCCCATGTAATTTTAAATTGTGGCCATTTACAACTAACACATCATAAATGACAAAGCAAGTGTTGGTTGCACTATTGCTTTTTATGAATTTTCTCATTATTTACACCAAGATTTTAGTGGGGTGTGCCAGCTCATCAATCTTGGAATGCCCTCTGGTTTCTGCACCTCTAATGAGCAGCTTCAACCGTTTTACATTTCCAGGCCCCAAAAGGCATCACTCGTGCTAAAAGGCCTTGATGCCAAACTTAGATGTAATACCTGGTATTAAATGTATGATAACAGCTTTCTCTTTCCCCAAAGAAAAGGGCGCCCAGGCCCAAGTATCATCCTATCTGGCCTTTGTTCATAGCTCCCATGCCCCACCCTTCTTCCTGTATAAAAACCGACCATTCTGTACCACCCTAGGGAGAGACCTTCTAGTTGCTAGATAGGGTGCTGCCCATATATGGATCACTTAATAGAGCCAATTAGATCTGCACATGTACTCAGGTGAATTTTATTTTATTTTTTTCATTGGGCGAGGTGTGATTGCGAGCGACCTTTTTTTTTAAATTTAATAAATCTTTATTGTTCAGATTATTACAAGTGTTCCTCTTTTTTTACCCCATAGCTCCCCTCCACCTGGTTCCCATCCCAACCTCTGCCTTTACCTCCCCCGCACTGTCCTCATCCATAGGTGTACGATTTTTGTCCAGTCTCTTTCCATACCCCCCACACCCCTTTTCCCCCTAGAATTGTCAGTCCACTCCCTGTCTATGCCCCTGATTCTATTACATTCACCAGTTTATTCTGTTCATCACATTTTTTATTCACTTGATTTTTAGATTCACTTGTTGATAGATATGTATTTGTTGTTCATAATTTTTATCTTTACTTTTTTCTTCTTCTTCCTCTTCTTAAAGAATACCTTTCAGCATTTCATATAATACTGGTTTGGTGGTGATGAACTCCTTTAGCTTTTTCTTGTATGTGAAGCTCTTTATCTGACCTTCAATTCTGAATGATAACTTTGCTGGGTAGAGTAATCTTGGTTGTAGGTTCTTGCTATTCATCACTTTGAATATTTCTTGCCACTCCCGTCTGGCCTGCATAGTTTCTGTTGAAAAATCAGCTGACAATCATATGGGTGCTTCCTTGTAGGTAACTAACTGTTTTTCTCTTGCTACTTTTAATATTATCTCTTTGTCTTTTGCTCTTCGCATTTTAATTATGATGTGTCTTGGTGTGGTCCTCTTTGGATTCCTTTTGTTTGGGGTTCTGTGCATTTCCTGGAGTTGTAAGTCTATTTCTTTCACCAGGTGGGGGAAGTTTTCAGTCATTATTTCTTCAAATAGGTTTTCAGTATCTTGCTCTCTCTCTTCTCTGGCACCCCCATAATTCAGACGTTGGTACACTTGAGGTTGTCCCAGAGGATCCTTACACTATCTTCAAATTTTTGGATTCTTTTTGCTTTTCCAGTTGAGTGTTTTTTGCTTCTTTGTATTTCAAATCTTTGACTTGATTCTTGTGGTCCTCTAGTCTGCTGTTGGGTTTCTGTATAATATTTTTTATTTCAGTCAGTGTATGTTTAATTTCTAGTTGGTCCTTTTTCATATCCTCAAGGGTCTCGCTAAATTTATCTGCCTTTTCTAGGAAATTCTTGAAAAACCTTATAACTGTGGTTTTGAACTCTATATCCAGTCATTTGCTTTCCTCCATTTCTTTCGTTTGTGATATGTTTCTTTGTCTCCGCATTTTCACTGCTTCCCTGAGTTGGTAGAGTAGCTTTGTGTGGTAGGTGACCTATAGGGCACAGTGCCTCAGCCTTCCCAGTTACCTGAGGTGGACACTCTTGGTGCACCCCTTTGTGGACTGTGTGTTCAGCCTTGTTGTAATTAAGTCTTGATTGTTGTTGGTATCACTGGGAGGAATTGACCTCCAGGTCAATTGGCTGTGAGGATCAGCTGTGTCTACGCTGGGAGAACTTCTGTGCTGGAGACACTCTTATGAGGCAAGACTTGCAAAATTGCAAAAGCCTCTGTGCTCAGTTTGGATGGGATGGATTTTCAGGGAGGAGCAGACAGCCTTGGTTTCCCGTCAGCCCTGCCCTATGAGGCCCCTGGGTCTCAGTGTTCCTCGGTAATTGCTGCAAGCACCTCTGAGAGAAAGCCACCCTGGAGTTTCGCCCACTGCCAGACAGTCCAGATTCCCTCCAAATGAGTCTGGTTTCCCAGCGTCTCGCCCAGGACTGGAGTTCAGTGCAGTCAGGAGCTTCCGTCTCCCTACTGCTTTAGAAAGCCAGCAGCGCACTCAGCCTCCTGTGCACACAGCTGCCCTACCTCTCCGCGTGCGAGTCTTCGTACCTCAGCCTTTTGCAGCTCCTCTGAGTCCCAATGTGCTCTCCTCCCTTCCTCTAGCTGTAAAATTTCCACTCAGCTAGCCCCCCCATGGTTCTGGATGATGTCCGTTCTGTCCTTTAGTTGTAGTTTTGATATTGTTGTGCGAGACAGCAGTTTAGGTGTTTACCTATGCCGCCATCTTGGTTTCTCTGAATTTTATTTTTTTAACAGAGGTCACACATGTTGAGAACTGAAGTAGGTGCTACTTCACTTCCTCTACACCTTCAGAATGTCACACCTGTTCCGGCTCACCTGGCCACCCTTCAGTCTGAAGAATGACCCTAAACAACTGTTCCTTTGAGGCTCTTATCCTTGTTGTGGTCACACGGAACTCTTTTCCTCTCAAGTGAGTGACCATTCATTTTATCAGGGTCCTTGCCATTGTTTACCTGGTCCTGCCTCTCATGAATGCCTTTCATGGCCGTGCCTCCTTGGGTTATTTAAAGGACCTTGGACTCAAAAGCCATGCTTCTTGTTTCACATGGAGCTTTTGTAATTTTTCTTCAACTGTTTCATCTCCCTCTTTACAATTGTCTCGGCCGCTTTGCATTCTCATCTGAGGCTGATGAGACACCGTTTGTGCTGTGATCTCCCTGTAAATAGGAGCTGCTTTGTGGGGCCCAGCCACTGCCTGTCCTGCTCACACAGGCAGCCTTTCTTCCTGCCCTTTAGGTTTGCATTTTAACCTCTCTGGGTGTCTCATGCGATGTTCCAGTGCCTCTATAGAGCTTCCAAGCCAACTCTATATTTTCTTATGTGTGTTTTTTTTTTAACTTTTACTCCGTCTGCTATTAAACATCATCTTCCTAGTTTTAAATCTGTCTGTTTGAAATTCATTGTTTCCATATTGCACCCAGGGTATCCCCAAGTGCGTAAAATATCTTTGCATTGGCCACAGATCCTAGTGGGATGCCAACGTCCTCTCAAGCCATTTCCTGGATCCAGGGTCTGAATAGCATTTGAATAGCAAGTGACGCATTAGATTCTACTACAAGTCAGAATAATGGGTTGTTTTCTTAGTAGTCTTGTGAACACAGTGGTGGATTCTTTCCAGATTGGCTGATGATCAACCAGGGAAATGCATGAAAAGGCTGCAGTGTGCCCTTTGCTTTCTCTCCAGATGCGCATTCCCCAGCTAACCAGGCCCGGAGGCTGGCAGGAGAGCTGGGCTCTGTGGGGCCCTGGGCATGGCTACAATCCTCTGAGCTCACGCCTGTGAGGAAGCCAGCCTGAATAGCTTGGGGGTGTTCAACCCTACAGGCAGCTTTGATCTGTGATGCAGGTCCCATCCCCACAACAAGGGGCTGTGTGAGGGCCAGAGGTTGGAGGTTCTATCTCAGTCCCACCCTGGCTTCTGACCCTCATATCTGGGCTGTGGGAGTGGCCATAAAGAGGGGGCACCTGTGTTGGTTCTGAAACCCAGGTATGTGCCCTGACTGGGAATCGAACCATGGCTTCCTGGTTCATAGGTTGACACTCAACCACTGAGTCACTCCAGCTGGGCATATTCCAGACTTTCTGTCTAGTATGAATGACTTTCATCATTTCCCCCAAAACACTCCACTTTTGCACATAAATTCTGAACCCTTTCGAGAACACAGCACAGCAGAGAATCGAAATGGCTAAGAAATCTGTGGTGTTTTCTTAGAGCTGCCTGAGCCGATTGGGACACCAGAGAGAACCAGGCAGGAGTGACTCTCAGAGGCCAGGGATGTTTCCAGGAAAATAAGGGTGGAAGGCGCTGGGTCCTAAGAAGCAAAGCGCAGTGCCTGAGAGGGAGAACTGAGGGCTGAGCCTGCAGAGGGGAGAGGCAGAAAAGTCCTGCAGGAAGACACCAATCCTGTTCCCACCCTGGCTTTGAAGCTCAGCTCCTCCCCAGATCCTGCAAATCCAAACATGTCTGGGAGTAGGAGGGTGGGCATTAGAGAAGGGATGTCAGGGGTGGTCAGAGAGGAAAGGGGAGCTGCAGGAGGGTTGGCTGTGATGAAGGAGGCCAACCCTAGCATGGCTGCCTGCCCCGCCATACTTCCTCCCTGGACATATCTGCCACGCTGGGAAGGATCTGCTTTCTACTGACAAATAACCAAGGAGCCCAGAGGAGCTGAAGACTTTGCCAAACATCCCAGAATTAGTCAGCACACCACTCAAGGTGGGAACCAGTATGTCCCGACCTTGACCTCTCCCTGGCACCTAAGGAGAGTGCACTGCCCAGTGGTGAGTGTGTGGTCTCCAGAGGCAGGGAGCACCTGGCTCAACACCTGGCTCTGCTCCCTGTTACCTGTTATCTCTGCCAGGCTCTCAGCCTCCCTCTGCCTCAGCTGCCTCACCTGTGAAATGGACCCACGCTTAGTTGGGTTGATGTGAGAAGTAACTGAGCTAACACTGCAAACAACTCAGAACAATGCCTGCCCCATGGCCTTGAGGGCTCCAGAAGGCTGTTGGCTTTTTGTTATTACTACCAGTGGATACGGGCTGTTCCCAGGCCTGGTGGCAGGGGTGGTCTCTGTAAGTGTTGGCATAGATGAAAGAGAAAGACTTTCTCTAGAAAAGATTAAATCAGACTATTTAAATCAGATTTGTAAGCAGAAGGGCTCCTTTGGAAATGTAACTGACAGGAGGAAATGCAAATTCAACAAAACTATCAAGATGAAAACTTTCAGATAAATGGAAGGACCACAGGCATTAGAAGCTAGGAGCCCTCAGCATGGGCATTGCCCACCTCCTGTGGCTTAGTGGGGCCAAGATGGCCTTGCTCTGGGCCTGGACTTCTATTCTGTAGGTTTTCTACCCAAGCCACACATGCTCTGATCCTTTGCTCATTGAAGACTTGGGGCAGATAAGACAATGAGTCCCTAATAGGGCATTTTTCTAACACCTCCTGTGCTGGGTCCTGTTGTTTGTTTTCAGAAATACAACGCTAATGTGATAACCAGATTAAGTAGAAATGAAGGGGTTTTATAGGCAAATTTTGTACAGTTCACTCATTCATTTTTGGCTGTGCAAGTTTAATAAGCTGTCATCTGACTGTGCTCTTCAGAACCTCTATGATATCCTCAAAGCGTAGTAAATTGTTTCTATATCCTGCGTGTTGCTCTTTTCACTCAAGTGTGACCAACTCTTGGTTTTCGGGCTTGGATCGCCAATACCTAAGTAAATGAGAAGGGATGTGTTATCTAGGACTTCAGATCGTTCCACTGGGGAAAAAGGAGGGACTGAGGGCTGCTTTGAGATGGGGATTTCAGGGGCTCCCGGGGTAGGAATATTTTGTGTATTGCCCCTGCTTGCTGAGAGCAGGAGACGCTGCACTTGCCTAATTCCTGAAGACAGACTCCCGGCTGTCCGTCTGCCCTGCAGGCCCGGAGTCCCCAGCTGGGTTCTCTGGGAGACAGTCTATCAGCAGCCAGACGGGAGGAAAGAGATAATAATGACATGGCAAAATAAAAAATGTTATTTATCATGACTCCAGTGTCACCAACCTGTTATTTTTATTGTTCTTTAGAATAATGGGATTTATTAAGGCCATTTGTCCTCCAGTCACATGGAAATGCTACGTGTGAATGATGGAGCACATGCCTGAATATCCAAAAAGCACAAGCACTGAAAATGAGTTGCAGAACTCCTTTTCAAGTAGAGCTGTCTTTCAAAACTTTAAAATGCTGCCCTCTTAAAAGGCCCAGACCGTTCCTGTGATGTAGCAGTAACAGAGAAGTAGAAAATAAAACGGCTCAATTTGGGAAAATGTGAAAATTACATGACATTGGTGAAATCACAGACACAACATAAAATGAAAACAGCTGTGGACACAAAACCCTGTGTAGACAGTGGAAGGCCATTTATCTTGGAAAGTCAAGGACAGAATTACCTGCCACGCTGACCGGCCTGTACTGGGACAGCAGGTAAGAACGCAGGCACCAGGCCCCAGTCCTGAGTCGCTGGTCACTTGAAATGCCATGGATGACTGAAGTGTGAGGTTGTGCCGATCCCAAAAACTTTGGGGAATCTGCAGAGAGGCTTTGTGGCAGTATAAGAAACAGGGGTGCAAATAGCATGTGATGTAACTATATGGTGTGGACTTATACCGGCGGTGCTCAAGAGATGGGACCAGCCCCAATGGCTGGCAGCTCAGGTAACTCAGAAGGTCTGAAATGTTAAGGTAGGCTGATAAATGTATCAGTGCCAGTCCCTTCTGCCTCTCAACCCCACGGAGGTCAGGCAGAGATATCAAAACCTAAATCTCAACAGCGTTACCAAACAGCAAGAGCCCCTCATGTGGGCAGGCACTTCTCTCTCATCCCACCCTGGTTGGGGTTCACCAGTGGACAAGCGACCAGAAATCAGTGGGGATGGGAGATGCCAGATGGCCAGTGATATGATCCTGGGGGGTGAGGAGGGGCTTTGCAAAACTTTGCCCAAGTAGCTGCCTGCTATCTGGAGCTACAGCATTGGGGCTGTTGGAGAAAGTCCTGAGATGAACCTCAAGCTGAAAATTATCTCCATGGGGGATAGAAATGGATTTAGAGGAGCCCCTGGGGATGAACCCTGGGCAGGCCTACATCTGCTCCCGAGAGAGCCAGGGCATGTGAGATTGCCTGGAGAGGCCACTCTCTGTAGCCCAAAGTACCTTGGCTGGGGGATGCCCTCAAGTCCCAATTAGAAGAAAAATACTGCCGGAGAGAAAATGCAAGGTAAATATGACTGCTCTTACTTTAATAAAGTTTGCTAGGAAGTTATTCTACATCCAGGAAACTAGAGCCAATTTTCCCTTTATGGCTCGAAGACCAAAGGCAGGTCTAAGACTACAGGAGAACACAATCCCCTAAATTTGGCCCCTGGGTTAGTGGAACTGCTCCTTTAGGCAATTCACACAGAAGCCAATCCGCCAGGGCTCCTAAGTGCTCAGGCTCTGAAGTGTCTTCCTACCAGGCTCCTTACCAGGAGATGCTCAAGGAAATGATCCCAGTTCTCCAGGACCACTGACCAGGGTGTGGAGGAGAGATCTGGGTTCAGGTATCACCCTGCCTCCTCCATCTGTCACCTATTAGCTAGAATGGTGGTCCCAGAGGAGGCTGCAGTGGGACTGTGGGCAGAGAAGGGAGTGAGAGGGATGGTCTTGAAGGTGGCAAGTTGATAACAGCTACTGTTACAGAAGACAACAGCTTTAGAGCAATGATTTATTTCCTTATATTAATAAATTATATATAACATATTTCTGCTTAGGGTTAGAGGGAATGGTCATTGTTGCCTAAAGTATCAGTGAACATTAAAGGTTTTCCACAGAAAACTTACACAGTTGCACAGTAACCAACTCTGGAGGGTGCCACAAGGTCCTGATTCCACGTGGTGGAGGGAGACACTTGTGCCATGTGACAGAGCAACCATTAAACGTGGACCAGGCTTGCTGGGGTCCACTCTGTGAGCATCCTCGTCTACCAGCACCCATTTCATCTCCCATCCCTGGAATAGGGTCCTCTCCTAAGGAGAAGAGAGATCATCTAGATTCTAGGCAATGGGATGCCGCTGGGGCAAGGCAAGGCCGAAGGGGAGCACATGAGTGTAGTTGGCACGAGACTGGATTTGTTAGGAGCTGCCTCAGGGAGGAGGAGGAGCAAGCAGAGTGGGTTGAGGTCCTTGCCTCCTTTCACATGTTTGGAACCCACCTTGGATGGTCCTCCCCCAACGCTTCTCCACTGCCTCCAACCACCCTTTTTGCAAGTGTTCCAATTTTCTGCCTTGCTGACACTGGATCCCACCAGAGCTCACCCTGTGGTGTGGCTCTGGCACCCCATGACCATGCTCCCCTCCTTCCGTCCTCCTCAACCTCATCACACTCTAGGCTACTTTCTAGAACCGGGTGTTCCTGCCCGAGTGGGAAGCAATAATGGTGGGCTGAGGGTTCCTGGCCATGTTTCTGTATGGATGTTCTCTGTGGTTGTCTGATTCATATGCACAGGGATGCACACATGATGAGACATACTGATCACACATACATATGGATATCAATGTAGGTATAGCCTATATAATAAAAGGCTAATATGCAAATAGACCCAACAGTGGAACAACCGAAAAACTGGTTGCTGTGATGGGCACTGACCAGCAGGGGGTGTGTGGGGAATATGGTGGGCTTCCGCAGCAGGGGGCAGAGCCGAACATAGCGGGTGTTAGCTGCGACAGAATGGTGGAGCAGGTGAGCAGGGGCGCCAGACCAAGGTGGGGTGCCAGTCATTGTCATTGGGACGAGCATCTGGTGGTTACTGAAAATTCTTTGCTCCTGCGCGCTGCAGTCCCGCCCGGCACTCATACCGGCTGTTGGCTCTGGATCCGCTGCTCGCACCTGCTGCCAGCGCCCAATGCTGGCCTTGATTGCTCGGTGTGTGAGTGGTGGCTGCCAGCCCTGATTGCCCCTGAGGGCTTCTCCACCCCACCCTGTTCCTGAGGGTGATCGGGCCGGCAGCCGTCTCTCGCACCTGTTGCTGGCACCAGCACCACTTGCACCCACAGCCAGCTCCAGGGCTGCCACTTGCACCCACTGCCAGTGTAGGCCCCACTCACACCTGCTGCTAGCACTGGCCCCAATCAATCCACGCCATCAGGGGGTGTGAGAGGGGCTGGTGCCATCAGCACATGGGAGCTACAGCAGCAGGAGTGGGGCTGCCAGTAGACACGAGACAGGGAGCCACAGTGGGAGGGGCATGGATAATGGGCCTAGACCCGCCCCTGTGCCCACCCCAGCCTTGCGGCCCACAGATTCTTTCAAGGTGTACCAATTCGTTCACTGGTCCCCTAGTAAATGTATAAAGTTGAAGAACTTTCTCCTAACCCACTAAGGCTATTTAAAAAAAGATTTCAGAATTCAAGAATGAATGTAAAATCTTATCATTGTTTTCATGTGGTTTTCATCCTTCCCTCTAGTCCACACACTTTTTGCATTTCTTCAATGAACCTAAACTGGTCACAATATATCATTCTTAGAACACTGCTGGATTAGGTTGCTAATATTCTCTGTAAGTATGTATTGTGTTCATAAGAAAGAGTGATCTGGAAGTGTGTGTGTGTGATATGCATATCAGGTTTTATTTTGTGCATGCTTGTGTCCTAGAAGAAATCAGAGGCTACTTCCACCTAAAATGGTTTTCCCCCCTATTTGATGCAATGGCTAGGGTGAGAGGGTCAAGTCTTGAACCTACCAACCTGGGGCTTTGACATTTAGTCCAGGGCATCCTTAGAAATAGATTGACCTGAATCTATGCAGGACTTTTCTGGAATGAAGGTCAGAATAGCACCTGATCCATGATTCCTGAAGGAGCCATGCACAGAGAAGTAAACCCAATTCACAGGTGGCTTTTGCCAACAGTGCCACCTGCTTGACAAGCCTTCCTACAGATTTTCTCAAGGTGTCCATGATGAGGCTCCTATTGGTTTTAGTAGAAATGACATGAAATGTCTGCAAAGGAGAAGAGGCCCATGCTTTAACCCATCTCTCTAGGAGATTACTCCCCACATTTGTGGGTGCCAGGTGGGCTCCATGTGGGCATGGAAGCAAAGACTTTCCTCCTCATCACCCTGCAGTGTGACCACGCTTAACTAATCTTCCTCTAGGCTGAGGGTTGGTGATTCCCCTGAGTGTTTCTTGTTCTTGTAACTCCAGGAGGTTAGTCCCTGTCTAACCAATGCCTTGGCCTTGACTGCTGTTGACTTCTCAGCCTTCTATCTGTGCCCATCATACTGGGCTTTCTCTGAACACACTCTATGATGCACCCGCATTTCCTTTCACTGAGCTGTGAGCAAGCTGATCTCACTCTATAGGACTCTGTCCCCTCTGAGACAGATGGGTCTGGAGTGGTTTAATATTTCTAACCCCTAGCACAGTGCTCAGACTGGGGAAGTACAGTACTGGATGCACATTTAATGAATGAACAAGAGAAGGCCCACAGCTCTGCCCAAGGCAGACCTGGGAATTCAGGGAAGAGAGTCATGTGGAGGGTGATGCCACTTGCTTGGTTCCCAGTGGTGTGGGCACAACCAAATTATAACCCCTCACTTGGCTATCCAAAACATTTATGAGCTTGGAAGTATACCCGATTCCCCATACTGCTCTGAGTATTATTTTTATTAACTATGAAATGGTTATATAAACTCATTTACATGAGCAATTTATAAACTCCAAAGGTACAGCAATGCTTTAGGGATGTCAGAAAAATGTTATTTACAAGTCATACTCCACTATAATTTATAGAGAACTACCCCCTGGGTTACTGGAATTGAATTGGAAAGTAAGGAGAGTGTTTCTAGATTCATCATTTGCATACTTATTGGCATTTATCAGCAGACATGGTGCCACATCTTTCCTGTGTCACCTCCCTGCCTGTGTTCCTTGCCACACTCTACAGTTGTGTGACAGACAGTCTGCAAGCCCCCCACTGTGTGCCAGGCACTGGCTTGGCCTAGATTCACAGCTGAGAGGATCCTACAACTGCCTTCCAGGCTTCTGAATTCTAGAGCAGGTAGTGGGCACGGAAGCACCAGCCACCTATGGTGAGTGCCTGTGGTTCCTTCACCTGTGTGAGTACACCTTCTGCCTCCATCCTCATACTTGCCCCAGGGGAACATCAAAAACCAACAGCTAACAGGCTGCCTTCAGGGATGGGCAGAGCAATGGACTCAGCAGGCGCCTGGACAGGCAGGATTTCCCCAGGCACCCTAATAGCACCTGAAGCTTTGGTGACTGGCCATCTCCCTGCTGACACCCCTTTATGCCCACTCTGTAGGTCAGATGCCCAGGGAACAGCTGGCAGTCTTTGCTCCTGCCTGTGTCCTCAGCCCTGGACTGGATCTCCTCCCTCCAAAGAAATCAGTTTTCTCTTGAAGCCTGGCCAGGTTTGGGACACCTCTGTGGTCTTGTTGGTTAATGGGTCCAGGAAGCTTGAGCATGACTTGCTTGTTCAGGGCCATGAGCCACTCAGTCTGATTTCTGAGTGGAGCTCACAGGCGGCTCCTAGTATGGGAGAGGATGTCAGCAGTGTGGTATCAGGTGTGTGTACGATGATAAGGAGATGGGTCAGGCCCAGCCACCAGCCCCTGTGCCTTCCTGCTTCTGGGTTCCATGGCTGGTGCTGTGGTCTGGTTGACTTGTCACACACATGGTAAGGTGGGTACTGGGCAAAGCTCCTTTTAGACTCTTCAGGATCCATCCTTGGAGACAATACTGCATTTACTGCATTGCTAAAGTGGCTGCATGGCACCTATAGTAAAGGGATGGTACCCAGAATAAAAAGCACAGGTGCTTAAAGTCAGAGGGCCTCCTGGTAAAACACTGTGATGAAGAAACTTAGCCTTGAGAGCCAGCTCCAGTGCAAGCTCTGAACCAAGTCAGAGGCTGGGCGCCCTCCACTGTGGCTGTGGGATGGATGCAGGACACAGGGAGGCTGTGCCTCAGAGTGTACCTTCATGGTTTATTATATAGCTAAGGGCATTCATAGAGACTGTGAGGGATTTACACACATAGGCCAAAATATATGCAGTGGGCTGAAGGGGAATCGTCTCGTCCCTTAAACCTTCTAATCTCTTAATAGTGGTATATGATAAGAAAGATTATGTAATTAGCCAGATTCCTATGAAATACTCCCTCCATTCCTCAAATGCCCCTTGAAGCATGCATGAGTTTCTTCTGCATCTGGTGTCTGTCAAGTTAAATGTGAGATTTTATTGGGAGTTCTGCCCCAACATTAATAGCCAAGCACTTTGATACATTAGAGAGATCGAGGGGCATTGGCTGCCCTCCCCCAGGACAGGCTTCAAATGTACAGGGGAGAAAACCCACAGAACCATAGATAAGCAAGGCCCTCTGGGTGCTGAGCCCCAGGATCAGCCTCCATTTTTTTCTACAAAGTTGGGAAGGCCACTTGAAATGTCTGAGCCTCACTTTACTCACTGGGGAAAAGAGAGGTTGGGGTTGCATTAACATGGATGTCAGAGTTCCATTAAGTTGATCCTACATTATGGGGATCTTAGAAATACACTCTGTCTGGGTTACTAGGCAGCTCTGAGTCATCACTGGGTCTGAGGTCACTGGGGTAGTGTCGGGAGAGGGGTTTACATGAGAAACATGGGCCATGCTGGTGGGGCAACCATTCCCGGGAGGGATTCTGAAATGGAAAGACCTGGAAGCCAAGGAGAAAGATGGGATGGACTCAATGAGTTGGGGGTTTTTCTTTGAACATCACAATGCTACACACAGTCAAATATAATAAGGGATTAAACTTTTAAAATATATTCATTTTATCTCTGATTTAGGTCTGTCCTTTGCTTAAAGAAGCAGAAGAAAGTACTGTCACCTCACAAGCAGCTGGTTTGCTGAGGAGGCCCGGGCAGACCTCCACTCCACCTGCGCCCTGGACACATCCCTCTCCTGCCCAGATGTTACTTATCCTCCATATTTACCTTTTCTAAAACTCCCAGTATGAACAGAGCAAGTATTAGGGTTTTGCAAGGGAAGGATAAAGCCAGGAGGGAAGAAAGTAATTTATTCTGACTTAGGGACCTCCTTGCCTTAGATAACATTTTGTTTGGAGAATACTTTCAAATCACTAATTATCAAATCCCTAATTTTGTTATTTTACCTTTTTCCTGCTATATCAACAATGCATTTCTTGCTCAATAGTCAAACCCAGCCACGGGAAAGTATAAATTGTAGCATATTTTTTGTACCCCAGGTAGAGTTTTCCATTGATCTTTCAACCAGAACCAACAACTAAGTACATTTGCTTGAACTTTCCTTAATCAACATGAGCATGTTGACCTCTCATGGCAAGTTCTTGGTGAAGATGTGAGCAATGGAAGTGGAGGAGAATAGGGACACCTCAGTGAGGGCGCTGGCTGCACCATCACCAGCAATGCAATATAGTTGAGCTCTTGCAGGGCTGGGGCAGTGAGAATGGAGGTGTCAGCAGCCACAGTGACTCAGGAGAACAGTGTGCGAGCTCTCAGTTGTGCACAGTCAGGCTGCTCCTCCAAGGAAGCCTCCTTCCCTGCCTATCCTAGAACTCCTGGAGCAGGGATCCTGTGCTGCTGACTGTTTCCTCTGGACCTCAGGACCAGAGTCCGAGTCTGTGTTCACCTTGCTGTCAATCTGTCTTCTCGTGCTGGAGACGGTCTGGTGTCCCTGTGGTCAGCCACTGGGATGGGCAGCTCCAGCCTCCTTTTCTGAACTCCTCATGCTGTCTAGTGAATTAGTGACATGTATTAAGTAGAAAGTGGTGAAATTATGAAGGTAATGGGCTTGTGATAGGAACTCAGTGAGGCAAGTTGAATGTGTGAGCAGAGGTCCAGTATACCAGTCAGCCCGCAGAACACTTGCTAGTTAGAGAATGCTTCTCTCTGGAGCCCACACCTGAGAATCAGACAGGCAGAAGGAAGCCTGAGGAGTAAGTGCTGGGTTAGGCAGGCCCTGGGTTAGGCAGGCCCTCCAGTGTGGGCTTCTCACCGGGAACCTTGACCCTGCTCAAGCCCCCTGTGGAGACGCCTTGTGAGTTGGGTGGGATCTTTTAACAGTAAGCTCAGACATAGTGAGATCTCTGCATATGGATCAGAAGGGATATATACAAATGTTTATTGCATATTTTAAAAATCTCATTATATTCTCTACCTTAGTACTGTGGGCAAGGCCTGTTACAAAATGCACTCAATATGTGAATAAGCGTTTTTATAGAAAGATCCAATTCAGAGATCTTCTTCCCTGTCACTCCCAGTTCAGAGCTGGTCTGCCCATCACTTCCTTACTCGATCTGTGCGAATGGGAACTTTGGGTGCCCAGACCTGACGTGTCTGTTTTCCCAGGACCCTATTATAACAAGAGAGGACTGTGCTTCAGGTCTTCTCATCCAGATTCCTTCCCAGCTCAGGAATGTCCTTGAACCTTCTGAGAAGCCACTGGGAAAGGTGCTGGTCAGATGACACAGACATCACGATGTTCGTGGAAGCGTGCACGGTTCTTCACTAAGTGGCCGTGCCCTCCTGACTAGCAGGATGGGCTGTAGGTGCCAAGCTCCAGCCCGGAGCCAAGCCCTGTCATCACACAGTCACAAGGAAGATAAGCTTCAATACAAGGGCTCAATTTCACATAATCTTTGTGGCATTGGGAAACCTGTGTTTTGAAAAACTTTGCCACTGTTTTCTTTTTGACGGAACTTCCTTTCGTTAATTTCTATCACATGCCGAATTTGACTCAGAAGGGCTAGAGCCAGCACAGTTCAGTTTTCTTTGGAACTGAGCTCAGCCACTCCGTGTTATAAAACTTTGATCAGGCTGGAGATAACGCAGACCCACGGGGGAGGGGCTGTCACTGGTTTCAAACTCTGGAGTACCCGCCTCACAACTGAAAAACACTGGTGAGAAGAACTGAGACGAAAGACATTAACCAGTTTTCATGGAAAAGTTGGACTAGTCTAATGAGATGAGATGAAGGTTTATCCAATGCCCAGCCTCCCACCAGTTTTATGAAGTGTTTTTGGCTACATTTGGAGAAATTGGTCAGAATTTTGTCTTACTGATCATGGAAATAAATAAAAGTCTCTCTAAGGCATTCATATTGCATCAGATATGAGGCAAATATTGTCAAATAAAATACAGATTTTCTGTAGAATACATAGAATTCTAGTCCTGATGTAAGAGGGTTGTTATATCCGTTCCTGCTAAAAACAGCACAGAAGGCCTGAGGGAGGAACAGAGTGAGGATTGGAATATTGATTCTTCTCCTTCGTGTAGTGGTCACCATATCTGTGATCTAGAAACTCAAGTTCATCTCTCTGGGGCTCAGCCTTCTCATTTGTAAAGTGAGGAAGTTGGGGTAGATGATTTAAGGTCCATTCAGCTTCTAAAAACGTTGACACATTTTGGTTTCAGGGTTAATTAGCGACCACCCTCCTCAAGCACAACCTTCTCTGGAGTTGAGGATTCCAACATGCACATTGTAAAGTCAACCCATGGAGGAGCCCTGCTGAGGAGGTGATGCACCTGAGCAAGTGATGGAGCCAGGAGCTTCTTGAAGTGACCAACCACATCGGAAGACTTGGGTTAGACTTGGTGGAGCATGTGTAGATGAGAACAGACCTCCAGGACAGGTTTCATGGGGCAGGAAATTAACCCAAGCCTGGGTAAGACACAAAGGCTCAGGGAGTGGATGATGCTGGTATGACAGAGCACCTCCTATGGAACCTCCTGGAGGCCCTGCCCTTCCAGGTCAGAAGCTTTAGGATTTTAGTTGGTAGACAAGGGTTTCTCAGCTTCAGCACTATCAATGTTCTAGACTTTGTAATTCTTTTTGTGTGGGGCCTGTTCTATGCACTGTAGAATGTTCAACAACAGCCTGGATTCAACTCAGTAGATGTCAGTAGCAACCCTTCAGTTGTGACAACCAAAATATCCCCAGACATTTGGCCTGGGGGCTCAAGTGACCTTGGATTGAAAACAGCTGTGGTAGATTAATGGTGTCTCCAAATTTCTTAATTATTCACGCCATGAGTGAAAAAAAAAATTGAGCCAATATACAGGGTGTCGCAAAAATTGTATAAACGTTTTTTCTAATAGCTCAATTGATGTTTCTTTTCAGATTTAACCCCATTAGAATTGCTAATTAGTCAAAGTGTGTATATATATATATATATATATATATATATGTATATATATATATATATACACACACACACACACACACACACATATATATATATATATATATATATATATATATATATATAATGGGACATCTTTATATAATATATCTATTATTGTCAATATAATATGTATATTGACATTGCTGTCAATATAATAATATTAAGGAAGCTCAATTATTTTTGCTCTTATTTCTCTTATCCTGTACCTCTGTTGGTCATCTTGCTCATATCCTCAATTTTGGAGATGACTCTTAGGGGTTCAGTAAAAGTTTTGGAAATAATCCAACACATCCCTTTGTTTACACACGCTCTTTCAACAAGCATTTGTTTGGCACATCCTGGGTGCCTGGAACTGAACTGAGAATAGCAGGAAGGAAGCACGGGGACATGTACTGGGTGTGCTGCTTGTTTCCCAAGGAGCTCCAAACCAGATCATATGTCTCAATCACATCACAGCCTGCTTGCCGGCCCACCTCTCCTCCTTCCTCACTGACATCTATAAGAAAGAGAGTTCCGTAAGGAGATGCTGTGGCAAAGCCAGGGCCCTCAGCCTTTCCTGGCAGTGTCCCTGTGAATGCAGACCTGAGGATTCCTGGCTGTAGCTGCTGGGCAGGCAGACAGCAGGGTGAGGAGGAGCAGAGGGAGTCTAACCACGGTGCTGGGCTCTCTCATGTACCTGCAGGCTTCTGGGTGGAACCTCTGGATATTTTTCATTCCTGTGCCCCTGACCATTCAGGCTTGTCCCCAGAAAAACAGGTACAATTGAAGTCTCTTGGAAAAAGACACCAAAGAAATAAAACATTAATTAAGTGCACTGGTTAGTTGTTAACTTCTATTTCAGCTGCTACTCTATGAAGAAAATCCTGAGGAAACCCAGGCCTTTAGTATTGACCTTCTGGGGTCAGTGGTTGCTCCCTTATTGAATAACCTGCATGTAGCAAATGTGAACTTGGCACTGGACACTAGCCAGGGACAGGGGTGGTAGGTGGGGACAAGAGGACTGACTAAACCTCTTGGACACGAGATGGTGGAATATCTCATTCTCCAGAGAAGCCACCGGAGAGCAGTTTTGGTATCACGGCCACAAAGTAAAATGATTTAAAAGGCCTTTGCCAACCCAACAAAATGACAAAGTGTGGCCTTTAGTCAGTGTGCTGGACCTGAGGCTTAGAAGAAGGAGGAAAAGGCAGAGGAGGAGGAGAAAGAATGGCAAAGAAGAAAAAGGAGGAAAAGGAGAAGGAGAAGGAGAAGGAAAAATGGAAAGGGAAGGAGAAGGAAAAGAAAAAAGAAGAAAAAAATAACTGGAATTTCTGTCTTGCTGGCTCTCCTAAAATCCCACCTGTCTGTGCTTTGGTGGGTTCAGGCTGCCACCTCCTCTGGGATTCTGCCCTGAGCCAAGATGCCCTGGGAACTGATCTCCTTTGCCTACTGAAGTAAAAAGCAAGCTTTCCCTAGTTCACTGGCTGCCTGCATATCCTCTGTCTTTTTTATTTCTTGCCCATTGGAATATTTTTGTAAGTGAACGGCAGCTGCAGACAACTGTCTTTCTATAAAACGGAGTGAGGTTATTCAGTACAAATGGAATGAACCTGCTTTTTTTCTGATCAAAACAAAACTCTTTTGAAGTTTAGCTATTTGATAGAAAGTGCTTTTATAACAAGCTGATATATGAGTTAATGGGACATAAAGATATTTTATTAAACTGCAAACCATTATTAATATTGCAGTTCTGACTTGAAAGAAATATGTGGAATGACACCGGAAATTAATTAGATTATTTCATCATTCTTCTACATTACAAACTTTGATACACTTGCATAGATATATAGGTACATTGATGAACAGACACAAAGACAAACAGAATTTTAATGAGTAGGGAGCTTTTATCTACTAACACTTTGTGACTTAATTTTTTCTGTTTATTCTGCCTATTGATTCCAGTTGAAACCTGCTGTTTTAATGTTGTTATTGATATTCTCTCTGGGTTTTCTTCTAATTCTGGCATTGATATTACCTTGATCGGATTTAGTTTATTTGAATTGCCTGTAGGTTTTGGTCTCTGGAGTTTTTCCCTGCTTATAGACATGCAAAGATAAAACCTCTCTTTTTATCTAAAAATCCTTGAGAGACTCTGAAAGATAGAGTCGTTTTCTGAGAACATTAAAAAGCAAGAGACAACAATCAAAAGGAATGTACTTCTCATCCAGTTTACTTGAGACTTCATTTTTCTACTCCCTACATCTCCTGACACCCACTGACTTCTAACCTCTGCACTTCCATTGCCTTTGCAAACTCTGTATGGAAAATGGCTTTGTCACAACCTCATAAGTGGCTCAGACTCAGTCACAAACTGGCTTGGAAGTGGCTAATTTTTGCAAAAGAAGATCATGCCTAAGGGATGCACGGTCTTTGAAATGGATGTTTATTTTATTATGGAAGAAGGCAAATTAATACAAATATTATTAATTTGAGCCATAGGAAACTGCCCTGTTTTAGGGCCAAATATAGGCTGTTTCATGTAGTCCAACCTAATGTTCATAATTGCCTTTCCAAATGGGATATGAGTGAGCGTTCCATTACTTAAAAATGGGAGGCAGCAGGTATTCATTGATTACAAAGGGAAGTAAGGAGTGTTCAGGAGGGTGGGGGTTAAATGTAGGTGGTACAATTGAAGCGTTTCTTAATGTAATTATTTTTTATACAAAATATGTAATAGATCCCTGAGGTGGGGGGCGGGGAATGGTGCAGTTAACAGTGACTTTCCAGGCGCCATTGAACTAACTGATGGCTCCTTGATCCTAGTGTCTGCCGCCCCTGTGGGTCTTCATGGACTTTCCTCACAGCTCTGCATGTCTGCTTTGTCATTTCAGAGGACTGTGTTTTTCTGTTTCCTCCTACATCTACCTTACTTTTGTTGTTATAGTTTTGCCTTAGATAGTATTGAAAGCTGGAACACTAATTAAAACTCTCAATGCTGTGAACAACACAGTTACGCTGACATAGTGGGGGTCGTTAATGATCTTCCTACATTTCCAATATCATCAATCAATTGGTTCCTCTTTTCTGCAACTATCAGGGCTTTGAAATCCAGCGCTCTGCCTGCCTAGAATGTGCTGAAGGGGAGGTGGATGGTGGGGGCCTGCTTTGCCTACGGGAAAGGAGTCTGGTCCAGTCACCAGAGAGAAAAGGATGGACAGCGGGGAGCAGATTATCGACGTCCTCCTCTTGCCTGCACAGGTTTGTTTTCTGAGTCACCCTGGGGGCTCATCTAGTCTATTGCTACCAACTCAACTTGATAAGCCATCCTATAAACCAGTAGCTCTCATTCTGGGAAGAGTCTTACCTGGTGAGCTCTCACTCAGTCAGGAGAGGAGGAGTCCACAGGTATTGCATTTTCTGGATAAATCATACCTTTACCTAAGTGTCAAAGCATGAACAAAAATGACCCCATTGAATGAAAAATTCTTCCCACATTTATTAAATACTTTATTGTTTTCTTAAAAATAGTAAACTCAACATAATTAAGAATTTCTTCTCTGAGTCATTCGATGTCACTAGTCACTATTACTGTATCCTGCTGTGGCTGGGTGAGACTCCAAGAGTCACCGAGACATGTAATCTTCTAGGACCCTGGTAACAAATAGCTCATACAATGATGCACAGAATGTCAGATTCTGTTGTCTCTCTGTTCTCTGACTTGTGGCCTCCAGCAAAAGAACATCTAACATCAAAACCATTTCCAATTGTGCTATTATCAGCAGAGGACCCTAACATGGGTACCTTATGTGAAATATACTAAGAACACGAAGGCTCTCACTCGGCCCCTGACATACTCAGATAATTGGATGATTATTGAATAAATGAATACGTATATGGTCATGTAATTGTGATCCCCATTTAAGTTTCCCTTTATATATCCTAGCTATCCTTTGCATGATGACTTTCCTTGTGTTCTTATTGTGTCTCCTGAACTCAGCACACTTGTAACATGGGTTTGAATATGGAAAAGCATACACATAACATTTAGGCCCTTGTTTACATGCTCTAACTTGGCACTGGTCTTCACATCTTGAACCTGGTATCACTACACAGCTGCCAGAGCCATAGCACGATACTGACTCTTTCTGCAGAAAGGACATTATTGATGCAATAGCAGTAGGTGATCACTTAGCTGTAGAAGTTCAGAAATTTTGATGCCTGAAAATGAAGTCAAATGCTGACAGTTGGATGGAGAGGAGGTGGAGACCTGGAGGGTTAGTTGGAGTAACAATGAAGGTGGTGTAGCTGACAGCCATCTGAGTGGCTTCACTTCCCCTCATTCCAGCCACCTGGCCCAAACAAGGTGGGCCTGTCCCTCAGTGCTCCACCATGGGTTCCAGCTCTGGTGAAAACCCACTGGCCTGCATTTGTAGAGAGAGAATGCAGTACAGGACCTGGGTGATTTGGGATGTTTTGAGAAAAATCCTCTAGTCCGTCCACACTCAATACGAGGAGTTGGCCTCAGATGAGTTGAAAGCCACTCCCTTGAGGTAGGCTTCTTCAGTTGCAGAACCGCTGCTACACCTTGCTCTGGATAGCGATAAACTGCGGAAGGGGTATAAATTATCTTTTTAAGTCATTAGGGGTCCTTTCTTGAACCAAGCAGACTATAAGTAGGCATGTGAACTAATTATTCAGTAACAATGAAATGTGATCTCCTTTACCTAGCTTGGAGCTGGCTATGGGGTTTTAAACAGACCGGGTCCGTGAAATGGGACTTCTCGTCTGAAGTGCTGAGCATGTACTAGTACAAGCTTTTTGACTTGTCTTTTGGATGGTGAGCCAGGTTCATGGGTGAGGATTCCATTTATGGGAAACTGGATTTCCCATTTCCCCCTATTATATAGCAAATATTTTATCATCATGTAAAGTATATCTTAAAAGGCTATCTGCTTCTAATAACATAATTTTATTATGTACTCTATGTTTAAATCAACATCATATGTTCAAAATGCAACAAAATCAATTATACTTATAGACTTATGTTCTTCATTACAAATTACTGGTCAAATACTGTTTGCTGTTTAATATAACCATTATGAAAGCATCATTCAAAAACAGCCTTATATAACTGTGCATTATATATGCAATATTTAGAAAGACAGGATAACTATGAGAGCCCCCTAATTAATGCCCCAGTGTCATGAATTCATGGTTACATCAGATTCTAAGGGGCTGAACACTGGCCCATCACTTCACATATTTTACATTTCTGTATCACCTACCATTTTCTAGAATTTGGATGTACCATCCTAGGTAGTAAGGGTCCTGCACCACCTATTTGTCTGCTGACATGTGCCACCCAGGGTTGCCTGACTGATGCTGACAGGGAAGCTCTGTGCTACTTATACTAGTATGGTGCCCGGAAGAGGTTGTACGCACACTGCTCAACCTCATGGAAGGATGTGTGTGTACCCGTTTGTGTGGGAAGTTCATTTTGCATATATCTCATGTGGGAACAAAGAACTGGTCTTGGGAACCAACAAGGAACTTTCCAGATACTCAGGTCGTGACCAGCAGCCGGGTGGCAATGTGGGGCCCTGTGCAGAGGTGAGAGCTGGCATCTGGGTGGGGTCATCCTTTTGGCAAATTGCAGGGGCACTGTGAGCATTAGGCCAGAATGCAGCACCTTCGGTTTGTGTCTGGGTGGATAACACGGCTGCATTTTAAAGCGTGAATTAAGGATACTATGTGAGGTGGGCGAGCCAGGATTCCAGGAGGGGTTATGGGGGAGCCATGAGGCTGATCCTTCTGCTTCTACACAGAGAAGGACTCTGGGATTTTGGACAAATGATCACAGCTACAGAATGTGGAAAGAGTTTTAGAAGAGGAAACATTAACATTCTTTACAGAAATAAAGAGGAAGGAGAAGAAGCATGCTTAACAAAACTTCTGTGCATACCCGCATCCCACACGCCCACCACAACACTCAACAGTTTATAACTTTAACTCCATGAAATCCAAGCCACAGGACTGTGTGAGGAGTCATCTAAATAAAATAAGTGAGTTCAGTGCAGATAACGTTCTGACTTTGTACAACGAGGAAAAAGCCCCAAACTGAACTCCTCTCATGCATCATATTCCACCACTGAAAGATATGCAATCTTTGGATTAAAAAAAAAAAAGAAAAGAAAAATTTAGCTTCCAAAATTTTCATTTCAATCTCATAAGCTCCAGACATATCAAAAAAATATCAGCAATGAAAAGATGGACACAATATTATCAGGAGATCTTATTATGAGTAAACTCAGTAAGTCTAGATGGTGCCTGAATTTACTTGGATCAAAGATTTGGAAATAGCAACTAGGATTCATAATAATGACACATAGTCTCCTTACCTGTCACAGAAAATGGAACCCTCATAGCAACCGGGTGTACACATGTTTTTTGTTTTGTTTTGTTTTGTTTTTAATTTTTAATTTATTTTATTTTTAAATCAAATGCTATATGAAATACAGTCTTGAATATATAAAATACACATATTAATACATCTGCGCTAATATGGTTGCATCTTATATAGTTCATTTTTTAATTAATTTATTTATTTATTTATTTTTATTGTCTAAAGTTTTACATATGTCTTCTTTTTCCCCAATTGACACCCCCCCAGTCATTCCCACCCTGGGCTTGCCCCCACTGCACCAGTGTCTGTGTCCATTGGTTATGCTAATATGCATGCATACAAGTCCTTTGGTTGCTCTCTAACCCCCTGCCTACCATTTGTCTCTGGATCTATTCTTGTTCATCAAATTATTTTGATCATTATATCCCACATATGAGTGAGATCATGTGATATTTATCTTTCTCCAACTGGCTTATTTTACTCAGCATAATGCTCTCCAGTTCCATCCATGCTGTTGCAAATGGTAAAAGTTTCTTCTTTTTTATAGCGGCATAGTATTCCATTGTGTAGATGTACCACAGTTTTCTAATCCACTCATCTGCTGATAGGCACTTAGTCTGTTTCCAAATCTTAGCTATTATAAATTGTGCTGCTATGAACATAGGGGTGCATATACAGTATCCTTTCTGATTGGTGTTTCTTGTTTCTAGGGATATAATCCTAGAAGTGGGATTACTGGGTCAAATGGGAGTTCCATTTTTAACTTTTTGAGGAAACTCCATACTGTCTTTCACTGTCGGGTGTACACGTTTTATCAGATAACACCAGAGGCTTCCAAGTTGGCATGATCCTATGGAGAGTTTCTTTTCTCCCGGGTCAAGGGAAGGCAGTGTTTGCAGCGCTGCTAATAGTTAGACTGGAAATTTAAGACGTTAAACAGCCCCGTGTAGTCAATGACATTTTACAATGGGGCAAATTAACAAGTAAAGCTTTGAGAGAGTTAATCTACCTCACATGAGTAAGCACTTATGGCCATGCAATCGCTTGTCGGCTGTGGGATTGGTTCCTTATGTTTTGCTTAATAAGATCAAGGTGAAGGCATGAGGGGGACTCCGGGTAATGAGAGACCATGCCCATCATTCCCACAGGCTCGCAGGCCATGCACCTGAGCCGGCTCACTCTGGGCTTCTGCTAGGAGTATACAGGGAAGAGAAAGGAGGCTGCAGACACTGAGCCCTGAATTTCCTGGGCCCATGTTAATTTTCCTCTCATTTTAATGGTGTGTGGTACCCACTAATGTGGAATTCATGATGCCCTGCCTTGGCCCTGCTGACTATTGCTTTTGAACCGCCTAAGATGCTTCAGCCTAAAACTGCTGCCAGGAACGTCTCCCTGGCTGAGGGACAGGTGTTCCTGGTACAGCAGCCGGAGGGTTAATGTTAAGTGTCAACTGGACTGGATCACAGGGTGCCTGGATACTTGGTGAAACATTACCTCTGGGTGTTTCCAGATGAGATTAACATTTGAATCCATAGACAGAGGAAAGCAGATGTTCTCTCAAATGTGGGAGGGCCTCCTCCAAACCACAGAGGGCCTGCGGGGGACAGAAAGGCAGAGGAAGGGTGAGGCTGCTCTCTCCACCTGACTGTTGAGCTGGGACATCTTGGTTTTCGGCCCTCGGACATACACTTTCATCAGCCGCCTCCAGTTCTCTGAGCTCCACCATTGGCTCTCCTCTCTCTTCAGCTTTCGAGTGGCAGGTCTTGGGACACCTCAGCTTTTATAATCATGTGAGCCAATTCTTTATAATAAACCCCCTATAATTGGTAAATCTTAAGAATGCTGGATAAGCTGGTAAATTAATATGTACTAGTAAGTGCCAGTATATATATCTCATATTAGTTCCATTTCCCTGGAGATCCCTGACTTAGGCAACTATTAAGGATCCTGAAGCCAGAGTTCCTACCCAAACTCTGGTGCTCACACCTTTATTTCTCCTCCATCCATCACCTCTCTCCATCCCAGTTTTCTCATCCAGAGAGATTAGATAAAATATGTACCTCATAGGAAAGATTACAAGGCTTCCATAAAAGAATACATAAATTATACATAAAGTTTTACAGAAATATAAAGTTTGGTTAGAAACTGTTTTCCAAAATTGTCAACATTGATTTGATACACACCCTTTTGCTTGTAAATGCAATGATGTCAATTATCCAATGTATGTAGAACTTCTATTTGAAATACTCAAATACTGGTAATCTGTTACTAAAAACATTGGGTGTTGATAATCTAAATGGGTTGTGCAAAGTACTAAGAATTTTCCATGTGCATACATGCAGTTAAATTATCATAAGAATACTCTGCGGTAGGTGCTGTGGTCATCGCCATTTACAGCTGAGAACGCTGAGGTTATCAAGTGTGGAAACTTGACTGAGGCCTCACAGTAAGCAATCCCAGAGCCACATTCCCAACTCCTTCCTACAGTGGGAGCTGATGTGTTTCAAATTAGACGCTCACATTTTTATAAACTTGGGCTGGCTTTTCCCCAAATATCTGATGGTGTCTCATTGTGCCCTAATGAAGTGAGTAGAAAATAAAGATAAAACCCAAAACTGGAGGAATTTTAAGACAGCTACGAAAACTCCCTGTGAAATCTGAATCTGACTTTCTCCTGGGGATGGAGCAATAGCCGGACCAAGCCCATGACCTTCCTCAGAGCTCACACACAGCTGCAGTGGGGCAGGCAGAGGCCTAGGGATGCCGACAGTTCTACCTTCCCACCTTTACCATTCACCTAACACATTATTCAAAACAAGGACAAATCTCTCTCACTTTGGGGAAACATTAGGTTAAAGCATAGTGGTGCATATTCAATACCATACTTAAAAAAATCCGTATATCCATAATCCCTGTGCATGTTGACAAAATTCCACGTGGAGGGACATTAGTGATGTAGTGTAAGAGTGCACAGCTCTCATGTCCTGGAGCTCCAGGAACTCTCTGGGTGGTGGGGGGGTTCCTTCACCCTCAGGGGTTATCCACAGACAGCCCACAGTCACACCCAGGCTCCTCTGGGTCTTTATGCACAGGTTTGTCTAGTTCCTCTGCCTTGGCCCTCACCCTCAGTGTCCATGGTCTGCCCAGCAAGCAGAGCTGAGCTACCAGGTGGGCATGGAAGAGCAGAGAGACGAACCCATCTTTTTTTATCCGCAAAGCAAAGCAGAGATTGTATTTCCTATGCAGGGGACAGATTTCAATATGATAGTAATAGATTTTTTTCTACCCTTTTTTTTTTTTTTTTTTTTGGTGGACATTTTGAAGGTAAGCTCTCTGGAGGAGAAGGCCTGAGGTAATATACATAGATAAGTGAAGGCCCACCACATGGACTGAGGTGGAGTATCTTTGTGATGTGAGTAAATGGGGAGAAAGAAACCTACCGGTGTCCTGGGATCCTGCACTGGGTCAATATTATCAGTGCCGTATCACACCAGGCTCTATAAATACAAACATAGCCTTCAAAGTTGGGCAAACAGCCATAAGTCACCATGAACTAATTAGAGCAGAATACGTGATTGGACAGGATTACATATAAAATGTGATGTTAACTCTCAAGGCTTAAGAAGTTCAGAAAAAAAGAGGCTATGGGGTGGGCTGGACATGTGGGAATGAGTTCTGACGGAGGGAGAGCATGGATTGGGTTGTGAAGTGTGAACATGAGAGAAGATGGGCACAGCCTGAGCCAAAGTGAAGATGGAGGCTCTGCATCGTGGGCTCCACTCCTGGCTCTGTCCCCACTAAGGATGTTGATTGTATCTCTGAGCATCATTTTCTGTATGGTTTTGGGTGAGCATGATGGCAAGCACCTTGCAGGGCTGGAGTGGGAATGAACAGTAATAAGTGACAAATGGATTAAATATTCAATAAAAACACACCGTGCACATCCTAATATATAAAAACCCAGGGTCTGTAATGACTGAAGGCTCAACCGAATGGAAGTCAGTCCTGCAGTCAGTGCTGGGTTGCTGTGGCAACCCAACATTGACTGCCACCACTGCGGGCATGGCAACCCAGCACTGACTGCCAAGGGGGCTGTGGATCAGGCCCGGAGAGAGGCCTGGACAGAGAAGCAGGGTCTGATCTGTAGCCTCCATGGTAGCTGTTGATCAGCCCTTGCCTCTCTCTTTCTCTCCGGGCCTGGCCAGCAGCCATGCCTCTCTTTCTCTCCGGGCATCCATGGGGGCTGCTGACCAGCCCTGTCTCTCTCATCAGGCCTGGAGATAGGCCGGGAGACACTGACTGGCATAGAAACTACCCAATCAGAACCAAATCTGGGTGAACTGTGAAGAGCCAATGGCTGCCTAGGAAGTGGAGCTTTTGATGCTGACTGGCATAGAAACTGACCAATCAGAACCTAATCTGGGTGAACTGTGAAGGCAGAACCTAAGGTGGGGGCTGAGGAAGGGTTTTAAGGGCAATAGCTGTTTGGTGTAAGGTGTAAGAAAGTGGTTCAATTTTTTAATGACCTGTTTGGCAGCATAGTGCATATGGCTGGCTATCAGTCCAGATATAGGGATTATGTATTTTTGTCTGCCAAGAGCATCTCCTTCTGCTGAAAAAGGCCTCCCACCCCTTTGCCATTTAAGCAATCCTATCCTATATACTCTATCTATACTAATAAAAGGGTAATATGCTAATTAGATTGGTCGACTGGCCATCTTCCAGACATCCGTCTTCCTTCCGGACAAAGGTGAGGGCTGAGGCAGAGAGGGCTGAGGCAGAGAGGGCAGTTGGGGGTGAGATCAGGCCAGCAGGGGAGGGCAGTTGGAGGCGAGATCAGGCCTGCAGGGGAGGGCAGTTGGGGGCAAGATCAGGCCAGCAGGGGAAGGATTTAGGCATGATCAGGCAGGCAGAGGCAGTTAGGGGTGATCAGGCCAGCAGGGGAGGGTAGTTGGGGGCATGATCAGGCAGTTAGGGGTGATCAGGCCCTCAGGGGAGGGCCGTTGGGGGTGAGATCAGGCCAGCAGGAAAGGGCAGTTGGGGGCAACCAGGGTGTCAGGGGAGAGCAGTTGGGGGCAAGATCAGGCTGTCAGGGGAGGGCTGTTGTGGGCAAGATCAGTCCTGCAGGGGAAGGCTGTTGGGGGCGAGATCAGGCCTGCAGGGGAGGGCAGTTGGGGGCAACCAGGCCGGCAGGGGAGGGCAGTTAGGGTTGATCAGGTAGGCAGGGGCAGTTGGGGGCAAGATCAGGCCGTCAGGGGAGGGCAGTTAGGGGCGATTAGGCAGGCAGGCAGAGAGGTTAGGGGTGATCAGGCAGGCAGGCAGGTGAGCGGTTAGGAGCCAGCAGTCCCAGATTGCGAGAAGGATGTCCAATTGGAGAGGGTACAGGCTGGGCTGAGGGACCCCCCCCCCCCCCCGTGCACGAATTTCGTGCATCGGGTCACTATTAAAAATAGAACAGGCATTTCCTGGTGTGTCAAGGACAAAACTCTGATGAGAGCAGAGGATCAACCCTGAGAGCAATAGCAGATGAGAGGGAGTAGAAGAAGAGGAGGCAGTCATGGTCAGTGGGTGACAGAGTCCTAAGTCTCCTGGAAAGACAGAGCTGTGTCAACTAAAGTCTGAGCTGGCTGGCTGCCTACCTCTCAGCACCCACCCTGTGATCCCCTTCTTGCCCAGCAGAAATGCACAGTGCAGGTACACTGTGGCATCCGGTGAGGTCAAGGTCTCCTTGTTTGTCCTCTACGTGTGAAACATACCAGACTCCAATCCTGTTAACTCTCTACTTATTTTTGTACCTTTTTTTTTTTTTTTTTTTTATCTCTAGAAGACTTTATTTCTGAGCTACTCTTCTCTCTTTCAAATGCCCTTCTCAGCACAATCAATTCTGTTTCTGGAGTAGGATTTTCAAGCATCTATTTTTTGGCATTTAAAATCCACTGAAATGTATTTTAGGTGGGGGAGGCCTAGCGGCATAGAGGTGAGGCTGAGTAGGCAGTGGGAGGACAGTGCAGAAGGCCAGGAAAAGACGTGATGGGAGGGCTTTTCAGAGTGCAGCTGACTTAGGAAGAGCCATGCTTCCTTCATGGATTCCCTTCCCCTTTATCCACAGTATTTCTCTCCAGTTTAAACCGTGGCCCCTCAGGGAGCCGGCCCAACTGGCTTCCTTGGGTCAGCTGCTCCCACAATAAGCCTGATGGACCTCTGCCATGAGCTCCTTGAGCTCTTGCCCTGGCTGTCAGGGAGGAGGGCTTGGTCCCAGCCTCCTTCACACCGGGTGGGTTCCCTTTTCTTTTTTGATTTTGGTGAAAGCAAGAGAACACTTCCCACCTGCTCTCATGTAAACAGGAGACCTTCCCCGTCCACCAAGAGTGGTTCCCATGGGCCCAGCAGGATAGCTGTGTCTGCCTGCACATATACACTCACGCACACTCACGTGCATGCAGGACCTGGCTCTTCCTGCATTGCTTCATGGTCATGGGACCACGCAGCACTGAAGCCCAGGAACACACTGTAGTTCTGAGTAGGAGCATTCTTCAGGTCCCATAACCCTCATCTCCATGGCATCCATGGTTTTGTTCGTGAATCTGATGGGTAGATTCCATATAACTGGAAGGTAGAGCTTTAAAGTAACTCCTTGGTCTGTCCAACCACAGGACACACCTGCCCCTCTGTTTGGCGGCAAGCTCGAAGGGCCAGCAGTGACCCCGCCCAGCAATGGCTGCTGCTTCTCAGTGTGGTTGCAGTTGGCATCCAATCACAGACACTAACACATCCTGGATTTCTCTGGTTTGCAAGCCATGATTATTACATTTCTTTAGAAATGTGATAGATGTGCCTTCCCACCCATCAGAAATAGGCCTGATTAGTTTATATTTCTCACAGCAGCACCATCGTCAAGTGTTAGATGTGACGTCTCAGTCAGTGGAAGATCCCTCCTATGAGGAATAGTCTACACTGCACATTATTCTGAGTATCAGACTCCAGAAATCGCTGGGTAGGACCTGCACTGGGCAGATCGCAGGCTGGAGAAGTACAGACAAGGTTGTGAAGGCATCAGAGACATACAGGAGCTTTGCCAGAATCCTGGCTCCCATCTCAGGGACCAGATGGTCCACCTGCCACTGGAATATTCTGTTATTGAATTTGTATAAGGGAATCATATCTGTGGCTGTCTTGCAGAGGTGAAGAGACCCGGAGCCTTTTTCTTATGGGAAGGTGAAGTTCATCTGAACCCAGAGTAGAAGGAGACCTTCCCAGGCTGGGGCAATGGTGTACCTCCTACCACCACGTGATTGCAGGGGCTCCCTCTGCCCAACTGTAGCACACGGCACCATGCTGTGTGATTCTCTGGCTAGGGCATGTGAGCCCCTCACTAGGCGAACTTGGTAGACACTCAGTTAGTGTTCACTAGATGAGATCTGAGCAAACCATGAGTGTGTAAACTTTGGGTAAAAAAAAACTTTTCCAAAAACAGCACACCAGGAAAATGCCACCTGGCACTGCTGGTCTTCAGTGGTTGACAGAGGACAGCTCAGCAAGAGCCTCAATGGTCTATGGCCTCTTTATGCTGGTATCAGAAGCATGCACGGACAAGGCAGCTGGGTACGAAATTGCACGGAAGAAATTGTACAATTCCCCCTTCAATGAGCAGCCTCAATGGCAAAGCTCACTGTCATGTAAGCATCCCTAAAAACATACCCTTTTCCTTGAGTGCTGGAGGAGAATCGGCTGATGTGCCTCAAAGATGGTGTCGTGAAGCCTGCCACATACTGACTTACCTTATTCTTTTCAATTTAGGACATTTTCCTTCTCCAGGTGGCTCCAGCTCCCATGGCTGCATGCACGCACTGGCTCAGCACGCGGCTGAGAGGACGCTGAATTTCGCATTCCTGTCACTGCCACCCAGGTCATATCTGTTAGTGCTGGAGGTTGTTAGGACATTATCAGCCCCTGATGCCTTTCCAGCTGCGAGACTAATTTGGATTCAGGGAGGAAACATGGACTGATCTCGCCTGGGCCATCCACCACCAGGCCTGAGAGCGGCTGTGCTCTCTGTGCTGTTAGGGCCAGGGGGGCAGAGGGGCTACTCATGCAGCTCCGAATGACAAAACAAGGGGTTAAAACCCAGGCAGAATTCAATGCCGGCCCCAGGAAAAATGGCAGCACCATTATCATTCAATAACCAATTTACAGAGCTAAATTTTAAGTTTAAATTAGACATGTATGAACAGTACATTGTGTCATTTATAATTCATGATGAATAGTAAATTATTCTAATGGACTTTCCTATTCCATTTATATTCTAAGTATCCAGACCGGAGCAGAGAAACAAATTCTCTGTGTAGCTGCCGATCACATCCTATTGTTGTGGGTGTTTTCCTCTTCCTTGCACAAACTCTGTGGTAATGAAGACTCAGAAATTGTGGAGAAACGATAGAATGATCCACATCATACCTTTTCACCCCAGATACATTTTGATCATTTTCCCCTCTGTTATTTTTATATGGGAGAAACTAAAGGGAGAAATGTGAGATTGAGCATATGTGGGAACTAATGGGGGTGTGATTCAAAGGGTCTGAGTTCTTAGCTGCTCTGGGCATCCTCCTCGCCCTCCTTCACCATGTGTCTGTGATGAGCAGAGCTCACTTCAAAATCAAAGATGATGAGGAAGGGGATGCAGGCAAACTAATTAATGGTGTGATGGGCATGTGTCTTCTCACCTGGAACATATCTACACCTTCAAATGGAAAGCCAAGAGGCACCAAGACTCATTTTTTCTTTCTCATATTTTGCTCTTTCCTGTTTTTTTCTTCAACACAGCTCTCCCCCTCTTATCCACTCTCACTGCTCCTTATGTGAGTAGCAAACCCTTCCCTCATTGGGATTCCACACCTTCTTCTTTATTCTTCATCCATATGTTTGCTAAACACTTTGACTGACTAAGCAGAACTTCCCTTTCCTGGTCCCATCTAAAACACTGGGTGCCATTTGGCCTCACAGTACTCACAGTCCTGTTCTCAGCAGAGGGTTTCTTTCAGAAATGGCTTGTGCTAGGTGGGGGGAGTCTCCCGTTTCCACGTTTCCAGCCTGTGGCCAGGTGCAGACTTACTTTCATCTACCTGCCCGGAGCTGCAGAAGCTGTCTCAGCCTCTAGCCTTTAATGCATGCACAACTTTTCCTTTTTTAACGGGAATGATTCCACTGCTCTTGTGCTTTTTAATAAGCATTTTCTTCTCTCTGATCTTTCCAAAGTTTGTATTTAAATATAAAATATGATTGAAAAGTGGATTGAATAGAACAAAACTGAACAAAACAAAGCAGGCCCGGGGAGTGCAGGCCACGTTCATCCTTCTCACCTAGAAATGATTGATGTGTGCTCAGTATCTCTCAGCCAGGCTGGGGGATAAAAGTAAATTCTTAAGGTGAGTGTTCTCTGACCTCCAAAGCACAAACACATGTTAGTATTATCAGGACACCAAGGAAGGCAGGGTGTGCAGACTTCGCCCTTCTCTCTCTATCTGGAGGTGCCCACCCAGCCCTTACACCTCGCCCTGCCAGCTTCTGGTACCCAGCTCCTGGAGCAGGGTCAGGGGCTGTCTGCACCTTCAGCTGACCCACAAAAAGCAGGCAGCACAAGAAGTATTGACTTCCATTAACGGTGGGGAAGATGGGTCTGGGTTTACAAGATGATGGGTGCATTTTCCACTAACCATCTCTCTTATTTCTCCTAGAATTTCTTCTGTAATCCCCCATTATTTAGAAATAAGAACAAAACAAAACATGTATTTTCTTTATTTTCATCTTTAAGTCGTCTCTTTATCATTTATTTTAGAATGCAAATAATTACAAAACCTATCTCCAAAAGCTGCTGGATTTACCATTTTATTTTGCTTCTTCGCT